>NC_089875.1:34938463-35563106 GCF_040182565.1 Anser cygnoides | reverse complement strand
TGGACTATATAACTCGTATAAAGCTATATGCTATCCATACCCAATGTCATGATAAGATTCTCACATATGGTGTGTGACTGTAGTAGGTGTTTGTTTGCACACCAAGGCATAATGCTGTTTTTTCCCTTAGATATTTCAATAAACCAATGCAATCATTCACTTGCAACTTTCTGTATGTACGGCAGTCATCACAAGTCAGGGTGCTTTATGTTCTTTCATATTTTTAGTATCTTCCTCTGGGAATGAACTGTAACTTCTCAAGGCTCCTAGGATCAAGGTAAGCACAGCTTTAAAATATGTAGTTGACAATAATTCAACATGTTCTGATTATACTTCGAGCGGACAGGAAAACACCCTTTCACACCCAGATGACTGGGCCTGAATAGTTCAGCTAGTTCTAGGACTGCTGTTGAAAAATTACAAAATGGCAAATTTCAATTCAGAATAATTGTTAACTGCGTAAAAATTTTATCCACCAGCAGATTCTTTTTTAATTTACCAGACCAGGTTGCACCCATACTCTGGTTTCCTTTAATTATTGTATGGAGCTTTTGGTGTTCAAGACGTTCCCCCTTTCTCTCCAGCTGCCACCCCACCACCGTGGGACCTACAGCCCTTCCTCCTGAGCAGTCATCGCTGAAATGGCTGGGACACACTCAGGCCCAGTTACAGCCCTTTCAGAGGGATGCCTGTTGAGGCTCTCCCTCCACCCTGTCTATTGGCTCCGAGACAACATATTTTAAACTCCTGGAAGCCTGACGTCCCTCAGCCACTCTTCAAAACCAGGAAAGTAACTGCACACCTCTTCATCCCGCAATGCCCCCGAGAATCCTCCTCTGCAAGTACTCCTCCTGCACCGCCACCACGAGACACGCTCCGTGCTCTGAGGAGCTGACTGCCGAGCACTGCTGCTGCACTAACAGCTGTGCTAAAACTGTGCTGCCTCTGTCAGGATTTTGCCTCCAATACTGTGTGATAAACTAGTCAATTTAACCACAAATTATAATACCCTCGGTATTTATCAATGCAGGCTTTCTTCCTATGTACGAAAATACTACACCACAAAAAAAATATCTTCAGCATTTTGGGAGATTGTTTTTGGAGGGGGGATAAAGTATAAGCAGACAACGCAAACAAACCTTTTAGCAAGAACTTCAAAAAGATGCGGATTGCAAATCAGTCTGATCACTAAGAGAAAGATAGACTGATAAAATAATTTACAGTAAAGGAGGTCTCAACTTCTTTAGGCTGATCTTTTACAAATGTCTCATTTTTAGCAGCATTTTACAGTCTGAAATGTGATCTCTTTGCAATGAGTTTTTAAAAGGACTATTCCCTGAGCTCGAAGCACTCATATTCTGTGTAAACTGAACCACAATTTAAGGAATAGTTTTTAATAGTCTTTTTTTTTTTTTTTTTAAGCAGTTAGCATAATTTTTGACAAACAGTATATTCACAAGAACCTTTAATTTGGGGTTGATGGTAGCTGTTAGAAAGTTCTTCTTTAACTTCACAAACAGTATTAGCAGGAAAACAATAATCCAAAATTCAACATGAACACAAATATGAATACTTCCATTATTGTGTAAATGAAGCATTATGGACTTCTGCTTTTGGATAACAATGCACGTAAAATCTAAAGGAATTAATATCCTCTGAAGACAATAACATTTTGCACTGAGCAACATGTGTAGTTTGATATATCTTCTAACGGGAAAATCAGGAAGATGAAGAGAAAGTTCATAATTTTTACCCTTCTTTTAAAACCAAATTAAATTTTTCCTCCTTAAAATCTCACTCAAAAGAACTGCAGCAGCTTCAAATGAGATCTATTGGAAATATCACAGCAAGGTCTGCTACACAGAACCAGTCAGTGGTGGCTAGAAGAGGCATTTCTTGGTGAATTTGTTCTGGAAAATTCAAGATATTCAAAAGGTCTGTTGTGATGGGAACAACTGATAGAAGCTGAAAGTTTATAATCCGCCCTCACTTCAATTCCTTTTAAACTCCCATTCTTTTCCTTACAAACAAAATTCAAAATGTAAATTAATAACCTGGGAAGTTAATTATGATAACGTAAGAAGAAAAAAAAAAGTAAGAAAATCTTACTTGCATTATTTCTTCTCAGCGGCTGCATTCTTATTTAAACATTCAGCCACCGTTCCTTACCATTATTACATTTACTTCCTTCTCCGCACTGTTTCCCCAGCTTTTCAAATGTCACTGTGGCTGGAGGCAGATTCCTTACCAACCCTTACACTTCCTGCCATGCTCCAGCTGTAAGAAGTGAATGTCAGAATGATAAAGTTCTGTAATACCTAAATCTCTCTTCCTTGTTACTTTTAACTCTGAATTGCCTTTATTTTTGTTCGGAAGGAGGGAGTGATTTTTAAATTAATATTTTTTAGCTCTCAGTGCAAACATTTATTTTGTAGTCTTAGAAGAGCTGAAAACAGAAAATCAGGAAGAAGAAATTTATTGTAATGGAACTACTGCTTTTTAGATTTGTTTTCAAAAAATGTTGGAGAGACCTGAACTTTGGGCTTTTAATGAATTAATCCACTATATCTTTTTCTCTGTTAGGCTGCTAATACCTCTGTGGTGAGCTCACTGGCCCTAAAAGCAGAGTTCTTTCCCAACCCCCAAGCTCACCTCCAGACACAAGAAAACATTGTAATTTCTTCACATTTATACTTCATAATTCTAAATTTATATGTACATTTTCTACAAGTTCCTCCCCTGAAAATGCCAAGCAATCTTTTATAAACAAGAAATTGGTGTCATCTACCTAGCTCTGTCAAATCACCTTATTCCATTTACGTGAAAAGCACTGTGTGTTTAATCAAGCATAGACACCCACACACTGATTTTCTTTCTGAATATAAGAACATTGATGTTTTCAAATTTAAATTTTATTTTTTCTCCAAATTCAAAAAAAGATATTTTCCCATCACAGTAGTCCACCACATCTGGTTTTGACAGCCCTTTATGTAGCCACACTCAACGAGGCTCTGAGCACATAACAAAATAATGAGTCTCAGTAAGGGTAGTGCAAGTTCGATGAGATAAACAGAGCAGCTGTTAGACACTTTGCAATAACTCACAGCAGTGCTAAGCATTAGGATGTCTATTTTTGAAGGGGTAAATGTTTCCCAGGACCCAGGGGTTATCCACCTGGACAGCAACCAGAGAAAAACAGGACAATTTCATGTCCCATGCACCTCCAGCTATGTAATACCACTCTACAGTGTGACGGTATTTATGGCCAAGGAAGAACCGTATGATTCATCAGAGGTTTCTGTTTAGAGTAGAGAGGATGGAGAAAGGTCTCTAATGTAGTACTGGAACAGGAGTTTTGTTTCACAGATCTAATTTCTACCAAATCTCTCGTATTCCCTTTCAAAAGAAAAAAAAATCATAGAATGGTTGGCTGAAAATGTGCCAAACTAAGAAAAAAATCACACTAATATTAGGATTTACAGGAGTCAGCCATTCAATCAGAAGCTGTCTCTACCTTGATTACTTCTTTGGTATCCTTTCTCAAGTTTTTTGTTTGGTTGTTTTTTTTCTTTTACTTTTTTTTTTTTTTTTTTTAATAATTAATTCTGTTTGGAAGCCACTTGAATGGAAAAGATATTCTGTAAGTGGTAGAAAATACACACAGAAAGGCTATTTGGATGTGATACAACATTCAAGACCAAAGCCATCTCACTTAGCTTGAAATGTTACATGAAATGAATCCTAGACAAAGTGTCAAAGAAGTACCCTGAGTTAGACCAGCTGAGAATTTGACCTGAGGTTTAAAATGAGCTATGGGCTATTTTACTGATGCCGAGTACCTCTAGTTCCCACCGAAGTCAACGGAAACTGTGGATGCTCAGAAGCAAAAAAGAAAAAAAAAGAAAAAAATAAACCATTATCTACTATTATTTTTCATAGCTATGCTGCAGGGTGATTTGTATCATGAAATACTACATATTTCCTCAATGTGGCACCATTCCAGCAAGTATGTCTCTCAGTCTACAACTGATTTTATGCCTTTATACATATATGTTTCTCAGAAAAAGTCAACATTTAGAAACAATAAAGGAATTCCCCTGCCTGAAGAAAGAGATGTTTTAAAACTCACATGAGAAACTATGATTATACTTAGGAATGATGGGTTTCACATGACTGTGACAACATCCTATGCTGCTGACAACCTTGAGATCCTGTGCTGTGGCAAACTGAAAGAAATTGTCAAACTGCTGCTGAACTCTGTTTTCTATTTCAGACCACAAACCCTGTCTTTTACAGGGCTGTAGGCAATTCAGTCTCCAGTCATTAGTCTCTTCCCTCCCTTAAACTAGCCTGACTAAATGTTATTCCTACATACAGCTCCAAGCTCTGAATCATTTCAGTTCCAATGTTTCCCCCAGAATTAACAGTTTTTCTCTAAACAAATGAGACAATATTCTAATTCAAGTGGGATTCATGGTAACAGTTAGCATTTGCAGAGTTTGCGTTCCAGATCTCCATCTTATAGTAATTCCCATGTGTGAGCTTGGTGTTACCTTGTGCTGCTTTAAAAAAAAAAAAAAGAAAAATTACACATGGTTGCTCCAATACTGTGTTTTCTTAGACCCTTTTTTCTAAACTTAACTCAAAACAGAACAAGCAAATGAGCCAAAGCAGACAAATCTGTGATATCTATAGAATTAGTCAAAACAGAAGAGAACGTTGTCTTCCTGTCTTCTTCAGGTAGACAAAAGATTTTGGGTGCTGCTTGCTGCTTCTTCTTCAGTTCACAAACCAATATAATTCTTATTTCATCACCATTCTGCTCGCCAGAATACACACGCACCTCAAATTGCACCCAAATTCCTGCTCTCACCTCTGGCCTGCTGCCACTTCAGAAACATGATGGGGTGATCCTTTTTGCAGGGACTAACCCCTGTCCACAGGGTGGCCCACAACACACCGAACTCTGAGGACTGAACCGAGCTCATGTTTAGACTGATGGCATTGGCTTTTAGAGGTCGGATTCACCTCCCATTAACTATGAAGTCTGGAAATCAGGTGTCTCAGGTACGCATCTTACATGTGTCTTCACACCTGGTCTCTGTCAGCCATCAGGGGACAGAGAGAGTCGGGATGAGGTACCTGGAAGCCTCTCTCTTTCCTCCACTGAGTGTATGGGGAGCCTTAGCAGCTACGTGTCACTAGACACCAAAATTTTGTCCAACTGCTGTTACCAGAGATGAATACAACTCTATGCTATCTCTGTACTTTTCCAAGGAGTCTGATGAACATGCTGAATGACTGAACACACACAACCTTCTGCCTACCAGAAGTTTCTGCGATACATATGTTTGTTTGAAATTGCGCTGGATAGCTACAGAGTCCATTGCAATAAGACCTGGAGTGTAGTAGGTTAAATGCGGAAAAAAAAAATTAAAATGCACAAACACAGTCAAAGCAGATATATACAAAACAGGCTGAGTTCAAGCAATTGCAGTTGCATGCACTCTCTCAAACCATTTCTCCTATGTTTTATGCAGCAAAAGTAGAAAATAACTGATAATTCTGTTAAAACATTCTGTAAAAATAGGCAATTCGATGGTACATTTCAACAATAGGTAAAGAATAAAGAGTTAAGATGTTATTATATCATATCTACATCAGTATATATTTAAAGAAACAATGAACTTAAGCAATGATTGCTTGATTTATGATTGGTACATACTCTCATTTGGACCAAAAATAAATGCCACCCAGGAGCAGCTGCTGGTGAGGCATGCAGTGGTCTTTCTTCTGAGTGGGAACATTTGACATAAACATGTTAGTGCTCCACACGCAGCGCTTATTGTCAATCAAAACACAGAGCTATTTAATGGTCTTTTTCCTTCACTTCAAAGGACTAAATGGGATAGGGCCAATTCATCTCTGGAATCACCTCTCTCTCCCTACCACATCTGCTGTGCTCAAAGGGGGTCCCTTAGGCTGACAAAGCTCAGGTTTGAACTTGTCACGCTCTAGGATGGTAACACTTTTTCAGTCATAGGTCGATAATTATGGAACTTGCTTCTACATGAGATGAGACAGCAAGAGTGAACCTTCTTGCCATGACTTGGTTTACATTCGAGAAATTCAATCACTTAAAATCTCACAAATATCTCTAGAAATTTTGCTCCCATATACCAAAATACTCTAAAGGGTCTGAAAGGGAATCTAATAATCTCAGAATAAATTATGTTGCAGCAGATATAACTGAAAGAACTGTGCCACTTTAATCACATTGTGGTCGAAGACAAAGCCAAGTTTGAAAAATTCATACACTTCTGCTGCAGCTAACAACACACAGTACCCCACAGGCCTCAACACAGATCACAGAAGTAGATATTGTGGGACAAAAATCCCAAGTAATTTCAACTGAGAAAAAGTAGGTCTGCGGCAAAATTTCAGAACAGTAACATGCTCAATGGCTATGGGTTGAATTACAAAGACTGCAATTCAATTTCTGACAGCCTCTGACACAGACTAGTCCCTGACACAGTCTCTCCCTCAAACAAAGATTATTTTTTTCTTTACAGCTGTAGATACGAACAACTGCAATAATCCAACCTAGAGAGAAGGAAAAAGAAAGGTTCTGTGTTCAGAGGAAAAAGTGAAACATTATTACTGACAGTATAATAATTTGAACCAAAGCAGGACAGTGGTCACAAGAGAACAACTTATCACTCTCAATACCCACCTCATTAGTAACTGAGAGAACTGACAGTGCAGAATCACAGTACTTCAGTGCATTGTTTTTCTGGCCAAGATCTTTATAGCACTGAGAAGAAAAAACATTTTGTTTCCAATCAGACCACTGTAAGAATACCAGAGTCTACAAGCTATTAGTTTTAACAGAACTTGGTTACCTTTGCCAAATACACATAATTATATTTGGAATATCCTGGATGCATTTCTTCTGCCTGAAGAAGAAAAAACAGGAAACAAAACAGACATAAAAATTGCATGAGGAGATTTACATGGTCCATGTAACATTTTCTGTAATGCACTAAACTTCCTCAAACATCAGAGTGAATCACCCCTACTGTGCACCACAATGTTTAGCACCTCCAACAAAAAAAAATCCCAAGAAAATTAAAAAAAAAAACAAACACTAAACCAGGCACACAAGTTGTTGATACTGTACACAAGAACATTCTGTATTCCTTGGTACTCTTTCTCTAAATGCTTAGTAAAGATACTGGAACATTCTGTAGAACATTATTGGATTCATTCATTTACACAATGGGCTAAAAGACACTGCTGTCACTAGATTATTAGTAATTATTCCCTCATCAAAGAAATTAACGTGCAACCAACCATCCACATGTTGAATAACTGATACTGAACTGTATTCATCAATGTTTTAATTGTTTTTCTGCACAGACTCTGTATCTTCTAGCTCTGGGTTCACCCTTCTTTTTACATTAACATCTTCTGAAAAATTCAGGTAGTTTGAAAAGTTCAAGATCATCTTCCTTTTAAAACACATCAAGGATGTAAAACCTTGATCGATGAGTACCAATATTACCAATTACCTACTAACCAAGAAGCAGCTTTAAATCAGCAAATAGTTTTGGGGAGAGAAAAACTACATCAGTGAAACTTACTGTAGCTGCAATTCTTGAACCAAAAAAAATGCTGCTTTCACTCAAAGTGTGTAATACCACACAATTGTCTTTTGGAAGGTAATTCAATTTCTGTTGCAGAAGTTGACTTAAAACCACAGCCACTCTGCAGCCCCCCATGAAACACCCTGAAGCTAAAGTATATATTTCAAATTATTTCTACCATCTTTGGATTTTGATCTTACAGATAAGATCTCTACACTGGGAAGATGGCAATGTATTGTATTCTCCAAAATTCAGAAAATCGTGCTATCTTTAAATAGACACAGAAAGAACATAGAAAATAAACAGTTTATAGTGGGGAAAAACATGTTTGTCCTTGGAGAAACTGTCTGAAGTTAATTTTAATGATGGAAGTTTATGCTTTCAGTTCAGTCAAGTGAAAAACTTGTATGTAGCAGGCCCAGAATTTGAAATGGCTCACACGAAAGACACTGAAAGACAGCTTCGTTTTAGGCACGTAGTGTTTTCTCACAACTGTGCACACAGATAGAACAAGGACTTATGTAACATTCTTTTCTACTTCACTGTAAAGGTCTTTCCTCTGTATCATTTCAACCCCACAAACAACGGCTTCTACTGAAATTCAAAGAAGAGCCCCAGATCAGAAAAGCCTAAGTGTCACAATGCCAAAGTTTTCCTTGCCTATGTTAACACTGTTGCAAAAGTGGGCAAATAAGTAGTTATTGCTAACTTGTTTCAATGGCATATGTAACTAATCTGTATCTATTTTGCATTAAATTCAGTAACTATTAACATAGCAAGCCATTGAAGATTTCTGTAAAACTAAAGGAAGAGAAGTGCTAGCCACTCATCTCCAAACGCTTTTTAAAATAGAGAAGAAAAAATATTATAGAGCTCTGCGGTGTTTAGGAGAACCCTTGATTTATAGCTACAGAACATAATCTGTTGAGCAGACATCTTGACAACAGTCACACACAGCAGCTGGTAAACAGTCGCACAGGAAAACTCTTGGCTAGCACCTACCTTAAGAAAATTCTGCAATGCTTCTTCTACTGTTGAAGTTGGTGGAGTCCCAAAGAGAGCAGCAGCTACTTTCTTTTCAAGCCAAGACAACTGAGCTACCTATAATAAAAATATAAAAACATAAATCAAAAGCCCTCATGATTGCTTCTCAGTTTTGGAGTGAATACTGTCCTGTGCTGCTGTACTACTTACACAACTTATTTTGCAAACAAGCTTGTAAAGGAATGCTTTATGCTGTTGATTTGCCAACTCAAAGCATAGCCTTTTGGATATTAAATTCCATTAACTCAGAAATGTACACTTCAAGATATACAAAACATCAACATCACTGATATGAGAGTATTCCAATGTATGAATCTTAAAGTACAGTTTAGGTATCATAAGACCATGCTATTTTTCTAAGGCTAGAAATAGTGCTTTAAACCTGTTAAGGTTTTCACGGCAGACAGCTTAGCATGGTAGTCCATGTACTGACTGCTTTTCAACATTATGAAAAGTTGCTGCTACAGTCAAAATGTCAGTGCTTTTGGCCCTCATAAAACAAATTCACTTACTATGCAGAAGCTGGTCACAATAATTGTAAAGAAAAAGGTTTCATTTTTTCCTAACAAGTAACATTTGCCGAAGGCTTCATCTCTTTTCAGGAAGACAGGCTGCTATGAAAAGGACTTTAAGGTACTGTCACATTGCCGCATAATGTACATGACTTCTTCCCTTACATATATTGACAGCTAACAGAAATTGCTCTGGTTATTGCCACAGAATACTTGGCTCCATCACCTAACACAGCAGAACACACCTCACGTCTCTAATGAAGGACAGAGCTGGGAAGGAATGCAGTGCGAGACTGGAGCCTGTTGAAATGGAGAAGCCACACTCATTTGGCCACATCTACTACATCTGTAAAGAAAACCCAGAACTTGATTTCTTCATGTCAGTATTTGTTTGAACCATGGCCCTGATGGCTCCTGTCACCAAGTATGTGTGAGTTAAAAAACAGTAAAAACATGAATGTTCTGTGTTTTACCAGCAACTTCCAGCATGATTTGTGCAACACAGAGAAGGGAGACGTAGCCAAGAAAGAGAGCCTCTCTCTGGAGAGCCAAGAGGTGAAATAAGAGTCATCACATCTACAGACATCTCTGTTTCAGAGGCAGAGGTGATTCAAATAACACAGTTGAGCATTGAGCTCATGTCTGTTCTACTGCTGTTAAAACCAAAACGGTTTTGGATAGCTTCGGACTATTCCTGCCTCATTCTCTGGCTTCCCAGTCTCTATTTAGGGCTGTTGCTGCTTCCCCCTACCCTCTTGTGCTGAACTCAGCAATAATGTATTAGGTTACAGTTAATTATGGTAAACTATCAGAATCCATTGGCACCATAACACAAAGCTATCCACAGCCATCAGCCAGAACGCTTCTCTTTTGAACAGGCATCAATCTCTATGCATTTCTTGTTGCAAAGTGCCCTAAAAATACCACTGCAAAGAGTACAAATACAGGCCAGCAAGCAACAGAAAAATGCACAGGACCAGGTTTTCTTGCTGGCCTCAATGACTCAAGGTACATAAGAGCAACTCTGCTTGGAGACAGAAGGCATCCCGGCCAAGTTTTGCTGGTTGTTTGCTAGGGTTCAACACCTTATTCGTTAAATGCCATCAGTAAGTCTTTCATGCAAAACCATTAAAAATGATTCTAGAGAGAGTAATAAAAAGCGTTCTTCATTCTCTCTCTCATCTCCCACTCTTGAAGCACCTTCTAAGAGAATGAAGTGCAGAATTTTATTTATTTATTTTTGAAAAGCTCTCTGGTAATCTTCAAGTTCTTGTTCACAGAAACAAGAAGATGTTTCCCCCCTGCCCTGCACTGCTTTAACACTCTGTTAAAAACTGCAGCATCCTGGCTAAAATTTCAAATTGGAGGTATGCATACAGCTCCCTCACATACTTCACTTTCCTAGCAGCTCTCTAGTTTCTAAGACATATGCTGTGAAAGATGTCAAAAGGATTCGTGCAAACGTATCGTTTTCTTCTGCTGCAGCGTTCTTTATTCTCTTCGAAGAGGAAGGGGGTTTCTTTATTTCTAGGTCCATCTCATCATAGAGTAAGCTTACAGGAGAATGATAAGGAAATAATAAAGGGAATCCATAGGCTTACAGTGTTCTCTGCAAGACCACCCAGCACCCCGAGGGTATACATACAGTGCACAGATACAATTACCACACACATGTCTGCTGTTCTGCAGTAATGAAAGAACAAAATTGCAGTTTTTCCATGTAGAGTTATAATTACCTATTGAAAACACAAGTCCTTCCTGGCAGTTGTTTTATTTTCTTGCAAGATTTAATCAGAACTGATTTACTGAGGTTTTAGTCCTTATTTTGTCTGGCTTGGGTGCTGCTTTGCACTATTCAAACTTTTTAAAAGAAAATACACTCGGCCGTTTTTATATTACAAACCCAACCAATCTAAAGCAATGTTTAAAAACAGAACACACATATGGACAATAGCGATTTATCTTCAATGTACAGTGGATTCAATCCTATACTTTATAACTATTACACAGATAGACTGATGGTTCTGTAATGCTTCCAACTTGTCTTCCATACTTAAAGTATTCCAACTTGTAATCCACTGGCTTGATGAACTCATTGCAGCTATCGCCATCTGTAAATGGTCCAGGTTCCTTGCACAGACCATAGGGACAGTGGCACTTCTAGTGGGCCATTGCTCTTATTTCACCTATGACGGTCCTGGATGAACACTCCTCTCTTTCCCTTCACTACAAAAGGAGCATAGACAATTGTACCTTGTGGATGGCTAAAGACAAGTGAGATGAATCCCATCACAACAGCCTAACCACCTGTTTTATGCAAGACACAAAATCGTGCCCTGGAGCAATAATGATGAACAGGAAACGATACCCTGCCCCTAAACACACAAAAGCACTGTTTTTTATTTGAAATAACTTTATTACAGTAGATCTTTTATGCCATGTTTAGCAAAATGGAAACGTTATTCCTAGCACACCAACTAACTATATTAAGTGTTCTCTGCGTGTGAACAAGCCCAGGCAGCAGAAACCCTGGTGTTGCATGCTCTAATGTAGTGAAAATTTAACTTTTACAGTCAAGCTTACCTCAAACAGTGCAAAGCATATCTGAAGGTCCATAGAAAATAAAGTACGAAGAGATTGTTTGGGGTGAGATTGTAACTGTCATCAGCTTGAGCTTCACTTAATGCGTGTCCAGGACTGGTACAGGACAGCAGAAAGTAATAAGGAGACAGCTAATGCATCAAGTAATTGCTAGTATAACTCAAGAAAAAAATCATAGAAGGAAGACTGTCCTTGCCCTACAGATTTCCAAACCTTAAGTGAGCTCTGTTTTTTTTTTCAGGTTCCCCAAGCATTTTTTTCAGGTTTCCTGACGCGAGTCCCTCCCAAGCAGCCTGAAAATCCACAAAAGCACTGCAAGAACACTGTTCCCAAAGATCTCCCTTGAATGTACTGGGTCACTCTGAAGAGGAACACTGCTCCCCAGCTGCCATACTGAGGACAGCTAGTCTCACTTGCTCTAGAAGAGGTAAAAAACAAGGGCCTGAGGGACCACCAACCAACTCCTGAACTTCCCTAGAGTTGCAGCAGTGTGGGTCACCACAACAGCCTGGCTGCTGGCAAGGAAGGGAGGCCACTCTTCAGTGTCCCAAAGCTAACGAGATGGCTGGCTTGAAAGACCTCCTCATGATCTGTCAAAAGAGCAAGTTCTCATCAGCTTATTCTACCCAAATCCCTACTAAGACGAGAGAGAAGAAAGGCACCCACACAGTTAAACTGCAGCTGACTGCAGTACTCTGCAATCAGACCGCTCCTTCCACCAAAGATTAAGGCAGAAAATGTGGTTCTCTCCTAAACACTGGGAAAAGAGATAACCTAATATGCATTTCTCCTCCATAGGCATCAACAAAATTCACGTCGACTAGATCATTTAGTGACTGGAGACTGTTTTTCAGTTTTGTCTCCCACTTGGTTTTGATGAGATGCAAATCCTGCCCATTCACAGCTTATCAAATTCCAGGATGTTGGCACCAAGGAAACTAAGCCATTTGGACTGAAAATTCAGCCAGGAGGGACCTGCGCGCCTAAAAGATATCCTCCTCCAATGTTTCCTTGCTAATAGCTCTCTGGTGACACATAACACAATTATCTTCCATAAAGGAGAATGATTCCATTGATCCAGCTTCAGTAAAATATTAATGGTACCTACTTCATTATCTCCAGAGAGTTCGTTTTTTTTTTAATTACAATATATTAATGTGAAATTATTTAATACAATTTTACAATATTTTGACTTCTGGAAGAGATTAAATAACTAGAGAGCAGTTTTAAAACACTGACTTCCAACATAAATATTCTCTTTCTTGCCAGCTGACAAACCTACAGTCTGCACGGGCATTTAGCCATTTATCCAACTTGAATTCCCTGGGCTTTTCACTTTCCAGTAAGAGAAGCAAACTTACAGAGCACACAGACAAAGGAACTGGGTCAATTTGTTCCCCGATGTAACCCAAATAGATTAAATTGGGATACACCAGAGATTAATTCAACACATGGCATGTAACCTACAAAACGAAAATTCCAAGAAATCTAATTTTTAACACCCCACTAACATTTACCAGAGGCTCTGATCCAGTTTCACAAGTATACGCTTACCATCTCGTGTCAGTCCTATAATGGCAAGTAGCCATTAAGTCTTAACTAGATATGGAGTCAGTTTTTTAAAAGCTACTCTAAACAATAAAGCAATAAATAAAAACAAACACTAAATTCTTAAGGATTATTAGACAATTGCTCACAAAATTCTAAAGAAAGAAATAATTACTATACACTATGCACCATAGATCTTTTCACTTCTAATAAATATTTCTTGCCCATCTGGACAGCAAAGGTAACTTTCACTGTCTCTTAACAACAAAAAGCTGCAACTTAAAAGGCTCTAAACACTACTTATTTTAAGTCACATGCACAGCTTGACACATCTTGGTTATGTCATGGAAGGCTGAGGAGAAAAAGTTTAGTTCACCATCATTAAAGACATTTTAAATGAAAACTATTTTGAGGCAGTTGTTTTTCCTTGCAATACTAGTATCTCTTACACATACTAAATACTGGTTCAGTTTGCTTAACAGATATTTCAAAGTATTTTAATAACAATTATATGGTATTTAACTTTTCCTACACATTATAAAGATAAGCTGGGGAAAAAAAACACCAAAAAACAACTCCACCATTTAGCAGTGTGCATCAGCTCTAGAAAAAGGAATACTTAAGTAACACTTGATAGGGTTCCACAGTTGCCTACTACTGTGGTGTTCTATTATGTTTGCTCAATGCATAAATAGCTGTTGTTTTTTCCCTTCATCATAACAAAATAAAAAACATGCTCTGTATGGGAGCTACACATGCCTTATTGTATACACAGCAGCTCTTACAGACAGTACTTTGCCCATTATGACATCTATAAAGTGATCTATGAAAATCTTGCCTACCTGATCTTGATACCAGAATTAATTCTCTAACAAAGCAGTGATGATACTCCTATCAAACCAGCATCTACCTCTTTTGTACAGCTCTGCTGGTTTTATAATGGTAAAAGAAATCAGAACCAGAAAAAAAAAAAAACAACAAAAAAAAACAACAACTGATTTTTAGACAACATGGCACACAGAAGTCACTAGCTCTGCATCAACCCGCTCAGTGCTGTAAGGCAGTGGCAATCCAGCTCGTTGTCCTGCTGGAAGGCGCTGTGTCACTTTGCAACAGCTTCAGATTGGGCCCAGCAAGAACAGCCACCGTGTAAGAAATGTGACATTGCCACACCGCTGCTCTTCACAAAGGGCTGCGTTGCACAGAGAAAGGTAGGCAAGGCCAAATTCTAGCAAAACTGCACAAATCAAATAAGCAACACTTAAGGAAGAACAAATGTTAAGGCCAATCTTAGCTTGACCCAAAAGTGAGCTAAACGTTAAAGTACAAACTAAGCTTTTTTCCTCAGTCACCCCTTTTTTCCCTTTGTTTTCCTTGCAGTGGATAACACAGCCTTCCCAGCCTCAACCTCAGCTAGACTAAACATAAAAAAAAAAGGAGGGTCTAAGAGGAGCATAATCGCTCCATCTACAGGTAGCGATACAAAGGACGTGTAATATACATATTCTTTAAACACCCTATCATACTTCCCACCCCGAGGATTTGGAACCAATGCTACAGCTAACAGCCTAATATAGGGATAATTACCACAGTATGAAACACCATAGTCTGCAGAAAAAGATCACAAAATTTGCTGCATCTTCCACAAGCTCCTAGACTAACTATATTACATGCATGACAAAACCTCTATTAATAGATCAGCACAGAAATTTACTCACTCAGTCTGCTAAAACTAACGGGAATATCATGAACCTCACTGGGCTAGGATTAAGATCTAACGTCCGTACTTGAGCAAGGTGTCTAAACCCAAACAATGGTCCCGAATAATTACCTCATCCTGCTACTGAAAGCGTACAAGTGACAAAAGAGCTGACCACCCTAGAAGTTAAAACAAAATGTTAGTCAGTCCTATACTTGCATTTATCTGTACTACACAAGTCTGCGCTTAGTTCTTCAGGCTACTATTTTATCAAGGCCAGCAAGAAAGTCATAGAAAGCAAGAACTGAAAATAAGAAAAAAATAAAAATAAAAAAATCAGTCTGAAGTATTTCAGTGGCTACATCTGTTTTTCAGTGGCTGCATCAGACGTAGTTTCACTTAACACAATGCAGGTCAGGTCACTGCCTAAGGCAAATGCTTATCTGTTGCTTTATTGTTCACCAAGGAAGTTCTGATGCTGCAACATGTGGAACATGAATTCATAATGATACAGTGCAACAAACCACATGTAGTCAGCCAGTAAGTGGTGACTGTCACTAACGTGAAATACGATTAAAAGATAGTACAATATTAACAAAATGAGGTATGCTGAGATTACATCTAAAGCTTCCAAATGCAATAGCTC
This sequence comes from Anser cygnoides, assembly GCF_040182565.1. Taxonomy (NCBI): domain Eukaryota; kingdom Metazoa; phylum Chordata; class Aves; order Anseriformes; family Anatidae; genus Anser; species Anser cygnoides. Next base: position 35,547,410 of record NC_089875.1, on the reverse strand, counting down.
CAGCGTTAAATAAGCCATGAGAAACATCTGGGAGTGTTTGACATAAATGGAAGCTGCAGTCAGTCATTGGACATCATGTGAAAGTGCTTAAGGAATCACTGGTGAGAGAGATGCTCTTCAAAGGCAGGACAGCATGCATAACATAGGACAATCTTTGGCAACTCACTTTTGCATTGCTAATGCTGACATTGAAGAATACACTGTGATGAAAAGCAAAATAAGCTCTTTGAAAAAGTTGGTGTCATTCTTCGTTCGGATCAACTGAGAAAAAATGTACTTGCTGAAAGCTTTTTGAAAGTTATATATATGATCTGAAAGAACTGCTGAAAGATTACCTGGCATTAAGGCTTGTTGCAGATAAAGACAAACAAAGTCAGAGGCTGCAACGTTCTAAATAACACGGCAACTCCTTCTTTCCAGTTTGCAGGCACTTCGTAATGACTAGCACTGGAAGTAGCTGGAGGAAAAAGGCAGGGCTGGAATTCGCTGTACATTCTACTCTGAGAGGCCTCCCAACAATCTTTTACAACCTAGACTATGCAAGAACATTTTCTTCTGACAAGAGATTCTTCATAGCATAAAAGATAAAGTGATAAGGATAGTCATATGAGCCATCAAAGATGTGGGCTTCAGAATAGAGCAACTCTCATATTACAAGCACAAAGCATCATTTTTGCTAAAAAAAAGAAAAACAGCTGCTAAACTGGCAAACCAGTCTATTTTTTTTCATATGAGTACTTATCACTACGTCATTAATAAAATATTTAAAAGCTCTTGTTGAGTTGGCATAACAAAATTTGTATTTCTTGCAAAACTTCGGTAAACGACAAATTTTATACCTGTATCTTTGTTGTGATGTTCTCTTGAAATTTTACCAAGCCAGTATGGTAGTCCAATAACATCGCACACGTGGAAATTAATTCAGGAAATGTATATGCACTGCTTCATTTAGCTCAAAACATCTACTCCAATAAACTCCTACTTTGTGTTAAGTCCCATTACTTCATTTCAAATGCATTATAATTTTTCTGTATATTCAATATGTAAGATATAAAAAAAAAACTTACTGAATAGCACCATCTTCCATTTAGGTAATATAAAAAAGGATCTTGAGGTTTAAGTTCAATTGCTTTGTCTAGGTGCTCCTATTAAAAAGAAAATCAGTGTCACTTTAGATGTTTGCTTGGCAAGGGTGTTTACTTTCTAAGAGATTTGCTGCAAATCATATACAAATTCAGAAGTTTTCTTCTGCTGCAATTATTTTCTAACATCCTAAATATATTTTAACTAGCAAACCCCTTCCTTATGGAGGAAAACCACAAACAAAATTATTTAACAACTTTGCACACAATGCAACAAGACCACAAATAAACTGCTCAAAACTTCAATCAAAGAGTTCGAAAACTTTTGCCTGAAAAAAGGCAACAACTTAAATTACATTCTTTTTATTTACAGTTAGTACTAGGGAACTGTCACACACCCAATCAGTGAGAAAGCAACCACTGTCTTTGATAGTTCTTACATGCCAGCACCCATCATTGAAGTCTTTTCCACCCTGTAATACTACTGCTCCAATGAAATGGTACAGGACACAACAAATCGTTATTATAATGTAAAATTCAGGAAATAAAAGGGTTCTGCTGCAGTGAAACAGTAACAGTTAGAAAGCATCCAATATAGTGATTCTTCCAAAACCACTGTCATTACAGGTCATAAATATCTTTATTTCTCTCTTTAATTTAATGAAGAAAGCTCTTACTGCTCAACCTGAGTTTAAAGAAAAAAGAAATACATTACTTCACCCCTAAGTACTATTTGTCTCAAAATAAATCTCTCTTCTAAAGCTTCATTTTTTTCAGATCTCTTTTCTTTTCTAAGTCAGTCACTAAAATATCTGAGTTATACAGATATGAGAGCCTATTATTCTATCATTTTGTCCACAAACTAATCACATAGGAGCTATGTTTTCATGCTATTATTTTTCCCAAAGCCTTAGCATTGCCAAATGATCCACTTGGATTTCAGAAATTACTTCTGAAGAGCAAAACCTCACTGAAAAGGCAACTAACAACGTGGTTTCTTTTTAAATCCTATCCTTAAACAACTGCAGCACTTTTCTTTTTTTTTTTTGTTTCTTCTTTTTTTGTTTTGTTTTGTTGTTGTTCATTTGGTTGGTTGGTTTTATTTTTGTCGTTTTCCCTTTCTTACCTAGCTAGCTGCAGCAGTTGGGGCTTAGCTAACTTGGCACAGCCTGTATGTAGTTAATGCAACACTCCAAGCCCTACCACGGGCTGGATGTGACGGGGACCTGTCACACATCTGCTGCCTCTCACTGATACCCAGAACGGGAGGACACTGGCTTGGTGGGCAGTGGGGAGAAAGCGCCAGAGCAATACTGAGGACAAGAGGTAGGGAGCACGTGCAACAAAAACTGCTAACTAGAATACACATTTACCTCTGAAAGGACAGTGTTAAAACAAACATAACTTATTAAAGGAGGCATGAAGCATGATTGCAGGACTATGTTAGTTCATCACTTAACAATTTGTATGTTTTGATTTTCTGAACAGAATTGTTACTCCCTTTTCCTCTTCCCTTTCACTACAAACTATAACAGAAATCTTGATGTTCCTCCCAGAATCCTACATCAATTTTTTTTATTTTTTGAAAGCATATAATCTGTTTGCATACATAAAAATAACTTCATTTTAACATCGACACCAAAATAAACCTGTGAGTCTGAATTACTGTGTTGGAAAAAATTCTTTGACACTGTATAAGGAAATAATTTAAAGGAATAGCTTAAACAAAACACCAAAAGCCTACAAAAACATACCTTAAAGAGATAACCATTCCTGATTTTGTTTTGAACACTTTCAAACTGAGACATATAGCCACACATAATTGCAAACCTGAGAGGGGAAAAGAAAAACACACACACATACTTTTTGTGATTTAAATAAACCTTTGATTCAAATTACAAAATATTTCAATACCTAGTTCACAGATTAACAACTGTTTTTCTTCCATCTTGACAGCTGGATAGAAGTTTGGCATGAACTGTACATATTCAGGAGCAGACAACAAAATAATACAAAACAAATAATGGAAACAAGAAGCTTAAATGACACTGTCAATGAACTGAAAAAAACAGGGATTTTTCCGCCAAAATTTCCAGACAGCACCAGCGTTGACAAAAGCTTAACTGGACACATTGTGCTCCAGACTGTGACACTCTGGGAATGGGAACACCATCAGCCACGGTACCTCACCTGGGAAGGCAAATTCTTGAGGCAGGCTCAGCAGCAAGCCACACAAGCCTCAAAAATCATACAGTCATCTTCTACCTTTCTCAAGCATTTCTGTGCATTTCTGAGCCTCTAGCATTCTTTTAACAGTGTTAAAATTATTTAAAAAGCATACAAAACATTTTGCTCTTAGAAAATCCCTTCTGCCCTTACTAGCTGTATATTGCTAAGTTGTTTTTTTTTTTTTTAATCTCAGAAATTGTGTACTGTGAGCAGAGATAAAAGAAATGCAAGGTCGTTTCTGTTAAAAAATTGTCTAATTGTTAAACAGGTAAAATTGGAAATATTTTCAGAGATGCCTCTCTGTAGAAAGTTATTTTCTAAGCAACACTGTTGACTTATTGATGCTTCATTTCAACTTTTATTGCTTTGTCCTTATTACTTCAATAGCTACAGAAGCTACTGTTCATAAGGCAGCTCTCCCACGTATGTCAGTCCCACATTTCTTAGGCCTATATTCATTGCTATTACGACAATTTTACATTTCTACAAATGTACAATGTACAAAACTAAAAGAACCACCTAAGATATATTTAGGCAGTATAAACCAATAAAGATGTTTTCTTTTTTTTCAGAATTTTACTTTTGTATTAAAAATTTCACAATGTAATATTGAATTAAAACAAAGAACAATCTTAAAAAAGGGGGAAAAAGTTGAAGCACAGAGAAAAACAGGAGAGTTGTGCAAGAAGCTTGTTAAGTTAATGATGCTAACAGAGCCACAGTCCATATGGTGCACACAGTTTATAAGCATTACTAAACCTCAGCTTTCTTGAATTTCTTTATATAATGTAATTATTCAAGCTCCAATGAATTCTCATTAAAATGTCACTGTTACCATAACTAATTAAATAATTGTATTACTTACAGTCATACCTAATATTTTTAATTTAGGAATACCCACGCTACAGGTTATCGTATTTTCAGTCTGCAAGTGTTTCCAGGTAAGGCATGAAAGTCAGAATAATGAGTAGCTGAAGTTGTAAGAGCTCCATACAGCCTGCCAAACGCTGCTGAGCACGATGTAAGTTGTGACCAACAAGCACAGAACAAAACCCAGCTAATGGCAGCACTACTTCTGACGGTTAAATCTGCAAGGGAAGTGTATTTCGTATGGGAAAGAGCTGGGAGGGAGAGAAAAAGCAAGGGTGGTGGGTCAGGAAAGTTCAGGTATTTAGAAAGAGGGGGGAGGCACGGAAACCTTTATTAGGCTTCAGTAACTCAGGCAACGTTTCCCATATTCCCTTTACTCATTAAGTGCTAATCTGATAAACTCAGCATACCATAGCTAAACGGATTGCTGCTACAAAGGAAAACAATGAAAAGCGAACACGCTAATCCAGCACCTTGCAGTATTTCCCTGTCTGTGCGTGACAAGAAAGAGGGCCTTAGTCTAGACCAGTTCAAAGAAAAACTTCTACTTACAGCTAAAATGGCCGGGAAGGGAAATCCCAGTAAAATTTTCAATGAATGAAAAAATAAGCTGACCTACTAACTTGAAAGCTTTTTTTTATTTCCCCCCTCCAAGGAAAAAATGAGAACGTCTTTCTGTATTAACTTCCTTTTTGTCTCTATTTTACACTTTTGAACTGGGCTATACAAAAAAGACATTGGCATAAATCTGTTAATTTGATGGCATTTCAGATGCTCATTTCTGGGAGAGAAAAAAAAGTGTTGGGGTTTTTTTTTGGTTGTTGTTGTTTTTTTATTATTATATTTGGTTTTGCCTATGAAGAATTCTTAGACGTTTGAAATGATTTTAAATTTTTAAAAAAGAAGCATAAGAAAGCAAACTTTTTTCTCACTGATCCAGACAGTAGTATTAAGAAAATGATCAGCGCAAACTCGGGAGGACCTAGCTAAATACGCTTCCATCTTTTTTTTTTTTTTTTTTAATTCAATACAGAAATCGTCTTGCCAGGTCCATGGCACAGCTCTTCGCAAGGCAAAGCAGAAGTGCTGCTGCTGCCCAGATCCTCACCCCGCAGCTGAGCTCCTCGGTCTTCCTCAGCGCCCTGCCCCATCTAGTGGCCACACGCGGAAGCATCCAACAACTGAAGGCCCTAGGGGTTTTAACTTTTTGTTTTTTAAAAAAAAAACAAACCATCAGCATTTTGTCCGCTATTATAAAAACTACAGGGAAAAAAAATAAAAAAAATCATATAATAATGATTAAATACCTTAAGAAATGAGTGAAATATATCTTTTGCAAGCAAGTTTTCCTGTTTTTCCTCACAACCGCTGCTTAGTTATGCTCTGTGAAAATCAGAATTAAAATACTCCTATGCTATCTTCTCAGAGAAAAATAAAAAGCTATGCAATACTAGCACTGAAAAGAAGTGAGCTAACAGCTAATGTTACCCCTGGTTAATGTCAACAAATGGCCACAGAAATTCATCAAAATAAGTGTAACGTAGATGGTCATGCAACTTTATTGATACGGATAAAATTCTTCTATGCAGATTAATCATTCACAATTAAAACTCAATTATTATTATGTTTTCCCCAGATCAAGGAGAATTCATGTTATCCCTTCTGGTGTTCCAGAATTTCTATACATATTCTGACAAAATAAGACTGGGAGGGGCATACCTGCTGCAAAAGGAAGAGCAGCAGGTGGATCCAGCAAGTTTTTACATCAAGAATGCTCGCAAGCAACATGAATTTTATAACCACGAATTCAGAGAGATGATACCAACAGCTAGGCTCTGGCAACCACAGCTTATCCATCCCATATGAGATGGATATACAGAAAAGATTTAAAGCCTCCAGTCAAAATTAAGCCACATTAGGGCACTCCAAATCCCATTTTACTACTTGGCCTTCAATCCCCTCACACACATATTTCACGGACTCATATATTCTGACAGTCTCTGCAATGCAGCCAGACCCCAAAGCTTTCTTTTTAATCTGATGTCAATGAGATATCAATTCCTATTGAATTGCAGGGAGATTTTTGCAACTTATATTGCTGCTTATGACTCCTGTTGCATTACTCTTTTAGAGATCAGAGTTTTTGAATTCTTCAAGTTGTATCACTTTGATACAATGATGCATCCTTATAAAAGTATAGCTATTAAGATTCAAAGGAAAAATAAAACATGAGTTTGCTATCACCTCCCTTATGGGGGTGAGGGTACACCTCACTTAGTGGCTAAGAATGTGAAAGACAGACTGCCAAAGGACAAAGTAAAATGTGCCAAGGTGCAAAGTGAAGTGTTTAGGATTTGGGTTGTTGGGTGTTGGCTTTTTTATTTTATTTAGTTTGTTTTGTTTTTACAGCTTGGAATACATCTAAGTCTACGCTGTAGAAATTGGCAGAAAAATAGTTTTCATATTAAAAAATTACCAGAGCACTGAAGCTGAGCTCCAGGAAAACATCACATGTAGCATACACTTGCATAGATGGCACTTCCATGAAAAACACAGACATATTTCGGTTAAAAAAAAAAATTAAAAAAATATGAAAGTAAGAACATTGAAGAATTGTGGCTTAAAAAATTCTAACACAATAAATCAAAACAAGAAAACATGCTGCTGCTAAGGAACATTCACAGAAGTTCATCAGTAGAAAATGTGTGCCATAGTTGTATTTCTGAGACTGTGGAACCCACAACTGAATTGTGTTCCAAAAACTTAAATTTTATTTTTGTAACAGACATTAGTGGTCCTTACAGCTGCAAATATGACCTTCAAAAAATTATCCAGGTATAGTCCTGACAAACCTGGAAACAGAGCGAAACGATAGCTTTCACAGAGAGCAACACAACACCTGCCCTTGACAGGAAGGTAATAAGGGACCACTTGGTTGCCAGTATTATTTTCCCTGTGACCATTCTGGCAAAAAGCTTCTAGTAAATAGATGTTTTCACAATTCAAACCTACCTCCTTTGAACTTGCTGCATTGCTGTTTCAAGAACCTTATCCCAGGGGACGCATCACAACAGGACTATCTGAAGCCCTCTGTGCTTCTGTCATGCAAGTGTCAACATCTGCTACCTCCCCTCCACAATCAGGAAAATCCACACCACAAAAAATAAAAACATGAGCAGACAGAGAACTTGGGAGGAAGGACCACAAACATCCTGAGGCACTGAAACATTTCTGAACAGAAACATTGCAGTGACCTGTTCTATGGAAATGAAAAAATAAAAATAAATTCCTCACTAGGTTGTGTGTTTTTTTTTCCTCAAAAAATGACTTACCTAATCACTAACCCCAGCAACCACATAGTCCTTATAGGAGACCTTCCTCCATTATCTCATTTAAGTGCTCTTTAACCAGGAATACACACCTCTCTGATCCACTCACTATAGAACAAGTTACACATTTGCAGAAATGGCTTCTAAATTTGTCCTTCTGTATTTGATTTTTTTTCCTTAATAATAAGTAATTTAAGGATAATTGATTAAGATTAAGCATAATTAAGAACAAGGATTACTGTAAAACTCATTTTTGGTCTTCTCATAAAGCTAAGACAAGACAATACTACTAACCTGAAACCTTGTTACAGAAAGTTTGACTGAGAGCAGTATTTCTGGTCCAGGTATCAACTCCTGAAAAGTAAGACTGTACAATAGAAACAGACACTTGTAGCTTGTAATTTGTGTGTCTCTGCTACAGTTCAAAAGTCACTTTAAATAAGGGATAACTCAGGAGAGAAGGTTACACGTGTTTAGTTAGATACCTGGTATAGATTTCATTTTAAGTCAGTAGTATGACAATAACCTACAAAATGTTCTTTTACGAGTTTTATTTCACTAGAAAAATACTTTTCTGTCATTGAGCCCTACAAATTACCTGTTATAATTCTATTACTAATAGTATGTGGCATGAAAAATCTTGGGGGCAACCGTGGTTCAGGAGTAGCCTTCACTTAAAATTACTAGGTTTTCACTTGATAATTTCTGGTCTAAATGAAACACATGTGCTATACAACTCCTATCAGCAGGTAAGATCTACAGAGTAGCCTGAACTTAACTGCAGCACTAAGTTTGTTTGTGGCAAACAAACCAAAAAGTAGCGCACCAAATGGTTTTTCTAAGTAAATGGTATGAAAACTGTCTGCATCTAGGAACCTCTCTGTTCTTTGCAAAACCTGTAACAGCACCTCTTCAGCAAAAAAAGGAGGTGCAGGGCCTTGGGTAACAGCAGAGGAGCTTTCTGGACCAAAATCTTGAACAAAACAATCAAAAAAAACCTCACAAACATAAAACCCACTGGTTTTGCAAAAGAACTTAAAGATTTGTGTGCTATTAACATGTGTCTATATTTTGTGTTTTCTGTAACTGTAAAATCGTAAAGCACTGCCATCTGAAGTAACCACAGTACTGAATCATCCTTGTTGTACTTCCAATTAAAAACTTGATTATAAAGATGGTTCATGGTCCAAGACTAACTGCGAGGGTTCACAAGTATCATTTAGGAATCACTGACCCACTTTTTTTGAGACGTGGGGAAAATACCATGACCTGCAACTGGCCTATGCCAACATCTGCACGCAGGTTCTTTCACAGCTTGAATAATCAACGCAGGCTGCACAAATCAGCAAGCCATGCACATTAGTCATTCCTCATCTCTTTGGGGGTAATCAAACAAATAATAAAAGGTTACAGCTATGTTTTTATTTTCCAGTGTTTCTATTTACTAAAGTTTTTTAGAATTGACCATTCAAAAAAGGTTTAGTGATCTGACTGGCAACCACAGTATGAAGTGTGATCACATTGTATGTAAGACACAACAACTGAACTCTAGGCCTACATGAACAAGAGTCTGCCGACAAAATCATTCCACAAAGTTCTCCTGCTGCAGATAAAAAATTACATTTTACTTCCCAGACAGCTTATAGCAGTTGTACAGCACAAGTAAAACCCTGCTCTGGAAAAGGGATGTTTTTGCCAGCGTAACTCTCATCTGCACTAGGGCTTTACTGAACAGTTATGTCAGTCAGGGTGTGACCAAAACATATTTTATTTATGCTGTAAACAGAGCTTTCAAGCAACAGGGATAAGCTTCCAAAAGAAACTTTGAGAGGCCTATTGCCCTGCTCTTTGCTGTAAAAAGAGTGCCAGATTATATAAAGTTCTATGGAAGTGTTATTGTGAGACAATATTCAACAGTGCAGCTGCAAGTGACCCTTTCTGATGCAGAGGAAAGGCAAGAAGTAGTTGTAAAGACTAATTCAGTTCCAGTGAAGTGTTCTCCATTGAAAATCAAAAAGGAATTGGCCCTAAAATTGGAAATATACACACACATCTAAGCTAGCATTACCCTCATCGGATGGATATTAAAGAACAGCAAACAATTAACTAAAGATCTACATCAGAAATCTTCAATACAAACTGAATTGCAACTTGCAAGAGAAATATGAAGTAATAAGAAGAGGTTCTATAAATATAGCAGAAGGAAAAGAACCACAAAGAAAAGTATTTAACAATTCATAACCAGAAAACAAAACAAAACGAGATGAAACCAACATGGTTGAAATCAATTTCCTCCTCCTTGCTTATATCCCTGCCCCCCCAGGGGTTAACTGTAAGTGGAGAGCAGGGAATATGACCAGGAGCAGAACAGGCGTATCATTTAATCCTTACTCATTTATTAAACAGTTTAAGACAACATTAGAAATAATGCATGAGTGAACAATGTAGATAGCAGCTATACCAAACATGCATTAAAACCTTAGCCATGCTGATAGGAAATAACAAAACCCCTACGGAAAGATAAAGTGCAGATTAGGAAGAAATCAACCAAATCTTTCCATAGGCAAGGTCAGAAAGCCAGCTTCAGCAGCAGCAGCTAATACCGAAACAGGTAATCTTACATGAAAAGAGAAAAAATTCCGTCTGACAAAGCAATGGAATTACCTTACACAGGCTAAGATTATTTAGTAGGTTCTTCAGTTACCTTATATAACTTAACAAACTTTTACATCGGCAGTGAGATGAAAAGGAAGGATTTTGGTCTGAGACAGTGTTGTTTTCCCTCATGCTGAGCTACTCATCTGCAGCCAGCCCAAGTTCTCGCTGTGTATCTGATCTCCAGTTAGAGTCAATAGAGCCCATTCGATTTGCAGAATCCCTGCCTGGACTGCTCTGCCTACTGCTGCTGGAGATGCCCTAGGGTGTCCCAATCACTCCCAGCTGCCAGCCCAGAAGGGTACAGGCCCCAAAAGATCACATGTGATGTATGTCATGTCACACAAATATCCTGGCATTGTCAAATGGCAAGTGGTCTATCAGATAATAATTCTCCATCCCCCAAAAGGGTAGGAGGAGTCCCTTACTCAAATGTAGACATGCATAAGGAATACATTTACATGCCAACCTGGAATTGGGTAGTGCACTTCAACTGTAAACTTGGGTAAAACTGGTACACATTTCTTCCCTAACTGACCACCTGTTAGCAATCTTAATATTTTTGTATAAAGATTTTTCATTATGCTTTTCTCTTATCATTTTTAATTACAGATTTCATATTACTCTCACATGTTGTTTCTTTATGCCTTAATTGTATTTTGCTTTTCTGTTCACACACTGTCTTGGCTATTTATGATTTTAAGCAAAATTCTATTTGCATACAACTTTGAGAGTCGAGTTTATACAGGAAAGATTCCCTGAACTCTTCTTTCCTGTTCATAGCAATTAACATGTAAAATGCTGTTAAAATAAACTGCATAAATTTGCATCTGCCAGACCCAACCAAAGCAGATCTGACATACAGCTGACAACCAAGTTCTTCTGGGTAATGGGGAAAGTCCCAGAAGAAAGAAGAGGGAAGAATAGTTGCTATTTCGAAAGTGAAAGAGAAAGACAGGACAGAGGTTACAGACAAGCCAGCCTAATCCGAAAACATTCTTGGATGTTTTTTTCCTTAAGTGCAGAGGTACACAAAGCAGTTAACACAAGTTTGTCCTGAAACACACATTATCAAAGAAAACCACCTTGTTTTTTTCCTGAAAAGATAAACCAGCTCAGTGTATTAAAGGAATACAACACAGGGAATATAGACCTCACTACACCGAGTTTGTCCCCTGACATCTTTCAATCTAATTATGAAAATACTGTTTAGATTATATCACCTGCAAACAATTGCAGAACAAGGTTCATGTGAACCTGAGCATTACTGAAGGTGTTCCATAGAGTTTTGTCCTGGGTGAATTATCTTCCAGTTATTTCATTAATGAAATCAATGCTTTATAAAAAATAGGAAAAAACAACAGAAAGAAATCCTTCAAAATAAGACTGCGAAGTGGACACAAGTATTTGCATCCCAAATGGCAAATCACCCTCAATAAACCAGAGAAATGATCTAAAATCAACATGAAATCTATGCAACGTATGGAAAGTACTACACCAAGGAAGAAAAAAAGAAATTCACAGTTACAAAACAAGCTCACTGCTGGTTAAGCAGCAGCACAGCAGAAGAGGATGTACAGGGACCCCAGCCTAAGAGTTGCCAGACTAGAAAGCAACATCTGACTGTCTTTCTGGGTCACATCAAGAGGGAAGTTCACTACATTCAGTGCTTCAGCTGGAGCAGTATGTTGCACTACACTTTAAGAAGTTATGCATCAAATCAGAAAGACTTCAGAAAAGAAAAATAGATAAAATAATGTGGAAAAATATAATTATATCAAGCTATTCAAATCTGTTATGTCCATCGGTATCTCTAGAAAGCCACCAGTTCAGTAAGGGATAAAACCCTCACATTTATTTACAACCCACATACAAGAAGTACGTCAACTGCAAACCATACAAAAATCCATTGCCTGTAACAAGAAGTAGTAGCTTACAAAACATGAGATTCTCTACTTAAAACTCTCAAATAGGCTTTCTCAACTAACCCCTCTAACACATCTCCTTATGCTCATAACTCTTCCCTTGCTGGACGTGCCTGCCAGTACAGGATCTCACATCTGAAGTCCAGCAGACCGCCTACATCTGCCCAAATAGCATGCAAGCTTTTGTCAGCATAGTTTCTGCCACTAGAATTTACACTAGAAGATTCTGTCAGTTTTACAGGCTAGTGGAGGGGAATGGGTGGTCATGCATGTGTGTGATTTGTGATTGTTTATAGGCCCAGCTTCAGCTGAGAGGGGTATACCAGCATTACCCAAAGAAGTGACTATGACTGCAATCAGGCAAACAGCAGAAATGGCTGCAAATTGCTTTCAGCAGGTGTCCTAGCTGCAGGGGCTTCAAATCACCTTGAACTGAGGAGTGATGTTCAGATGATCCTCTTTTCTGTTAATTTTGCCATCAGAGTAGCAACCTCCAGCTGATTGGCATTAAGAGGCAGCTGGGTAAGGCCAAAAGCAAGGGTTTTTACCTTATACTGCCATATTACAAACACCTGGGGCCTAGGTTTCACCTCCAGACAGGTGTCGTCATTACTTCCAAGAGACTGGAAAGAGTAAATGCAAATTTCTGTGATGGTGAAGCTTCACCAAGATTTCCACAGCACACCACTTCCAACACCCCATTATTACAAAGTGGGTGTTTTGATCGCTAATTGCTATAAACTAAAAGGGAAACAAAAATCATAGAAATATGGCAATGCTCACAGGAACACAGAAGGGAAGAATAACATAGCCATCCTTGAAGATCAGGAGGAGTGACAGACCAAACCTGAGAGCCACCTAATTAAATGAAATCATCTGTATCTAATCACACATCTAAACCTGAGCTAGCCGTGCTCCCTTTATTGACAATGGAGAAGTAGTCAACTGAACCTGAGGAAAAATTAATCTCACCCTAACTCAGATGGGTAAAATGAACTCAGATGGACTGCACTTCAGAAGTGGCTACTTCTTTTTAGACAGCAAAGGAAGCCTGCGATAGGGTTTAGATATCTGAAAGATAAGCAAAATTCCCAACCGATATGTGCAATGATAAAATTAATTAAGAACATAGAAATCAAAATGGAAAGGAAAAAGCTAAGAGCATTAGAAAAGAAATCAGAAGTTCAATAAAATTGAATAGCAAAAGAGCAATGTGAAGAATTACCGGTTAGAACTCAGCAGAATTACCTTCTACCTGATAATGTTGATTGGATTAAAAAATATTCAATTTGCAAAAAGTTTGTTAATTTCTGGCAAGGTCTATGAAATTAATCCAAGTGCAAGGCTTAGAGGAAGATGGCATGATAGAACAAAAACTGACAAATTATTTGAAACTTCCACAATGCTGTCACTTGTTTAATTATTGCAGTTTAGACTATCAAAATGCTGGGAGGGTGCTTACTTTTCATAAATGTAAAGACAAAATATGAGACAATGACGTTATTTTGAGAACTGTTGAGAGAGGAAAATTGATAGAAAACTATGGTTTCTCTGAGTAGTCGTACGTTGACTTAAGCAAAATACTTACATCTCTATTTCATGGTACTTACTAAAGTATGGTTAGTAAGATGTTTCACATGCTATAACAACTGCTTCATAGAATACTTCAATGTAATTTTTTAGCTACAACTGATAGTAATTGACTTCCATAAAACTATTAATGAATATTTTATCAAATTGGTGTCCAACTCCAGCATGATAAATATAACTTGCTGTGGGCACTATTTATAGCCAAAAGACAGCTGTCTTTTTGCTGGATTTGAAAATTACATTTGAAAACTTGAATTCGAATTTGAAAAATCTGAAAATTTGAAAACTACAACAAAAATTCACTTTCCCAAACTTACCACTGGTGACTCTCAGCACTGCTGGCATCCAGCTGGACAGCCTTTTCAGCTTTATCCTTTCCTGTAAAAGGAATACAATATATTAAAGGATTCATTGTACTCTTCCACATTTTAGGCAACTCTCAAGAACCAAGAAATCAGATATACTCTAGCTGCAAATAAATTGTTTCTTCCTCTTACAAACATATAGATTGACAATCATGGCTTAACATCATTTGCATATGTATATATGTGTGCTCCCCCCATCTTATATATATATATATATGTGTGTGTATGTATATATAAATATATAAATATATAAAATTGTTGCTATTTTGCATTTGCTCTTAGTTCATTTCATTAATTCAGATGCAACTAAATAAGGGAAGGATTAGACCAGACTGTTGAAGGTGGCTGTGTTTGTAAGATAGAATTCCCTTAAAAGCAGGTTAGAGAAGCACCTGTCGGAAAAAAAAAAAAAAAGAAAAAAGAAAAAAAAGGCAGAGCTGTTTTCTGCCTTGGGTACAGAATGAACTAGTTAAATTTCCTTTCCAGTACAAAGACCTTCATTAGGTTCCACTTTTAACTGAATAAAGATGACAGTAGGTGGCTTGATCAAACCCACACACACAGTAAGAAGTTCAGAGGAGATGCTTGATGTTTGCAAAATCTCAGCTGCAACCAATTAAACCACACTGACATTTCTGTATTACAAGTTAACTTCATAAAAACAAAGAGCAGCATACACAGTCCTCCAACCTAGTGGAATGAAAAAAAAACATGAAACTACTGCCAGCTCCCCTGCAGCCTCAATCCCTCTGCACTACTTCCAAAAACAGAGAAAGAAGGCTGCCGCCACCCAGCACTTCGTGAGAATAAGACAGACAAGGCTGATTACCCAACACCTAAGTCCAAACATCATTCCTTCTCTCCCTGTCTTTTGCTATGCCATTATCTTCCTGCATCAGAGGTGACGTGGTTACTGGTAAAGGCAAAGGATACAACAACAGAGTTTACTGTTGTAACAGTTTGTGTCATAATCTTCACAGCAATATGCAACTTACATACAAAGAAGCTAAGCTGCTACTAAAGCAAAGAGAGTATCAATTAAGCAGTTAAGATAGCACAAGTCTTCATGAGCATTTAGATGATAAAAGGATAGGGATGGGGAACTTGGACAAGCTAAGGTTAGTTATAGAATATGTAATGATAGCCCACAAGCATTACACTGCCTTCAAGGATGACAAAGGGCAGTCAAAATTGCTTTTTTAGTGATGGTGTCACTGTTGACAGAAAAATAAATAAATACATAAATAAATAAGTGAAAAGAGTCACAAAAGATAAAGCAACCTGAATGTTGTGAATATACTTACATAACCTTAATTTGGTGCAGCAAAAAAGGGAGAGGAAATGCATAAACAAAGGAGAGAGAGACATATTCCCAGATACAGGCAAAAAAGGATTACCATAAGAACAATGTGTCAAACAGACTTGAGTAGGGTGACACAGGTAGAAAAGAAGTAGGCTTTACTGCAATCAAGAGAAGGTCGAAAATAAAAAGGGAAATGTAAACGGTAAACTTTTTACTGTAAATGTAAAACACAACTAGACAGAAAAAAGGGGGGGGGGGGAACGCTTTTAAAAGCAACAACAGCAACAACAAAAAAAAGAGCTATGAAGAAGAAAATCAGAACCCTGTTAAGGCTAAGTTGTCAAACAGGATAGATGGGGAGAGAAGCCTGGAATCACCATCTTCAATTGTCACACCTGACTTATGTTTCTTGTGGACAGTGTTTCCAGATTCACAGTTTTACCCCTACCACCACCATAAAAGAGGCTGCTGATTTGCAGGAGTGCTCCTTTGCCTCTGAAAAGCAGAAAAACAAACCTTCCTTTTAAGAAGACAGATGTCAGCACATTCTCTTTCCATCTGATTCTCATCAAAATAAAGGATTTTAAGGCACCATCCAGAGCCAACAGCCTTCAGTCGTGACCACCAATACTTCTCCCACACCAATTTCAGATCTCTCCGACGAGGAAAGAATGGACTGAAGCTGCGCAAGGTTGCAGTTTTTTGTGCAAAACATTTTTATTACAGTAAAAATGCTCACATTTACTGGATCGGAAGAAATTACTGAAGCTCAAAGCATGTTTCACCACATTCACATGACATTCTACACAAACATTTTTTATGTATTTACCATCAGAAACATATTTCTTCTTCTCCTCAGTATCAGCAGTCATCTCAAACATATCTCCATACGCACGTGCAACTCTCCAAAGAAAGTCCACACAGTTTTCATACTGAAAGTAGAGGACAGCTGAGTAATTAAACTGATCAGAATGGGATTTACGCAGCTTCCTTTAATAATAATACTTAGAGTAGGTTAGAGGAACATGACATAAATCTTTGGACAGTTCGTATCCTTCTATAGAACTTCTAATTTATGTGAGAAACAAATATCAATTTTCAGTTGCCAAAGGAGAAGGCAGCTTTTGGAAATACCCTAGACGGTCTAAATACATTTTATTTCAAAAAACAGTTTTGAAGTTGTTTTTTAATTAAAAATATAAAGGTAACCCAGTAAAGCACAGCAGATCCCTGAATGATGTGACGGGTACTGTATTCAGGTATGAAAT
This sequence comes from Anser cygnoides, assembly GCF_040182565.1. Classification (NCBI taxonomy): domain Eukaryota; kingdom Metazoa; phylum Chordata; class Aves; order Anseriformes; family Anatidae; genus Anser; species Anser cygnoides. The sequence continues at coordinate 35,530,794 of NC_089875.1, read as the reverse complement.
GTGCACAACATTCACTTTCAAGTAGTATCTCATCTATTTGCTTGGGTATTTCAATACGTAAATAAAAATATAATCAGAACTACTTATGTTTGTCAAATCAGAAGAAAATGATACATTGAATAAAGCACTAACCATAAACACTTTGAAATTTTATCAAGAGTTACACAAGTGTGTAGTACAGTCATTGAAGGAAAAATTCACACTAAGATTACCATAAAGGTATAAGCAGACTACAGGCTCATAATGTCATTTCTTCAGGACACTTGGTCTGGTTACTATCTTATTCCAGAGGACTTTCTCACATGAGCAATTCTAAAACCAGCAAAGAAAGTTTCATGTATCTAGAAGAAAAGCCCATGATAGATTTCTTTGTTGCATGTAAGAATACACACATCAAACAAAGCCTCCAAATTACCGAGCCTGGATGGTACATAAAATAATACAACTTCCATGCCCACCCAACATGAATATTGGCACCACCTTGAAATATTTATTTTTCACCATATTTTTAAAGTGAGCATGAAATTGCATCTTCCATTCCTGTGTGCATTTTTATGCTTACATTAGGGAAGTTCTCAGAGGTAGAGCTAACCATAAGTTAATAGCAACATAATACTAAGTTTACCCTTTAATACCTTGTCATCTTTCTCAAGTAGCAGCCTGAAGCTCTCCTTTTTATCATCTTCTGAACCCTTGTGCAAACTGTCCACCTGCTGTAGAAGAGTAAGTAACTCTTCTTCTTCTGATTGCACAGTGACATCAGATGATTTCTTACACCCCTTTTCTTCCTCAGAATCTCCTTCAGTATCAGTATGAGCTGTGAGGTAACTAAAAATCACAGACAATAATAACCATCTTTTCTACAAATATTGGCAAATCACTATGAAATTAAAATGCAAAAAAAAAAATCAGTGTAATTTATTCAATTTGTCCAACCTGAAAAGAATTTTTAATACATGGAATCAAGCTTATTGTTATTACAGAACCTTTATCTTCAAAAGGATAACCATAATTCCAAATACAACAAGCAAGTAATTATATTGTCCTGCCTAATACTACATTGAAAAAATTTAGATACATATTAGAAACACATGTGTCCTTGTGTTTCAAATGCAGAACACTTTAAATCATTAGTGTGTATTATGACATGCTTTGCAACCCTGAATAGGCCTCTTGAACTCTTGGCCCCAGTTTCTGTATTTTTTGAAGTGAGAATGAGCTTACTAACCAAACCAGAAGTGCTATAAGAATCACTTACACAACGTTCTGTTAAACACTTTAAAGATCTAAATATAAGTGATAATATCATTGTTATCAATTTGTTTACCTAGCTTTTGTACATTCTGAAGGTCAGAATATCTGAAATTGGGAAAGAGCTTATATTAATTCATTGTGCTCAGCGCAGAAGTACTCAGCACAAGGCAGGCAAGGACAAAGAAATGTTTACAAAAGCCATAAATACCACACAGAGATAAGTAGGTGGCCTTACTGTCCGAAGTGCTGAGCACATATTAGAGCCCTCCAATTTCGCATTAGAGCAGCTGAACAGCATTTACTTTTAAAAAGTAACCATTTGCTTATGTCCTAATATGGGCAGAAAAGCCTAATCTTTTGCATCTAACTTTTGATAATCTTGTTCTAATGAAAAATAATAATTTAGAAGTATTAGCTGCTAAGCTCAGAGATTTTTAAACGGTAACTACTAGCAGAAAAAGCTTGCAACACGCTATATACATTAAGCAACTGAATAATCTGACTAGAGCGGGACAGCCAAAATATATAAAAACTGGTTTTTTGCATATATATAACCAGTACAGAATGTTAGCAATATGAATGAAGGTTAATAATTATGGCTTTTTAAATCTTCTATTTAACAAGTTGCTTTAGGAAGTGACCAGACCTAAAACATCAGCAGATCCACTTGCAACTTGTAAATGACCATTTACAACTACTTACGAAGTCACAGAACTGCAAGATGTGGCATGATGATTTCTCTGCCAAATTAACAAAGTACTATGGGAAAGAAGAGTCTACTAAAAAATATATTTAAAATGTACATACATATTCAAACAAATAAACCAAAAAAAAAAACCACAACACAGATTTCGCTTTATAGATTTTTGCATAGATTTTTGCTTTATATAACACCAAATCTTGATAATGCTGAAGTTGGTAATAAAACCTATATTACAGCCTCAGAGTCTGTATTCATAAGTCAGTGAACATTTATTTTGCTTTTCTGAAACATCTTTAAAACCAGAGCATATTGTTCTTCCATAGTTATATTGAAGTGGATGCAGAATCCCAAAATATTCAAGGTGAATTTGTAGGAGCACTAAGGAGCTAACCATGGAAGAATGAGGTCCTCAGATCAGACCATACTGCAACAACCCTTCTCATTCCACCTCTCCTAGAGAAACATGACCTCTGGGCCATGGCTGTGCTGAGAAACAGCAGAGGGAACAATTTCAATTCGCTTGTTCATTTGCATGTTTCAATGGTGGCAAACCAATACCTATCAAACAACCTGTGGGGAATGAAAAACACAACAGTAAATATATATTTTTTTTTCAGTGTAAGACAGTGCCAGTAATTTCTAGGAACTACAACAGACTGTACTGCCCTGTGCCTGCTCATGTCAGTCAGACACTGAGCTAAGCTAAGGCACTGGAGCTTCTATGTTGCACTTCTAAGCAACGTTCATTTCCATTTGCAAATGAAAGAATCAAAATGTTTAAAATCCTCTCTAAGCTTGGTTTGAAGTGGACAGAGTTTTTTCAAGAGAAGGACAGAAATTAATTGTCCTGATACCAAAACGTTCAAGGGAGTGTAAATAACACCAAGTGGTTAAGCTTGGGCATGCTGGTTACCACCTGAGATGCATCAGCATTCCTCTAAGTTTCTCCCTTAATTCCTAAGAAAAATAAAAACAGTGCTTTCAGAGAGCCCTTCCTTCCTTGTCTCTACTCCTACAGTTCCAGAGCTGGCATTGCTGCCTCCTAGCATTTCTTCTAGGGAGACCAGAAAGGTGACAGACCTGGCCTCCGTTACTTACTCGTGATGAGTTCCCACCTCACTAGTCAGGCAACCCAGGCAAACTCCCACATTGCTCAGGAGTCACAGGCGTAAAATAACAGCAAGGTAATTTAATCAAGTATCAAACGTTAAATGCCACTTCAACCATTTTGGCAAATGAGGCATAACGGACTTTTTTCTGTTTTCTTTCTGATGACATTAATTTTCTTACTAGCTGTCTGTTCATTCCATATCGTGGTTGAAACTTTTTAAGCGTGAAAACATAACATGTTAAGAAGGCAACACAGACTTTTAAAAAATAAATAGCTAGGACTTTTCCTAACAATGGGGTAAGCTGTACTTTACCAATTTGAACTGAAGCAAGTTTTATTTCAAGACAGGAAGACTTTCCAGCTACTTATAGACAAAATAAGAGCATAACAGACACTATTGATATAAAACTACAATCCAAAGAGCTTGATAACTGATTTCAACAAACCTGCTAGCAGGCTTACGTATCTGCTCATTATAGAATTGTAAGCTACATGTTACAAAGAGCTATAATTTTTATATATATATATATATATATCAGTACTAAACCGAAGCAAAGTGAAGCGTTTCAACACAGTCCAAAAACTGCTAGTCCAACGGATGATGGAAGTAATCCAAAATGGAAATCAACAAAAAAAAGGATGAAGAGTCATTACGTAGAACATTTGTAAAGCAAGACATAATAACACTGATATCTGCTATTTCACCTGGTGTTTTCCTGCAAGAAGTTTAATCAGATGATAAATAGAAAATGTTTGAATGTGATTGGATCAAGAGCAGCCCTGAAGAGAAGAACCTGGGTGTGATGGTTGGTGAGAAACTCAACATGATCTGGCAAGGTGCGCTTGCAGCCCAGAAAGCCAACCTTACCCTGGGCTGCATCACCAGCGGAGCAGCCAACAGGGCAAGGGAGGGGATTTGTGAGACCCCACCTGGGGTACTGCATTCAGCTCTGGGGCCCCAGCACAAGAAGGACCTATCAGAACAAGTCCAGAGGAGCACCTCTCCTGTGAGGACAGGCTGAGGGAGTTGGGGTTGTTAGCCCTGAGAAGAGAAAGCTCCAGGGAGACCTTACAGCGGCCTTCCAGTGCCTAAGGGGGCCTACAGGGAGTGTTGTGATAGGACAAGGGTGAATGGCTTTAAACTAAAAGAAGGCAGGTTTAAACTGGATATAAGGAAGAAATCCTTCACTATGAGGGTGGTGAGGCCCTGTCCCAGGCTGCCCAGAGAAGCTGTGGATGCCCCATCCCTGGAAGTGCCCAAGGCCAGGCTGGATGGGGCTTTGGGCAGCCTGGTCTGGTGGGAGGTGTCCCTGCCCATGGCAGGGGGGTGGAACCAGGTGGTCTTTAAGGTCCCTTCCAACCCAAACCATTCTACGATTCCATGGTTGTACGATCTTGAAGGTCTTTTCCAACCTAGATGATTCTATGAAAAGTGAATATTTATATGTGACAAACCAATACCTGAGAAATTCAAAGAACTTGAAAACCGTCTATACTCAGTGTGAACTGTTTTCACCTTTATTACCAATAGATTTTATTTAAAAGAGAAAACAGTGATAAGAACATGAGGAGCAATGGTCAACCAACACGACTCTGTTGGATCACAACGGACTGTTCAAAGTCCAAAGAACAAATGGAAACCATGCTAGTGACTCGCCACGCTGTGGTTAAGCTGTTCCAAAATCCAGACACGTAGTACTGCATTAAAAACAAAAGCAAACACAAAACCACAACAAACTAACACACAAAAAACAACTGAGCTACCTGGTATAAAACACTGCTGGGGTGTAAACTTGCTCTGCTGGTTCAAAAATTGTTGGACTGCCTTTTAACTGGCAGGCACGGGGCCTAACCAGGTATTGGCTGTTCACAACACTCCAACTTTGAGACAGACCAAACATCATCTGTTGTTTTCCCGGCGACTTAAAAAATCGTAAGCTGACACAAACACTGTCTCATCCGCTCCAGCTAATTCAGTAGAAACAAGATTATATGTCACAGACTGATCTGGATCAAATTGGCATGGATGACCCAATAAAGCAGACACATCCAACAGTAATGATAAACAGCCTTTGAGGAAAAGTTTGCCAAACCAGAGTCAGGTCAGCCGAAGATTGCACTGAAAACAAATGGGCAGCAAAAATAAATGAAGAAATGGTAAGCAAATAAGTTCTTAGAAACAGGGAAGGGAAATGTTAAGAAAAAATTATAAATAAAACATCGGAAGGAAAACTATTTACTGCTGTGAACCTTTCTGGTGACTGATGCCAAAAGCATTTTGAAAAGCCTGGGTGAAGACTGAGGCCAAACATGACGCTGATGTCAACGGTTCATCACTGCTGCACCAGGGAGGAAGCGGCTTTAAAATGACAAGTAGGGCAGAATTAGGTGAAACTCTGCAAGCCAGGTGATCATCCAGACACCATTTATTCTATCTGTAAATGAATGTGTGATTGTTACATATCCTCAAATCTTAAAAAGACTGAGTAAACAATGGAAGTGAATGATGGAAACCAGAACTCTTCAGCATTCAGTCAGTGTCTCATGCATCCAGCATACCTTCCTACAAGATAGCTTTTATTACGTAAAGATATATCTAAATTTATTTTTCAAAGGGGAAGGAGGGATATTTTTCCACTTAGAATTCTCACATAACTTTTGAAAGGCAAAATACAAAGCTTCTCTCTCCAAGGCGTTAAATATCAACAGTGGCATTGGGAATATGACCAACACAGACCAAAGCAGTGAGGGCCATAACAAGGACTGCCAGAATCAAATAGTTTATAAAAAAAAAAAAAAAAGAGGTAGTATTAAAAGCTGGGAGAATTCTGCAAATCTGGAACTGATGTAGTCATTCAGCACAACCACATAAGACTCTTATGATTACTTCATCTTCCAATTCCCAGCATCTATCCGTGTGTCATTTAAAACCTGAATTGCTTAACACAAATACAGTCTGGATCATGAAAATATTGCTGGGGCAGCGAAACACCTTGCAGGTACTTTATCTCAGATAGAGTACAAAAACTGAAAAAAACAACGTTTAAAAGTTTAATCTGTAACAACGAACAAAATTACTTCTCTCATTCACAAGCCAGTAAACTGATTGCATTACCATGTTTGGATTCACCACTGAACAGTAAAAGCAGGGCACATGGTGTTTATACTTAGAACACATGAATTTGTGATGCGTGTTAACCAGAAAAAAAAAGCATTGCTATAGCCTCTCACAGAATAAGCACAACTGCCACCGACGTTACATATGACCTCAAAAAAACCTATATAAAACTTAAATGTATGCACACTAGGCTTAATAACCTATGTCGTTTAGAAGATGAAGAAAAAATACAAAAAGAAAATTACATAAATGAAATAAAACTATCTTAAAAAGAGAAGATATACAAAACAAACAAATCAAGTACAAGGCGTTATGAAAAAAACGAACGCAAAAAAAACTCTTTTCAAAGGAGATTAAAAAATAGCATTGATAAAGCACATGGCATTAGTCACTTGGGTATCTATAACCTTGAATTATCGTCCTTCCTTCCAACTCTACGCAAATATTCGTCAGAGAAGACCTCTCTTAAGGACACATTCAAAGCTCTTGCACACTATAATCACTTGTGTCGGATCACCTCATCAGTTTCTTCATCACAGAGAAGAACCTGAACAGACAAGTTTCCTTGATTAGTTCTCAAACAGCAGTGCATCTCTCCTGATGAGAAAAGGTGGCGATCCCAATTGCTAGGTGTGGGATAACAACTATTCTGTGTTTGGGAACCTGATTATTTGTAAACCCAAGCTTTAGCCTTACCTACATCTCCAAGTATTTTACGTTCAGTACAAAGGCCTCTGCAAACCTACCCCCAAAAAATGAAATAATTTGAGGAACTATAGAACTGAAACATTTATATACCACATGAAGGGGAAATGTTTCTGATGACCGTTGCCAGTACTGAATATTTAAAGTAAAGAAAAAATGAACAACTAATGTGCAACATAATTGCAAAATCTCAAAATATGGTCTCAAAATAAAAGACTCACAAAGCATGTGAGCTGGGATATAACACAAGAAATTCAGCCCACAGGAACTTAAAATGAATATGAAGAAACTCTTCAAAAGTAGAATTTCATTAATTATTATGTGCAGTATTCTGCTCTCTTCATAATATTATAGTTCATTAAAGCCTCCTTAAAGAAAAGAAAAAAGTGACTTAAAATGGACAATTTACATACTAGCGTAGGCAGCATTATGTCTGTATACCACATTGAGGAGGTGGTACCAAAAAAAACACGTTTGCTATAAACATGCCCTGATTAAATTGCATGCAAGTATCTAATCTGATTATATCAAAAGAAAGATGTAATTACAAGAAAGTAATGTCATCACCATTTTCACATTACTACTGTAGGGTGTATTAGGCAACATATGAAAATAGAAAAATATAGTCCCTCTCCTGAACTCCTGGTACATCTCATCCTTCAGCATGTTCCTCTACTGAAGCCCTAATAACCACAATGGGACTAAACGCCATGATCAAAACCAGGAACTTTATACCTTAGTCAGTACCTGAAATCCCTCATGCTTAATTTTAAGCCAGCCGGAAACATACACAATAGCAAATGTATATAAACAAACTGCCATTTGTACATGCTTTGCATTCAGACATAACTTCCATAGTGTGTAATACCTTTTCGCAGAACACTGTAATAACTCATCTTTAAGGCCCAAAGGAAACAATTATCATGAAAAGCACAAGAGCACTCCTACAGTTTGAACAAGTTCTGTCAGAGACTTCAGGCAAGACTACTGTCTTACTGAAAGCACTCTTAAAAATCACAGCATTATCATGAACTTTGCCTCTCATTACCTAGCTATGTAGCAATACTGCATCAGATGGTTGCCAAACATGCTAGTAGAAATCTGTAATGTGCTTCGTATTAAACCAACTTCACATGTAGTGCAGACTTACAGATGGTCATCCAGAGTTCTCTCTGATTTAAAAACAACTAATCTGATTTTTTTTCCCTGATTAGAGAGAAATTTAAAATATACTTAAAACTTTTAAAGGGCTACTGTTTATAATACAAAGTTTCACATACATATTGATGCAATTTGCAATGCGTATGTAGCATAAACAAAATATTATCAACTCACCCTCCTTCACTTTCTGCCTCCTCAGAGCTGGTAGTTTCTTTTGCAGGAGTTGTCTCAGCTTTTCTCCGCCTTGCTGCTCTGTGTGATGGGCTAACTCTCTGAGCATCCCCCTTCCCTTGGAGCTCGTCTCGAACAAGCTCTTCAAGCTTTGGAATAGCTTCTTTCAGAAATTTCACCTCTCTCTTCAGTTCATCCACACTTATTAGCAAGTCATTCAGTTTTTCTAGTATCTGCAGTTGCCTCCTGTGTAAAACCATTACTGCCCCTTGCTCGTTATGAGTTTCATGTTGCATGCCTACAGAATTAAGCTTGTTACCTACATCTGCAAAGTCAGGTATACGCACAGCTGCACCAGGTTTTCGGACCTTGCGGTACCAAATCACAACCAAGCTTATTCCAGCAGTCCCTGCCATTATGCCCAGTATTAGTCCTTTATTTTCAAAGCGAGACATTTCTGCGCCCTCCTAAAATTGAGAGACAACAGTAACAGAGTTAAAGACGCTCTACCCGAACGACTGACTTTGCTTTTCAATCGCAAAAGCTGAAGGCTAGGATAACCGGTGCGTGCTGCAGATAGGAAGCCACAGTGCAACTCCAGCAGATTCTGCAACAACAGCCTATGTGCAATGACAGCAAAACCGAGACAGCAGTGGCTTGTTTGGCTGGAGGGGGGGCAGCAGGGGAGCACGCTGCCTTATCCGCACAGCACCGCAGCCTTCACTTCTGACCTTCCAGCTGCTTTAGCTGATATTTTTCTTTTTTTAAACGCCCAAACCTGCTGTCCTCGGCTTGCCGCAGCGCCCGGCTGTCAGGCCGCAGCCCAGCAGGGGGGTCCCACCGCTGCCCCGGAGCCCCGCGGCCGCCTCCCCACAGGGCGCCCACCCCGGGCCCGCCGCCGCCGCCCCGCTACCTACCGGGCCCGGCCCGGGGCCCGCCGCCACTCCCGGCCCCGCCGCGGCGCAGGGGGCGGCGAGACCCGGATCCAGGGGGCCGGGCCTGCGAGGCGGCGGCCGGCCGGGCCTCCGGGGCACGGCTGCCGGGGCCCGCCCTGCGGCAGCCCCGGGGCGGGAGGCGGCCCTCCGGCCTGCCCGGGTCCGGCTGTGGGTGCGGGTCCGGCCCGGGGGTCCCGCTGCGAGGGGGCCTCGGCTCCCCGAGAGCCGCACCTGCCGCAGACAGCGCGCGGCTTGGCGGTTCAGGGGCGAGTTTTCCTGTTTATGGCTCTGCCTTCGGGCTGCTGGCTGCTCGTTTCTACTAGCTTGACCTTTGCTGCTACTTGTAGGAGACAGAGGGTGTGTGTACGTTGCATCGGAGGAGGCCTGGTGCTGCAAAATCACCGAGAAGCCCTGACCGGCTGCCAGGCACGGCACGAAAGCTTAATAGTACCTCAGCCATCTGACAGCCCGAAGCTGACCCTGTTTCTCCAAAGTCTCTTGCAGTCTGCCCAAAGTCAAAGAGGGACTTGAGTCTGACAGGGTGTGGGGTGCGTTGCTCCGACAGCCCCAAACTTGTACCCGTGGCACAAGACCATACTTTCTCCGTTGCGGCAGTATTTCCTCCTGTTTCTGGCTTAGGAAAAAGGACCATCAGAGGCAACCTGCTGTGCCCAGTCATCATCCTGAAGGCTCCTGGAGGGTGCCCGTGCACAACATGCCCTGCCAGAATTGCAAAACAAACTCATGTTCTCCTGCGTGAGGGCCCACACAAAAGACATTTAAGGAAATTATTACGACTGCAGGACAAAAGAGATTGCTCTTCAACAGTTGGAGCTTTCCCCAGCCATATCACTCAGGAACAAAGAAATGCAAGTAGTTCTTAAAAATAATAATAATAATAATAAAAAAATTAATACCATAATACCTTCATAAAAGTGAAGGTAATACCATAATACCTTCAAAAAAACTCATAAAACAAACTACTGTAAAAAAAAAAAAAGGTACCTTAAACAGGTACCAAGAACATAAATTGTGTTCCCAAACAGAATTTCAGTCTTAATACAAATAAGCAAATGTAAATCTATCTTTTAGTCAAATAGACTAATATCTCTGTATCTTTAAACAAAGATTTCCTTTATAATAACAGTAACTGCTAACTAATTCTCCATTAAGAACCTGAAGACGAAAGGAGCCTAAATTACAACCTGAGAGGAAGGGTAGTCTATTAAGATAGAAAAATTAATCCTGTTTCAATATTCTACATTTCTCCGAGATTAAAAAAAAAAAAAAAGTATGGCCTGTTCTTAAGTTCACAATCTGAAATTTGTAAGCCCTTCAATTTTATAGAAACTTTACTAAAATAATTTCCAAGGAATAATTTTTACTATAGTAGAAATAGTTATTTTAAATTACATAATCCATTAGTGTTTAAAAACGAAACTGGATTACATGAACCCTCATGCTGATCACATTTCGAATGTTTAGGAGTGGCAATAAATTTTTGTTGGATAATCTTTATTTGTATTTTCTCTTTCTAACACCATTTGCCAAAAATCTTTCTATAAGCCAAATAAAACAGGAAAGGTTATTAAAAATATAATTAATCTGAGGACAAACACCTTGAAACAGGCCTGCAGCCTTAGACTAGGCGACTTGCTTTCAGATATAATGGTCTGTGAGAACTGCTTTCTAAATCTGCCATTAGTTTCTGTGGATACATTGCAACTCTGAAAATCAGGTCACAGGTCTGGATCCAAACTCCTAACTTGCTTAGCACCTGCAGCCACCTTACACAGGCATTGCGATGCAGAAGTGTAGAAGTCACTGCATGCATGTCACCTGCCAGAGGACAACAGCTCCCTGTGCTGGGACCTAAACACTGATTTACCTAGATTTGGCACATTAAAATGGCCTAAATCTGATAACTATTCTAAGCAAACTGAGAGGAACTGTTTTTAGAAAAGTGCTGTTCTGCATGTGGATTTTTTTTCTAGTTCAAACCAGACTCTGTACCTGAAGTCCTAATAAACGTCCAAGTCCAGACCACCATCTCTTAGAAAACGTCAGGCCCATTGCTAGACAGTGTACTTTTAGCTTTACTTCCTAAGGAGACAGAGCTTATGCTCCCAGCTTGTCTGTGCACTGTCCTTCTGTCCCCTAATACCATAAAACTTGCTTCACCCAGGAGGTCCTGCATCTGTAAATTAACTTCAGCCAATTTTGACAGAAAAAGAAAGAAGTCAATATACTGAATTTCCAGCAGTTTTCATGACGGTCAGCAGCTCTGATGTGATGAGACCCTGTTAACGTCCTGCCTTCCTCCCCACCTGCCCCAGGCAGATGTTGCCAGATGAGCTCAGCACACCCGAGCTGCACCGCAGACACACCTGCCTGCTCACAGCACTGTTCGTGTAAAACCAGGCCATGTCGTTTAACTGGTCTATTGGGATATTTTGAGCTTGGACAGTAGCTTTGTGTCAGACTAGAAAAGTTAGCTTATTATTGAGCAATTGTGTTCAAAGGATGAAAGCACCATCACATTATAAGTAACCAATGTATGCTATTTCCAGCCAAGATGTATATTAACTTACTGGTGTTCTAATTTCTGTATGAAAGCCATTCGCATTTTACAATCGACATAAAATTCTTTAGCTGTAATTTTTTTTTCCTTTTTTTCTTTCTGGAAATGGCCCCCACCTAGATATTAATCTGCTGTTTGTAACAAATACAGAAACTTTTTCATCTGTTAGTAACACTTCATACTTATTATTTCAGCAGTTGTAAGCATATAATCAAACCCTGTTAATAAATCACCAAATATTGCGAAAGTTTAAGTACCTTTGACCAGACTTGCTACCAGCCTGTCAGAAATCCTACTGTTTTGTCAAGTTTTATTGAATTCTCCCAAGTCATATGCTATAAAATAAAATAAAATAAAATTATAACTTACCTCAAAAGGAAGGAAAGCATTCACTGTCAGACTTGCATAAATATATCTTGATAAATCTTATCAATATTCTCTGTTTCTCTTGCCCTGGACAATTGTCCAGTGCCCTTAATGAAAAAATAATAAATTGGAGTCACAGGGGATCAATAATAGCGCACTGATATATATATTTTTTTCAAATAAAGGTATACTGCTTAGCATAGTTCTCAGAGGAGATGAATTACTATAACTGCACTGATTTTATGCCTCTGTGTGTGCAGATGTAACTGTACCTCTGCCTCCTCTCCAGTACTTTTCAATCTCTCACTGATCACAGTCAGAATTAACAGAGAAATTAAGTAATGAAAAGTTTCTTTGAATTACTTGGTGTTTTAAAGGGGAAAACTCTGAACTTGTTCCCCAACTTTGAGCAATATTGCTCACTCCTTGTTACACAACTGAGAATTCACACAGGAGAAATGCATTTTGCAGGGGGAACTGAATTACAAAATATAACCTGATAGGAAAACAGGCTTCATTAGTTCAATGAATTAGTTCAACAGAACCATCTGTTCATTTATTTATTGTGTTGATGTGATCCAGTGCTGCAATTTCAGCTAAGCAAAAACAGTTACTAATGCCATGTCGTTAAAAAAAAAAAAAAAAAGTGCTGCTCCTGCTTCTTTGTGTTCGTCTTCATCTCACTAGAAAGCTCAAGGACATTATCAAGATGTATTTATGAAAACTATGTTAATTTTTTAGGCTGAGGTACATTATTCAACTTCCTTGGTACAAGAAATGAGAATTGGCAGCCCAAAACAATTTGTGTATGTTGTGGAGACATCAATAGGAATACATATGCAAGGTTACATTAGCTGTAACTCCACAGGGCTGCCTGATGCCTTCACAAAGAGAAGTTGTCATGGGAATGCCAGAGTATACATCAAAGAGAAAAAAAGATATGAATAGTCATGAAAACATAAGTAAACTGTGTGTACAAACATATATTTTACATCTATATTTTCCTCAGCAGTCCATCAAAACTTTACAAATACACATGCGTATGTGTAGGTGTATGCCACATCACCCAATCTATTTTCTTTTATTTAATAAGAAATGTCCTTTTCTTCTGCTTCCCTATACTATTTCAGAGCATTAAAAAGTATTTTAAAGAGTTTTACAGTTTCTACCTGCAAATGGCAGTGCCCCTTACTGAACTCCACAGACCTGTCCCTCCAGTATGGCTAATATATGTCCCTACGATGTCTGCAGTTTCACATAAACACACTAACTTTGTTCAGGGGATGTGGTGTGTTCCTCCATCGTTTCTGCCTCATTTTTGTACCAGCCTTTCTGAGTTTGTCAAAAATTTCCCTTCTGATTTCAAGTTTTCGTCTAGGCCAGCACAGCTATGTGTACATCATCAAGTGGTTGGGACCTACAGGCATGCATCTGGAGGCAAAGAAGCTGTGCTGAGGCCATGACATCCCTGCCATGCCCCAGGTTAACTTTTGATAAGCTGTGGCCTGCTCTCAGGGACTCCGTGCATACCCAATGCTTCTGCAATGGATCTTCCCAAAGTGTGGTTCCAGTGTCCCAGGCCTGTTCCACGGGATGAAGCAAAGCTTGCCAAGCTGGGACAACTGGGAGATTTGCCTCAGCAGTGCACACCTAACCCAACCCAAATCATTACTCTGTAAATACACATTTACACTGCCAAGCATAACTGCATCTCCCATAAGCCCCAGAATTAGCTGTGGCTTGTAGCATGAAAGGAAGACATCATAAAACTCAGACAAGACAAGACAAAACCATGAAGTCAAATCCCTGCCTAACTAAAAGCCGCTCAGTGGACATTTTTCTTGATCTCTAAAGAGTAAGTCATTTACATATCAAAGTTTTCAGCTGATACCATTGCAAAGACTAGAATACAATCATAGAATCATTAAGGTTGGAAAAGACCTTCAAGATCACCTGGTCCAACCATACCCCTGCTACCAATGTCACCCACTAAACCATGTCCCTAAGCATCAGGTCCAACCTTTGACTACTTTCAAGTATTTTAATAAATGACAGACTTCTCTTCCCTTCATTGAAATGAAGTTGAAAATAGCGAATATTTTATTACTAATAATTTCAGTAAACATGAAACTTGTCAACATTCACCACTCTTTGACAGCCTTTTACGTTGTTGATGAGAGACTGGTAACACAGAGCTTACTACCTGTTCCTGGCTCTATTGCAGACATGTATGTGTCCTTCGGAAAATCATTTCACCATTTAGCATTTGCATTTCCCTTTCAGCAGTACCAGAAAATGTTAAAATTATAGCTATATAAGGACTTGTATATATAAAAATTATGCAATACACAACATGAAGAAAAGGATTTCTTCTACAGTCGATGCACACACATATTTACACTCACATGAGTACATACACACACACAGCATTCGACTTTGCAGATTGTTTCAAGTCCCTTGTTTTGCATTTTCAGCAGGTCTGTTAAAATAAAACCTAAGTGCAGAATGTATTTTAATTGCAGTTTGCACCTGGTCGTGGCGTTTAAGGAGCTTTTTCTACCTGGATCTGAGCTAGAGCCCCCTGGAGGCCGAACAGCAAGTAACTGGGGCAGCCTCCTCATTCGTCGTTCTCCTGCTGCCACCTTGTGGGGAAAAAAATGTGCAAAGAGCGCATTAAGATAGCTGTCAACGGGAGCATTGTGTCTGCGTGTTTCCGTCGCTATAGTTTTGCTCCAAATTTAGAAATATTGCAGCCAAGACGTACGACTGTGACTAAAACAGCGGGTCACGCAGGGAACCGGTCTCCAGCGTGGCGCAGAGACCTGGTCTCTCTGACCACGGAGGATTTTGCAGCATTTTTTACCAGAAGCAACGCACGCCGCCCCCCCGGCCCGCCCTGCCACGGCCGCGGCCCGCCCTGACATGGCGCCCTGAGGGGCCCGCGCGGGGGCGCCCGAGGGCCGCCGCCCTGTGGCTCCGGCGGGGCCCTGAGGCCTGGGCGCTGCCTGGAGGCTTCCGCCGGCTCCCGGTTCAGCGGTGTAAGGCTGGTGTGGGATTTCCAGCCCGGCAATAAACAGGAAACCTCGTGCCAGAGTCCCTTTGTGTGAAATCCTCGGGGAAACGGAGCTGGGCCGGGACAGCGGGCTGCGAAGTCTCTCCACGCACAAGCATCCCGCTAAGGGGTGGGTGCTGCTAGGTGGGCGCCTCAGGCATGCCCTCACAAAGGTCGACCTCAAGAGATTCGGGTGGTTTGGCGAGGCACTGAACAAACAGAGATGTCAGTATTTGGTTTTCACTAGTTTTATCTTTGGTAAAGAGATAAAACTCTAGATAAGGGATGAGAGGTAAGGCAACAGGAGACAGGGGATCTCAGGTGTGGAAAAGAGGAAAAAAAAGGATGAGGGTGGAAAGAAGAATGGTGGAAAACAAAGCTGCTTGGACAACAGCTTGCTGCTACGCCAAGCAGAAGTCCTGTTTTTCCACTGATTTTCCACCTTTCCCTGCCCTGAAATCAGTGTTCACTGGGACTCTCAACTCACCAACTTGTCTGAAAACCGTTTTTTGCTGAGTTACTTTTCTGCCAGATTGGTGGTGAAAGCAGGAGCACATGACCAAGAGCTGAAGGAAAAAGCAGTTGGACTGACTTGACCCATCTCGTGGAAGTGCACCTTGAGGGTACACCACTGATTGGGACTCTTGTAGTGGGAAAAGGGTACCATACACATGGACAAAGGAACAACAGCACTAAACTGCTTGTATCCTGAAAACACCTGCATCAGGAGAGTAACTGGTATCTCATACATTAGTTAAAAGAGCAGCAGAGCTCTCAGTGGCGTTTGCTCTTGTTTCAAGCGCAGATCTGAAACGAGTTAATTCTCATGGTGTGGCTCTGTGTAGGCTGGCCCTTGACAAAGATTCAGCTCTGAGTATTTTGTCCTTCGAGTCTTAGAAAAAAATATCAAAGAGAAAGGGAAACAGTAGAACAGAAGCACCAAATAAAAGCAGAATCATCAAAAGTAAAAACCTAAGGTAAAACCAAAGAAGCAAGAAATAAAGGAAGGTAGAAAAAGTCTGTAAAATTTTAAAGGCTTGGAGAGCTTGTCTCTGCATCAAAGGTGACCGTGACCTGGATTCCTTCCTCCTGAATTTAAGTGTGTAACTAGGGTACATAGGTATGGGCTTTCTCTAACTTCTGCGTAGAGAAAGGCACCTTCAAAGGGCAACAGATCCTTAAGTAGGACAGCAGCATCCATCTGCTTCAGGCTCTAGGTGACTCTGACGCTTGCTCTTATATACCTAGTCTATACTGACCTCTGCCTATTGCAAGACAATCCTTGTCATGGAAATTACTGGAGAAAGATATTTGGATTGTAATATATTTGAGGTTAGCCCATGTGGCCATCATTTTCTCTCTGGTCTTAAAAAAGGTGACTTTAGTTTCAACCTTTGGCAAGATGTCCTGCAATCTATTTTGAACTGAAACAGGAGGATGAGCAGAAAATCACAACGCTGTGACAGCTTCCCTGCTTATCTTGGCTGCCTTCTCCCAAAAAGTTGTGCCGAACAGCAGTTTGGTGCAGCAAAGAAACTTGACCATTATTTCTAAACAAACATGGATTTCTCTGTGCATTTTTTCTTATCTATGTCTCTTTTTATACTTTAATCCCTTTGAGGCAATGGAAGTCTTTATCTGTGATGGCACTAAGACCATAATCAGTGTTTAACGGTAAAGCATAGAAGTAAGCTCAAGACAAGCTGCAAAACAGCATGGTTTTAGACACTTACGTTTAAAAAGTCAAGTTGGTACTTAGGTCCTAGTTGGTATTCTTTGTAATATCTACTTCTAAGTACCACAAGGAGCTGAAAAACGTACACTAAGCACGAGCTTCCTATTTCCATTGTGTTTCACTTTCTAATACATGGAAAAGAGTAGTACATGGAGGGTTGCCATGTAAAGAAATAGCATGAGAATTGATTTGTTGCTTAAGCTGAGAAAGCTTAAGTCACAATTACACTTTAACAATACTACTTATCAGGAGCAACATTCGGATTCATTTCAAAAGCTCAGCTTCAGTGCTAGTACTCTTGGGCCAAGTAATTTTGGTAGCTTTGCATACTTCAGATAGATGCCATTGTTCATGTAAGCTATAAATGCGTCTCAGTCAGAGGAGGTAACAAGCGTGAGTTATTAAACAACTGGATGTTTAATAAAAGAGGCATATTCTTCTTCCTGGGAAAAAAATATCGGGAGAATTTACTTTCCTTTTCAGCTCAAAGAACATCAACTAATTCTAGAATTCTAAGAAGCAGAACTTTCTATCAGATGATTACAGTGTTGCAATAAAGCCATTATTTAAAGTCCTGGGCAAGGCACCTGCATTGTTTTGGCGGTCACACGTGAGTGAACAGACATATTTAATTCTGGAGGGAATATCTGACATTTCAGAAGTGTATTCGTAGCTGCGTTGCAGAAGCCAGCATTACAGACCAGTTGTAATGCTAGGTTTCCCAGGGCCCTGTGCCTTCACTCTGCAAGGCTCTCTGGCCTTTTTGCCATTTTCTTCTGGAAAGACGGTGGCAACACAGGGCAGAGCTCGCTGGAAAATTCTGACAGTACATTTCTCCATTGGGGAAAAAAGCAAAAACAAATTGTAATTGACAGATTTCTGAGTAGTGCGTTGGCTCTGACAGAAGCCAGGCAGGATCCCAAGCTGCCTGCTTCCCCTGCAAGGCATACTTGGCTTCCTATGTCAGCAGCTTGCGTGCTTTCTGGGCTCCTTGACAGTGCTATAAGGAAACTACCATTGGTCAAGTGGCCTGCAAACCTGCGGGGTGGAACCAGGATCAAGCCCACATTTCCAGTATGATCCAACTTTGGACAGATAGTCTTTTCCAGAAATGTGGAGGATAAAATCTGGTTCTCCAGCACTCTGATGACCAAGCAGATGGTCTCCTTTCCCAGAGCACCAGAGGCAATGCCAACAGCAGAAGGAGCAACCATCCTTCTCTAGCCCAGAAGCAGCAGCAGGGGTAAGGTGATCCAAGGAAACAGAGGCATCCCCTCTTCCCTTTTCGAGATACAGAGGTGGAAGGGACCCATCAGCTCCAGGGGGCTGTGGCTGCTGGGCTTTTCTATTCCTGGCTGTCCTGGTTCCAGTTAGGACAGAGTTAAGTAGCTCATAGTAGCTGGTAGGGTGCTATGTTTTGGATTAGGATGAGAAGAGCGCTGATAACATGCTGATGTTTTAATTGTTGCAGAGCAGTGTTTACACCAGGCCAAGGACTTTTCGGCTTCTTGCTCTGTCCTGCCAGCGAGCAGGCTGGGGGTGCAGCAGGAGCTGGGAGGGGACAGACCCAGGACAGCTGACCCAAACTGGCCAAAGGGGTATTCCATACCATCTGACGTCATGCTAAACAATATATAGGGGTGGCTGGCCGGGGTGGGGGGCCGGCTGCTCGGGAATAGGCTGGGCATCGGTCAGCGGGTGGTGAGCAATTGCATTGTGCATCACTTGTTTTCTTACACATTATTATTGTTAATACTATTACCATTATCACTATTATTATTATTATTGTTATTATTATTTTCCTGTCTTAATAAACTGTCTTTATCTCAACTCACAGGCTTCACTTTCCCGTTTCTCTCCCCCATCCCAGAGAGGGAGGGGGGAGGGTGAGCGAACGGCTGTGTGGTGTTTAGCTGCCAGCCGGGTTAAACCACAACACTGGCACATACTGTCTTCCATGGAGATACAGGTGCTGGATATTTAGCACAGATCAGTGAGTGAGGGCAGTAAACACAGGGCAATTAGTTGTTCTCAACTCCAGTTTTCAGACTGATAAAGACGCTAGCACACCCTGCTCCATCAGTGATGCTTGGATCCTGTTTGAAACTCTCCTTCACTGGGCATCTACAGTTTTTAAGCAAGTAGTGAAAAGCTAAGCAACTGTTCAACCTGAATATTTTTAGGCTTCCTACCTGCAAGCAGCTGTACTTCAATATAGCTCTGAGCCCGTGTATTTCCTTTGCAGTAAATGCAACATAATAGATTACCCAGACAACACATGGCAATTCTGCTTCTTTTCCCTGTAGAGGAGAAACTGCTCGACAGTGAATTTAACTCAAGCCCAGAACACTGTGTCACGTAGACTTCAGAACAGCGCAGATCCTGAAGTCTTTACTCAGGCCCTGTTTAAACAAGCTGCACAAGCATAAGTCTAACTAACATCATGGCTCGCTGAATTTAGGTCCCAAGGCTAACTCAAGCAAAGGATTCAAGGAAGTTAAAACCGGGCTGCAGCTTTTGATCTGTCATTCATATCAGAAGCCTTACACCTGCAAATAAGGCCTATTATCACTTTCCCTTTTCATACCTTTTAGTTCTCATTAAGTTTTCAGTCATCTGTAATTTATTTTCCCAGCTAGAGGTATTTGTAGAAGCAGGACAGCCTTGTAAGACATCTGGTCAAGAGGCAGCATTGAACTTGTCACAACTAAGTGATCTGCCATAAAACAGTGAAAAACACATTCATCTTTCACTGGTTCCATTTTAGGTTGTGAGAAGAGAGGTGAATATTTTTTTTTAAAGGTGTCTTCTGTACACAATACCAGAAAGTTAAACATGCGTTTTCTTCTTTGTAAGCAAGTTCAAGCTTCTGGCTACAGTCCAACAGACGTTTTTCTTTGTCCATTAAGGCAATCTCCTACACAGTTTACCAGGGGAGGATGAAATTCCTCACGCTGTGTTATAAACATTCATCACTGAAATCACGCTCCTAATGGCAAGAACAGCAGGCAAAATTTAAGACAGCTCTGTGCTGCGTGTGCTTTACATACAGAGACTATAGAATCAGGACTGAACCAGTAAAGCTAAAGACCAAACAAGCCACTGGGAAAAGCTTAAACATGACAGTTTTCTATCACTAAGAATTTGGAGGTTCAGTGAAAATAGGAAAAACCTCATTCTGTCACTCCAAACATAAGACGAAGTCATGCTTAGATGTCAAGGAAAGAGTTATAAGAAAGGATCTTTTTTTTCTCTTTTGAAAAGTATTTGCTCTTCCCTGTAGCAGACTTAACAGAGAACCCGTAAGTACTTCAGAGCCCCCTGGTCTATATTTGCTTCCCTGGACGACCTTTTCGATAGCTCTAAGGAGAGCGCTTTGTTATTCCTCTCCCTTTCTCTTGCTCAAGATCATTCCTTTTGAATAAAGTTTCTTAAAGTTGAAATCATGGCCCTGTGCAGATCATGGCCCTCAATGGGCAGGACAGACTTTAACTCAGCCTGCAGTCCACTGCGGGACTGAAAGCAGGCAGCACTGACAGCAGCACCCACAGGCTTCTGGCCAGGGAGATCTCGCTATCAGCTCACCTTCCTGTCTTCCCTTTCAACTGCAATTTACTCCCTTCTCTGCCAGTCTCCCTAATTAGTTCAGGGGATATGTTTTTGTATAGCCCTAATAAATAGGAATCACCTTAGATATAGCGCTTCCCCAGGCGCTGACCTTTTGCTCTGCATCCGTGTCCTGTGCCAACTGCTGGGAGGGAGGACTGGGCAAGGATTTCCTATGTGCTGCCATTGCCAGCAAGGGGGAAGTCAGACTTCCCTCCCTCATTTACGCCTGTGCTAAGGGCTACCACCAGTAATGAATTATTTCCTTTATGAAAGCATTTTGCAAAACTGAGTAGGGAAAAAGCCAAGAGAGCTATCAAAAAATGAACAAATTACTACAGAATTTCTCAAGCATTTTAAAAGAAGATTAAAACTTTCTGCAGTCCATGTTTCTAGAACAAAATTCATGAACCTCCATGAAAGGCATATTTTTATTGAACGTATTAATTTGTAAGGGACTTCAAAATGGTCTGATAAAATGTGAACGCCAAGAGGCTGCTGGGGTGGGATTTTCTGGGCATACTGTGAGCACATGAACACCAGCCTTCTGCCACTGCACCTGGTTTTCAGAGTTACGTTTTAGCAGTGTTGCTGGCAGGTTTCTGGTGTGTGGACCTAGCGAGTCTGGGAGACCCATTGGACTGTAACTTACATAGAAGGCTGCACTGAGTCCTGGCAAGCCCAGTCCTTCAGAATTTAATGGTGCAGACGAAGGAAACACGCCAAAACATCTACCTGAACTGTTCCCTCAACACATTCCTTTGTGGTGTTTCTTGGCTGGCTGCTCGATCCCTTAGATCTGAAAGAAAAAAAAAAAAAACAAAAAAAAAACACCTTAGATCTAGAACTGAAAAAAAAATTTTTAAAAAATTGGTGCTTGGAATTATATTCTTCACAATTCTTTACATAGCACATATGGCAAAAAATACCCCAAAATATTATAAAACTTCCATTTTCTGAAAAGAAAGGCAAAACATGAGAAATAATTGTATGTTCTTAATACCATTGTGTAGCATACTTCTAGTTAATACTCTAAAGTAGCAGAAGGGTGCTCATGAATTTACATGCAGATATATGAAAGTCAGAAGTGCATCTGTAGACACTTAGTTTTTCAAATTTTGAGTGAGATATTGCAAAATTGAGAGTTTGAATAGATTGCCTTTTAAAGCAATCTTAGTTAGAAAAGGTTCTTTAGACTAACACTACAATCTACAAACACAAATGTATCCTGTTACATCATAACCACTCTCAGTTTGTTCTCTGTGGATGGCTTGGTCAAAATCCCATCAATTGCAATGCTCCCCTCTTCCTTTCCCCAGTGGATCTCTATTTAGGTAGCACTTTAAAGCTGGCACACAAAAAGCGTGAAATTGTGGTCCTAGGAAAAGAGAAGAGCTTAGAACAGGAAAAGATCCTGTGTACAACTAGCACAGTATTATGGAGGTTATTTAATTTGTGTTTTCACAATTCACATATGTGGATGGTTACAATGTCTGCTACAGAAAGTGGAGAGGTTTCTGTGCTTGCCTGTGTTGCTGTGCCACAAGAAAACAGTCTGGGTTAGCTGGGTCGTGACAGTCAGTCGTGTCAGTCAATAGGAAAATGCAGGGCAGATTTCCTGGAAATGATGGAACTGATATTTTTGTAAATTGTGGAGTATTTCATATTCAGACTGTACGAAATTGTGGTGTATTTATAATTCTTTTCGTAACCATCATAAACACTGAAGGTTGTTTCTAGCAGAAGTTATGCTTAGTGCGAATGTTTCTTAGCTGTCTGCTCGCTACAAACCGAGCAGTGAGTCCTACCAGAGCAGCAGTCACAGCACAATGGTTTGTATGCACAACATGCTACCGTGCCTACTGCACATACTGTATAAACATCAGCTCCGCAAGCAACGACAGGAATTTGGAAGTAATTTTGCACTGTATGTTTGTGGTTTCTTTCCATTTCCTTGACCAGACAAAATAAAGCAAGGAATCCTCTTAGTATTCAGCTAATGATTGCCGCGGGTAACTTCTACTGTTCCACAGGTTTATGCAAAAGCAGTCTCACATACATAAAATTCCAGCTCTCTTCTCCATAAAGAAGAAACTCCTTCCAAATGTCCTGTCCCCAAATGACCATGATATGTCATAACATTTCGGTCACAATTCCCTGTATTTCATGGTGTTATTGGGGGTAACAGAGTCCTTAGTCTCCTGTTGGAGCAAGGGAGTCCTTTCACTGTCTTCAACAAGCTTTGGATCAGTCTCTGTCTTGCTTAGCCCATTTCTGGGAGAAGCCAGTGACTCTCCTAGACTTCACCCTCTCTTCCTTTTGGGACACCTATTCATTTATAGGCTTTTTGAATCTCAACTATTGTCTTAGGAGAGATTTTTGAGGTTTTTTTGTTTGGTTTAAACCCTGTCATTGGACTGTAGGTTGCTCTTAGACTAAGAAGAACCCCATGTTCATAAGCATCTTGAGAAAACTGAATCACAAGTATTCAATAAAATATAATCAGCAGTTAAATTACTCACAGATACAAGAGTTTAACTAAACACAGAAAATACCCTGGTGTTCCACCCCACAGGGTCTTATCTCGGTCAGCTTGGCTTCTATACTACAAAAACATCCTCAGCTCTTCAAATATGCCAATAAACTTCCCCTGCGAGGCAGACTTCAGCAAATAAAGCCATCCACTCACGCTACATTACCAGTGTTTGCTTGTTAGACTGAGAATAAACGAGTCAAAAATGTCTCCGCTGAACCAACAAGCTGCTGGAGGGGTTCAGATAAGCATGGGAAAGTAGAAGAGTTGAAACCATAGAGATAGGATTTGGGACAAGGTGATGTCAGTGCCTAGCATGCAGCATTTTTAGTATGCAGACAGCAAAACATACAAACTCCAGAATCCTTCCAGCAGCCAAGCAGTTCTGCTGAAACATGGATGTCACAGGGGAGGTGTTTAACAGACTTGCTATACGGAGCCAGACTGAGGTCTTCAGAGAGAGAAATGAAACACGCACATCTGGGAACTAAACCAAACCAATACTGGTACTTTAATTGCATGAGGCTTTTACTTGCTATCACATATAAAGGAGGTTGTACATTTTAACAATTCTTTTTTAAAGTTCACATCGATTCTCCACTCTGTTGTCTTATAAATGGAGATATGCAGAATAAAATGCTTCATTGATGGATATCAGACTATACTATCAATAACCAGAATAAAGGAGAGTTGGTCCCCAAAGTAATATACTGTTTTTCTATGAATAAGAGTGTTAGAGAAAGCAGTATGTTACTAGCTGCTCCTTCTGCAGTGATAAAAAGGGAATAGCGTAACTCTCCAAAGACTGAATGCATCCACAGTGTAATGATGTTCAGGCAGCATGCTGGGAAACAGAATTGGTCAGGAATGAGCAATTAGTTCAAGGAAAGGAAACATAAAAATGAGGTTAGAAACATAAGGAACATTTTAAAAAAATGTATTTTTTATAAAAAAGAAGAATTACCTTGAGAAAAAAGATTTCACTTTTTAAAGCAATTTATTTGGCATAGATTAACAAAGCAATAGTTCATTCTAAGGACAGCAACTATTCACGTTCCAAGAAGTCAAGCAAATGGATACCTGCTATTAGATGCTAAGAAAAATAAGTATATGACAGCAACAACAAAGTAATGTTTGTGAGGAAGGAGAACTTAGAGGCCCCAGAAGACTCAGAGAACTCCTGAGAAAGAGATACCCTGTGCCCAGCGCTCTCTCTTTGCTACTTGCACCCTGGCCTGGGCATAGCACAAGTGGTACGCTGCCATTGTTCCCTGTTCATAAATCACCATCAGAAAAAAGAAAAAAGAAAAAAAAAAAGACATTGGCTTCACCTTTTCTATAGAGATGATGATCTGGCGGTTAGTGAGCATATGGTCTACAGCATTTGGGCTTCACATGGGAACCCTTTTATTCATGATTCAAAGTTGGAGTAGGTGGTCTTTGAAGGTCCCTTCCAATCTAACCCTTTCTATACTTCCGTGAAAATTTCTAGTTATAAATAACATTTGTGGAATATCTGTATCAGCAGTCATTACATTTACAAGGCTGCTGAATTAAGGAAAGCCTCGATATTTGCGCTATTCTGTGTCTGTTAGCAGGGCATGTGCTGTGTGTCCCTGGACTTGCAGAGTCTGTTGGGACCCAAGACCAAGCATTGCACCTTTGTGCAGCCTCGTGACTGCTTCAGCCTCGGGCTGACCCGATCCTCTGGAGCATGCTGTGCCCCAGGCCACCGGCAAGGCCACCAGCAATCGGCTGTAGTCCTGGATTGTTCCAGCCACTTGGGCAAACCTGTGTCCCTTGTGTGCCACGCAAAAATGCTCGCTCAGCAGAATTTAGCGGTAACTTACTTAGGTGGAGGCAGGTTTAGATGGTCATTCAGGGGAGTTCTTTCTGGCTGGGTGCTCATGTTGGCAGAAGGAGAAAAACAAACATAAGCAGAAGGAAGGAACTAATGCACGGTTTCTTCTGATGCAAGGTTTTACAAACCAGAGCCACAGACTGCCCCAGTGATGGGAAAACTGGAGCAGGAAAACACATCCAGAGCTGTGCATTTTGGGGCTGGTTGAGGTCTGAATGTGCTGCACGCTGCTCTGTGAGCACCCAGCAAGCTCAGGCACAGGCGAGTGCAGTGGCAGAAGTGCATACAGCTGCCTCTGAGGGCTGAGCCGGGAGATGCTACCTGGGCCTGTGACTGTGTCTGCTTTGCAGAACTCACAGAGACTTGTAACTATTTATTTTTTTTTTTCACTAAAAGCACGATTTCTCTTTCACTCATCCAGAAAATCTTCATCGAGCCCCTGGAGGGACTCAGGCCCCGGCCTGCCCTGTTCTCTACCTGAACTCAGACCTCAAACCCCCAGGCTGCTGTCGGCATGCACCCACCTGAGGAGGCACTGGAGCTGCCCGCTGCCTGCTCTTCTGCCTCTCAGCACGCCGTAACTGCTGCAGTGCTGGTGTGCCTGTGCTGTTATACCTCTGAGTCCTTAAACAAGCTCTTAGCTGACCTATGGTGCCTGCAGGTCCGCTGCTCCAGGCATTTTCCATGTTGCTGTCACAGGGTCAGGCACACAGTGCTCCCTGCAAAGGTGTTTCCTCCTGATACCCGACAGCCACATGACTACTGCAGCCTACTGCTGCAGACAGGAGAGTCTGCCCCCAAAAAAGGGACATTTAATGTCTGTAGAATAACCAACACCCTTCTCATGACAGGAAAAGCAAGACGGCACCCTCTTCATGTGAAAAGGGACTGACTGACTTGCTTTTGGTGCCGCAGCAAAAGCACGCGGCGGTGAATAGTGGGATGCGAATGCTTCCATCCAGCATTGGATGGAGGTAGGTCCTCGCCTGCCCCTGAGCTTTGCTCTTCCCCTTAGCACCATCCACTGGCCTTGCAATCAGCATTTCAGCTTCAGGAGACTCACAGCTCTCCTCACGTCGTGTCTGATGAGGTACCCAGGTACTAACTGGGAGGGGCGATCCCCTTTGTGCCGCTAGCTGTTATTGCAGGACACGGGAGGGAACACGGACAGGGAGAGCTGAGAGAGCACACCGCACCCACCCAGCCCATTTGGCAGCTTGAGCTGGAAATCTGAGACGCCTGCTTTGCAAGAGACGTTTCCTTCCTGAAGACACTGGAATGAAGACCTAGCGCAGGGCTGCATTTAATGCAAGTTCTGTGCTACGGCCGTAGTGCATACCCCAGCACTTGTAAAGGCAGCTGTCTGCGTGTGTGACCGTTCCCTAAGCACCAGGGGCAAATCCACAGGGAAGGTCATTTGCTGCAATTCCCCTAGCCTGGGTGAAGCTGCAACAGCCAGCGATAACACAGAGTTTAACAGACTTGTTTTTCCAGGCAGCAACAGGCAGAGGCAGCATATCACAGCTCTTCTGTCATGAAAGAAAATTACCCTCTTTACCCTATTTCAAGGCAAAATTAGGGTTTTCTTTCTTCCTCCCACATCTTCTTCAGGAACAGACTCAAGTGAAGAAAGTTTTTGAGGTGTTTGGATTCTGAAGGCTGCTTCAGATCTATCTTGGGACCTCCTGAGAGGATTTCCAGAGATTCTCATCAGCTTGTCATAAAAGATCTTGCCAAGCTGAGAGGGTATGTGGGCCAGTTTCCAATCTCACCTGAATTCCCCTCTGTCCTCTTCTGCATTCTGGGGTTAGCATATTTCCTAAAGAGATGCTGTTTGCTTTCCTTTTTCCTTTTTCATGTGTGACATGAGCATGCACAGCGCTCAGGACTGGCCTGAATGCCAGGAGCCCCCAGGTATTTGCTTGTGCTCACACTCAACCCATTCTCACCCGGAGAATATTTTTCATGCTCAGGACAGACACACGGCTGTTTCTGGAAAACCTGGCCTTTCATCTTCTCCAAAGTAGCCATAATAAGCATCAAAAGATTTTAACCTGCATTTACTGAGCCACTATCCCACAAACAATTTGCAGGTCAGCTTACATACCCTCCATGCAGTCTTTGGGCTTTAGAGATGGAAGCAACCCTGGCAGTACCAATGGGTGTTACATTACGTGACAGTTTTGTGATGTTGGGTTAACCTTCAAAGAAACTGGACTGAAATCATATAACTATTTTCATTACAGCCTCCACCTGGACTGACATCACAGTCTCACATAATAAACAAGAGTCCTGTCCACTAAACCCTTTCAAGATGTATGTTTTAATCAAGTTTTCAGTTGATGCAAAGATTTTGGTGAAAATCCCACTTTGAAAAAATCACACTGTGAGTGCCTTTATGTTTGTGGATTTCCCCTTCCCTTGATCACATTTTATTTTGTTCTGCTTTCTTTACTAATTTTGCCAAAACTAACTTCTGCAGAATTTGGTTTGCTTTATTCCCAGGTTTTTACTTCAAACATTTGATTTTTAAAGGTTTTAAAATCTGGACTTGGGAATAAATGTCTCAGGTTTTCAAAGCCAGAGCAATTTGCTTTAGCAAGCTGGTGTATTGCACCTGTATCAGCTTAGTGGCACAAAACATCTTTAGGGAATTTTTCATTAAAGATTTCTCATTTTATTTTCACTTAGACATCAGAACAAGAGCCTAGCCAAGACTGATTAAACTTTAAATAGTTTTACTCATAACAGTGAGGAGAAATGGGCTGCATAAAGGATTTGCTTGCTGTGTGCTTGGCCTGTGTGAACGCTATACCATTATTACCAAAATTATTCATACTTGTGTTCCGCACTTAGTGTGTGAAAAAGAATAAAGTATCAGAAGCTTTAGCAGATAAGGCAAGGGTTCAACCCATGCTGTGAGGGAAAATGTGCCACTTTACTAAAGCTGCAGAACCGGCTTATGTGCCTGACAATCATAGACAATTAGCAGCTTTCTAAAACACAGCCAAATTTGGCGTTTTTATACATGCCAATTCTGTTTTGTGCTATTTAGATTATTCACGTGTATCATTTTGTATGCCCAGGGTGAGAGATCTGCCCTTCTTACCACACTTCATGTTGCTGTTCATGACCTCAGTGTTATTTCATATAGGCAAAAGTTGATGTTTGCCTCGTTGCTGTCATTTTACTAGGGATGGGTTATTATGCAATTACGGGTCCTTTAATACACAAATTAATTAGCTTAATTACTTTGTATTTGCCTGCACTGACTGGGCCCTATGCCTAATGAAAAGATCTGTAACGTAGGAACTAGCTGTCCGCTCTGAGCCTGTTATTCCTCCACACACGCCACTCTGCCACAGCTTTTGCTGGGAACACAAAACAGGATGACAATCAGAATGTGCAGTGGGGAGAGACACTAACGAACAAAGTCTGTGTTTGACAGCTTAAATGTGCTGAAGCCAGCCAACACCTGAAGTCACCTGATGCTGGTTACAGGCACGTCTATTGACAGAAGCTGGGGCATCTGCAGGGAAGATGCAGGTCTAGAGAATGTGCTCACAGCCCATCAGAGCTGGAGGAATATAGCTCAGGCACAGTGCTCTGCTGGCTAGGCTGGAAGCTGCAGATACCTACATCTTGGCTGAAACAGTATCTGACACCTTTCTTTAAGCTGCAGCATGGGAAGGTGATGTGGGTGGCAGGTGTTAACCCTGTTTAGATCCTTTTCTGCAGTCCTCTGCAGGGCTATTTACTGGCAAGGAGACCCAAAACAGGCAAGGAAGATGGATTTGTTTCAGCCCATCCTTCTGCCATCCTTATGTCGGGTAGGAGCTTTCCAAAGCTCTCCTTGCTGGGCTCCTTGAGGAGTATCAAAGTGAATTTGTCATGATTGGTAGGAACTGGATCACCATCTAAGGCCATTTGGGAGAAGTCAGAGAAGCAAGCGATGAGTAGAGTTCAAAGAGAAAGTACTCATGCTGGACCCATGCCGGTTCTCAGGTCCAAGCTCAGCGTCCATGTGGGCTGGACACAAACCTGTCTCAGTCAGAGCACTAAGAGGACTGAGGCACACAGTGGGAGCCAGCCACATCCCTACGTGCAACCGTGCCAGCATGTAATCCCTCTCCAAACATCCTGCTGAGACTCCACCTGCACTTCTTTTCTCTCATTCCAGAACCCACGAGTTTCCTCACCAAGTGCCTCCCGGTTCTGCTGGCACAGCCATCTGCAGTGTCTGGAGGTGGAAACCTCAGAGCGCTCCCTCAGCTGCTTGGTCCTTGGTCATGTCAGCTCTCCAGTCACCTCCACTCAGCAGCATCTACTGGCTTTTTGGGTACCTTCAGAAACAAGGAAGTCAGAGGTGCTCTGTAGAATATTCCCCTTTTTGTCCTTCACTGTAAGTTGCCGATGATTTTAATCTTCAGCCTCTTTGTTGTTTGGTTTTTATTATTATTACTTGTTTGGATTTTTTTTACACGATCGCAGAAATGCTGAGGTTGGATGGGACCTCTCAAGATCACCTAGTCCAACCCTCCATGCTCAAACAGTGCCAGCTAAAGCAGGTTGCTCAGGACATTGTCCAGTTCGGTTTTGGAATATCTCCAAAGGTGGAGACTCCACAACCTCTCTGGGCAACCTGTGCCAGTGTTTGATCACCTTTACACTAAAAAAGTTTTTTCCTATGTTTAAATGGAATTTCTTGTGTTTCAGTGTGTGCCCATTGCCTCTTGGCCTTTCAGTGGGCACCACCACACTGCTGGCTCACTTGTAGTCTGCTGGGGTCCTCAGGGCCTGCTTTCCAGCCAGCCAGCCTTCAGCATGCACTGGTGCGTGGGGTTATTCTTCCTCCAGGGCAGGACTGTGCATTGCACTTTTTGAATTTTGTACGGTTCCTGTTGGCTCATTTCTTCAGCCTGTCAAAGTCCCTCTGAATGGCACCAAACCCATCTGGCGTATGAACCATTCCTCCTCGTATCGTACCATCTGCAAACTTGCTGAGGATGCAATCTGCCTCAGTATCTAGGTCATTAATGTCAAAGTTACCTAACTGCAGAACAATCAGATACTTCAGGTGCTGCTAGCTTTTATCCACTGGTAGCGCATTTGCTCATTTGCTCATTTTATTTATGAATATCCTGTTTGTGGAAAGTAAAGACAAACAATTCTCCATTATTCACCTTTGTGTTTTAGGTGCAACATAAAGCCAGGGGATTATTAAATGAGTCTTAATCTGATGAAAACTGTAACAGAGTATTTCCAAGAAAGCAGTTTTGTTTTTCAGGATGAACGTCATGCAACAACAATTAGAGGAACACTAAGACTTATTTTTTTACTAAAGATTATGTACTGAAAACAGTCTGTTTTCTAAAGTGGGTTTTGTGGCTACAACACAGAACACACAAACTAAAAAAGAACAAATGAGACATTAAAAGATACTCCCTAGCCCTGGAGTAAAACTAAAACACTGGAAATAGGATGTTCCCAGAAAAAAATAATAAGAATTTAAAAATGCATAAAGCGTATATAAATATATGTGTATGTATATAAAAATATATGTACATAAACATGAGAGAAGTTGTATTTTTGCTTTCCAGCCAGCACAAGCATTGACAACACCCAGCTTTGACAACAGCATAGTGCAGTATATATTTTCATGCCAATATAGGTTCAATCTCTTGATGCAAACGTGTGCAAAAGATGGGAGACAGATATAAGGTAGGGAAGTTATAGATTCATACACAGACAGGCTTGTAAAGCTCTCCTGTGTAAGAAACAGAACAGCAGCTAGAATTTGCACAAGGCCAAGAGCCTCCATCCTCTTTCCTGGCAATAAACAAGACCCTATAATGTCTCTGATATATTGATCTTTGCATCTGTCTTACGAGAACTGTGTCTCTTTTTGTTTTATCACAGTAACCGAAAGTGTACTTTGCTATTATTCTCAATCCTGAGAGATAATGGGGCAAAACATAACTGTTGTTTGTTCCTTTGCGTTCACAGGCTGTGTTCCTGTTTGATTAGTGGTGCTTCCTCTTTCCTGTCCTTTGTTTATTGCTCTAACACATTTCCTGTTTATCAGTTTATAGTAACCAGACAAAAATAAAATTGTTTAGAGCTCTGAGAGACCTCTGTCTGGAAGTGCTGGAGGTTCAATCAGACAAAGTGTTTGACTTCTGTACCCCTTCCTGATCTCTCTGCTTCATCTTCCTCTCCATTTTCTCTCCTCTTTCCCAACACTCCTCTCTTTGCCATCTCACCTTTCACTCACCCATTCAGGCACTGGAAACTGAAGTATTTGGCCAGAAGGAGGGAAGGAACCACGAAAAGGGGCCACAATGCAGCCAGTGTAAACATGAGCTTCACAGAGGCAAACCATCTTGCTCCAGCAGTACTGGTAAGAGAAACAAAGTTGGACTTGGCTCTCCTGTGATAGGACGTGCGCAGGGCAAGCCAAACAAATGAGTGAAACTGAGCCCATTGCTGGGTGTCCACCAAAAACTGGATTTAGAATTGTAAACCTCAATAAATAAATTAATAAATGTGTTGCTTTTGCTTCTTCATGATTTGGGGACATGTAGGGTTTACTTTTTCAAGCTTCTCTTTACCATATGGAAGATCGTTGCTTTTAAATTACTGTTTTCCTTTTTGACAAAAGCTCACATTCACAGGTAACATCCTGACAACAGCATCTAGAGCTTTAAAAAGACAGGACAATACAGACAACACTCCAAAATACCACAAAGCCCTACCAGCAGAGAGAGCTCTTTGCCTGTTGACTGTGCCTGCAATTGCCCTGAATTTGCTAGCAGTTTGGAAGCAAGTTATCCTGGTTTCTTCATCAGGCTCCACATGTGCCATCTGCACCAGCATTCCCCAAATGTACACGTGCAGACAAACTGGAGGCCTTCATTAGGCCTGACAGAGACATTGCCTAGAAATATTCAGGGCACAGTTGTCATAACAATTATCGTAATTGTACAGATTACACCTTCATACCCAGCCCCAACAGGACACTGAATTATAGGAAAATAAGCGTGGTTTTTTTTGCCCAACATGAAGGTCATTCCTTCCTTCCACAGACAGTTGCACCCTGTGGTGCAGAGCCACAGAGCAGTAAGCTGTGGTCTCACAACTGCAGTCTCATCATGGGCTCTTTGGTGACCACTGGCAAGTAGCTGCTTGCTACTGCTCTTCTGGCTACTGCTCTTCTGGCCCTGACTACCACAGGCTTCTTCCTGCAGCTGCAGAGCCCGGAGAGCTGCCTCCAATCTACAGCTCCTGCTCCTACTTCCCTCCTGGCTTCTTCCTGGCGGCAGAGTCCTGTATGGTCTAGAGGATTTACTGGAGGATATTGCAACCCGGAGGCTGGAGCTGTAGGGTAATATAACATCTAGCAATGAACCTGACAGTCCACTGCAACAAATGAGACCTCACAGAATCACAGAATCATTTAACAGCTTGGGTTGGAAAGGGCCTTGAAGATCATCTCATTCCAACCCCCCTGCCACGGGCAGGGATGCCACCCACTAGATCAGGTTGCCCATAGCTTTGTCCAGCCTGGCCTTGAACACCTCCAGGGATGGGGCATCCACAATTTCTCTGGGCATACTGGAAGGCTTTTGTCACTAAGGGGTGTCAAGAGCCATAATTTTCATTTTTTGGTGGCTGTAAAAATAGCTCTCCTTCTTGCTAGCCACCTACAGTCCGCATAAACAAGCTTATTAGCTGCTTAATGAGGACGAATTATGTCTGTCTAAAAGGTGAAGGGGATGCCCTAAAGAGAGAACTTAGATCACATGAGGCAAGGAATGAACATACCAAAGAAACCAGACTTGTCCTTCCATGATGGTTTTTGTTACTCAGACTATCAAGGAAATACTTATAAGAGAGGTTGGAGAAACTAACTGCTTGGAACAATGTTTGCTAAGAGCCCAGTATGGATGTAAGTCACAGCAGAGGGCAGAAAAACTATTTCTTAATTAATAACCTGACTACAGCATACAGAGTTTCCCAGTGACAAAAACCATAGCTGTGGCATGTGATGTCATGTAACAAGTCAAGTTTCACAATCCCTCCCACTAAAGTAACTGACAGCATGAGAAGGTTATAGACAGGAGGTCAAGCTTTGGTGCTTGGAAATCATGTGTATAAACAACTTCAGCTAGCATTTCTAAAGAAGTTTCCCATTCATTTTTTCAATTCTTACTAATTAAGATGATGATGCTAACTATTTAGATGCCTAATGATAAACTTAAGTGTCTGACTTGAGGTGTAAGTTTCGAAATGCTGCCCCAAGTTCCTTGTCAATGCTTACAGTCAGTCACTGGAAGAAGAGCGACTGCTTTCAAAACACTGCATTCCTACCACTTGACTGGATGTTGGAGAACAGAATTAAAAAAAAATAATTGTAGGGTAATAAATTCTTGCCTTGAATGTTTTCATTTTCATAGGCATTCTTGCCTTGAGTGTTTTCACAGGCATTGATTTCCCTCAGGTAAAAATATATGCACCAGAGTCACATTTACATTTTTGTCTTAGTGTTGCCACCCTCTGTTTTTCAATAAGTTTTTATGCCTTTGTTTAATGACATGTAATTTGTAGTAAGTTTTATGCTTCAAAAGAAACACATAAAATTCTCTTTATTATCCCATTCTTTATTTGTCAGCTGAGTTCAGCTTGTCCCCTCGTGGCATTGAATAGTCATTTGCTAACAACTTAGACAGTAGATAATCACCACTTTTGTCTCCAAGAGTTAAAATAGTTCAGGGTGGTGCCTGTGAGTTTTTGTGTGTACATGCACACTCGTCCCCTGCCCCCAACAAGCCACAGTCGACCACAGGCGTATCTCCACATATCTAAATACCGTTTTTCCTTGCGCAACAGTGGGAATATGTCCTGAGTCACCCCAGCTCGCTCTTTCTCTTTTTCTTTGGAAGCATGCAATTAGCATCTGTTTTTAGTACGTAGCATTCAGGCAGGAGGGGAAGGAGAGAAGTCCCTGTTGTTAGCTGTTGCTATGGCCTAGTTGGTAGCAGTGTGCAAAATCGTAGCCAGCAGAGCTAGAGGGATCGCTCTCCCAAGTACATCCCCACATATTTTAGCTATTAGCCTCCTTTTCCCTGCGCATTAATAAAATATTTTGGAAATGGAGAGTTAAGGGTTGCAGCGGAGGGCCACGCAGTGCTCCATCGGGGTGCACAATAAGCTCTGGTAGGAGGGGAGAACAGAAGGGGCCCACAAAGTGCTGCTCCACCTCAGCACAGAGGAAACACACCTCACTGAAAGACTTAGGTTTCTTAGAAGTCTCCTCTGCGTTCCCACTTGTAATGTACCTGAGCATCACTGCAGGCAGGGCAATGCAAGGACTCTGATCTGGCTATGTTTTGCTACTTGGTTTCTGAACTTTTAACAAGAGTAGTTTATGGGGCTGCACAAAAGACATGGGGAAGGATAAGGAGAAAAGCAGCAACATTTTAAGAAAGAGAAGCATCTCAGCCCTTTTTAAGGTCAATAATTTGATGTTAGCCCCAAAGGACTCAAAAATAAAATACAGCTCTAACATTACACCTAATTATCACTTAAAGCTCAAGTCTGCTCAAGGTGGTTGTGAATTGCAAACATCAGATTAAACAACTCCTACCACCATACTTGCTGGTTTCCAGTTAGGTCCTTTGAACAAGTACCGCTCACCTCATTTCTTTACCAAATCAAGCACATTAAGCAAGTTGGAGACACAGTTACAAACAGTGTGCAGTCCAGAGCACCCAGATCAGTAGGCTGCGCTTACGGAGAGAGGTGGACTTGAGTCATGGCCAGAAGGAATGTGTGTGAGCGAGGCTGTAAAAGGGAAGAGATAGCAGCAGAGTGGGGAGCGAGGAGCTGGATGCTGCCCTCTGCAAGGGTTCCCTGGTGCTGCAAGCAGCCACAGAGACATTATTATCATTTCGGCTGTGATACGCCAGGCCCTGGGGAGCAAGCTGGATTCATGGATTGGCAAAAATCCTGTCTGAAATCTGTTTTGCACACTTAAAATATGATACAATTTTATGATTCTGAAATGTGTGCTAAAGAACACAGTGAATCATTCTTAAAAGTACCACGTCTTTCCCTTCACAACATCCAGTGCAATAGTTTTCAACTACGTAACCACCACGACCTTAACAACACACCGGTGACTAATGGATTTACATTTTTTCTACTCTTCCAGTCACAATTAGCCATAGTTTGGTTGCAGCATTTTGCATAAGGGTTTGATGTATAATGATCTCACTTACGTACAAGATACTACAGTTGTGCCAGTAGTGACATATTAACATGGCGACCTGGCTCTTTACAGCTGTTGCAAGGTAGGCCTAAACCACGGATGCCCATGTTTTCAAAATGTTTTCAGCTATTGTGTATATTGCTTCACTCTCTGAACATACACGTACACAATCTGTACATAGCATACATACGTGTATGTGTACAATTCACGTATTGTGTATATTGCTTCTCTCACTGTTTAGTCAGCCATTTTGTTATTGGCTGCAAACTTTCTACATGGAGCAAAGCTTTCGCCACTCTCAATAATTTCTATCAAAGCAGCCAGAGGCAATGATAAACAGCCTAGTTACGTGTGTTTTCATGAACAGAGAGCCAATTTTTTTCTTGTTGTATCTAGCATATGTTGGATTGAGCTAGAAGGCAGTGTTTGTGTATTTAACTACACATCCTTTTCAAGAGGATGAGCTATTCTGTTGTCAAACCACATTAGCAGTTAGACAAGATGTCTTGTCTGTGATTTTCTGAATATTCAGCCCTGAAAATAATGAAACGGCAATTCTAATCCTAATTACTGTGGGCTGAATGCATGTGCAAGTTAACATAGACTAGTCCTCTAGATGTCTGGTAGCAAGGAGAGCCATAATTGCAGACCTTGAACTTCTAATGCCTATTGCTGTGGGAGAAGTAGGAGAAATCAAGGTCATTTCCCATTCTTTCACTAGTCTCCCTTTGGAAAGGTCACTTTGACTTTCATTTGAAAAACAGTGCATAATTATATCACGTCAACAAAAGATGTTGCCTGTAAATTTTATGACCTGCATTTAAATTACAGGTGTAACTTGTTCCAGTTTGCTGCCGAATTCCAAAGAAGTGGAATCTGAAGCAGCAGACTGGAAACTCGTGAGACGTAGCTCTAGCACATACCATGGGTCCAGCGTTTTACACTTGCCATATGATTTGACACTAGGCTTTGGGATTTAGCCTGTTCTGGATTTGAGACCAGCCTCAGAGTCTGATACTATACAGCATCGCAGGGTACAGCCACGTGGACGTCAGTAGGACTCTGTATGGTTTATCCAGTGAGTTCAGTGAAAACTGTTCCATCCAGTCAGTAGTGCAAGACTGAAATGCAGTTTATCAGCAGTGTTTCAGCAATCTCAGAGCCTGTAACTGCATGGCTTTTATGTTGTTGCTGGGACTTGGCACAGCAGCTAGATACCAATGTTGCAATCAGAAACTGCAATCTCAATTGTAGTATCAGCAATCTCCGTATGATTTCAACCCATTTCCTCCAGGATTTCAAAGGATTCAGTCCTCAGAGTTGTCTATAAAATGGCTCCTCTATCTACTATGGGCATGGCCTAACTGCAAAACTGTTTACATTAAGGTAATTTTGTTATTCCATTTATCTGAAGAATCCTTCCCAGAGAAGCTTTGCATAGCAAAACTCCAACCAACTATCTATTATTTGAGTGGTTCAGAAGAGCATTTTTTCCAAGAAAAGGCTTAGCTTTGACCCTGCTAATTAATAACCATCTTTCCAAAGATCAAAGAATAGAACCTGATCAGGAACAGATGCTGTTTTGTACCATTATTTACATTTTCCTGCCTGATATCCTAACATGTTTTTAATGATTTATCTCCCCTTTGCAATGAATAATTCCACAGTTTTATGAAAGAAAATTGATGTGTCTGTTCTTGGCAGATGACTGCATACCTAAGATTGTGCTACCCTTGATCTGTACATGGAATTTTTCCCAGCAGGAATGGGAGTTTCATACAACATGTGTGACCACAGTCCAGGAAGAGAAAAATCCTGCTGCCTTCAGGGAGCTTTTCCTGGAGAGCAATGGGAAACCAGTGATACTTCACGGGGCAAAAGGGCCGCAGGACTCAGGCATGAAGACTGGAGAGTGCTCGTAACACAGCAGCTTCCGTCTTTCCCCTCCCGCAAGGGTGTCATCATGGACATTAGCATGGCACATCCCTACTCTGTCCATTTGGGTGTCTGCAAAGAAATCTGGTATTCCAGGTGTTTCAAGGCAGTAGGTGCTGTTGCTAACTCAGGCTGGATAGGTGACATGCCCAAGCAGTAAGAACCTCTTACCACTGTGTTTATGCCAGTAATCCAAGTTCAGGCACACAGCTCCATTAAGGAAAAGTAAACTCTACGTTAGCTAAAACTGGACAAAAACTGTATGTTGGTGAAACCCGATGGTACCGAGCTCGATTTCCACCTAGAGAAACTGAAAATAATGACCACAAACTTATTAAAAAATATATATGTATCAACATGCAAATAGCTCAGAGAGAAGGCAGAAAGATGACAGAAATGACAGGGCAGTAGGTGGCAGAGAACAGATGGGGAGAGAGGAAAAATCTCTTACTCTAAGTGAGATTTTGTGTGCATGCATATCCTGTATATAGGCCACCCACCCATGACACATGGATTTTGGAAGGGTGTTATTCTACCCCTTATACATAGCACTGGCTTTCCCTGTAACTAGGAAAACATTTATTTTAAAAATTGAATCAACCCTGACTAAAACATAGGTTTCAGTTACAGGAAGAAGAGGTTCATGAACTCCAGCTAGATTTCTGAACCCTGCCATCTTAAAAGCAAAATCAAAAAATCGCATGTCTGCAAAACTCAAACTCCAGGAGGCTCACCTCTCTATGGACCATCATGCAAACTACCCAGTAAGGGGTTGCAAACTGCACATGAGGCAAAATAGCTGCTAATACTAACTATTAACCCAATGAGAAAGAAGTAAAAATGAAAATGGGTACTGTGAGTTTCCTACAAAGTGGAGCCACTTCATTCTTCTGCTCTGAGGCAGTACTCATAGCCATGTTATCCCAAAACTCATGGTAATCTAGACAGCTATTAATGCTAAACTGGGACAGATTCAAGTCTCCCAAAGAGCAATTGAGAAAGCTCTCCAATTTCTTATGTTCCTTTGCAGTCCTTAAAAGCTGGGAGGATTTTTAGCCCTGGTGCAGTTACCTCTCCCTCCTTCCCCATAAATAAGAGGTTTTTCCAGCCAACCCAGCCTCACCGGCCAGTGATGAGTACCTGCAGCCACTGGTGTATGACGTGAACTCACAAACCACTCGGAGAGGACTTCAGCCCCTTCAAGAGAGCCTTTGGTGGTCCTACCCTGGCAGGGCAAGCAATGTTAGCAGAATAGTCTCCAGACAAGCAAATGGGTATATCCTCATGGGTATCCAGGGCCTTGACAGCACTCTTTTCCATACCATTGTTTGCAGAGTGCAGCTTATGTTTTCCCCATCAAGAGTAGCTGTGTTAGTAATGTTGTTTCTATAAGTACGCATGGCAGTTCGCAGAAGCAGTAGTCACTGACTCATGAGAGAGGAAGGTTTAGTTCATAGAAACATTTTACCCCTGCTGATGTTTTGCAGCTTTCTGAAGGCCCGTATCTACATAGCCAACTGCTATTAAACATTGTGGCTTAAATTTCTATATAAACCAAAACCAAACCTTATTGTGGTCTCATACCACTTTTGCATCACTACAGTCTCACTAATTCAAGGCTCTGTGACATGAGCTCTAAATGGAATCCAACATGTTGCTCTAACTTTATATAAATTAAAAGGTAGGGTTAATAACTGATCTCCATACAATTAGCTTGGATTGCACCTGAGGATAAGAAAGATCAGAGTCTTGCACACTACATCTGGAAGTTTCATTTGTCATAGAGGTATTTCTGGCTTTCCCGCAATCCTTGAGTTATGACTTTTGACAAGTTCACCTCTTCCATATTCTACCTGCCCAGAGTCAATCAGTGCACTTGTAACTGGACGTGTTGGTTTGACTAGGATATGAGCAAGCAAGGGCTCAGCTGGTTGCATCTGAGAAGATCTGGCACTTGGGCTACAGCTGTCAGTGTTGTTTGTGCCTATGAATTCAAACATACTGCTACGAATTCAGCAGCTGTGTCTTCCCTGCATAGTGAGATCCTTCTTCTGCATATAGAGAAGGTCCTCGGGAGGCTTGCCACGTTCAAGAACAAGGCTATTCTGTTTGTTGTGGATGTTTACGTGACCAGATATACTCTGCTGAACAGTACTCGAAAAATATCTGTGGCATGTGCTTCATCCCAACCACTCATTCCCTTTCCTTGACCTGCCCTTTGTGGAGAGTGTGGAATGTTAAACATTTCTTGTTGGTCTGCCCAGCCTCCTGCTTTATTTACACTTACTCTCCCATTCCCTTATCCTGGGGCACCTTTCAGGATATTTTCTTTCCTGCTGCAAGTAACAGAGTGTTGGTAGGGCCAGATTCTTCAGCAGTAACCAAGTGGAGTTGGCTATGAAGGCTGGAGTCTATACCCACTGAAGCTGCATGTAGACTCAGAAGTAAAAAGTAACACAGAAAGTTAGGATTAAAATAATGTTTTAGACTTCCTAAGCATTTCCTTTAAAACATCCCTTTTTCTGCTGCTCTGAGAAGTATTTTTAAAACAGTAGGTAAAACTCTGTTCTGCTGAAACATTTCTTCCCAGCGTAAACAAGTCTTGGGCTCTTGAAACCCACTGCTTCAGTAATAACAGAGCCATCTCTGCTGCACTTAACAGAGATTGTGTAGCAAAGAATGAGCCTCATAGCAGAACAGTCAAGATCCTGCACTTTCATTCAAACTTATTTACAGATTTTATTTTAAACTATTATAGCAAAACTAAGTTATCAGAACACTTGCTTAAATGGTAGTCATGGTTACTCCACTTTCTGTAAGACCACTTAGAAGCTGCTTTAAAATAAATAAAACAAAATAAAACTCTGTTGCCACTTTTTGCATTGAACTTTCGTGTAGATATACTTGTACATATGTGAGATAGGTAAAGTAAGATAGGGAAGCTGATGGACAGGAAACAGCGCAGTGTCAGTCACCCAGAAATTCCAGGTAAATAATGATTCGGTTATTCCCCCAGACTTCACCTATTGCCTCAGAATTCATCTACTTTCAGAGCTTCACATCGCCTCTTGGTGAGGAGTTGTAATGCTAAAGCTTCCCTATATGCTGCTTAATCTCATATTTAATTTCACATTTCAGTTTCGTGTGCTATGCATTTTAAAAACATGATGTCACCTTCCCTTCTTCAGAGTTATCCTTCGCATTAAGAGGAAAGAGGAAATATGTTTTCAGCAATAAGTTTGCAATAGAAAAGTAATTTTGAAGGGAAATTCCATAGAAAAGTGTAGAGAAGCCTCCAAACTTTTTTATAAAGCCCCCTTCTCACATGTCATGTTAGATGTGAGCTCTGGTGAGCCCATTGTGATGGTGTCAAATACATAATATTCAAGTTGAAAACCACTGGTGCTGTGTGTATTGTAATCACACCTGGATTACTTCTGAAAGTTCATACTCTTAAGTATTGATATATTGCAATCAGTGGATTATGTCCTGTTATCCCTGTTCATTTCAAGTACAGTTTGCAGGCCAAAGCAATCCTATCAGATGTAAATAGCTGACTGAGAGGAGCAGAGGTAGAAATGGGGCCCCACTTCGTCTCAGTTGGGTACAAATTAAGTCCTTGAAGTACTAAGAAGACTTCTGTCTGGCCTCTTGTCCGCAGTAAACCTTATGAGTGCTGCTAACTTTACAGCAGATCAAACGTTGCTTTCTCAGAATAAACACTGGCCAAGATTTTGAAATGCGCCTAGTAAGTTCAGATGCCCCCACATTTCAGGTACTTTGCATGACCCGGTTTACAGAAACCTGCTGAAAATACTCCCAGCCACGTAAGGGGACTAGTTCAATACCCGAAGATGCAGCTTTTCTAAGTGTGGTGTTTAGCTGTGGCATTCAAAATCCAGATGAAGACCTAAGACTCGCAATTGTATTTGCTAGCCTGGTAACAGTGACACCAAAAATAGGCACGCATGCCAGTGTCACAGTAGCTTAGTCTGTTTGGGGCTAAAACACTGCCTGTCTGCCTCAGGTGGTCATGAGGTTTAGATCCAGCTGCCGGCTGCCTGCCGAGCTTTGACCTGAGCTTGAGCACAGCAAATCTGTCCGTGCCGTACATCTCGGTGTGCTTTTTGGTGATAAAGGGGACATTTGCCTACAGTGACAGATGCAAAGCAGATCCACGTATTCCTCATCCTTTCATCTAACGAGCAGGATAAGAAGGATCTTGGCAGTGGCAAAAGGCTGCACATTTCATTCATTCATGTGTGCCAGAGGGCAGACAGATTTCATGGTGAGGAAAAAAAAAAAGTCTAAAAAATCTGACCAAAAAATAGTGCCATCGTATTCTTCTTTGCTGCTGAACGGGTGATTGACCACACGTCTCATCAATAAAGCCATTATTCGTGATCCCAGCTATCTGGTGAAAAGATTCTTTGGGGACATCTGAAAATAACTTTGGTTCTGTGGATTTACATGGGGAGAGGGGAGGAATTCCATGCGAAGCCCATGTTCAAAGCGCATGGATTCCTTGTGGTTTCTCATACTCCTGGAGGTAAGCTAATAAGACAGAAAATGTGCACCAACTTTTCATTGCACAAGAGCACTGTAAGATGATCAGAGAGACTTACTCAGTAGATGCCAAGAAGTTTATTTAAGGTGAGGCTCTGCCCTGCATTGGGGTATGTGATGGTGGGGTTGTATGGAAAGAGCACCCATGATGTGAGTAAGGCAGAAGAGAAGCGCCAGCACTGCTTTCTTCCCTTCTTCAGTGTGAACACAAAAGCGGGGGAATCACCAGGTTAGATATGGAAGCAGCCTAGGATTTGGGGATTTAAGCCCCCGCTGTGCCATCAGCTCCTTTAGTGACTTGGGGTGAATCATTTAGCCATTTTGTACATTTGTTCTCACTCTAGGAAGAAGGTTAATAACATTCATATGGGTTTTTATGAAAAACAAAACAAAAAAAAACACACTGTGTTAAAGGCTGGGAAATGCTAAATCCCCACAGAATATAGGAGAATATAAATACTTAACATCAGGGCAGACACAGCTGCCATCCACATTGAGGACATACAGTAAGGGTTTCCATGTGTGCAAGCTTGGATAAAAATGTGGGCACATAGTTCCATAGCCCATGCATGAGGTGAACAGAACAAGGATGCCCAGAACTTACCAAAAATGTATCAGAAAGTTATCCATTTCCCACTGACTGCATTGCATATGGACAGTAAGCCCAGCTCTTCCCAAACATTTAGTATTTATTAAATGTCCAAACAGTGTCCAAACAGTGGGGGAATTGCTGGTGCCTGGGTGAGTGCTCTGCACCGATCAAAGGTAGTCGTGGAAGTCAAGGTAATGTCACCTCCATACCCGAAAGAGTAAAGGCAAAGGCAGCCCTCACCAGGGACAGAGGAGAACAGAGTCAGGTGGCAACACAAAACAAAATGCTTGGTGCAGAAAAAACAAGTCACTCACGGCCCTCCTCAAGCCTGAGGGGGTTTTATCGCCCTCGAGGAGGCTCCAGGCGCTGTCCCCAGAGCAGCTCTGCAGTCCCAGCCCCAAACCATCCTTGGAGCTACTCGGTGCCAGCAGCTGCATGCAGCCAGGCCATGTTTTTTAAACCCACAGCCAGGAGGGAAAGAGCAACTTGAAGGTGGATGAGGTAATGACAGAGCATAGAGATTTAATTGGCATTATCATGGGTTAGGATTCTCATACCTCCCGGTGTCCGCACTGAGAGTCTGGGAGAAGTCTTTTCAATTGCACAGCTGATGAAAGAGAAACTAAAATAAGAACTGAAGGGCTGGGGGGAGAGAAGTCGAGACAGACCCAGTTCTCCCCACTCCTGTCTGTATCAGGAAAGAGACAAAGGCTTGTGTGGAAGGGGAACCCGTGTTGTTTATATCGTGGTCTCTTTCTTTTTGTTATCTGTAGCCTGAAGTTTTTGGAAGTCGGTGATTAGAGAGCCTCAGTGACAGGAATGGGGCAGTCGCCTTCACTGGAAGCTTTAATAATAAGCCTTGGAAAAGGACCCTGAATAAACCAAATATGAAGTACAGAGTATCCAGGTAGTCAACATGAAATTTCAACATGAAGTTCATGTTGTAAATAAAATGTTAAATAAACAAACGCATAAATAAATAAATAAAATAACCCCATAGCTTTGGCACTTCCTATTTGTCTGATAAAAATTCTTGAAGCACAACTTGTTTCTTCCATACCAACAGGGTTTGCACTTTAGTTCAAAGGCCACAACCAAAGCGTGAAATCTGAGATACACAACTTCGTTTACAGAACAAGAAAATTCTGAAAAACCACTTTGATGTCACCACATGCCTGCCCTTTAGGCAGTAGTATTTCAGTACTGGCCTTAATAACAACCTTCAAGGAGTGGATTTGATCAGTATTGTGTACTATTATTATTCTTTTTTCCTGATAACAACAAACTGTATGAATACAGCAATGCCCAATTCAACCTCCCCCACCCCCAAAAAGCCTGTAAATTGTTCTCCAGAACTTTTGTGGGTAACTTTATCTGCTGCAGGGCCCCGT
The DNA here is from genome assembly GCF_040182565.1 of Anser cygnoides. Classification (NCBI taxonomy): domain Eukaryota; kingdom Metazoa; phylum Chordata; class Aves; order Anseriformes; family Anatidae; genus Anser; species Anser cygnoides. Next base: position 35,487,148 of record NC_089875.1, on the reverse strand, counting down.
GTAAGCTTCTGAGATATTTTCTTTCACTTTGCTTACTTGTACCACTGCACTTGCACAAGCAGCCTGTCATTCTCCCTTGTATGAACTTACGTCTCATCGCAAAAATGGCAATACCCGTTCTTTGTCTTTGCAGACCTGACACTTCCCTAGAACATCTGCAAAGACTTTAATCCAAATACAAACATACAAAGGAGGAGGTAGGGAGAGAACAGACAAATCTAGTCCTTCCTTTAAGACTTGATATGGTATTGGCTTGAAGTCAAAAACCTGTCTGAGCTGCAGCTACCCACACCAGGAAAGTATCAACCTGCTTTACTTTTTTTAGCCATCATTTTCTAAATCCTGCTAATTCACAGTTAAATCAGAGCAAAGTTTACATTAGGTGCAATCAATAGCATTGGGTATCACCATATTTACTTGTCTAATTAAACCAATTGAAAAATGAACTAAATTTCTGCATTTTTAGTAAGGATTTTTCACTGAATCTATGTATTTGCTATAGACTGTTACTTATTCACTTGAAGTTTTGATTCCTAACAAATATAAAGAAGAGTCCAAAGCCACTCTGGCATCATCTGTCCCAAAGCCCGGTGTCCATACGCCTGAAAGGGCTTCCTGTGACATTCAAATTCAGACCTGGGTCTCCAGCAGAATGCCCTTGCTGTCCCAAGGACTTGAACTGGCCATGGATTTTACATAAAAAAGATTCACAAGCATGCTCTACTCCTCAAAACTGAAAACAACCTCAAAACTGCTATAGGGAAATGATCAAACCACCGTGGAGTGTTTAATATAAGGATCTTTGTCACTATCATCTTGAGGTGAACTAGAACAAGGGATATAAAGTTCTGATAACTTTGAGACATTTGAAATTTGAAGGCTAGTGACAGTGTGATAACTGTTTCACAGGAGTGTATCTCACCTTGTGACTACCCATTTCAGAATTTCTTGTATGTATTTTTGAATCATCAGATACCAGATGGATGTGAGCAGTTTAGCATGGCAATTCCTGTGCAATCCTATCTGTGAAATGAATACAGTCATGTGGTCTTCCAGTGCTTTGATACCTACTGAAATTACAATACAAAATAGAACAAAAATACCTTTACCAATAAAGAAGATTTAGGAAGGGAAGATGAAGTGGTTTGATTTCTAGTTTTAGAGGTTCTGTAATCCTGTATATCAGTCAGATTAGTAGGCACACACTCGATAAAAATGTATTCTAAAAGTCTGAAAATACACTGTGATTCATTCGTAGAAAAATCAAATGACTTAAATAATCTGATTCAGGATACACAGATCAATGTGCTTTTTTCTAAAAGCTGCTAGGTTCTTACTTGTTCCCAGCAATTTAAAAATACATCAGCAAGACAGGATATCTTCTCTTTTTCCTCTCAGACCTTCACTTTTCCCATATGTAAAGCATATAAGTTTGTTAAATGTTAAAATATGTAAAATTATAATAGCAGCCTAATCAAAGATGGACTTTTTGTTCAGAGAATAAGAGACACATCGACTTTTTGCTCAGGGAATGGTATCCCATCAAAAGGAGAAACAAGATCTGCCTCTGAAGAAGGGACTTTGTTATTGAACACATTTGAACTTAATTTCCAATGTTAACATAATTTTCTCTGCATAAACAGAATCAGGAGTTAATCAAAGAACTTCCAAGTTAAATTCTCCATTTTCCATATCAATAAGAGAAATTCTTCCAAACCCACAAACTCCATTTTTTCACTTTGTGTTGAAAGAGTGAAACTGGTAGCCAAACCTCAGTATGCTACACATTCAGCAGTGTAGCATCCGTTACATGGGTAATAAATTGCCTCCGGAGGAAGAATTTTCCAGCTCAGATGAGCTTCCAACAGCAAAGCGCAGGTGTTCCAAAGAAGCCCTTGGTTTAGATGTGGTGAAAGGATTTCACAGATGATAAATCAGAACTATTACTTTAGAACAACTACCTAGTTTTTATTTCTAAATTACCCATTTGCATCACACCTCCTCATCTCTGTATACCCAATTTGAAATGCTCCTTTCATTTACCAATGTCACGGCCACCCAACGATTTCAGAAAGCATGTTCTGAGAAAGAGAGACAGGGAAAGAGCACGAGTGTTCACAGCTGCCCACTGCCAGAATGAACACCCATAAGTAATTTTCCAGGGTATGGAAGTGATTTTGGATAACCCTCAAAATGAAATGCAAATCCATTTCCCTCTTTTAGATATCTGCATTTACGTACCTAAATATTCTCACCACAATACTAGCATCACAGCAAAATGAGGGAGCGCAGTTGCAGGCTGTGCTGGCATCAGCAAGCAAGGACAGAAGATAGCCAAGACAAATTAATGGTTTGGCCTTTTAGGATGTGCTAGAAAACAAAATACATGGCCAGGATTCTTGGGAGAGCTCTTCGTGTGGTGGCTGGCTATGCTTATACATTGGACTTTTGGGTCTAAATTATTTTTGTCATTCATGCTACTGGATTTTGCTATCAAGGTAGACCTACCCATATAACAATCATACTTTTCTTTTCCTGCATAGACATACCAGAAACTGCCACCACCAGAGCTTGAAGTGGAATTCAGGATTTTACTTTGAACATCTCAATCACATTCTTTAACTTCTGTGAGGTTTCCTGGCATTAACAGATGCCACAATGTTTGGAAAGAAATTTTTGTGGCACCTTGTTGCTGAGTTGGCATTTCAAGGAGGGTTATACTCGGAATCTTTTTTTTTTTTTTCTGCAAGAAAATGAAGCTCTATCTACATTTCTGCCACCTTAGATTCCACATGTCTTGTCAAATTACCTTCAAATTCACACACTGGAACTGTTCAGGTCTCTAAGGTGTAATAATAGCTCAGTAAGAACAAAAATTTGTTCAGATGACTGCCCTTTGAGTTCCCAGATCAGAAACAAAAACAGTTAAAATCAGCACTTTTAAAAATGTACACAAATATATGTTTAGTTTAAAGAGAAAATAAGTTAACACTGCATGAAGTTTTTCAACATTCATGTCTGGAATGAACTTTTCCTCCTCTCCACTACATCTGCAGTTCACCACATGCAGACAGGCAATGCACATTTTTGTTGAAACAGAAAAACGCAGTAAAATAATATGAGAGAAATCATAGCCACTAATGGCTTCTGTGGAGTCACTGAGGTGTTTGAAAATAGCACTTCATGATATTTTCTTTTAGGCAATTTTTGTTGTCTCCCACAAAGAAGACCGCCAAAGACCCCACGCTCAACAAGCAGTGCCCCTCACAAAGCCAAACTGCTGTTTGAGTCCCAGTCCTTCCCAGGATAACCACTGTCTCATTCAACATGTTTGTTGATGAGTATTTCACAGATATATTTTGGTTCTATTATTCCCTGGTTTATACCTCTTCCAAGACCATGTGTGACACCAAGCCACCATCTGCTCAAACTCTCCCAGATGCTCGTGCATCAGCCCAGGGTCAGCTAAGCACATCACTCGTCCCCAGACTACCAAGCTAGTGAGAGAAGAAGAGCACAGAATTTGTTAAGACAGCTGGAGACCTGCTCAGCAGGAGGAGCTGCATTCATTTTAAAGCAGATGATATTACACTTAAATCTCCTATCTTACTTGCATACTTGAAACCACGAGTCGCTACATTCTACCGGATAACCTTTACTTGTAAGCTGCCCCTATATTTCCTTTCACACTGCTTCTGTACTGCCTCTTCAATGAAATAAACATTCCCAGCCTTGGAGTAGGGGCAATATCTTGCCATAAAAAGTAATCTCCCATTGCATCTCATTCACCCAGTTTACCACCACCACTGGTGTGAACTTTGGTATTAACTAAAGCTTCAGAGGCCGGAGATTTTGACCCTTCCATTATTTTGAGTTCTCCTCTCTGTGAAGAACAACATTATTTTTGTCATTAGCCCAACTTCCACATTTTCCTTCTCTTTAGTAGAAATCCATTTCCCCTAGTTACTGCTGCATGCAGCACCGCATAATCCCTGCCCTTACCAAGTTGTGCCATGCCCCTCTTCCCAGCTGCCTTCAGCCTGTCCCTGCTCCCCCCAAGTATTCCATAGGATGCTGACTACACTGCGCGACTCAGAAGCAACAGAAACCTACTGCTTGGAAAAGCCATTGTGGTGGTGCCTCTAAGCGCCTCCATCCAAAAGCACCTTTCAAAAGCAAAAATTTTGGAAGAAATCAGAAAGTCAGAGCACCTGCTTAAAATGTCACAGTGGATGTCTGCTCTAGCTAGGAGAGTGTCTGCAGGTAAAATAGAGAGGACACTTTGACTTTACCAGCAGACTAGTGTCTTTCTGTCCCCTAGTTACCAGGCACAACTGTCACAGCTGGAAAACCTGCCTGTACTCTTCTGGTTTGCAGTCTAGGTCCAGCCCTCCCAGTCTCTATGAGAGTACCTCACTGGCTATGCTTCTAGTAAAACTGCAATTGCTCAAGTTTCTTTCAGTTTCCTGTCTTGAGGAAGGCAGCCTTCTAACTGGCTTTTAGCTCTCCAGTCTGCATTTGAGATACATTGACCCTACCAGAAGTTATTTTCATAAAACTATGACATTCACGGAAGAAGTAGCCATTGTCTGATGATCCTCTCCCTTTACCAATGAAAAGTATGACTGAATTTTCGACTATCAGCATTTTTGTTACCTGTTTGTTTCAAGAACACTCTTCTCATTGTTTTACAGGCTGTGAATCCACAAGTTCCCTTTGCTAATAACCAGTCAGAAACATATTCTTGCTATGTATTCTGTAAGTTTTTAATTAAATGACCTCAGTATGACCACTCTTTGAAGTTGAATCCATACAACATTATTAAAAATTACTCATATGCTCTTACTTTGGTATTAAATTCTATTGAATACATGCGAAAGTCTTTCATTCTTCACCCTTAGCAAGAATTGTAATTACCTTACTATAGTAATAAGAAGAATAAACAACTTACTCTGCCAAAAATTGTTTACTTACCTATCCTAGCAGGGTAGCTCCAATCATTATACACATTTTTCCAGTTCTCTAGAAATACAACAAAATGAAAAAAGTATACTCTTGAAAATGTTTAGTAGAATGATCTAATTAACAAGAAAGTTTTTTGATACTAATAACTTAGTACTTCTCTAAGTAAGTGCTTTTGGACTTTGCAGTAATATTGTCAGATAATGCAATGCTAGTTTTATATTTTTTTTGTTTTGTTTTTCTAGGATACTATTTCAATTTTATTCTACTGCTTAGTAAATGCTGGGTTGTCATCCCTTGGAGACTTAAAGCTCTGATTCATAGTTAATGAAGCATAGGCAATAAAGCTCCTATTCATAGCTAGTGAAGCACAGTCAAAAGCAAGGCAAAAATCCCAGTCTTTATAGAGGTAGCTAGGAAATAAAGGAAAACATATCACTTGTCTAAATTCAGAATTCTTAAAACTTACCCTGACTAGCTGCTATGATATACTAAATCATTAGTATGCCCTAGCTGTGCATTGGATGGAGTGCTCGGATGGATAAGCCAAATGAGATGAGCAAAATTTCAGCTGAGATTGTGGCTTTTGAATACAGACTTAAATGTTTCAGCTAGGGTTACAGGCTCATTTTGTATGTCTCCTATAGCTCTCAGGCATCATCAGCCTGGAACAGGTTCAAGTACCTGTTCAAGGAGTTACCAGTATTGTACTGAGCACTGGTGTCCTGTACACTATTGGTATTACTGCAGGTGATTTTTATGTAAGTATAGTGATCTGTACTCTTCGTTTCCACCAATGGATTATTCTTTTTGAATGGCTTCTCCTCTGTTCCCTCAAATATTGTCTTAAATAGATTAAACAATTGCAGGTGAGACAAAAATATTAAAAATTAACATTTTAAAGTTCTACTCTATAGGCCATATGCAGGAGAAATCAAGATAGTTGCCATCATTTTATAGTGTGACTAAATTATGTATTACAGCATAGCTGCAAGAGCTGTAAGAAACTCCATTCTCTTTGTGTTGTGTGAAAAATCCTCTGGGGTAAAATGTTCTGTTCATTAAAACATAAACAGGCAATGTCACTGAATATTCTTCAGCTTCATAAAATCGCACTTGGTAGCACTGTTGACTGATGTGGGCATTACAAACACTTTTTACTCACTCCCTTCCACTTGCAGAGACCTAAATGACAGTCCTGTGGGCTCCTTTGCCTTGAGGTGGGAAAGTGTGAGGGTCTGTTGAAAACTGAGGGGCAGATCTGAAGTCTAAGGTGCATATATCACTGTGTTGAACTACTAAATTGCTGGTTAAAACTCAGTGAATACTAGTTTATTGAATGCCAGCTAGTAGAAACTGTAAAACCAGTCTACAAGTAGTGCAGACTTCCCCGTCACTCAAAATACTTCACTTTCTTCCCAAAAGCAGTGGTTTTTACAGTCTCTCAAGAGGATCTCCTCAACCACTCTTATTTTTTTACTAGAAAACCATTCAGTTTCTCCTTTATCCTGTCTATCTACAGCAAAATGCTCCTGTCACTAGGACACAGCTCTAATTACCCTGCATCATTAAGCAGTGTTCAGGCAGCTGGCAGCAAGACAGCTTAGTTGAATTACCTATGATTTTGGACTTCGCTGGGCCTCTGCAAACGTGCAATTGGATGTTTGGTTCTTCATGTTTCCTCTGGAGATCAATCCACTTTTTCCCTTTTAAAACAGAGCTGAAATGATTCAAGGTATAGCTATTCGCACAGTTACCTCACTGCTATAATAATGCAATTTGCTTACTGAACTGTAGGAGCCCACCAAACAGCAGACAGCCTTCTCTCAGGTTGCTTTTCTGTCATTTCAGTGACCACTTCAGCCATGGAAGTAGCTTTCACTACAGCTGGGGCACATCCACCACTAACGGTACCCAAGTTCCTCGGAAAGGGTGTGCAAAGAAGGTCCTAGATCAGGGTCTGAGACCTGAGACCTGCACCTGGTGGCTGTGGACTGTGGCTGATTGCTTACAGGCATGGGCTGGGCCAAGACGGCAACCACCTCCACGCAGGCCTTGCTGCTGGCCACGTGGGAGACCCTGGGCCAGCTGGGCCCCTAGCGTGGGGTGAGGATAGGCCAGGAGCCCTTTTCCTTCCGCATAGAATCATAGAAAAAATTAAGGTTGGAAAAGACCTTCAAGATCATCTGGTCCAACCATCACCCCACTACCAATGTCACCCACTAAACCATGTCCCTATGCACCAGGTCCAGCCTTTCCTCGAACACCCCCAGGGACGGTGACTCCACCACTTCCCTGGGCAACCCATTCCAATGCCTGACCACTCTTTCTGAGAATAAATGTCTCCTCATTGTTATGCACCCTCTTGATACACAGATGTACCCACGCAAACTGAAGGTAGGAGTCTCTGCACTGGATTATTTATAAAACCTCCCTGTCAAGAGTTTTTGGCCTTATTAACAGGAAGTTACATTCCTTTCATTGTAGTTCTTGGATGAACTTGTTGATACACATGGAAAAATCGTGTCCCTCACATGTGCATGTGGGAGGCACATTTTACTCTTCCTTAATTTTTTTCTGGGCTTTGCTACTCTTCACTTGCATTACACAACATATTACATTCACACCAACAAAAGATATATATATGCCATATTTAATGTCCTGAATGCTCTGAGGGAATAAGAGCTAAAATCTGTTACTACCACAGGCCGTCTGCTCAGGTACTGACACCCAGCATCCTCCAAAGCTATCTGTGATTACCCTCAGACCAAAGGATTACACCTTACTTTAATATCAGGCTTTGACTTATCCCTGGAGGATAAAAGACATGGTAGTTTTGAATCAGTTAGCACATGGAATTACGTTTAAAGACCACACTGTAACAATGACTGACACACTGAGTTGCAGTCCTTAGAAGGAGATATAATTATCATCGCATTTTCAATTCTTGGCTAAGTTCCAACTCCAGCACTCCAGCTGTGGGGTTTCATTAAGTTTCTGCCCCTGAATTGTAAGATAATCTCTACCTCAGCTGTAGATGCTACTAGAAGATGCTTTGGTGCGTTCTGCTCTCTGTCATCCATGACAAGCACTTGTCTAGGCTTTCATTTCTTATAAATGGGAACAAGTAGTTTGTGTTTTGCCAGAAGTGTGATGCTATCATCATCTTGCAAATCTACAAGCAGCTCACTCATCCATATGTTCACCAAACGCCCTTCAGCTCTATCTGGGCATCCCATATCTGTCTAAAAGCCATCTGGAATAATGCATTGCCAACTTCTGATCTTAAGTACAGTAGCAACTTTCTGAGATCATACTTGCTAAAATGACTAAATTTGGAAAGATTATAAAATTACACTGCAACAGAGGAGCCTGTTGGATGCTTTGTATCCCCAAAAGCACACCCCACTCTTTTCTTTTTAGTCTTTTTAATGAAGTGTAAAAATAGTAAACAGCTTGATCTGCATCAATTCCAGAATAACTTCTGGGGGCAATTTCTCTATCATTTTGTCTCTTAATCTGCCTTTGTCCCTTCTTTATCAATTGCATTTTCAAATAACGTTAATGGCATTTGTCACTGCAAGCCTCTGTCTCCTTAACCTCACTTGTCATCCAGTCTCTCTTTACCTTGTTGTGTTTATCCACTGACTTCTCCTACATGTAACTGTTGCCTACACACTTTGCCATTTCTGTCTGAGCTGGAGTAAGTGACTTTGGAAGACACCTTAGGCTTTTGTGAGGACAGAAATGACATCTTCCAAAGAGATTTACAAAACTTGTAAGCCTGTAGACATCATGGGGAATTACAGCTTGCTAGAATTCCTAGGTAGAGCTAGCTACTGAGTTATTTTGTCTTTAGCAATGAAGAGGGATGTTTGCAACAATAGCATAGGCAAGCATGAGATTTTGCCTCAATTGCGTTCTCATGAGTCCAAGATGACAAATTTAAACATCATTCAGCAGGTGCTTCTGTTAAATTACATATTGAAAATAATAAAATGATCCTTTGTCAACGTTTTGCTGATGTTGCAATTAAGTATAATGTTTATTAGAAACATTTTAAAAAGAAAAGGTTGTGAGGTATAGAAGCCTTTTGTCAACGGATTTTTATTGGACTAGATGACTTAGAGGTCAACATCCGTGCTGAGAAGAATATACTTTTCCCTCTGTACTACTTCACTGAACTGCTTTAGATCTGTGAAGAGAGAGCTCTAGATATACAAACAAACAGAAAAGCTTAGCCTGAATGACTATTTATCCCAATGTGTCATTAGCACATTCTCTTATGCCATTTTCTCTGTTCCTATTTCATGTTCAGAAACAACAGGAACAGTTCATTCATGGTTGTCTGGAACACTGTTGGCACACTGTCTTTCATCAATGCTAATTCATCAATGCTAGTAAATAATAAATAAATAAATAAATATAAATAAATAAAAATAAAAAAAGAATGCTAAAATGAAAACTGAAAATTGGTGATGAGTGCTATTCAATTTACTGAATATATTTTAGGGTTAACTCAGTGGCTGTGCTTAATTTGGGGTTTACTGGCATCAAACAGAGGGAAAGGTTCATCTACTGTGGCAAATCAGTAAGTGCTTTTGATGTCAGTGAGTTGTGCTGACAGTGGCTACAGATGTGCTCCGAATTTTGTTTTCCTTTTTGCTTTAATGCCACTATTTCTGAAGACAGTAGAGACTATCAGTAATCATAGCACAAGATCTGTCCCACTGGATTATGTAGAGCTGCTCCAGTCAGAGGAGCCAGAGTTCATTTATCTAAAGCCTTCTTGAAAACAACAACAACAACAACAAAAAAAAAAAACAGTCATCCATGCCTCTTAACCAGTTTTATATTTAAACAGGAGTATTGCGAAATCTGATAATACCAGTCAAGAGTTCAAAAATGCCATTCTTAAGACATGGATCTCGGAAAATAAATAGTGGTCCAGTTTCTGCTTCCAAAGGTTCTTTTCCAGGTTAATATCTTCTTACATCTCCTGTAAAATTTTCCCTTCCTGGACATGTTCTCATCACCTCATGAGTTCTGGTTTTCTCTGAGTTGCCTTTTTGTCCCTTGCCTCCATTATACTTTTGTGAAGGGACATGTATTCCCATTAGCCCAATTGTATTTGCTTGTAAGTTGGCTGATTTTTACTATGGTTCACATAAGCACCAAAGTTTATTTAAGCACCAATTCATCCAAGGTAGTCTTTAGGTTTATTATGTATGGACAGTCTCTTAGAGGATTTTACTCGGTTTCTTTGTTCTTGAAAGTGACTCAAGGGCCGTCGGTGATGCAACGCCCAAGTGGTGACTAGGGAAAGTGCCAGTAGATGGTGCTGAAGAACATGCAGCAAGGAACATTCTTGTTCCTGAATTCTGGCTCTTACAGCAAGTGGCTGCTGGTGTTCAGAACACAGTTAGGAAAAGGGAAAAAGCGATCTGGATCTTCATCTTCATCTTCTTCAGAGCAGATTAAAGTCATGTTATTTTCTTGCAATATTGAACAAGGAACTCTCAGGTAAGGGGGAGAACAGCTTTGTCATCAAAGACATGCTATTCTCTCCACCGCAGACCTTCTGTCAGAACCTTCTCCAAGCTCTTCCGGCTTTAAAAAGCCCACATTTTCATATCCTATCATGTTCTCTACTCAAATACTGCTACTTCCTTTTTTGTTTCTTTATGTCTCAGTCCAGGCTACCTGCTAAGCGTGGGGTGGCCATTGTGCACAAAATCATCTTGAGACACTCACTTCTGCATAGCAATCAGGAAATACAAGTCCATGTTGGTCACATCCTCTCCCCTCTGTAATATTACAAAGGAACTACAGAAGGACATTTTCCTTAAAAACAAACAAACTAAATTAACTCCCATTCCCCCTCTACCCCCTCCCAAAAAAAAAAAAAAAAAAAAAAAAAAAGGACTTTCCCATCTTCCCATGAAACTAACACTTAGGCTGTGGTCTCCCATTTTTGTATGATTTTCACTTTGTGACCTGGCCAAGGCTAGGAAAACTTTGTAAGTTTTTATCCTGTACTGAGCTGAAGGAGATCTTTTTCTTTTCTTTTCTTTCTTTCTCTTTCTTTCTTTCTTTCTTCCTTTCTTTCTTTCTTTCTTTCTTTCTATTTCTTTCTTTCCTTCTTTCTTTCTCTTTCTTTCTTTCTTTCTTTCTCTTTCTTTCTTTCTTTCTTTTTCTTTCTTTCTCTTTCTTTCTTTCTTTCTTTCTTTCTTTCTTTCTTTCTTTCTTTCTTTCTTTCTTTCTTTTACCCAAAGAAGAAAGAATCCCACTCCTCTTCATTCAAAACCTAGAAGCCTTGAGGTAGGAGGATAGATTTTGGATGGAGGTGGGGAGAAGCACATTTGAAATAACATAGATTGCAGGTGGTTACAAATATAAAATTGGTGAATCTGTGGTTGAGGCAGTTTAAATTAGTGACTCCTTCCTTGTCTTTTATTGTACTGCACTTCATAAGTATGATTCAGGAGACCAATTTGGCTGCCTGTGTCTGCTTTTATCCTCGTTACTTATAGCTTACAATCTTTCTGAAATGATGGAAGCTAGAAATGCTGCCAATAAAATGTTCAGTTCCATGAGACCTTCCTGTTGTCATTTAAGGAATGGTCTCATTTGGCAAATTTAGATCAGTTAATTTCAGAAAATTCCTCTATGCCTGTTTGCCAGGGAGATGGCACAGGGGAAAGAACATCATTACCTCAGTAACAATTCACACACTGGTTCAATAGCACAACTCCCTCCTCATCAGGGTAATACACATTACCCTTGGTTTATGACATACTGCAGCTGAGACCAAGGCACATGTGTATTTCTGCTTCAGGGGTGACAATATCTGGCAGATTCCCTTAAAAACATCTTTGTAATACAAAGATTTCAAAAGGTTGACAGTTCCTAAAGTTTCCTATATTGCCTTCATTTCAGAAGATGTGTTAAGCAGTGTGAGTGAGGATTAAGACAACAGATGCATAAGCAAGAAAACCTCTTGTTTAACACCTCCATATGAGAAGACCCAACTCCACCTGCGTGCAGAACCATGCACAGCTGCTCTCCTGCTCCTCCACCTGCTCTGAGCATGCCATGAAATACAGAGAGTTCTTACTCAAGCCTCAGAGGCACATTTGCACCACTCTGTTAGAGGACTGCTGGGTGCCATGGCGGTGAGGGTACCTAATGCTGAGACACCCAGCACTCAGCCTTCAGATCCTGGGATAATTCTGGAGAGCTTGGGGGATGTGTCAGCTTTGCATGTGGCTTCTAGTGCTGTTGGGAATGGCACATTTCCCAGCCTAGAGCCTGTATCCCTCTTGGAAAGGCTCCTCTAGTGCTTGACAGTGGTTTGTCTGTACCACCGACATCTGGTAGTCCTCCTGTGTAGTTCTTCATCTGCAGTATTCACACCATTACCCACCTTAGCTGAAAAGGCTAACAGCCCCCCACAATCCTTTCAATTTTGTAACTGCTAAAATGCCTAGGTTTTTTAAAAAGTATTTAATTTATGCTTTAAATGGAGGAAATCTGTAGTTCAGCTTTTGTTTAATGAAAATTACTTAACTTTGTCAAGAATTGTCCTCTGGATGTAAAAAAGTTTTTGTTTCTGTCCAGTTTATAGTGCATAGTTTGTAAGAAAATTCTGCAGTGGCAAAAAGCATGGTCTTGTCCAGAAGCTCAGCCCATTAAAAGCACAAAGATGCACTGTATTCTGCCAGGCAAAACACCAGACAAGCTGGAAGCCAATATGGAAATATTCAATGAATTTTTCAGTAGAAGCGCCAGCTACTGTATTACATTAAATGGGAGGAGGAGTAAAACTAAATAACACATAGGTTTTGTAAGATGTGCGTGTCATAATTTACAATGAGAATAATGGGGGGTTGGGTCACTGTAGTCACTGAAACTAAGCTATTATTAAAAAAAACAACGGACAGATTGTCACTTACAGTGGCTCAGAAAAACATTTTTTGAGAAACTCAATATATCATTTTTCTTAAATTCATATACATGTGCTCTGATCATCTTATTTTATAATTTATGTAAAAACTCAGTTAAAAATATGGGGAATGTGGTATTATTACAAAGGAACAGGTATATTTGTTCACTTTTCTCCTTCCTTGAATGGATTTTGGAAGATACTGTACCTTAGTTAGGAAGATCTACAGAGAGCTTTTCTAATCCTTGGCAGTAACAAGAGATAGATGGAAACTGATCCAATACTGTAACTGAGAGTTACAACAGTAATCTGAGTCAAGTTATAAACTGTACTGGGTTGCCTGTGTTGCCATCAAAGAGATACTGTTTAGAACAGCAGAGCTGAGAGATCTCTGGGAATTCCCCGTGTTGATCAGATCCCTGGGTCAGATCAGTCAGAAATGGTAAGAAAATACCACCAAACCAAGAGAGTCATATTTCACATCTGCTTTCCACCACTGGAAGTGAGCAGATGATGCAGTGCAATGGCTATCGGAGTTACTGTGCCAGATAGGTCTGGCTTTTAGAGCACTTAGGATGCATCTTTAGAACTTGATCTCCAAATTCAACCTGTGCTTAAGTATGTGCACCCACAAATACACCTTGAAAAGTGCTTGTGCAAATGGTCGTATAGCCCCATATGAAAGACTTCTCGGTAATATGTGGAATGATGCTGGGTGCATGAGCTGGCTTGAGTCATATTGCTGAGTAGTCTAACATTACAGTAAAAATAATCCATATACCTTTCTTACTGAAGTATCGTTAAAATGGAGGAAAATTTACTTTTTAGGGGTCCAGTAGTATCTTACCTGTTACAGTCCAAGCTGAATGAATTTTTTGGTTTTAACTTGTTCTTCACTTATGTCTCAGGTGAAATTCTGGGCTCAAAATATGAGTGTGATCCTCCTGAAGATGGTTTCAGCCCCTCTTCATTTCTCTCAGCAAGTTAATGATACCTTTTGATCTTTGGGAGAAATCGCTCCAGAAAACTCTCTGAAAGGTAAAAGTTATTATTCCAGGTTAACATGTGTCAAACTGATTTGTCTACAAAAATGAAATAGGTATATGGAGTAAAGCAAGAGGATTTCCAGGCAACCAACTGTCATGATAACTCAGTGACTTATAGTGTTACGCAATTTTAGGGGCACTAATGCACTGCAAGATAAAATCCTACCCTTCACAAATCTCAGGAAATGCATATTTATGTGCTTCATGGTCTCTGTCTGATTTAGTGCTGATATTGTAAAGTGCTCTATAATCTACATCCAGGCTCCAACTGTGCTTTAGGAGTACCATCACGGAAATTAGCAATAATTAAATAGAGGAAAGATGAAAGACTCTAGGAAGCATTTAGGACCCAGTAATCCTGTTTCCTAGAGAGGGAGACTGAGTGTGGTCAAATAAAGCTGCTGAGTGATTAGGTCGGAGGTTCCTGCCTTGCAAACCAGGGCCAAATTCAGTGAAAAATGCTGAGCAGCCAGAGCTGAGAGGGGAGGGCAGTTCCACACTGGTTATTTCCATCTGAACTTGTTCCCCCTTCCTCCCCTCTCTGTCCTTACCGTAGCCAATGCCACGGGCTGTGAATCAGAGGCATCCTCTCCATCTCAGATTGGTGTTCCTAGGAGAAATGCTGCAGTAACGCTTAAGCTGTGGGGTGTCCAAAACCTGGAAAATAAACAGTAAAAAGGCTGAAGTAATTGTTCTTACTGGGGCTGTGTTCTGACCGCTTGAACTGCAGTACCTCCCTGTACTCAGGGATTGAGATGTCTCGTGTGCAGTAGGTATCTCCTGTTCAATGACAGTGACCTGAGCTAGACGTTTGTCTTAACAAAGAGAAGTAGAAGGTAAGAGTTTGGTATTCAGGGCTGTGCCTTGCTGTTCCTTCCCAAAGTGTCCCACACCATCTGTGAAGCTATTGCATTCCTGGCAAGGCCTGTCGTCATTTGAGGAAGGCAGAGGTAAGGTTGTGCTGTAGAAACAAGGTGTGTCTTTGTTTCATTTTTGCTGTTTTCCAGGGTTTACATTTGGAACAATGCAACTTGCTCCAGCTGCCTTCCCATGCATGACAGCACCATAGCCCATGATTAGAGTGTGAGACCCAAACCCTTGGTGGAACCATTTCCTCTTGTTGGTAAATGCAAAGTGAATGTAAAATATGCTTCTGCACTTCTGATTTGGAAGAAATTTATCTTCACCTTCTCTTCGTAGAAACAGCCACGTGAACTGTCTGTGAAAGTCCATACTGCAGACATCAGGGTCAGGTAGATCAAATTCAGTCCGTAATTGATTAAATAAAAAATCTGATTTATAGCACAGGTCGGCTACTGAAAAGATTTGTTCACATTTTCTCAGTTATATACATTTAACAAATTGCCAGTGGGAAGAAAATGTGCTCAGGAATTTGAAGTCCGATCTTTACTTCATCATTGAATCAGAATCTGATATCAGGCAAATCTCCTCCACCCAAATTTCTCCATCCATAACAAGGAAGTCACTGCAATGTCAGAAAGGTGTTATGAAGATGAATTAGTTGATAATTAATAATTAGTAGATAATTCCTTAATAATTAGTTAATAATAAAGCGTGCTTTGAATAAAAAGGTTAAGTATTATCAGTGATTGCCTTTTCAGTAAGATTTGTATTTGCCTTCAATTTCTAACAGGTTATTTAACTAAATAATTTCAAATCTACATTTTAATAAATTTTTTCATTCTGTTTTTATGTTTCATTAGGACAAAATTAAAAGAGTACTCTAGTGGACGTAGTTTCATCCAACCACAAGAACGTGACAGACTTCACTCTTCAGAAATCAAAAATCCTGTTCCCATTACAACTTTAAGATCTGCTTCCTCCCCCCTTGCAAGTAAGTTAAATTAAAATGCTGAGGCTGAAGCCGGGTGCATATCTGGGGCAATAGCTCTTTGGACAGATTCAGTGGCATTCAGTGAATTTTTAGGGGTAGTTCCACTATTTGTGGGGTTGCAGTTTAGATATGTACGAATGGCTGTGGCATGGTGGGTGATGTGTGCATAGCAGCCCCAGCTCAGAGCCCTTCCCAGATCAGTGCTATTCAACTTCCATGGCTCCTTGTGGGCCTTACTAACAGAAGATCTGAAGGACAGACTGTTTCGTATTTTGATGTGTTATTAAGCATATCTTGTGCAACGTATTGATGCGCAAGGCTGCATGTAGTTTTACGAAGGCTTTCAGCCAGCAGAAATGGGAATGAGCTTTTGCTGGAGAAAGCAATCTTGTTGTGGCCTGAGCTGTTCATGCCCTTGCTCAGATTGCCCCCTTCTTGGGCAACACCAGAATGAGCTGGAGAACCAATCTGGTAGGAAAACAATTACACTGGCATAGGAGAAGGGCCCCCTCGAGGGGTGAGGACATGAACCTGGGGTGATCAGAGGGGAGAATACAGCAGTGATGGCTTAAAGCATCTGTTCAAGCAGAGCTGAAAAGATCTGGTTCAAATATGAGAAGTGGCTGAGCTGCAGTTAACACGGGGCTCTTTGAAAGCCAATTTATCCTGCTGAGAGACATCATTAGACAGCTTCAGGTACAAGACATGTTTTACTTGTTATCAGAACCACCTTCACTTAACTGGCAAGTACAGAATAAACACATCTGCTGCCAGAGATACAAAGTTTGTTTGGGGAGTTTTGCAAGTATCAGGTGTTCCTGAATCAGGAATTCTGATTTCAGGACATGCTGAGGGCTAACAGTACTCAGTATTGGGCCATACGAGGACTAAACAAATAGTACGTTACTGCTGTTTAAAGATCTTTGAAATACATATATATACGTACATGTGTACGTATACATTTCCATGCATGTATAAAAAGAAAGCACATGTTAAAACACTTAAAAATTTATGTACAGGTTCAAGATTAAGGAAAGAAGAAATCTATTGCAAGGAGAAGGAATTTCGCAATACGATCATGAAACTCATTTACAATAACTCCATAAATCTGTATCCCCACAAGGTAAAGAAGAGAGTGTAAGGAGGATTTGAATGATTTGCTTAGGTACTGCCAACTGAATGCAAGTCTTACTTAAGTATGGAAATCCTTCTGTTGGCTCCAGCCAGCCTGGAATCAGGTCCTGAGTTTTCAAGGGAGGAGTAGAGGACAGGGGACAAAACTCATTGCAACTGCTGCTATTGCTGTAACTTGCTCTGATTCTGATCTATCAGAAGAATGTAGCCATTGTTTCCTCATGAACTTGTTCATAATTCACATGAAATATTCCTGAAACATGGAGACTGTGATAATACACCACTTGTGCTCCCCGTCAAATTGGTTTCAGGTATAGAGTTTATTGGAAAGTCACAGACTGTGCAGTAGTTTTCACATCTACTATTGAGTTAACTGCATTTTTCAAAACTGGTTAGCTTACCAACGTTTTACATAACATAAGATCACTACGAACACTTGTGTTTCTGGATTATATACTGTATTAAAACCGTTAGCTTACCCTTCTGCCTATTTCTATGCTAAGCCCAGTACATACTTCAGTCTAGATGCAATGAACTGGAAACTTAAATAATGTTTTGTTTTTTAATCCTTTTTTCACTCCATTATACATTCCTCATTCAGATTTCCTCCCTATATTTTTAAGTACATGCAGAAAAGTGTGGGATCTACACTTAAAATAACAAATTTCTTTCAGAAAACTAGATACTGATTTTGTGACAGTTTCTCAACCCTTCGTAGCCAGGCTGCTAGATTACACACACACACACACACATACACGCACACACACCATCACTTTCAACATCCTTATATGCTGCTGGCAGGGGAGGAAAGTGGGAAAATTTTAGATGATGTTACAACTGAAATAGAGCTGCCAACATATCATTTCATTTCTAAGGCCTATGATATTCACTATGTTTCATAGAAAAACTAGTTCCTGTAATTCTGTTCTGCAAAAAGCATGAAAACATGGTACTAATAAACATGCTATAAAGACCCCCTAAAGAACAAAATACTGTGATTTCTAGGCTAACCTCAAGGCTTGACTCCTGTTTTGCAAAATGTTGGGACTGGCAAGGCTAAATGAAGAAACACAGTACTTAACTTATGTTTAAACAGCATTAAATCTCCATAGGAGCTATTGCTAATATACATACGTGTAAACGGACACCAGCATATTCATAAGAAAACCTGCACCGATCAATTGAATGTGCATATGGAGTGATTCTTACTTATGAATATTATTTATTTGAGTAAAACTGCATGGAAACTGATTATGTCAGAGAGATCTGCTGAGTTTCCTGGGACGTAGCGGGTTTTTCAGGAGAATGAAACCCAATATCATAGGCTTTTTTTAGAGCAGGATATGACACAGACTATTTAGAAGGTCACACAAAGTGTATCTTACATCAAGGAATAAAAACAGCATCAACACTTTTATTACTTAAAATCTTATGATCTGGGGGGAAACTATCTTATTACTTTTGGATGCCTAAGTTTTGCAATTGCATGAAATCAACTGCATGGTAAAACAGCTCCTGATAAAATTTAAATTGGTATGATCTATCTACTGTTCTGACTGCTTTTACAGATCCCAGAGCAGCTTAGCTGGGGAGGGAACTGGAGGCTTTATAAATCCAGTTATTATTTAAAAAATATATAAATAAAATCTAGTCAAACAAGCTGAATTCCTTAGAATTTATAATCTTGGCAAAAGATGATTCTTCTTATACTGTTAATCATTCCTATATTTTATCTTTTCAGGAAAAGCATGGATAGGGAACCCCTTCTTGACTGAAAAAAATCCAAATGAAAGAGTTAATGAAAAAAAAAACGTTCTAAGAGTCCCAACACCATCACCATTGAAAGGGAAGCATGCATTTGACAAGCTCACATATATGGAAATGATACCAGCAGCCCTATCTCTGTTCAAATCTGTCCCATCCATCCATAAGCAAAGGACATGGTGGTTTTTGTTACCTGTAGCTCACTGAGTACCAGACAAGCACATTTTCAGCCACGAGAAAGCCACGGGGCTGCATGTTCATTCTGCACAGAGGGCTGCATTCCATGCATGCATTGAAATTACAGCTAAATGGAAACTGGAGTTCCTCAGGGCAAGAACCATAACTTCTAATTACCGAAGGTAAAAGATAAACTGGAAAAAAAAATATTCTTTCAGATATGGCTAAAATTATGATGTGAGTCTTAGAAATATTTATCTTTCCTTCCATAAGTGAACATTCTTCTGGTAACTTAGAGTTTTTCTTGGACTGTTATTACTGTTTCACAATGATCTAAGGCTTTATTTGTAGTCTTAGTGGTGCTTATATAATTACATAAATCTAAAAAAAATATAGTGTCTGATTATGCTAAATTCCAGTTAAAATGAGTCAATTGAAAAAGGAACTATACCTCAACATTTCAGCTACGCTTCAGAGGATCATGTATTCATGTGCTTAGAGGGGTGCAGAATGAATGATCTTGTCACAGGAGACTGTCAGGATTTCTGTGAAACCCCAAATATAATTAAAATGTCTAATGTGTATTCACAAATATATTAATCCACAAAAGGCAGCAGTGTTCAAAATCTCTAGTAGTCCTGCAAAAAAAACTAGAGTTGGGCCAAGTGAGAAATGAGACCATCTATCTCCTCTGAGAGCTTATCTTTGAGAAAGCACATGAGAAAGCCAAGGCTAATTAACTGAAAATACAGAATTAGAGTTGATTAAATAGCTATTCTCATGCCATGAATACAGAATCAGCTGAACTCTGCCAATGATGCTCTATCTCTGTGTGGCACCACCAGACATACCTCCAGGATTTTCTAGACATACCACCCATCCACAGAGTAATTGTGCTCAGTAACCAGCCCACAGGTTAAACCTGATTCTTCCTATATATGTCAAGGTGATCTCACAGGTCCGAGGTGGCTGCATAGAGCATGTGGAGCATATCCTATGCTTCCTGTAGCACCAGGCATCATATGAGTGAGGTATACATCCACACTGTGTGCCCACTCTCCAGTTGTCTAGAATATTTCTGTATGCAACAGGTCCAAAACTGCCAGCGCCCATGTCGGTACACAGCACATGCAAAACAGCGCCTGACCTTTTGCCAAGAACTAGTCTCTAAGAAGGCTGAAAATACCTGACAAATATAGAAAGTGATCAAAATTTGCCCAGGCAAGATTTCCAGGCAAGAAAAGGGCACATGCTGGGAAACAGCAAGCAAGAAGCCAGAGGACGTGCCAGGAATGGCAATTCTGCTGTATCATCCACAGCTGTTAATGTATGCTGTTGCTGTTGGAAAGTATGTCAATATAAATACTAAAAGTTCTTCTGCAGAAGCATGTCTTCCTACCAGCTAGTTAAATCATGAAATCAAAAGTCTGTATTATGTCATATATTAATGACTAGAACTGGATCAAACACAATTCAGGTTCTTGCATAGTTTTCCATGATTACAGTTCACCTTTTTCTCTTGCCTGGGCCAAAAAAATCTTACTAACGACATACAACAATAATTTCTCTCAGTATTACAGAAAACCTTAGGAGCAACAGGATAAGACATGCTGAGAAATTCTCCTAGTAATTGCTCAGAATGAAAACCAAACACCTTACAAGATACTTGATAAAAATATGAAACATTTAAGAAATGCACAGCCTTTAAAAGGAAACAATTTTTCAATAATTTTGACCAGAAGTGTAATGTGTTTCCAATAGAGTAATGTGTTTCTGGGTTTTGTAGTCAGAGACCTTTGCAGAGCACAGCAGATCCGATCCTAAGCTTTTCCAGATCAAAAAGCTAGTAACGATAGCTCGTATCTCTTGCATATGCTCTCCACAGCCCTCCACAAACCTCTGTAGGTGAGAAGTGTCTAAGCTTTGGCTGGCTGCCAGTCCCAAGACGTTAACTTCCTCTTTCAGTGTAGGATAGAAGCAAAAACGGCACAAAACATAGGAAAATATTCATGACAGCTCTTTATGACTGTGTCCTACTCACTACTGCATTATTGCGTTTGGACTGCCAAAAAAAAAAAAAAAAAAAAAAAGAACCAAGACAGAAGGTCGAAGCAGACCAGAAATCACTCAGTTTTCATCAATACTATGTACTGTATGCTGCCATGGGGAGTTTGGCTACCTTGTGCTTCTTAGGAGAAAACATTCTCCATCTAGTAAGAATTTGCTGAATGTGTAATGCCTCCCTATTAATTCTGAGCGAGAAATGTGCACCTGAGAATCCTGATACGCAGCTGGATCAACATTCCCGCGCGCTCATGCGGTGACTCATTGGGTCTGATCCAGCTCATCTCGTCAATTAATGAAAACAACAGCACCTTCAAAGTCCAGCCTTAAGCCTTTTATCTCGAACCACTTGACCATTGCTAAAAATAATGAATTGCTTCCTATGATATACATGGAGATCCAGGACATTTTACAAAGAATACAATAAAAATACATTCGTCTTCACTTAGAAGTTGATTTTCATGTCAGTGCATTGACTTTGTTATATTAAAGCAATGTTTTTAAATAAAAAGTAGAATATTTTCAATTTAGCGCAGATTCTTTCATTTTCTCTTTATCCATGAATTTATGAAATTATCCAATATATATGCTATATGCTATATATCATACATATGCTTTGGAAAAGAAAATAGGAAATAACTAATCACTGTCAGGCTAAGCTTTTGGTTTGCACCTCCTTCAAACTGGACTACCAGCAAACATAGGGCAGACATTAACACTACATTTTATAAATATCTAAGATCCTGTTTCACTGACATTTTAGCATTACAGCTCCCTTGATATCTGTGGAGTTTTCTTCTGATCTGCGCTATTCCTAATGACAGCAGAATCAGCCCATTAAAAGATCGGCATTTTATCAGAATTTGGCCTGGCAGTGTACCACCCTAATAGTAACAAATGCGAGTTCTGGGTAGAGGCCTCAAGCATCAGGCTTTTAATTTGGAGGATGATGAAGTGGTAAATTATCTCAGCCCTCCCCTTCCATCAATTAAGCAATACAAAATGCAGTATTATTTGATTATGCTATTTTCGTTATGAGACCTATGTTATGGAAATGAATGCTAATAGTCACTGTTCGGTTACTGGCGAAAAACACATTAGCAAAAGACACAGTTCCTGCTGGAGTCTCCTGTCCCAGGAAATCATGTGAAATCCTCTTTTCACTCTTGGAAACTTGGGA
Organism: Anser cygnoides; assembly: GCF_040182565.1. Taxonomy (NCBI): domain Eukaryota; kingdom Metazoa; phylum Chordata; class Aves; order Anseriformes; family Anatidae; genus Anser; species Anser cygnoides. The sequence goes on along the minus strand of NC_089875.1, from coordinate 35,465,021 downwards.
AAGCAAACACAGTGAAAACATAAGATATGGATGAACTGTAAGGAGCAACAAAGAGCCCCGATAAGAGTTGCACAATTATTGTGCAATGGTAGAGACAGTTAAGAGAAGGGACATAAATCTGTGCAATTAGCCACAGATTTAATCTGGCCCCTGCCTTCCCCTCGGGGTGCCCGCAGGGAGCCTCACGGCAGCTGAGGGCATTGTGCCTTCTCGCCACCCCCTCTATTCAGCACATCCCTGGTGGGGCTCTCCCCGTGGCCAGAAGGATGCTGGCACCTGAAGGTGGCCCTGTCTTTCTTGAAACCACCCTCAGAATTGCGAGGAGCCTCCAGGGCCATCAGGCAGTGCCCCATTCCTTCCTCCCAGCTGTCTTTCCTTGCCGACCTGCCCCAATGATGGGTAATGCCATGGGAGGAAGAGACGGGATGAGTCGTGGGGGTCATTCCTGACGGAAGGTCAAGAAGCACCAGGTGGATGCTATGGAAAGAGCTCCTAGCTGTGATGCAAAGAAGGCTGAGGTGTGGCTCCCACGGTTTGAACCTAGAGAGGGGTGACTGTCACGGTCAGACCACAAATGCCACCATGTGGCTGTAGAACTAGCCTAATTAGGCCTGTCTAAGCTGGCGGATCCAGAAACACTTCGGGTCTCCTGGGTGAGGGCAGCCCAGCCACTTCCCAGCTTTGGACGGAAAGTTGGACCCACACTGCCTGCTCCTTGCCTGAGCTTCTGCAGGCGGCCACAGGGGAATCCAGCGGAGAGCTGCCCCACGCTGAGAGCAAGGTCCTGGTGGGGGCAGGAGGCGGCCAAGCTCCTCGTGGCATGCACACGTCTCCTCAGCCTCAGCGGGTAGCCAGAGCCTACCCACTGCACCAGGAAAGCAGTCAGATCCTTGAAAAACAACAGGGCAAGGTTGGTTCGTAACAGCCATCTGCCCACGGTGATCTAATTGTGCTGCAATTTCACGTACTCGCATTCCTTGATTCAAACCTACCGTGAGCTAATCGATGACCCATTTGTCTCCCATTGGACAGCAAATAATAGGGGTTTAGATGCCAAAGAGGAATGTGGCACAAGTGGGGAAGCTGAAAGCTCCTATTTATTTGGGACTTCCCCATACTGAGATCAGCAGTGATAGGAGGGCCAACTGAGTAGGAAGGATATTATGGGCTATTGCCTGCTCCGTGCAATCAATTCCTTTCAAATCCACGCAGGATGTAGCCTTGTCATCCTGTTTGAAAACACTCTGTGCATGTCAGAGTTCTCAATGATAAGAGAAAAGGTGCCTAAAAAGGTTTCTTACAGCCACAGGGATCAAGAGGCACATATATTTGTGAGGATGAGCGTCACCGAGTAACTCTTTATATCATCCTGCTAGCTCACTGCACCTGTGCGGACATTGTGTTTTTTAGGAAGTGTTTCAGTTTACAATATCCTGTGCTGCTCAGCTGAAGCCACAGCTATTTACAGAAATTGCCAATATTACTCCAAAAGGACAAACGCTGGAATGTGGAAGTTCAGCGTTTCTTGATCCTGTGCTAGTCTCAACTGTTGCATCCCCACCCCCGGAAACAATTATTTAGCCATGAGGTAATTCAGCTCAGATTGGTATTTATCTCTCAGGTCAATATTTGCCTTTCAGGTAATTCCTGCTGAGGGCAATAACATGGCTACTTTCTTACCTGGTAGTAGGGAAATCCCCCAAACTGTAGGGCAAGCGTAATAATGTCATTGTCACTATGATCTTGTAAGCCAGTTTGAAGTCCAGGCAGGATTTTCTGTTAAGGGCACACTTTGCCAAATCTCAGTTCTTTGGGAACTAAAAATGAACCCTAAAGCCTACCTCTGTGTGCCGCAGTATTAGTGTAGCCTGCTTTCAATGGCACCTTCCTTCCCACATTTTTATTTGCATTTCACTTTGAGACTGCGTATTTCAATATGAATTTCCTTGGGTGTTAATAATGTTAATTTCTTACTATTGTTAATAAAATACATATTTGCGTTTATTCTAAATCACAGTGTAATTTAAAATTAGCTATAAATAACGTGCTAGTCAAAGCTCCCAACTTGTAAACCTCATTAGGCGCGCAGCCAGGCAGCGTGGCCTGAGGCCTACCAACATGAGATAACCTGTCCCAGGCCAAGCCCCTGGGGTGCTCCACAGCAAGGACTGCTGGCCATGGCGACTGGGTTTGCAGGCTAAACCTGTAATTTGGAAGCCTGTATTTTTAAAAATCCAACATTTTTTTTAGATAATGTAGCACCTGTGTGTGTCAGCTCTTCAGTATCATCATCTTATTTCTTGCGGAGGCTGGTGTGTGTGCAGCAATGGGCTCTGTGGGGCCTGCCCGCCTGCCACCAAACGCTCTGCAAGCTGTCGTGGGGTCGGCCTGTACTCCAAACGGTTGTACATCGCAAAAGAGCTTTTCAACAGAATTAAGTTAGAATGATTTGTCAGCACTTGTGATGTTTCACAGCTCAGAAATGCAGTTTCAAACAGAGAGGGTATTATTAACCAGTGTGCAATTTCTGCAGGATGTCATGAATCACAGGTTACTGGACATCCTCCTGAAAGACTCCATAAATTCTGAGTCACTTTTTAAACAAACACTACACAATGGCAAGCAAGGCCAAACTGATGTAAATATGAAAACACTGACATGCAGAAATCAGATTCCTTCCGCTGTCTCCTCCCAGCTGATACCTTCCTCCCTTATGCAAACCACTGGACACTTTCCAAATGACGGAGTCCCTTCAGGAAGGGTTGCTTCTGCATCTCTCCCTGTGCATCCTACCTAACCAAAGCCCGAGAAAGTCTTTGTTCATGACTTCAGGAGTTGGTCAATTGCGAGCAAACTCTGAGTAAGGCTCTTTCCTATTTTGACGGAATCCACTGGAGAATTTAATGCAATCTCCTCTGGCATTTTTTTTTGACAATGCATTTTTTAATTCGCTTTTGATAGTTGGACACATCATGAGAGAATGATCACAATATCATTCCATGACACCAAGAGTGGTTTGTTGGTTTTGTTTATTTGTTTGTTGTTTTTCTCTTTTTTTTTTTGGAAAAAAAATGATGTGCCTGTATTGTATGAAACATGCACACCAACTAGGAGCCCAGTTAAAAATGGAAAAGACCTAGTAGAAAAGCCATCTCTTCATGTACAAAAAGGCAAGATAGCCCATGGGGCTGGGCATCTAAAGCTGAGCACTAATACTCTAGCTTTAAGCTGTTTGGGTTCCTATGGTGCCATTAGCTTCACAATATTAAATTGATGAATTTACCTGAAATATTAGTAAAAGCAACTCAAAGGTGATGGAAGAAAGACACTCCTACTTCTTCCAAATTAGTTCAAAATGGAGGAAAAGTAGATACATGAAAGCAAGTTCACATTTTTGTATTTCTTTCAGGTTTACTTTTAACGTTCTTGAACAGAAAAACAGAAGTCAAGTGTCAACCGTATCCTGGGCTGCATCAAAAGGAGCATGGCCAGAAGGGTGAGAGAGGTGATTCTGCCCCCCTCCCCCTCTGCTCTGCTCTCCTGAGTACTCACCAGTGCTCACCTGGAGCACTGCGTTCAGCTTTGGGGCCCCCAGCACATGAAGGACACAGAAGTATTAGTGCAAGTCCTTAGGAAGGCCACGAGGATGATCAGAGGGCTGGAGCACCTCTCCTGCGAGGACAGGCTGAGGAAGTTGGGGTTGTTCAGCCTGGAGAAGAGAAGGCTCCAAGGAGACCTTACAGAGGCTTTCCAGTACCTAAAGGGGGTCTCCAGGAAAGCTGGGGAGGGACTCTTTGTCAGGGCATGTAGTGACAGGACAAGAGCAGATGGCTTTAAACTAATAGAGGGTAGGTTTAGATTAGATGTTAGGAAGAAATCTTTACTCAGAGGGTAGTGAGGCACTGGCACAGGTTGTCCAGAGAAGCTGTGGATGCCCCATCCCTGGAGGTGTTCAAGGCCAGGCTGGTCTGGTGGGAGGTGTCCCTGCCCGTGGCAGGTGGGTTGGAAACAGGTGGTCTTTAAGGTCCATTCCAACAAATCCCATTCTGTGATTCTGGGATTCTAAGCCAAACATAAAGTAACATGTAATGGATTTTTCAAGTATTCAGACAGGCTGAATAAGCAAATGATTGGAAAGTGTTGTACTTTTCTGTTCCTTGTAAGGTGCTAGCTCAGACCCAACAAGTTTTATTAGATTCCATATTATCTGCATTTGCAGCAGGGCTTGGGACAAACGTTGTTGTTGTTGTTGTTTCTTGGTTGGTTGGTTGGTTTTTGTTTTTAATTTCATCATCCAATGGTATTAACTGAAATGTATAACCTGGTTTTGGTTAACACATACTTCTGCATAGCAGCCTGAAAGCTTAGGCCAAAAAGAAGGAGGCGTTCTTGAAGGTTCCTGAGCACTGGCTACTGAAAGTAGTGGAAATCTTGTAACAAAAACACTTTGTGAGTTTCTAATAAACTGGCAGATGTTACTAACTGGCTGTATTTGTTCCACTCCAGCAGCCTTTGCAGACATCAGCATTAGTGTAATATACCTACAGTAAACTACACTAAAAATAAATACAAGAGAGCCAACCTCAAACCTAACAGACTCAAAAAAAATATATTGTGGTTACTTAAGAAATACAGATTATGTCATTTAGCAGAAAGGCTGATGACTGATGACAAAGGTTTGGTAGACATCTTCCTTCTCTAAAATATATATTCCAGTCATACCAGTTTGCTTAAAGTTTACTCAAAAACATAATATAGCTAAAACAGGATGGGATTTAAAATAATCATTTAGTGTCAAAAACCACACAGGTAGTGAGGACTTGATTCTGGACTAAGCTACTGCAGGAAAAATTCCTACAGACTTCAGTAGGAGTTTTCTTATTCTAGGATTTATTTACTTTAGTAGGGCTTTTCTTGCCTGTAATTAATTGTCCAGTCGTAGGCTGTTGCCACATTTAAAAAGATCAGTCCAGTTGTTTCCCTAATTATCTTCTAGGATGACAACATATTTATATATGTGTGGGAAGGTGAGGAGGGAAGGGGAGGAGTTAATGAGGCTGATATTTTTCTGATGAAAGTATTTTTGTCTGGGGAAAAATAAAACTATATATCACAAGCAAATGAATTTTTCCACCACTGTCAAATTACGATCCTGTGCAATTTGATCAGTGTTTTAATCACATACAGCATGTTGGTTGTTCAGCCAGATGTCAGGTCATCTAATTATGCCACAGGAGTACTGGTAAAAACATTACCGTAATTGATGCGAGTATTAGGAAAATTAAAACATATATAACAGTAATGTTTATTATTAGGTTTTCAGACATTTTCTGCAAGTGCACTAAGTATCTTACAGAATGGAGGTATCTTGAAAAAATTTATTTCAGATCTTATCAGTCTATCAATTTTTAAGCTTTCCCTATATTTTGTTCCCACTAATACTGTCCAATCTAAAATAAATGGCTAAATCTTTTCCATGTGTAGCAAAAAAGGTGTAAACTTGCATTCCCCGGATTATTTGTTTCAGTATTTCTCATTTTGCAGGCTCCTAAAAATTTTCCTGTGCAACCAAAAACCTCCTAACAAGAAGCATGCTTTTCTTATCTTTCATAAGCCCCTTAAAAGTGGGCACCTGGCGTCCCACGGATCGCAGGTCCGAACTCATGGCTTAAAAATACGGTAGCAACTAGCTTCTCTTAACTGATCTGGGGAAAGTTTCCAACAAGAAAAAAAAAAGAGACCTTTAAAGTTTTTTGGGGGTTGGTGGTTTCAGTCTTGGTTGGTGACATGTAAGCTGTGAACTAGAGAATATTTGTGGGATCAAGGCATAGGTAATTTTATAAATTCTGCACTTTAAATGCAGCTTTTGTTGACATTGATGAAGAGGACATAGCTAATTTCATCTGTAAGAAGAAGCAACTCCAGTGTTTGAGGAATCTGTAGCAGAGGCAGACATGGTCCTGATCTACACGGCACAGGATGGAAGCTGCAGAGCTGTGGTAACATCAGGAGACACAGAAGAGCACAAGGTAAATACATAGTGAACATACACCTCCATGAAGTGTCATCTTTAAGTGACACCTGATGGTGATTTCACACCAGCATCTTGCCATTGATCTTCATAGCTATTCCTAACCTACAGTAAGATCAGCGAAGAATCGGTTCCATAGTGCTTAAACAATGTGTGAAGGCCCACACAGAACGAGATGAATCAGTCCTTTGTTTCCAGGAGAAATAGGATCTGAGAAAGGTCCTCACGGCAAAGAAAGCAGGTAATTGTAGATTTTTAGATCAGATCTAAGCACGTGAGTGGCAGGGCTATTCTCAAGTGTATCTATCCTGGTACTGTGTTCAGTTAGGTGGCAAACCGTGATGTCTGAGGTTATATTTACTGGTGTTGACTGCAGACTCAGTTGCACCATTCTGTGGTATGCTGTGGGAAAACTGGTCTGTCCTTTGTGAGTACCTGTACAGATGTGACTTTGTCCTATAAACATAGTAAACTGCTTTCAGTTGGCATGCTGAAGTTTTCTCTCTGCAACCTCTGTTCCATTCAGTGGTAAGGCATGAATCCAGCTTGGAGCACTGATCTGTTCCAGCTGTTGGCATTAATGCAACTTTCAGTTTGGAACCAGGAGGCAAATGCAAGACATGAGATGTATTTGAAGGCATTTTGTCAGTGACTTCTTGTTAGCCAGCAGCACGCCAGACTAACAGCAACGTGCAGACACAGCGGCAGCTGATAGAGATTTTTATAGCTGTGAAATCCCATAATGCTGATGAGTGATGCTGTGGTAAGGCTGCAAGCAGAGAGCAGTGAAGCATCCCTGTCCTGCACACCAGAAGGGATGTCAGAAGGGCCAGACCTACAGGAAGAGGCAGGCCTGTGAAGCTGTTGGAAGAGCTTGCCCCTTCACTTGTCCAGTAAAGATGAGCCCATAAGGAATCTGTAAGGCAAGAAGATCTTCCGGTCCTCTTAAGTACCTCCCATCCAAGCCCCAAAACTAAGACAAACTGAAGCTACATTACAGCTGGAATTGTCCCGTCATCTAGGTAGGACACTGTGGCCTGCAGGTACTTGCAGTCTTTTGCTGCTGTAGCAACACCTGGGAGAGTGTGCGAGGACCCAAAGGAGAGAGCTGGCCCGCCAAGATCATTTTCTTGTATGAGCCAGCGGGGTTTGTGCGATGGGACCAGGGGCTCGTCCATAGGCAGTGCTGGGGAAGCACAGCCTTCTGCCAGGGCACGCAGAGCAACCTCTTCCTGGGAGAGACTCTGGCTGACTCCCTCTGCAACCTCTTCCTTCCAGCACGAAAAGCCAGGAGATAGCTCTAATCCTCATCAGGATTAAAAATAAGACTGTGACCAAATTTGGCTTGTCCTGCTGGATTCGCAAAGTGTTTACGAAAGAGCTGCATGGAAATGAAACTTGGGGAGCAATTGTTTAGCTTAGTGGCAACGGTAATGAGGAATGTGAGATGCGTATGTGATATCTGGGCTCAGGGGCTGAAATCTGCATTGTTACCTTTTGTTTTATCCTCTGTGAACTCTCATTTTCAGTAAGTGAAGGTCATGTAAAATGGCTCTTTACCAGCCCACATCCACACCCAGCAGACCAGCATTTCCTAATTAGGTTATATTCAATCTTTATAATGTGCTTGTAATAGATGCGGCATAATCTCAACTGATATTATTCACTTCCCAGGAATGTACAGCTGAAGCTGCTCTGCAGCCTCTGACTGCAAACAATGGGTGTGCAGCTGACAAATAAAAGTAGCTATTTTACATGCCCTGGTCTATTTGGATTCCATTATTCAAGCGATGTCTGCTGAACAGGTATTCACATTGAAAAACAAGCACAATTACACTTTTCTGATGTGGCAGCTATTTTTGAAACTCATTAAAGCTTGCTAGTGCTTTTCCCATGCAATGAAAAACTGGAATTGCCTGTTGTAATATTGGCTGGCAGTTATGAATGGTTTCAGCTCACATTTTATAATGAAGAAATGAGCTCATGCTATATAATTGCGGGCTATCCCCAAGAATATTTTTATTCAGCCTTATTGTCAGACTAAATTAAAACCGCTGAAGAGCCTGATTCCTCAGGATGCCAGGTGCTCTCAGCTCCCACAGCAGTTAAGGGAAGGCAAGAGGACTCAGCAGTTTCAGAAGCAGTCCCTAAATGCTGATAGCAATGTGCTAATTTTTATATTAAGCAAGACAACATTTTGCAGAGTTGTCATTGTTCTTTTACTCTTTGTTTGTGAAGGGAGCAATTATTATTAAAATGAATATTTATTCTATACTTCATCCATTTATTACATTTACAATACAATGAACAATTTACAATGAACAATTACAATAACCTTTCAAGTTGTTTTTTTTCCCCTATTACTTTTCTCCTCCTAAGCTTGAAACAGCCATTGACTTCCTTTTATTAAAAATTAGCTAATTACCTATTTGAAGCTGCTGGTGATTACGGACAGTGGCATCCATCTGGCACTAGAGACTTCTTTGCATCCCCTCCCTCCAACTACTGGGGGGCTTGTGTCCTCCCTGGGGAGCTCTGCAGAGAAAAGTGGTCTGAACTCAGGGGACCCAGAGAGAGCAGAGGATGAAAGAAAGAAAAGCTGTTTGGGGCACTCAATGAACTACCACCTTCTTCTTTTGCCAGCTGAATCGCTGCCTCACCCCATGCGCTGCCCCCAGGCAGAACTGGGCAGCCTGGGAACACCTGGGGGAAGGTTGGTGCCTGCACGCACACGTGCTTGCACGTGGGGTTTCATAATGCAGGAGGAAAAGGCAGGCTAGGGAAGCCAAATTGTGTGCAGTGTTGGAATACCAAAAAAAGTTGCATGTCAGACATCCATCACTACTACGTAAAAGGTCACGTGAAAGCCTTGCTCGAACGGGGGGTCAATTAGCCCTTCTTTCTCCCCTGTGTCCAAAGTGTTATCACCGCAGAGGATAATGAGTTAAAGCTAAGTAAGGTCCTCTGGAGATCAGAGGTCACAGAACGAGAGGCTAAAAAATGGGATCCAAATATTATAAGTCTTTCAACACTGTTTTCTAGGTATTCTGTTAAATATCCCACCGGGAGGCTTCTTTTCGTCAAAGCTAACCACATTTCTTTGGACTTTCTTCTCTGAGTGATTTCAAATATATAAAGAATTTAGATGAAAAACAGATCTGTATTTTTTCATTGTTTAAAAAATGGTAGAAAATGCACATTTCACAGAAGAGTGATAGTGATTGTATTTATAGAAATTCCCAAAGTGACAGTTACAGAAATAATCCGTGGCAAACAAGTTGCAGAAGATTTTTCCCTCAGTCAGATCACATTATTTCTTTCCAACGCTGCATAATAATTTCCATGAAAAGAAGCTGTACTGTGTAGCCCTGATCATTGTTTTGACTTGGTAAGAGCAATCAGCGAGGAAAAGCTATAAGGCTGGGGAACAGAGCAGCTTCCAAATAGGATTGTTATAAAGAAGATGGTTTCTGTGTTCTTTGGGCTCAGGGAGAGAAGAAAGTGTGCTACTTTGCAGCAAAGAGAGATGTACGTTGTTTATCTGCCAGAAAAACAGAAAAAATAATGGTAGTGAAGGGATGAATCCGTAGAGCTACTGCAGGGGGCTGTGGGGTTTCCATCAGCAGATGATTTTAGCAAGAGAGGATAAATGGACATGTGTGAGAATAGCCTGTCCCCGTCTGTGGTTTCCCAACCCATCCACAGTGCCGTGGGGATCTGTGGGGCACTGTGAAAGGTGGCGAAGGAGGTGGGTTTGTGCCCACGATGAAGCAGCCTGTGTCAGGTAACTGTAAAGGGGCTGCATCTCCCCTGGAAAAGAGAATGGAGAGGTCCAGAGGTTTCTGAAAGGTTTCAAAAGGAAAGCATGGTTGATCCTGCATCAGGGCACAACGTGGAGGGGATGACCCTGAAGTCCCTTCAGACCCTACAGTTCTATAGCTCTATAAATCAAGTTATCAGAAATGATGTGTGTTTGGATATGTCCTTTGGTTCTCCAAGATAAAATTGGCACTCCACACAGATTATTAAAAAAGAGACAAAAATTCAGACTATTCCTATATATGATTTTTAAACACTCTTTAGGAATGGCATTTCAGAATGCAACCTTAAGGAACACTGGAAAATAGCATTAGACAGATTTTGAAAAAGGTTTTAGTAATATTTTCTTGTTTGTCATTGTAGAATGAAGCATGGTTATGTTAAATAGTTTAACTTCCTAGCTTCCAGAGCTTATGTTAACAGCGTGTGTTTTAAGGATCATAAAACCTTTCTCAAAGTACAGCTTTTGAGCAGTCAATTTCAAAGCATAAGACTCTCTGCTTAATGATCCTCACTAAATTCATAATCTAGCTCCAGCTGAAAGAAGTGCAAACATGCCACGGACTTGAGTTGGGCACACATAAATAAAACCAATACTATGACAAGTAGAAGTCATCCTGATTCAGCAAGGCACTTAAACAGATACTTTAATACTTACATTCTCTAGATATCATGGGGACTTAAGTATTCAAGTATTCAAGCATGCCTGTCATTTAGGAATCTTAAGACTGTGCTTTAAACTCCAGTTTTAGTTCCTAATGTCAGAGGTTTGAAACGACAGGAGAGACAGCATTAATCTGTGGTGGAAAGGGACCAAGCAGTGGAAGATTCCATCATTCCTTGCAATCAGTTCAAAATCTGCATGTTATTAACAATGCTGATACTTTAACTGCTAAGAATTTGGAGGAATTCGGGATCTTGTAGGAACCATCGTTCCCCCTCTGGCAAATACAGTTCTGTCCTCCAGGGTTTCCTGTAGCACACAAAGCTGGGAAACAGATTGGTAATTTTTCTGCAGAGAAACTGAAACTTTTCTCTGAAATGTTAGTGCCTCAAAACAATGACTGCATTTACTTGTGTTAGAACACTTTCCATTTAATATGTCCTTTGGTTCTTCACGATAAAATGAAATTCAGATTGGATTTGAGGAAAAGGTTCTTCACTGAGAGGGTGGTCGGGCACTGGAACAGGCTCCCCAGGGTGTGATCACAGCACCAAGCGTGCTGGAGTCCAAGAAGCATTTGGACAACTCTCTCAGACACACGGTCTGATTTTTGGGTGGTCCTGTGTGGAGCCAGGAGTTGGACTCGGTGATCCTTGTGGGTCCCTTCCAACTCAGGATATTCAATGGTTCTGTGGTTCTATGATCCTTGTGGGTCCCTTGCAGCTTGGGTTACTCTATGAAATGTTACCATTGTGACCCATGGTGGTACACCTGGGCACAGTGAAGGATAAAGAAGACATTCCCTGTACTGGTGTGGCACAGCCTGCTTTCTGTAATCCTACAGTGACTAATGCAGGAAACAAAAAATTAGACCAGCGACACAAATACAACTGAAGTGGCATTGCTGCAGCTTCTGGCAGAATGGGCTTTTAGGACCAAAGAGAAGCTGCTTGTCTTCTCACCACAGCAACACGAAGCACAAGCATGAATCTCAGAATGGGAAAGACAACAGTAAAATGAGGAGGGAAAAGCTGGACCAGGTGCTGTAGGTCAGAGGCACAGAAGGTCGCTACATGAAAGAGCACGAGAGAGAAACATGAGTTAAACCAACTGTGGCATGGTTAAGTGATTTACAGAGGCGTGGAACCTAGCTCTGAAAAAGAAGAACCAAGGAAAGGATGGGGAAGAGGCAGGGATGTGCGACACGACTGGGACAAGCTTTTGAGCGTGCCGCTGCACAGCACCGGCAGCCTGGCATTACAGCAGACAAACCCGTGCGCCTGCCTGCTTTGTCCTCAGAAACGGTTGTGTGGATTTTCGTCAGCTTCAGCACATGAAGCCACGCACATGCATGCCCACACACATTTCCTTTCTGAACTAAAAAGAAGCGTGAGCGATGTCATCCCTCAAGTGTCCCCTTTCAAACGTTCTAAACCACTTAAATTAGGCTCCGAAATGAAAAAGTAGTCTCAAGAATAGCGTCGGTAGATTAAAGGTAGCGTGGAGTGCATCGGCGCAGAATAAATAATTGAATAATTGCTAAGCTGGACGTGTATCCAAAGAAGCCAGCATTTATTACATAATTCTTTTTTTCTTTTGCTTACACAAACTTTATAATAGCTGTTTTCTCTGAGTGTCCCGCAGAAAGCGGGAGCAGCCTCTGGGCCGCTCTCAGATTTACTTTGGCTTTTGCAGCAGGGACTGAGAGTTACTGGAAGCGCGCGCTCTCCGGCCGAGCCCTCAACCCCGTCGGCTCCCGCTGCCTCCGGCCACCCGCTCGCTGGGTGCCCGACCCCGGCCGGGGCCTGCACTGAGGCCTTGCACCGGCTGGGCCAGCGCCTCCCCCTCAGACATCGAACCGGCCTGGGGAGGGTTGGGGCTGTTGTTACACAATATAAATCGCGTTACACGAATCAGGTGGCCAAAAGGATTTTGGCAGAATTTGAGATAGTGCCACAGGGAGGCATTTCATCTGAAGGGGCAGTACTTTCTGCAGAGGCTTTATTTCGGGTATTGGGATTGGAGACGCCCCCTCCACGTGCCAGGGCACGGCAGTCTGCAGGCACGTGGCCCACTCAGATGTCCGCTGTGCTCTGGCACTGAATTCGTGTCAGAGGGAACATGGCTCTCCGGCGGCAAGGTGCTTCCGCATTGAAACGCTCCCACACCAAGAACACAAAGAGAGCAAAGGGAAATATCCTCTCTCCCACGTGTGTGCGTGTAGATGTGAATGTGTCCAGAGAAGGGCTACGAAGCTGGTGAAGGGCCTGGGACACAAGTCCTGTGAGGAGCGGCTGAGGGAACTGGGGTTGTTTAGTCTGGAGAAAAGAAGGCTCAGGGGAGACCTTATTGCTCTCTACAGCTACCTGAAAGGAAGGCGTGGGGAGCTGGGGGAGCCTCTTGCAGATAACCAGTGATAGGACTAGAGAGAATGGCCTCAAGTTGTGCCAGGGGAGGTTCAGGTTGGAAATGAGGAGACATTTCTTCTCAGAAAGAGCAGTCAGGCATTGGGACGGGTTGCCCAGGGAGGTGGTGGAGTCACCGTCCCTGGGGGTGTTCAAGGAAAGGCTGGATGTGGTGCTTGGGGACATGGTTTAGTGGGAGACATTGGTGGTAGGGGGATGGTCGGACCAGCTGACCTCGGAGCCCTTTTCCACCCTTACCGATCCTATGATCCTGTACTTTTAGCTATGCTATTCAGCCCCGCGCTCGCACGCCGCAGGCCGCCTGCCCCCGCGTGCCGCTCTCCGCCGTGCCCCGGCAGCGGCGTGCCCGAGCCCGCCCCGCGCCGCTCCCCTTCCTCCGGGCGGCTCCGCGGCGCCGGGATTTCCCTGCAGCCCGCCGGCAGCGCCGCCTCCCCGCGGCCGCCGCTCGCCGCCCGCGGCCCCGCGCCGCGCCCCCGGCACTCGGCGCTCCGCCGCCGCCCCGCCCGGCCGCCGGCCGCTCGCTCGCAGGTGCCGCCGGGGGCGGAGGGGCGGCCGCAGGGACGGAGAGAGAGAGGAAGGAGCCGGGCAGCGGCCGTGAGTCGGGGAGCGGGGCCGCGGGGGGCAGCCGGAGCCGGGCTCGGCGGCCGGGGGTCGGGGAGGGGAAGGCGGGAGGAGGAGGAGGAGGAGGAGGAGGAAGGCGGCGGGGCCGGGGGCGCGAAGTAGCGCTCGGGTGCTGCCGGAGAGCGATGGGCCGGCGGCGGGGGGACCCGCGGCGTTTTCGCTTGAAAGGTAAAAGGGGACGGGACCGGAGGGAGCAACTGATTAAGGGCTTGCGCCGGGGGCTGCTGTGCCCCAAAGAGGGCAGGGGGGCTCGGTACGAAGGAACGGGGCCCCGATCCTTTGTTGTCCTCCGCAAAGCGCCTGGGGGGGCCGTGCGGGCAAGGAGCGCGCCCGGCGGTGCAGCTGCCTCTGTGTGTGTGTGTGTGTGTGTGTGTGTGTGTGTGCCCACCATTGTTGTCCGCTCACAAAAACGGGACATCGCTCGGCGAGCTGCGGGGAAGAAATCAGATGCTTTGAGGTCCGAAAAGCCCAGAGCGGGCGGTCCTCGGGGGGCACGGTCCCAGCGGCCCCGCAGTCCCCGAGCTGCGGCCGGGATGCTCGCAGGGCTACCAAAAAAGGCAGCGGGATGCTCGGCGCCATCCCGGGGACGGATTTTTCTCCTTCCCTACAGAAAAGGCAAGCTCAGGGCCGGGAAGGAGCAGTGACAGATGTGGCATCTTAGCAGCTGGCTAAACGTAACCGCGTGCATCAGCAGGTGTTTGCTATTGCCGCGATTTATTTTTACAGAGGTTTGTGCCGAAAGGGTCCAGCCTGGGTTAGTGTTAGCGGTAAGATTTACTTAGCTCTGCGGCATGTTAAGAACAGTTTTTCAGCAGAAGTGTTCAGAAAAGTAACAGAAAATTCCTATGTTGGAGACATTCCTCGCTTTGCACATTTGTTTTTTATTACGGCGCGCAGAGGAGAGGAACCGAGCAGGTTCCTCAGCCGGTAGAGTAGCACGGAGAGGAGTGATTTTTCCTGGCCTCAGCATTTGCCAACGGTATCTGCAGAGGGAAGGAACAATGGGGCCTATCTCCTGCCTAGATTAACCGTAATCACAAGTACTGGCCTCTCAGAGCACCTTGCTTCACTCACAGAAGTGAGTATCAGGCTGCAGAAGCTGCCTCCGTGGTTCTGCCTTCTTCAGCGGCCCTCAAAGCCGGCCAGGATCACCAGGAGGTGGCCTGGGTGCCTTTTGGAAGGGAAGGCGATGGCTATTGCCCGCCAGGCAGCCCGGAGCCTCGCGTTCCCTGGGGCGGCGTGGCTCTGCACCTCGCTGTTGGACTGCTGGGGCTAAACATCACGCCAACTTCAAAGTGGCGTTTAAAACTGCTCCAAACCACCGATATCAGCTACGCCATAAGCAAAGAAAGCCACGTTTCGTGGCAGAGCATGTTTTGTTCTCAGCTTTTCATAATTACATATGCTGCTTTGGTTTATAATCTTCTAAGCTAGGTGACTCCTTACAGAAGAAATTCTGATCCTCTGCCCAAGTCTTGAGAAATAGTTTGGGGTAGGGGAGGGAACTGTACTGGCATTTTAAAACAAATTTCCTTCTACCACGCGTCCTTCTTGCCTTCAAGCTCTCTTTTGCTTCATTGACGCTGTGTCCAGGGGGCTCACTGGTACTCTCTGGCCAGGTCTTCCTGTTCCTCACCCTCAGTGACAGAATTGCGGTAGATGTAAGTCACACAGTGCCCGTTTTGGCTTTTCGTAGTTATATAAAAACCCACAGGCTTTCACCTTACTGCATACAAACACAGTTTGGGGGGGGGGGGGGGATAAAAGAAAAAAGGGAAAAAACAAAGAAAAAGCATCAGTTCTCTACTTCATTCTTATCGTGATCGAGACAGAATAAATATCTTTCTTCAAGATTCAAACCATCTCAGGAGGAACTGGCTGGCTCTCCCTCCCCAGTGGTACAGGTGGACTGACTGGGTGGTCTGTGCCTAAGGCGTGGTGCTGCATCCCCATCGCTGCAGCTCTTGCAAGGGTAGCACTTGGCTGAAGGTGTATCCTCTGTTGGTTTCTCTGGGAGGTGTGTGTGATGGAAAGGTGCCTTTCTCAGATAAACGCGGGTCTGAATTTCAATGCAGATGTGGGGAGAATCGTATGTGGGTGTTGGATGGGGACGGTTTCTAAATGATTTCTTCTTGCTGCAAAGCAGGCCAGTTACTGGCCAGTGAAAGCACCTGGCTGGTGCTGGTGGATAACGCTGGGCAGGGCAGCAGGAGTGGATGCAAAGCACCACCTGCACAGGGGAGATTTTCCCGTGAAACAGGAGGGCAGAACTAGGTGCAGCTGCTGAGTACAAGTTAGGTGATGTTCATGCAGAAGAGATCTGTTTCTAGTGCTGTACTAAATAAGAGAGACTTCTGGATGACACTCATGAGGATAATCATTACTTACAGAGTATTTTACAGTATTCTGTGTTTTTTGAACAAAGATATTGATCCAGCATGGTGACTGAAGGGGAAAAGAATGTAATAGGAGTGGCTGGAACGAGCTTCTCCATAGTTTAAGGGTTAAATCAAGACACAGAAAAGCTGCAGAAATCGCTCTGCCAAGATGAAGCGAGATGATTACAAGCAGACTGAGCTGGCCAGAGTGACACGGTATATTTACACCCTCACTTGGGTTTCATTGACATTTATGGAATAGTCAGGTGTAAGAAGAAATGTTTGTCGTATGATTCAGCCACTAGTTAAGTCCACAGAAGCATAGTTAATAATTTTTGTAAGACAATGTGAGATTTTTCTTCTGAGAGGGTAGTGAACTGTTGAGTGCGTTTTATTCTTTTTGTGTGTGTGTGTGGTTTAAAGCGGGGAGATAAGCCTTTTACAGGCTAAGCCTACATTAGAGTAGCACATTTTAATACCTAAAGCTCTGAAAATGTGAAAATGATAGTTGAATACTCAGACTAAATCATACTTTCAAAAAAAAAATTGGCCTCACATTAAAAGCTACTCTGATCATGAAGATGTGTTTAGCAAAAGTAATTTGAAATATTGTTATACTTATCTTTGAAATTATGCAAGTTGCACAATACTTTTAAAACACGATGACTAGTATCTGATAAATGCCAAGGAGCCACATTAAGGGTTTCAACTTCACCATGTGTGGTTCAGCAACATATAACTCAACTATGTAAATGCTATGTTAATGTTGTGTACTTGCACTGAATAGTAGAAGAAAGTTTGGTACACTGCTTTGATTTCTATCATAAAGGTCAACACGGAACGAGTTAGATAAGAAATTAAATGGGATGATGTAGTGAGGTATTGTGCTGGGGCTCATTCTGAATGATCCAAGTGAACTTTTCTGAGGTTATGTGCAAACAGCAGCTGACCTTCCGAAGAGATACAAGTGCTGATGACAGGCTGTGGTCAGTGAAACTAGGGATGACTTGCTTAGTCCGGTCTCCGCAAAGCTGTCTAGATGTATTTAAATAGCAATTTTTATTTATTTATTTTTAAGCAATGTGTAGAGAACTTTCTAAAAATAAATACTTCTTTATATCTTTACCAGGAAGGTCTAAAATTTAGGGCTTGATATATTTTGATTACTACTGTTATTACTATTTATTCCGTCCCTTTGAAATACCAGATGTTTTGAGTCTGTTTCTTACTGTTCTGTTGTAGATGTTTTTGTGTATCTGGATATTTGTACTGTGCCTTAAACAAAGGAAACAGGTTTAAAGTCTTTATTCTGAATGTTGTTTTCTTTCTTGCTTAAAATATTAGATGCTACCATAAAAATAGTAAATAAAAGCAAACTGTTAGTCTGATTAATTTTTTTTCAGTTAACTTTTTGAAAAGTCTTTATGGTATAACAGTGAAGTTAAGCAAACCCCAAAACGTATGTGAAAAGTCTGTCAGTGATGGTAAAAGCATGTATCCAGAAGTTGGAAAATGCTTGTGGAAAGTGGCAATAATGTATATAAGGGCATTATCCTACCATGTTACTTCTGGTAGCCCTCTTGCCTCAGACAATATGTGAAACAAATGGGGGGAGAAGTGACAAAAGAAAGGATCTGTCTGAAATGCTGGGCTGAGGCTGAAGGTCGTGCTCTGTCATAGCACTTTTGGGTAGCGCTGGGCAACGTTTTAATGCAGATGGTGAAGGAACCAAATAATAGTTGCACAATAATATAATCTTGGGATTTCCTAACTTTGCATTCTTTGACTTTGCAAGCTTAGTGTCCCACATAGGATATTTCTAATTATGGGGTTCAGAATTCTCAGTGATACTCTGCAAGGAAGATCAAAGGTGCTTTGTGCCACCACAGTCAGCATCTATGAAGTATTCCTCCAAAGAAGTTGTGAAACTAGCTTCCTAGCCAGCAGAGATCTCTGTCATGAACTGGAGGAGAACAAACTCTGACACCTGTGAGGATATGAGTAATCTTGATGCAGATCTTCAGTAGGAAGCAGATCTGGGGGAAAGGAATGGCAGGAAGGAGATGGCAGACAAAACTGGAGGCTTAAGCTTTTTAGTGAAACAGTGGCTGATGAATCTTGTTGCTTTGACAAACGCTTCATCTGGTTCTAGTAGAGCATCTCAGAGTTTTAAGAGCACGGTTCTTTCAAGTAGAATGGTTGTGTTGGCTCCTATTAGTAGACATTTTCTTGGGTTTTGTTGTGTTTTTTGTTGTTGTTTTGTTTTTGTTTTTTAATTGTGTTCTTTTCGTCCTTGAGTAGTGCTCTAATACCAAGTGATGTACAAGAACATAATGCCAGTGTTGCTATTTTTCACACACACACCTTTACATTCTTGCCCTTTTGTCCATCTTTTTTCCCTTTTCATTTATTTTCATGAAGCATATGACAGCACTAATGGATGCTTCTCATTAGGAAAGCTTTTAAATTTTACAAAAATCAATATGTAAAGTAATTTAGGACCTTAAAAAAATCCTTGTGAAACTAGAACTTTTTTTTTAATGTTCCTCTTAATTCTAGTGCTTACTAAATCTAACCTTTTAAATTGTATTCATGAATTCATTGTGATCAGAAACTGCTTCCATTTTCTTCCTTGTATGCATGTCTCCAGCTCTAGTTATGTAAAGCCTAAATTGTGTGTGTATAGATGCATCTATACCTTTTAGAAAATGCTTAAGATCTTAATGAAGAAAAATCAAACTTTTTCTTTTTGTCTCATTTAATATGATTTGTTTTATACTTTGATTTGGTTTAACTTTACTTCTGTTTATTCACGACATCAGTAATTTAGCTCTGAAACTCAGGCCAGGATTAATCCAAGATGTGGTGAGGCTTGAGGTGAATGTCCTGTTTTGCTTTTTCTTCCGTTTCCTGTGCTTGAGATGTACACTGTAAATACCCTGTCTTCAGTGTGGCAGACCACCACTAAGGAAGCACCTTGTTCAGACATTATTGCCACTGTTTTTCATGATGAATTCTGTTGGGGAACAGCCATGTGTATTACCTTTTGGTCTTTATCTTTGGATTATTTGGTTAAATTGCATTTTGGGAGCTAAAGCATAGATTCAGTTTAAAATGTGTCCCCAGACAGTGGTTAGGTCAATCTTTAAAATCTCGAAGTTTAAGTTTTAAATTGTAGCTTAATCGATTTTGATTTTACAACCTCTGTGACATTTAAAGCATTGATAGGACTCATTGGTTCTTTGAGAGTACCTGTTTTTGCAATCATAACCAATAAAACCACAAGCTTCTCTGACACCAAAGCAGAATGCATCACAGAGTGAAGAAAAAAGAAAATGTGGGTTCTGTTTTGTAGTTTGCTGCAAAGGCCAGCCAGACAATTTCTCCCCAGTGCTGCGGTCCTTGCAAAGGGACTTCTCTTCAGGATTTGCGTGACTTGTCTGTATTCATTTGGAGGATGGTATGGGGCTGCGTAGATTTTGTTGTCTCCCTTGTTTTGAGGATGTGTGGTTCCTAAGAAGAACGTTAGGGGTTGGCTCAACTCAGGGAGACATAAACAGTAGGAGAGTGAAACAGGGAAAAGGAAGAATAGTGCTATTGATTGTCCTGCATGTCAGATGCAGCTCACATGTTCCTGCCTCAGATGCAAGAGATTATTGCTCTTCATCAAGTGTAAGCTGGTCTTTTGCCTGCTTATTTCTCTGTAGTATGATGACCTCGGAAGAATAACCACAGTTCATAAGAGGGTAAGAGGCAGCATGTCTGAGGGTGGTGCGTGCATATTCTGTGGGCAACATTTTTCTGCTTGGATATTTAGAAACCAGATGGGAATGTGGAGGTACAGAACGGTGCAGTGTGTCCACACAGGCTGTGTAGACATATGGAATTGTATTTTACTTCAGTGCAAACGCTTGGAGTAGAAAGATGGAAAGGGGAGGGGAAGATGATGCTCACAACAGTTTGAAGCTAACAGTATTCCCTGCCCCAAAAGATGCCACAACTGAAGAACTGTCTTTTGTGAGATGGTGATGTTGTTGTTTTACATCTGCACGGTTCTTAATGTGCTAGATATTAGTTCTTAATGCGGTAGATACCTGGCTTGTAATTAGGGCTCCTGATGCTACAATAATATGGATTGGTCGTCTTGCATAGAAGTAAAATGTTGAAAGAAAGAGGGTTCAGACGTCTAGTCAGCTTGAAAAAAAAGCCTTAATTGAACAAGTTGGATTGTTAATGTTACCAGATCTGCTCTTCCTTGTTTCTTCTTAATGATATGCAGAATAATTAGCGGTACAGACAATATATTGTTAGGAACAAGATAGCTGACAAAGCAGACCAGTAATCTGTATGGCAGTTACTCTCTTTCTGTATGTCCCTTCTCACTTGCACAATATGACTTTAGCTGGGGAGGGAGGCTGCGTTTCCTTTTGTTTTTCTCTGCAGCTGGTTTTGTCTACATGTCCCCTCAGGCATGATGAATACCCATCTCAGTCTCCAGAATCTGTTAGATAAGATCCAGTAAGGTCAATAGCAAAGACAACAAAGGCATCTGTTTTATAGCAGAGGGCTCTACAGTTCTCTTAAAAATAGAAAATTCTGGTCCCAAACAAGAAATATTACAATAGCAAGAACCCAAGTAGGTTAGGAATCTGTAGGAGTTCCTAAAGGAATTGTTGAGAAGGACAAAAAGAAACCATACCTCCCCAAATGAAAGTGATAATCAAGTAGCTTATACTGCAGACAGCTTCCATAGTTTGCCTGAGAATTAACTTCAGTTTTAGTTTAAGTAGTTATTTTACCTTCACACTACAAAAGTGCCTCTATTTTGCCAAAAGAATATGCATCATATCTAAGTTGTTTGTGTTACGGTATAGCAGCTGGATTGTTGGGATATGCTATGATGACCTTATAGAGGGAAGAAACAGGAGTGGCATCTAATGAAGCAACAGCAGAGAATTTGGGAGTTTTTTGACACTGCCGTTGGTAAGAAGTATATCCACTGAAATGTAAATCTTTAAGTGTATTCAAGTAATCTCTGAAAATGAAAAGACAGAATCTGCATAAAACTGAAGAGTTGTAACGTAAGAAACATGTTTCAATGCCCAAATGAGCAATCTAAACATGGAAGTAACTCCTATTGCTAAGTTCTAGCTGATTCTCCTGTATCAAGCCTGCTTGCAGGTCTTTCTCCTTTGTATCTGCGCATAAGGGTTGATCCCTTCCCCACTTCTACTGTCCTCTGTCTCTTGGTTCCACTTCCTTAGTTCTTCTGCACAGGTTCTGTCCTTCCTGAGGCTGGACTGATGGCTCTTCTTTTGAGTTGTTTGTGGGGATGGAGCACAGCAAGGTAAAGTGTAGGGTGGTATTTTTCATAAAGAGGTAATCTCAGAACCCTATTGCTGGCAAACACCAGGCTACTGAATCATGCAGAAATTATGCTTTTTAACCACCTTAAAATTGACTGTCCTGAAAATTCACAGAGACAGGAAAAGACACAATTTTGAATGTCAGGACTAGCTTTAAAAGATGTGCCAGAACATTTTAGCAAGGCTGTGGATTGTGATGGGAGGTGTATGGATGAGAACAAGGGGCATTAGGTTGGAGCAGTGGAGGGGAAATATCTCATTTTGGTTTTGTCTCATCAGAAAAGCAGAGTAACAATTTATGTTAAAATTCTCTTACCTCTTTCTAATCCTCCCAATAAATAAACACATACAGATTACTGCAGACAAAGGAGAGAAAACGTTGCCTTGAATGGCAAAGTCTGATATTCATCAACAACTCAGAAATGAGCCTTAAGATGGAAGTTCCTAATACATCTGAAGGCAGACATGTTAAAAAGTAGTTATCTGAGAAATGGGGTGCATGTTCTGAGTAATGAAACTGTTATCTGCTGAAGCAAGGACAGCTTGTATAGGCAGGGTATACAGCAAGGTTTCTTGTCTGAAGTGGTACCAGGTGATTTTTCTGATCCTTCAGTTCAATGTGTTCTTTCAGTCCGTCTGATGAGGGAGTCGTCAGTAGTAACTGAGCTGTCAGAATTTCCAAGTTTGTAGTTCTCGGCTTAATATCCTTAAAGGATAAATGTGCTCCTGAAGTCAAATTTTACAGCAGTAACTATATATAGGGGATGTGGCATGAAAATAAATGGCATTTCTGGTGTGTTGTCAAAATTCAAGTCACAGCTCATTTTTCATTGTTATTTTCTCCAGAACTGAGTATCTAAAGTTGGATGTTGAATTCTATTTGGTCACGGATTTGAGAGATCTCTTTTTTGGAAGTTGTACTTCAAGATGTTTAATTTCCCTTGTTCACTTTGAATGGGCTAAGCTGTTGTGAAATGTGCGCCCTTCTGCTTGTACAGCATCAGAGGAGAAACAGCTTTTAAAGGCTGCAGATCTCAAACTGTTCATGACAATTTGACAGCAAAGAATTTATTTAATTTTCTGTGCAGGATTTGAAGTAGTGTCAAATGTAGATAGCTATTTTTCTTTTCTACTTTGTGCTGAAAGACTAAAACTTTCCAAGCACAACAGTTTGAATGAGAACTCTGTTTTGATAACTTTCAGGAAATTCACCCTTTCAGTCTTCATAATTATCTTTATGGCCAAGAAAACATAATTTGTGGACAAAAGGGCTCTAAAAATTTAGTGTGGCTTTCCCTAGATGAAAATTCTTTCCAAAATATTTAATTCTTAAGAGAAAGTTAATGTGTTCAGTCAAGGGAAAATACTGTTCATAACCTGAATGATAAAAGCCAGACCAATCAGGAGCCTGTCTATCACAGGTTTTAGGCCTTTCTTGAATTGTTACCCAGTTCTGGTTCAGTATGGTTCCTGGATCTGCCTGAATTGTTTGAATTAGACCGTGGACAGTTTTTTGGGGAAAAAAAAATGTTAAAGTCCAAATTAACAGAGAATCCACCACAAGCCTTTGATTTTCCTTACTGTTCAGAGAAGATATATTTTCCTTCCCTTGCTTTCTCTAGCTTTATGCTAGCAAATATAAGGAATAACATGAAAAAAAAAATCATGATTCAGTGGCTGGGAGCAGGATGCCCTCTATGATTATATTTTTTTCCATATGCATTAATTACAGCCCATGATCAACTCATTGCTTCATTCTCTAAGTAGCTAAACAGATTCAATTCTCCATGTGTCTGTTTCTGTAAATTACCTAGTCCATTAATCAGTCTCATGGCCCTTCTGAAACCCCTCCTTTGTTTAGTGACATCCTCCTGGAATTGTGGCTACCGGAGCAGGCCGGATGATGGCCAAATGCAGAATTAGGGGAACTTTCCTGTCCCTCGTCTGTGCTCTTATGCAGCAGGGCATTGCAGTAGCCCCTTCTGACCTCAGCACAAGAAGATCTGGTTGAGCTGCTTATCTCTTTTGACCTGCAGAACTCTTATTACCATTTCTGAGCACAATCTTCTATCCTGAAAGTGTGGCCTGTGTGATTTGGTCTTAAATTTTAGTCTTGAATTTGTGACTTTGGCTACTGTTAAAATCCGAGCATCTTGCTGATGTTCATGTATCAGAGAATCAAGATCCCTCTTTCTCTCATTATCTACCAGTTGATTTTCCTCACCTTTCCCTGCTCTCCCATCCCCCAGTACAGGTCATTTTCGAGTAACTCCCCAAGTGAAATGGATAAATGAAAGGGAAAAGAGTTAAAGAGCAGCCACTGGTAAGGCAGGTTGAAAGTTCTGCTGAGCAGAATGCCCACGCAAGTCAAGACATCCATAGTGGAAGGAAATGCCCCAACTCCGATTTGTAACATCTTTAGTCAGTCTGACTGCCAGTGACATTACCTTTTACTGTGTACAGATGGGTAGAAATTCCTATGAAATCCAGCATATTAAGCTGGTGTATAAGAAGTTGTAATTGGTCTGCTCTGAGATACCATGATGGGGGAAAAAAAATATTTTGTACTTTGAGTAGGTGCACTGGACAGAAGAGGAGCTGTGTATGTTGTATGTTATTCAGACCTATCCTTTTCCCATTGCAATTGTATTGGTTTTGTTATCTTGTCATCTATTTAGTGAAACAAGAATCCCAATTCTGATGTGATTTACAGTGGTTATAGCCTCCAACGATTACATGCATTTAATTACTGCTAACAGAGAGAAGATGTGGACTAAGTGGCTCAAAAAGTCAATCTGGTTGTCTTTCAAGCTATCTGAAAAGTGTCATCAGTAGCTGCCATCTGGTACAGTGTTTCAAAATGCTAATTTGGTTTCCTTGTTGCTTCTTGCATTTGCAAAAAGAACAGAAATAGGAGCTCATTGTCATTCATGGGGTGGGGAGTTGTTGCTTTCCAAATGCAGCGTGTGAACTAAGATGTTTCTTGTGTTGGTAAACTCTTCCCTGCACTCTGCTGAGGATATGAATGCTAGGTCCGCTCCGGACAAGGAGCACATGGCTGTTTCCAAATGACCATAAATGACAGCCTTTTGATGGAAAGTCCAAGAAGAGTATTTTGGTGTCTGGAAAAACACACAGGAAAACTTTCTGTATCTTCTAAACAAGAAAGGTAAATAGCAAGAGGTGTAAAGGGAGTTTCATGATTTATTAGGCTTAGTCAAGTTCTAAAACAGCACTTTTAGTTCATATTGTTGCATAATAAGTCAGTAGAGCACAACAGCCAAAATTCAAGGTAGATTAAAAGTCTGTCTGGATACAGGCTGTTAAAATTGAGATTTCATTTTACCAAGTAATGCTCTTTCAACCTGTGTTGGCGGACTGGGTGACATTGCCTGCCCTGTGCAGGCAGTTTGAAGCACCCCGGGAGGTGTGAGCTTTCATAATTACGGCAGCAGAGGCCAACCTTGGAGCCTGGCGACTGCTCAAAATTAGCTGCTTTACAGCAAACTGCTGATGAGTTGAATTTGGAGGTTTGGTTTACCAGTTAGGTGCAAATATTTTTTCCCACTGTTATTTGGGTCTTTCTTCTCTTCCCATCCTAAATTGTCTCCGCCTTCCTGTTTTCCTTCTCTAATGTGAATGGCTTATGGTCTTTTCAGGAATGGCAGAAGTTTTACAGCGACGCCTGTGGCAGGAAATCTCATAAAGAAATAGCTATGTTTAATTTGAGTTACTACAGGATAACCTGTATTTAGAGTGTTTTGTGTTCTGGGAGAATTCAAAAACTGAAAGAAAATCTCATTTTCCTGTGTAGAGTAGAAAATACGCTGATGGTAAAGGAGGCATTAGGAAACAGACATACAGAACATCAATAGTAAAGAGAACTTAGTGATCTGCTGTCTTCCTCTTACTTTTGGGTTCAAAACATCCCTTACATTAAATTTTATGTTGGAGGATGAGCAGATAGGTATGTATGTTTTCTTTCTTATTTTAGGGGAATGCTGTTTGTTAGACCAATAAAGCAGTAATGGTTATGGATGTAGTTTAATTTAAGAAGCGTAGGACTACAGCATAGGGATGTTGATGAACATTCCTAACATGATGAATATCCCTAACATCTAACATGGATCTTTGTAGCTGTTGGTGAACAATTTAATGATTTCCTCCAGTATAAATCAGAGCCTAGTAAATCCGGGCAGTACCATACAAAGCTGAAAAGAAGGGATGACAGCTTTGTTATAACAACTTTCTTCTTGAAGTTACTATATGTGTCTTTTACTGGCAATGTGTTTCACAGAATTTTGGTTATGGTATTTCTGTTCCTTCCCACATGAGCTATATCCAATGACTCTGCGGACCAGTCTCTACGTTATCCGTGGATTTCTTCCCATCCAGTACTGAAGCAGCAACACTGAGATGTTGATGCCATCCTCAGATGGAAGTTTTCTCTTGATATTTTTTCAGCATGCTGTCTCTGTTGGCTGTGCGCTCTTTTGTAATTCAGGGAGCTGAACTGTGTAAGTTCCCTGTGTTTCTACGGAGGCTCTATCTGTTAAAAGAAGCAGTATGGACTTTTACAAGAGAAGAAAGGCACGCTGTGCCTTAAATTAAGACAATCCTGTTGCATTACTGCAATATTCAGTGGAGGATATCTTGCCTGGATATGGCTTCTGCTTGCTCTCAGGGCAAAGAAATTAACCTCAATTTCTGCTCTGCTTGCCAACACTAAGGAGATCGGGAATACCTGAGCATTTACTTCTATGGCTTGGATTGTCACCATCTTTACATTGCTTTTATTTTCTGAGGTTTGTTTTTTTTTCCTCCAGTGTTTGAGCAGCGGTTTTTGTCTGGGTGTCTGTCCTAGGCTCTAGAGCATGTCACGTTTTCTTCAGATGAATGGTGAACCATGCAACTAAGCAACGTATCATTCCTCCCCCCACGACTTGACTTCTGACTCCCTGGAGCTTGCAAGAGCCATTAGAAATTTCTTTTAAATAGCCGTCAGTAAAAGCAGAAGTTCATCTTACCTACTTATTAAAGGATTAAGCAAATAAAAGTGCCCTTTACATGGTAAAGTAGGTCTCGGAATAATATTCTTTTATTTGTTTGTCTACACCCCACTGCCTTCCATGCCAGGCATGTGAATTGGTACATGGACTACTTGCAGCATGTGGTAATGTCTCAGGCTTGGTTCAAGAGAGAGGTGCATCCATGCCCACAGGGATCGCTGCTCCTCATTTGGGTGCTGTTACAGTTGTCTAAACGAGACACCTGATGACCAAGCAGAGTTATAACAGTCTCCCAGCAAGTGTCGCAATGCCATGTAAGGCCTTGGTGTATGTGTGCTCTGCTTCAGAATGAGCTTCTCTCAACTCCGAACTAATTACTGCAACCTAGATAAAGCATAGGCTTAGTATATATAGCTGGTGTCTGCTTCGCCAGACCTAAATGTAACTTCTGCCTTGAGCAACTGACCGATTTTCTCCGACCTGTCAGCACAGTACTCTGCATCCTGTGAGGAGCAAACTGTCGGATACTTGTGAGAGTCAAGCCAAGGCATTAAGAAAAGCCTGGGTGCTGTTTAATTCAGGTGGAATTTGGCTGTCAGAAACCTGGTACAAGCCTTCTCAATATGCTGGAAGTGGGATGCCCCTGCTGCTCAGGCTTAATTCTATGGACAGTGGTTTTGGCAGTGGATAATTCAATTAACAGTCAGCTTTAGACTCTGTCCCCCTTGATAACCTTTGCCTGAAGCTGCGTAAGGAACATGGGGGCTGGTGCCGAGGAGCGTATTTAGCACTTAGCTGGCATTTGTAAAGGGGAGCGAGAGGGACCTGCAAATGCAGGGTGCTGCCTCTGAGGTGGGAGGGAGGGAGAAGAGGGAACTCGGCCCCGCTGGGCCTAGGAGGACTGCAGAGGGGTGCAGCGGGGTGGTGTCATCGGTGCTACCTGAAGTCTAGCCTCGTTTCTATGGAAATAGATGATTAATTTGGGGTTTTTCATTCATGTGGGTTTTGAACAAATTAAACGTGACCAAGGTCCCAACGAGGATCTGAAATTTGTTTTCAACTGAAGAGCTCTTTATATAAATGAAGGCCAATTTACATAATTAAGGGCACGCTTCATTCATGCTGCTCAGCAGGATTGGGCCTTGAGACAGGGATTGCTTCTTGCAGGACCTCTCTTAAAAGGTGAGAGCTGCTCGTGCCCAGCTTGTGCTTTGGCTTCATGTGTGTGTTTGCGTACAGTCTTTCTGGGGAGGTGGTAGCTGTTTTATAGCAGTCTTGAGTTTGTTGTGATCCTCTTCAAAAGGGCTGCGCATCGTGTATTTCCTTGCAGGCTAACAAACAACTGGGTGTTCCCCTCCCTCTCCCTGTGCACCCAAAGGATTTACAGTCTTTTAAGGTGTGTGAGAAGCTTGGTATAGATAAAGCTCATCATAAAAAGTTGTAACTTGTTTCTCGCAACAAAGGCAAGTTGTTGTTTTGGTTGAGCATGGTATTACGCCACTGCATTTGTCAGTGTCAATTTACGCCAGGCTTTAAATAGGATACTCTGCAACGAGTTTGTTTGCTGGTAGTCTGTAATCCTTTCAGGCTAGCTAACATTAACGAGAGGCTGCATTGCTGTGGCTGGCTTTCTTTTGATCATGCACAACCCTAGTCAGGAAATGGGTGAGGAGCATGAGTCATGATTACATTACCCTAATGCGACTGCCTACTAGAAGTTTGCTTTTTGCCGCCAATACTCTTTCCCTTGACGTTACTTCTAAAAACAACATGTGCGTTTTGGAGCACTTTGAAATATTGACCTCTAAACACGAAGATTTATGTTCTCGTACAGTCTCAAGGCAAAACTCTGAGCAGGAGCCCCTGCAGAGTGCAGAGAGAACAAGAACGTGTTCAAAATGCTTTTCCAGAAAGCTGCAAAGGACAGGACTTGACTTGCAGTACATTAGGTCTGCTCGGGTTCAGTGGATACAGCATCTTTCCCTGAGCCGTTTAATTATTCTGTCATGCTGCCTGCACATGCAAGCTTGAGGTCCAGGCTTCTCTCTATACAGATGCTGTCATCCCATACACCATTTGGCTTAAGCTGTGCCGTACATCTGTACTTATCTTTTGAAATATGGCTGCAGTAATGGGAAGATAGGTGTCGAGTAGTGGCTGAAGTAAAACCCTGAGTGTCGAGAAGGTAGCTTTACTGGGACCTGAGACTGAAGTATTTTAGCTTAAATTAAATGCCCGGGGTTTAGTGATTGAAAGAAATATCAGCTGTTAATCAGTAAACTAGTTTTAGTACTGAACTGCCACTGTGTCACTCTGAATATTGTGTCAGTATACCTCTGTAGTGCTTCCAAACATGAAAAAAGCAAGTGCTGAGTATATTTGTTTCTCTCAAATCAGACTGTTCAGCTCTGCCAGGTTTTAAGAGGAGTATGTGAAGTGCGGCTGTTGGCACAGAGAGCGAATGCACTCCAATAGTATTTGGTACATTCCAGGAGAAAAAAAGCCTAATCGATACAGTATAAGCAACCCGAGTTGACAGAACAGAGAGCCTGTCAAAAAGAGATGGCAGGAGGAAGTGGGGAGCACCGAACTGCCGTGCAGCGTGATGCAGCCCTGTCAGCCGGGGCAAGCCGCAGGTGTCACTGACAAGCTGCAGAGCAGAGCTGGAATATTACACGTCTTTCAGCTGTAACTTACTCTGCCAGACTCCTACCTCTGCTGAAATGGTACCTTCAAGTAGAGGAGCTGTATTGTTAGGAGCGTAGCTTAAACTCATAGTGAAGATGTAATTTTTCACGTTTTTCCTTTTGTTTCATATAAGAATGGTAAAACAAAAACACTTACTTCAGTTGTGTTAACAATCTACTTCAAATCGCATGTGGATAATCAATTTTTAAAAGTCCTATTTACTCCATGATTTCTCCCCCAGTCCTTAGAGAGGGCATGAGGTGGACCAAAAAAAAGAAATTCGGTGATTAAAGATCACAAAAGATTTTTGTAATTAATTCACTGACAAATTTCCTTCCTTCCATCTACTCCAGCCCCAAGCTCTTTGATCTCATCTTGATGACCATGCAGCTCTCTGGAGGAGGCCTAAGAAGGGCAGCAGAGCAGAGGATTCATCCTTCTCTAGGCGATAAAACAAACAAGGCCTGTGAAATTTATATTTTTCTGTAGCTCTGTACCTCTACCTCATCATTAGCCTTTGCATATAGAGGGTTCTCTGGCCTTCAGGTTGAGTTGAAACTAGTTTATCAGCCATTTCAAGATGGTAAATACTTATTTCACGAGAAACACTTTGAGAATTGAATAATAGCAGAACTGGTGATTATGATATGCCTACGTCACTTACGTGTTTCAAGGAGATGATAAAGAATATTTGTCTTGGAGATGAAGGGTATTTGAGAATTGGAGGAGGGGTGGGTTAAGGGTTGGAGTTTGAGTGGGATCTTGCAAGATGCTTTTATTTTAGGTTGTTTTTTGTCAGGAGCTGCTAGTTAAGGAAATAGTAAAATAGGGACTTTTTTAAAAAGTGATAATAAACTCTTGATTATCGCTGGAAAAAAAAATCATTTTGAGATGATACCAACCTTGGGAACCCTAAGCCAGAAGCTAGTGAAGCTAGCAAGCCATTTTTGCATCAGAAGTGAATAAAGTCTGTATGCAATTCTGTGGAAATTTTATCTTGCAGAAGAGTTAAGAATTGCCGATCCCTTCTGCCAGAACTCTGAGCTGCTCAAATAACTTGCTGCAGCTGAAAGTAGCAGTCCCACTCCTAGCCATGTGACCTTAAACCCTTTTCCTAGTTAGTTTTCACCCAGTTCAGTGTGCTGAACTGGCTTAGGAGGGGGTCAAGTGAGTGCGCACAGAAGAGGGGGAAGGGGAGAATGCCTTTCTGACAGCAACAGTTATATTGGGCTTGAACTCTCTCTGGAAGCGTTACCAGCGGTCACGCTGCAGCTGTTTGTAAGCCCTTGCTGTAAACTGAGTCAGCAGGGAGGACTGCTGCCATGACCAGTTCGCAGTGTGGCTTGCAGGTCTGCCTGCTGCTGAGAGTACGAGGAACCACAGCGCAGAACTGGGAACAACAGCGAGGAGTTGGGGAATCGAGGGGGAACTTATTAAACCAGCTCTGAGAGCAGAGCTTGGCTGGGGAACTACACCCTGTGTGTTAAAAGAGAAAGCTATCCGTGTAACCTGCTTAAAATTAGAAAGGGTGTGGATTCATAATCCTTAAACTGATACTGACGCTGGCTGACATCAGAAGGGGCAGTCCTGCCGGCCTCAGTCCACCTTCCCTAATAATTCTCCTGCGTGGCAATGCCAGCACTTACCTGAGCATGTCTCAAGCTGCATCAGGGCGCTGATCTGGCTCAAGACTAACCCTTCCTTCTCCCTTTGCAGGTGAGGTTTTAGCTAGAGCAGTTACCCAATCTTTATAAGCAGCATCTCAACTGGGTTGTAGGAGTGGGTTGCTTTTTTGCTTTTTTATCTGTGTTTTTTATTTGTTTGTTTTTTATCCCATTTCACCATGGGGTTTTGTAGTTCTAAGAGAACTGATGGACAAGTTCTTAAGCTTCTTCATCTTGTGGTGTATGAGT
Organism: Anser cygnoides; assembly: GCF_040182565.1. Taxonomy (NCBI): domain Eukaryota; kingdom Metazoa; phylum Chordata; class Aves; order Anseriformes; family Anatidae; genus Anser; species Anser cygnoides. The sequence continues at coordinate 35,434,106 of NC_089875.1, read as the reverse complement.
TGGTCATTCCCAGCTGTTTGCTCATCTAGTGGTAGGAGGAAATGAGCCAGTGCTTCAGTGCACAATCTGGCTGATTTAGCACAACCTCACCTTCACAGGCTGTGCGAGTTAAGGTGCTAGACTTTGTACTGATACGTACCTGTGTCTAAACCTGCGTGGTCTTGCACTTGCCCAGTTTTTGAAAGCTAATGATGAAACCAAACTATATGGTATTAAATCTGTGTATATGATTGTACCAACCAGCAAAGCCAAGGAGACAATAGAGAGAGACCTGTTTCAGTCCATGGAGCTGAAGAACAGAATACAGTGAGCTCATTAAAAGCCTGTCTCTGGTGAAGAAAACACAAAAGGCTTTTATTGTTCTAGAAAAGATGCAAATGTTTCCAAGTTAAAAGAAGGCTGTGGCTAAAGTTTGTTGAAAGGTAAAAAAACAATTGCTTAGTGAAAAAAAACTGGGTATTATTTAAAACATTCAAATGAGTGGTCAAAAGCACAACTGCAAAAACAGACTGTGTAAGGTATTTGATTTCATATTGCCTCACAGCCAAATTTTTAAAACATTACTCCTCTGTAGTGTCAACAAAACACGCATTAAACGCATTGAGAATCTCAGAGTAAATGTCAGAAGGACGTTGGCATCAAAGAGGAATGTATTTCTATTGAAATTATGCAAAGATCTTTTTATACAGCGCTGGGCTTTATAGTGTTTCCATGAGCAGCCTGCAAATAAGTGTAAAATTGTTGTGGTACAAATTTGCAGGTGATGGAGGTGGAGGAAGTATAGTGATGAGCAAGATGCTCGAGCACACTCAAATAAAATGTTTTCTCTTTCTGAAGCATGGCCTTGCATTTTATCCTAAAGCACATAAATCCAGCTTATTTGCTGGAGAACAATAGCTTGGAAAGTCATAGTTTTTTTTTTCTAAAGAGTAGAGCCATGCTGGACAAATCATGTAATATGAGCATTGCCATTGGCTGTGCTGTAGAATTTGTTGATTAGATAAGTATATGCATAACAAATTGCTAGTTCTGCTAATATAGATTATTCTGCTTGGAGAACTGGTTTTTGTTATACTAACATGAGCTCTTAAAGGGTTGGTGATAAAACGCTACATCAAACAGCCTGTAAATACAGAAAAAACTGTCGTAAGATGGTGAGGATAAAAGCAGAAATACGATCTTGTTTATAAACAAGGAGCAATGATGGGAAGGAAGAAGTGATTTTTATCTTAGTGTATGCTGTTAGGGAGAGCGATATCAGAATGTTGTCACTAATTCTGATCTGATCTGAAAAGGATGTTGGAAGATTGGAGAGGGTTCAAAGGAGATCGAGTGCAATACTTCAAGGCTTAAAATTACTCCCCCACCATCACCACATGAGGAATTCCCCCTGCTCACTTCGATCAAAAAAAACTACTGAGAAATGACTTGGTTAATATTCAAGTACCTTAACAGGGATGAAGGTTACTGGTTGATAAAGGGCCTTTGTAATCTCAGACTGATACACAACAAAATATTAACTGGAGACTGGGGCCAGTTGCTTAAATTAGAGAACAGCCCCAAACTAGGTGACTTCAGCAGCCCCTTCTAGCTGTGCTGGTACAGCTGTTTGTTTTCGCACTTCAGTGTACGCTTCGGTTATTTCAAGCCAGGTTGGCTTTGTTTACTTCTTTTTTTTACAAGATGAAATAAAAACTCTTAAACGTGAAATACCTCACTCATTTCGGTAGAATGGTTTAAAGTTTAAAGGTGCTTCCTGCTTAATATGATTTACTCTGGCTTGATCCATTTGAAAGGATATTATACAGGGAATAGTTGCAAGATTTAAGGCAGTCAACAACTGAAAATAATGGGTTCTTTTCATTCATAAAGATGGGCAGTGGGGGGGACGACACTGGAGAAAAGGAAGATACCTGGAGGAAAAGACATTGTATTCAGTCTGCCCCATCGGTGTTTACATTACATGACAATCCATACCTCTTCAGGAGGGCTGCTCATTGCGAGTGTGTTACTTATTCTTACAATTTACATGGGGAAAAGTGTTTATAGAAAGGGAGATGAAAATGTGTACTCATATGATTTTCTTCCCTTTGAAAGGGGAAGTAAGAGGGAACTACGGCTGATAATAAATTCCACTGCTTTTTTATATTTATTTTTACAGCTGAAGTTTTCCAAGCCTTCCTTGTCATTCATTAGTAGATCTGTATTATGGAACATACTCCTATTTCCTCACCCACCCCGCCCTCTTCACTTACCCCTGAGGAGACATTTGTTTCAAAAATTCAAACTACTTCAAGTAGTAGTAATTTGGATTATTGAACCACTACTAATCTGCAAAGACATACCAGGTGGAACTCTAGGTCTATCTTTGACTATCTTCCATCGATGTTGCAACACAGTGTTTTCATGAATGATTTGAATATATGCTTATTATATCTGTAGGTGATGCTAAACCCACATGCTGAAGAGGCCAAGATTAAAATTCAAAGTGATCCTGACGGTTTAAAGTGTTTGCAATTAATAAAATGCAGTGCAGTGAGTACGAAGGCTTTGCTGCAGTGGCAGTAGTCATGAATGAGATGTAGAATAACTGGCTAGGCAACAGCTCTTCACTAAAGGAGCTAGGTCTTTAGTGGACCACAAACTAAACATAAGCCAACAGCGCTGTGATGCTGAAAGAAAAATGCAGCCACTCTGTTAAGAGAGAAATTGAAATTGCAGCTTGAATATTGTATCTACTTTTGGGCACACTGAAAGTGCTGCCCTTCCAAGGGAAGAAGAGCATTAAAAGGAGGTTGAGGGAAAGCTATTTGAGCTGCAGAAAACATGACCCGTGTTGGAACATTGAAATATTTGTGGTGTTTAGCCTGTAGAAAACAAGGCTGAAAGGAGTTGCAGAGCATAAAAGAATGAACTGTATTTAGGGCACAAATTAGAGCAGGGAAGACTGTAGGTGCGTTTTCCCTGAGGACTTGCCTGTGTAGAGTAAATTAATGTGGGCAGTCTGCACTTGTAGGGATTTTTAAGAGGATGGTGGACAAACATCTTCTGGGACTAGCAGAAGGCCATCTCGGCCTTTGCAGGAGGATGGAGAAATGAATGAACTGCACAGGGGGATCCCCTCTTGACCTGTGTATCTACAGGTCTGGGCAGAACTGTTGTTGTGCTTTTCCCTTCGGTTTCTAAAAAGTGTATGTGCAGATGAGATAAAATAGGTTAGATTTGATCTTGGAAACTAGGGTGAGTACAGTTTGAGAAGATTAGTTGTACTGAAGGGTGATTAGCCTCATTGTTTTTATAGAGTAATTAAATCTGTAGCTTTAATCAGAAAGGCGCAAATTCTTTGAAGGAGGGAGAAACAAAGGGGTGATGACTTTTAATCCAATCAGGGAGGATGGCTTTAATACAGATGAATTCAAAGGCTGGGCCTCTAATAAACAAGGTAGACTTAGATGAACAATCTGTAGGGGAAGTGTTACCACCACCTGATTTGGTTAAAGCTACTCAGAAAGTGGTGGCTGTATAAGCAGAGGCTCGGTGGTGGCCTGGTCTGGAAGTAGATGGACTTGTGGCCTCACCTGGAGAGGCTGCCAGTTGGCACAGACGCCCAAGTCTGTAGGAACGTGAGAGGTAAGGTTCCCTTGTGCACCATCTGTTGCTTTTCTTGTATCTGAAGACTTAGTTATACTGGGAGTTGGTTTTACTCACATTCAGGAATTGTGACTGCATGAGGACAAGCCTCTGTTTAAACAAATGTGGTTTGCACTGATGTCATTTCAGGTGTATTGGAAGTATCAGCATTGCCAGGAGGTTCTCAACAGTTTGTACTGGCGATGGCTACTGATAGCTAAAATCGAAAATGAACCCCTAAAGCCTGATTGGCTTATGCTTGCAGATATTGTGTTGGGTAGAAAAGTTTCACCAGTTTATTGCATAGTGTCTCTCTGTGTTTTGCTGTGTTACTGTCTTCTTATTTGGATATGTAAATAATAAACAGATCGTCTTTTCTCATAGTGACTTGCTCTACAAGATAATTTGCTGCTTTTGCATGATAAGCTGGAAATGGTTTCCTGTAAAGTTTGAATGTTTTTAACCAGTGATGTATAAGGCAGAATACTTGCAAAGGATTGTCCTGTAGAAAGCCTGTAGTCTTCCAAGAGCACACACTTGCTTCTGGTCTTGCTCTGTGGAAACGGGATTTTTTATCTATCAATTCTTTGCCTGGGACACTGCTTAAGGATCTTGGGATCTGTGCACAAGTAAAATTTTGTTCCTTGACCTTTATTTGTCTCTGGCTTTGTACGCTTAGCTGTTGAGATACTTGCTGATAGTCTGTGGAATAAACTGAGGCATCCATTGAAAACTTTGAGCTGTGTGGAAGGTGATGATTGCAGAGTGGACAGAAGGTTCATGAGGCAGACTGAGAAGTGCCCCTGAAAACATCAGCCTTTGTTACCAAGCAAAACACTTATATGAGAGTGTGAAGCGATAGGAATGAAGAATAGCGTGAGCTGCAGCCAGACTAAAACTAATTTTCACTGGGCTGGAGTTTCTGTCTTAGCTCATGCTCAGACCTTGTTTTCTTCCCTAAACTGGAAGAAAAATCCTCTCACATTATTCTCTTAAGTGAAGGTCTTCTGCTGTAGGCTGTCAGTCAGGGACTGTAGCTTTTTGATTATTCATCTGGTTTTCTGGTAACTTCTCGTTCAGCTTTTAAGTTTGGCTAACCATCATTTAGTTTCTGAAATTAATTTAGTCAAAAATAGGCTCTTCTAAAACAGCTAGATCAGAAGAAGGTGCAACTTTACTGTGTAGCCTGATATCAAGATTGGAGCATGTTCTGGCCTTTCTCCGAACCAGCGTGTACAGGTGATTTCATTAAACCTTGTTGAATGCAGGGAGTGTGTGAGGTTCTTGTGAAAATTTGTGGACTGATTTTTTTTTTTTTTAGTTTTTCAGGAGTTGGGTTGGAAGCTTGGTCTTTTTAAGCCTTTCTTCGTTTGCCAAAGTCTAATTTTAAACTTTTTTTTTTAACCAAAGACTACTTTTTTTAAAAACACATGTTAAATACTGATATAGGTTCTTCCTTATTTAACTATAAAGGAAATATGAGTGACAACAGTATTTTAAGCTGAGTGTTTCCAAATTGACGATGTATTTCAGCTGTTCAGAGAGGCTTAAAATCTGTACCACTTTGGGCAGTAGCTGACAAAGAGGATAGGTATGCAGAAAAGAAGTACAGTTGCTCTGAAGCCTGCATTATGCTGTATGGTGAAAGACCCTCTGTTGAGAAGGGAGCCCTTACCTTCTATTTACCAATTGTAATCTTGGGGTTTTTCAGTAGGGTGGCTAGTGAAATTTGCAGCAAGGGTAGCCTTTGCTTTTAGCAGACCAAATGATGCTTGCAGTAAGCGTAAGATTTTGAATGTTCTCCTCTTCATATGCAAAACCTTTTGGGCACTGCCCAAACAAGTGCAGGGGCTGCAGTATAGAGAGGGATTATAATTATAATTCCTGGCACAGGAGTCTCTTGCAGCATCCTCTGAAGCAGTGTGGTTTTACACTGCCCCTTACTGGGATTCTCTCATAGTGCAAGAACTAAAAGCTACTGGATGCCCAAGAGTTTGCTCTATTTCAGGGGTTTGGGTTGTGGGGTTTATTTGTTTTGTTTTGGGGTTCTGTTGCATTTTTTCCCCAAGGTATGAGTTAAGTAACATATAGTACTCTTCTGTGTATCAAAATGCATAATTTATAATAGTTGTTTTACAGTTAATTTTAATATTTCTTGATGTTTCATTGTGTTCTTAGGGTTTGTTTGAAAACTCCTTGTGGAGTTCGGTGATAATGGTCTTTGATACAGATCCAAACTGGTGGAAGCTTGGAATGACCTAGGAATTGGTCTTTCATTTTTAAACTAGGGACCATTAGGCTTGATTTTCGACCACAGGAGCACTACGTTCCATGTATTAAAACTACATTCCACGGATTAAAAAAAATCTGAAAGAATGGGGGATTAGGAATAGAGGCAATTCTCTGTTATTCCTGGGGAGTGAGACAGCTGAGTTCTCTGGCTAAACATAAAGCAACCTCACCATTCGGTTTTGTTTGCCAAGAATACAGTTGTCGAGTTGAGGATGTTGTGTTTAGCTAAATGGGTAACAAGTTTAGAATGATGATTGGGGTGGGGGGAGGCACAAAACAATGCAGTGATATTATTAGTAGTAGTTTTAATCTGAAAGGTAACAGAGTTGTCTAATCAGTTCTATTCCCACAATGTGTGGCGCAAGCAGAGATCTTCGTTGTAGTATTGTAAGATACAAAAGGGAGTTACGTCAATGAACTTTTGATACGTAATGGGAATCTCCTAGCATTCTGTAGATCCTAATGAGTTACCATTTTGCTGTGTAGAAGGAAGCTGCATAGAAATGCAAGCAACTGTAGTTTCAAAATTGAGCTTAAAAGTACATAATGCCTTCTTAATTTATAGAACATTGAGCTTATTTTGTGTGACAGTTGTACTTTTGTGGCGAGTGACTTTCAGCAATATCTGAAGTGCAGTAGGTATCTTGTGGGAATCAAAAAACAAAATGCTAACCTGGCTAGATTCCCAGCTCCCCTTGTGACACACAGTTAAATACCCCACTGAAGAAACTAATTATTCAGGTTAAAGGATTTGTGAAAACGCTTGAATACTTCTTGGCAATCTGGCTGTATAGCCAGTACAAAGCTTTACAACTGATGATTCTTGCTGAGCTTAATTTGATCAAGGAATACCTCTACAGGGACATGCATAAAAGGAAGCCAAAGTACAGACAGCTTTCCTTGGTGTATTGCACACAGCCATTTTTCTGTGAAAAAACCGCCAGCTCAGTTACAGGGGGAGCATGGAAAAGGACAATGTGAGGGATTTGGGACTGAGTATTCTGGTATAAATAATTCAGAAACGACCTGTGATGCTCTGCTCCATGGACTGAATAGGGGAAGTTACAAAGATGGCCAGGATAAAAATGCTTTTATTCTGAGATTGCTCAGGAAACAGGAACTGGTACATTAAGAATGAAACACATCATTAAGGCATTAATAGAGAGTATTTTTCCATAACTTGTTGACTCACTAGCCTGTTAGCCTTTGTGGGCTGCTTATCAAACTTTTCAGAGACCACATTCTACGAGAGAGACTTAGTTTTAAAATGTTGTTTCATTTGGGTGCACAGAGCAACTCCAAGTCACCATGGCCTCATGGCTTACATAGTTCATGAGCTACTAATTGCTATGAAGAATTCCTGTAGTTCAAACACTGTAGTCACAAGAGCTAGTCTCTTCCAAAACACCTACATTTGGGTGTTTCGAAGTAGAGACCTGGCCCAATACTTTCTTCAGATGCCTAAAATTGTCCTTTTAAGTGGGCGCATTGATCAGAAATGTTATTTTTGACAGTGTGTTCCAGCACTAAATGAGAATACATGAAGTTCTCAAATCCAAGATGGTCTTCTCCATTTCAAAAAAGATTGCCTGAATGATTTAGTCGGTCTTCCTGGGTCTACCAAAATCTTAATGTTGTTGAATGGTATAGTTTTATTTCTGCATATGCTCTTGAAGAAAAACATTCTGATGCCAGAATAAGGAGAAAGATTCAGATAGTGATGTTTATCAAATGAACTGTGCTCAGCAACCGTGTCTAAGAAACTCTGACTTCAAAACAAGCCATGAAGTCAGAGAAAGGTTAGCTAGCCTTTGTTAATCTAAGCCCTTTTATCCTGCTTAATGAAGGGAAGCAACATCATAAAGCTAATCTGCAGGCTGGAACTGTCAGTACCATTACTAATTTTATTATTTTTTTTGTAAAAACAGGGCTGAATGAACCATAAAAAATTAATAACCTGATTTTGTATCCCATGCAGGTTTTCTCAAGTTCTGGAAGTAGCAGGATGTTTGGTTGCTAACTGACCTGGAACTTATGCTCCACCTTGGAAAGATCTGCAGTGGGAGCCATTCACCTTCACATACCCTGTAGTTTTCTGCCTCAGAAGAAAAGGACTTGATGTGTGAGAGTGGTACAAGGTGACAATGTAACATAAGTGACACTGAGGGCCTCCTGAGAAGAACTGACTCTGTAAGAGGCTTCTCCTTCATCCTCCTCTCCCCCGCCTTTTTTTTTTTTTGATAACTCCCCCTTTCAGTATCTACAAGCAAGATGCCAGCCAAGACACCCATCTACTTGAAAGCCGCTAACAACAAGAAAGGGAAGAAATTCAAACTAAGGGATATCTTGTCTCCAGATATGATCAGTCCGCCACTTGGAGATTTTCGTCACACCATACACATTGGAAAAGAGGGACAACATGATGTTTTTGGAGACATCTCCTTTTTGCAGGGCAACTATGAGCTATTGCCTGGAAATGAAGGAGAAACTAGAGCTAGCCAATCTGATGGCCACAGTGAATTCTTAAGGGCAAACAGCACTTCTGAATCCATGTTTACAGAAACTCCATCACCAGTGCTCAAAAATGCTATTTCCCTTCCTGCCATTGGGGGTTCTCAAGCTCTTACGTTGCCCTTACTGTCACCAGTGACATTTAATTCAAAACAAGAATCCATCAAGTCATCAAGAAATCCTAGGCTTAGCTGTGAGCCAGTAATTGAAGAAAAGTTGCAGGAGAAAAGTAAACAGATGGAAGATGGAGAATCATACAAAGATGACTTATGGGAGCAAAATGGTTCTTCATCACATTTTTCTAATGGTAGAGACAGTCACTCATCCAGCTTTTCTGAACGATGCACTGATTGGCAAACAGTTGATTTATTTGATGACAGTCAACTTTCGTGTGAACTAACCAAGACAAAGTCAGAAGAATCCCTTTCAGATCTTGCAGGCTCTCTTCTCTCATTACAGCTTGACTTGGGACCTTCACTTTTGGATGAGGTCCTCAATGTAATGGACAAGAATAAATCTTAGAACTGGTACTCCTTGCTTTCTTGTAAGTGATTCACTTAAACAAAACCAACAACAAAAACAAACACCATTCAAGAGTAGAGACACTTAAAAATCAGCTGTATTTGCAGTTGTTTGACGGGTTTTCTAAAAATATTCATAAAGTACTATTTTTTTACCTATTGTTTTTCATGATTTTTATTACACTAAATTCTCATATCAGGAAGGTAAATTTTAATAACAATTTTCAGCAAACATAAAATGTTTTTAAGTACCAGTATAATGATCAGAAACTTAAGAAACAGAGTTTGAGGATGATACTGATTGTGACATTTGGTTAGTTCACTTCTACAGGCTTCTGAATATATGAGACTCTGTAAGTGTCAGAAAGGAGATTGGTATTATTCACTGTTACAGACTATTACAACACCATGTTACATGTAGGCCTCTTTCTAGAACCTTGTGCGGGGAGGTCTTGATTGTTGTGGTTTTTTTTTCCCTAGTACCATTTCTGTTATACCTTCACAGTAACTATTTCTGCAGTCTTATACTACCGCTCTATATTCAGATGTGAACAATTTGAAGGCTTTTTTCAGCTTGAACACCTGGTCCAGAGTCTTGGCTGTTTTAAATGAGTATGCACAAATTTACACAAGTTGAGGCTTTGGGCCTGATATTGTATATGAAATGATATGTTGTAAACAGGTGACACATGCAAGATATTATGGTTAAATTATTTTAAAAGTTGAAATATATTTTTTGTGTGTATCTTGGCTTTTTACTGCAGAGCCTACACATACAGTATCTCATCAAAATAGTTGCTTGACATTATTGGTGCTCTTCTGAAAATTGTATATTTGTGTGTTTGAAAAGAAATATGTATTGATATTCCTTGCTTTTTTTCTTCATTTATTGCCACACATGCTTAAACTTGCAACCGATTATTTTAACTTTTCAAGAAGGCACTGGTTATTCACAACGCTTGTGATGTGTGCTGCAACAGCCGATGTTTTGGGAAATGTGGATCCTTTAATACAGTACATGGATTGCATAGATATCTTGTGCAATACAATAAAAAAATTAAATCGCTATGTCTTTGTGATTCAGTACATAGCCTCACCAAAATACAAAGTTTTGTTTTCTGCTACAACAAACAGACTGCAGTAGAGTTGCAAAAATATGGGATCAGGGGGCAGATCAGATTGAGATACTATCTCGATTAATTTGACGTCTGCAATCCAGTATACTTCCTGGGGTCGTAAGGGCAAACTCCATGCAGGTAGGACCTTCAGGGATATACGTTGATTTTTTTGTTAAGTAACAGGAAAGCAAAGAGCAATACTTTGGCACAGTGAAGTTAATGGCATAGTTCCTGCAGCTTTCAGTAAAGCCTTTAGGTAAAAATCCTGATGCAGTTTGTAAAGCAGTCTTGGGTCAAAAACCACATTACATCTCTATCTTCCGATCAGAGCACATAAGTCATGGAAGATTTAGTATATATTATCTTCTTCATCAAAATTTCTAGGGAGTCAAGGTCAACTAATTCCATTACTTCCATGTGTTTTAGGAATAATTTTGCCCATGACAGTAACTATTCCTGCTTCTGGTCAAGCAATTGTATTAGTGTGTATTGACGAGACATCTGTCTTCCATGTTCTGCATTTAAACGAGGAACTGAGATGTACAATGCCTAAGAGCTGTGCTTATTTTTAAGATAATTTTTAATTTTTGACATCATATTCTCTGTGTATAAGCCTGCATTAATTTTCCAGTGCATTCATGGTACAAGAAAGGTACTTCTGTGACTATAGTGGGTTTTGTGTTTTAGAAAGCAGGTTCAAGGATCTGCTTGGCCACTTGTTTCTAATAGGATCTGGGGTTTAGGACCTAATGAGAATTTAGGCCAAAACTTTCATTGGAAAAACCTGTCAGTCATTAGCATAGGGGAAATTTGGGTAATAGGTAATTTGGAAATAAGTAATTAGGCATTTTCTATGTAGACTAGCTTCGCTATCATGAACAGAACAAAGTATTTGTTTAATTAAAGTCAGTATCTTGCAGAACTCCTCCAAGTATTTTCTGGAAAGCAGAAACAGATTCTTACAGCTGCTATTGCAGTTGTGTTATTTTTGCTTTGTCATTTTTTTGTACTCGATTTCCTGGCTCCTGAAAAATGTCTTGCCACTTCAGGAGTTTTCAGTTTGTATCATCCTTTCTATGTGATTCCTCTTCTAAATTTGTAAATCCTTAGCTCTTACTATGATGGTGGGTGGTCTGAGTTAAATTATCATCACTCCAGGCAGAAAGAACCACTGTGTTGTGGAGGAGCCTTTGCTCAAGTAAGAACAGGATTTTTACCCTGGCAACATAAACTTCATCTTTCTTAAAGCATTTTTGTCACTGCCTTTAGAAGCTGAAACCCTGAATTTTTCGCATCTGATCAGTCTTCCACATAAAGCTTTAGGAGAGACAGAGTCAAAATGTGCCCAGCTTCTGTCTTGACATGGTCTTCTGTAAAACAGTACTCTGTGTAATCTGATCCGGCATCTCCCTTGTCAATACAGGTTGCCAGATGCCAGATCAAAGCCTTGGATTTGTGGTTTGTGAGAAGTTCTGCCTTCCTGAAGCCTTGATAAAATTGTAAATGGAAAGCTGACTTTCCAAGGGAGCGTTACTCTGGTTTCCTCAAAACTGAGATACTGCTGCAAATTGGCCTTGGAACAAGCGACTGGCAGGAGTTGCCTTGGATATCACATCAATTTTTTGTGAGCACTACCCTAAAAAGTCCAGTGAAGTCCTAAAGATGTAATCTAAATGTGCCCGAGGAAGAAAGCAAGCCACCCAGATATGGTTGGTTCCTGCATCAGTGTTAGCTGAGTTCCACATTTGTACAATTCTACAAACTGGACTATGCACCATGCCATACACAAACATACCAGCAAGTCCAATATCGTCTAAATCAACCACCCATGTCACAGTTCCCCTGCCAACCTAACTGGGATGATCAGTATTGTGTTGAGAATGTCAGTGGGAGGTAACAAGCCAAATGCTGGGACCACATTGATCTCTTTTTTTCTCCCCCCCCCCCCTTTTTTTTTTCCTAATGAGAACCAAATCCAAAGCTTTAGAGGAAACTGAAAAGCAAAATAAATCTCCAAGCCAAATCACAAATCAAAGGGTGGAAAACAGCCTGATGAGGGTGCCAGAAACCTCAAGACAGGGGTTTGATGCAGTCCAAACAGTTTTTTAGTTTTTTAGTTTTGTTTTTTTTTAAGTCCGTTGTATAGGTACAAGAAACTACTGACTTCCACAACAATCTTACTTTCTTCCCCACGTTGACAAGCTATACATTAGGAAAATTTGCCAGTCATTGACATTTGCTTGCATTCATGCTCCTCAAACTTACATATACAGAAGGTCTCCACTTTGCTTCACCTGTTTCCCCATACCACTACAAAGCATATACGCAACAGAGCCATCTGGATTTGCTGGGAAAGGGGTATAAATAACTGCACAGTATGTGAACAGGACAGAAAAGGGAAGAAAATATAAAGAAAAGTCTCAAGAGTGACAAAATACATCGTTTAAGAATCACTTCCTTCCTTCATAGTCCTTTTTCCTTTTTGCATTTCTTGCTGTTAACAAGGAAGCTAGCTATCAGGGTTAGGGCTGAAAGGACATTCTCTGATTTGTGCAGGAAATTCTCAACAAGAATAGTTTGAGGCCAAGTTTCAGGAAAACGCAGGAGGACTTAACTCATAGAAGGCATATCAGCTCAACATTTTTTCATTCCTGCTAGAATTAGTGAGAGAAGGGACGCTTCAGATGGCTGCCTCTGCGAGAATGTCAGTCGTGACCAGAATCGGCAGCAGCTGTTTTGATATGTGACATATAAATAACCCAGATGCAAGCCTAGCAGGAAAGCTGTTGGACCCTGCAAAATGAGGCCAAATAAAGTTCAGATGATGCAAGGGGAAGCTAAGAAAGATACACACTAGACTTTATTCTAAGGAAAGAAATTAACAGTTGTTATAGGCGAATTAATTAAATTAGCAGCGACCTAATTCTGTTCTGCTTGCATTCATTGGCTTTTCCTAGGAGCATGAAGTACATCTGTTTTCTACAAATGCTTTCATTTTGTGTGTTTTGAAGGCGGTTCCTGAGTCCAAATGTAGGGCTGGATCCATCACTAACTGCTTCTCTCTAGTTAGCATTTTACAAGTGCTAGGAAATCAACAAAGCACCTAATACTTTGTTTACTTTTTAATATTGTTAGCTATTATGTTCCCTATAATGATTATAAAAGGACTGATTTTCTTCTGGTATAAATTAACATCACTCCAATAAAGTCATGAATTCAGATTTCCACCAGAGAGAAATAAATTTCCCAGAATATTTACACGAGAGATATTCTTTTTCACAATAATATTCCATTATGACCCTATACATCCTTCAGGCCATTTCTTTTCATCATTGTCTAAGGCCATTCTTTTTTTTAACTTGTGCACAATGAAATGAGTACTTCAGCTTTGTGGATGGGCAACGTTTAGCCTGTGCTATATTTTCTTTTTTTCTTAAGAAATTTATATATTGAGGAATCTTCTACGAGAACATCCTGTCAGGATGCCACAGTAGCTGTGGCAGAGGTGGAGGCCAGCGCTCCCACAGCATCGCTGGGGCAGGGACTGAAGGTGCTGGGCTGAGCTGGAAGGGGGGCTCCCGAACCCATGGACAGGGGTGCGGATCCCACAAGGTCCCATGTGAAGTCCCACGTGAGTCCCGCATGCAGAGCTGAGCTTGGAGGGCTCTCAGGCATCACGGAACACTGAGAAGATCAAGGCACAGAAGTGTCAAAGAGGGAAGACTGAGCCTAGGCAGGTGATGAGAAGTAAGGTGCAACTCACTCAGCAGCCTCTGCAACTGCCTCCTGCCCACTTCTACAGTTCACTATCTATACGTGCCTTCAGTACCCTCAGATACTTCCAGAAAACTCGATGAGTAAAAAAATACTCTCTTGCCTTTTTTTTTTCCACCCTTTTTTTTTTTTTCATTCTTCGGACAACCATTGCTTGCATTTCTGTGGAAATAAGGGGCTGGGTTGCTAGGGCAGAAGACAACCTTGGGCAAGCAATGAAAAGCAGTCAGGAGAGGCAGACAACAATTTTTATTTTTTTTTCTTCCTTCAAAACAATAAGATATGTCAGCCTAGTAAACAGTGGCCAGGAATACTGCAAAATAATCTACCTGAATTTTATATATATAGGATGAGCTCTAGGTTACTCATTAGCTGCCTACAGATACGGTGAATACCTAAAATTTGCACCAATCATACAAGAAACCCATGCTAACTTCTGTATGTTTACGCAACTGGGAGGAAAAAACACACATTAACTGAAAATGTTTTCTCCTGGCTCTTTAGGCACATGTCTAGTGGCAATATCAGAGTCAGAAGATAGAATTTTAAACACTTGGAGTCCCAAACAGCTATCATTGCCATCTATTTTACACTGCTATAACTGGTGTTTGTTTTCTAATATTTATTTTCTTTATATGAAACAGAATTCCAGCCATTACTTTCTGTTTCTGAATGACACTGTAGGATGTCAGCTGTCTCTCCCAGGGCTTCTACCTATTCCTTTTTTGACAAAGCAGTCTGCTACAGGAACATCTGGATAGAATAATTTCTGAGGACAGATTCTCCTTCTCCACCTTAATTTGTAGCAAACCATATCTGGTGGGTTGGAAAAATTGTGAGAATGGACTTACTCATGATATTTCTATTTCCTCTCCTGGCAGATAACTTACACATATCTGCCATTCATGGTTTACGTATTTATGTTTAATTATCAAGCATTTTCTAAATTCAGAAGAGCTTCACGTCACTTGTTGTTTTATCCAAACTCTAGCTCGCACTAGAAAAATGCAGATGGAGACAGCAACTTAACAAACTGACTGTAAATGGTGACCTTCTACATCCACATGATTGCAACAGCTTTCACTGTGTTTGGCTCGTGAAATGAGTTTTGAATGTAAGCCACAATTATGTTAAACAGGATTCTATAGTGAGCCCTACATCCTTGTGATAGCGCTGGGGAAATCCTAACTGCACTGAGGACGTGCACGCTGAGGAATGCCACTTCTCCTGCTGGAAGCGACGTGCTTTCCAACACTGATAGCCACGTTTGCACTGGTGCAGTGAAGGGAGTTTTCCCTAGCATTTCCAGGGCAGAAAATCTACCTAATAGGAAGGAAAAAAAACGGAAAGGGAAAGGTTCCTTTGTGACTACAGCACTAACATGAACTTCTAGGCTCTCTTGGCTCCAGCAGAGACTTCAGCTGTGGGCCTGAACTTTGGCAAATCATTTAATCTCTCCATAGTGCTGAGTCTTCCATCTCTAGAATAAGAAAGATAACACTGTACTTCTATCAACTTTTGTCTGTTCTGTCTACTCAGATGAAAGAAAATGTAGGTAAATTGTTCCGAGGACAGCGCTTAGCCTACAAGGCATGAGGTGGTTTATCTAAATACTGTTATATGAAAATAAGGATGCTTTACTACACTATATACAACATGGTATTGTAAATATGTATGTTCAATAAATTTTATATTTTTTTAGTGATAGATGCCTCAAAATCACCTTTGCTTTAAACACCCATGTAAAATTCCATGTAAAAAATGCTCCCAAACAGCATTTGAAGAAAAAAATCTAGGCTTTACTCTCAGCTTGAAATACAATCAGTCATAAGGCAATATGATTACATGACTTGGAAAAGAGAGCAAGTGATGACTTCAGGAAATCTAATATTCAGGGATTGTCAGCAAGGCTTCTAATTTATTTGTTTCCTTATTATCTGCTGGGGAGCAAGGACTGTCTTTTCCTATGTCTGCAAAGCACTTAGTACAACCTGGCTGTCACCACAGTTCAAGAAATAATGTAACACATGGCCAGCAACAGACAGAGATTCACTGTGCCATGACATGTCAGCAGAGAGGTCAAATCTGTGCAGATCCAGTTAAGTGTGAACAGGTGTGACCAGACCACCATGAAACACCTACCTGGTTAAGTCCTAAATGTAGCATGAGACACTCAACCCCAGAGATATTTGTAACCTTAAACCACCCTGTAGCCACAGAGTATCTGACACTATTCCTAGAGCAAGCAAGCAAGAGAAACAGACACCTTTCTTTAATCTTTGCCGCATCATGAAAAATATTTTATGCTGTCAATATTGTGGATTGCTCCCTGATGTGGCAGTAATCAAAGGATATTTTCCTTCCCTCCTGTTATTGATTTAAAGGAGGAAAACTATAAGTAGTCTGCATAGGGGGTAGCATTCTTTTACCAGATCATTTTACCAGAGTGGAGGAGTCATAGCAAGTGCACTTGCACTTTGCACCTCATGTGACAAGTAATGGCTGAAGCCCAATGTGTGGCTGTGCCTCTGTCTGCAGGATTACTAAGTGCTGCTGCTTACTAAGTCTCCGTGCCTTCATGTCAGCTTAGACCCCCGTAGGCTTTTCCGCTTACCTCAGCAATTCATTCGTTCAGACCGTGTTGGCACTGAGCTTATGGAGGCGCACGCTGAGGCTAAGCTCCTTCAGTGGAACAACACGAAGACCTAGCTAGGGCATGCCTAGCTTGTATCATACGATCACAGAACCACCTAGGTTGGAATCGACCTCCCAGATCATCAAGTTCAACCATGAGCCAGACCTACCAAGTCCTATCACCAAACCATGTCCCTTAGTGCCACGTTTACGCATCTCTTAAATACCTCCAGGGACGATGACTCCACCACTTGCCTGGGCAGCCCGTTCCCAAAGTTTGTCCACCCTCCCCATGAAGAAACTCTTTCTGGTATCCAATCTAAACCTTCCCTGGCACAACTCAAGGCCATATGTTCAGTTCCTTCTCCTGAAAACTGAACATAACAATGGAAAATGGATGTGTGCTGGACCATGCACCTTGCAAGTTGTCACTCAAATGAGTGTTTCCACTGTGCCTTGCTTTCTGTGTATTGTACAACGTGACAGGAAGCAAAATATAAATTACACGCTTTTCCATTTGTAGTTCTCCTCCTGCAGTTATGAAAACTGAATTTGGATTAAAAAACCCTAATTACTCGCTCTCTCCCCTGTTAACTTGGATTTGCAAGCTGCAATCTGAAAGCTTCCTTACTACATTAAATCATAACTGTTTAGCCCTTGGCATGCTAGAAGATGTATCATGACGGGGTAAATCTGAGAAAAGAAGAAATTAGTGGCTGACCCACTGGGTAATGCATCTTTTTCCGATATAGGATAAAACTCAATCTATAACTTTATGGGAATAGTAAGATATAAGTATGCACAATTATAGAAATAAAACAGAACTGCTAATGCATCATTGTTTCTAAGAACTTCTATGTCTTTGGGACAAGGGGGAAATCCTGTTGTGTGGATTCCCTCAGGTCTTAGCCTCAGAAGGCTCCTTTCTTGATACAGCCTTTTTTGCATTTGATGCATACAGGCGTACTACACAAGGGTCTTTCTCTGCTCCCTAGCGTCTTATTTTCATCAAGTTTGTGGCAAACAAACTTGTGTTTGTGGCAAAAAGACAAGCTAATAGTGTACTATGTTGTATTCCACACTGCAGTCTATGAAGTCAGGTGAAGTGTAAATTGATGCTGAATTCAATGTAGTGTTCTGAGATTCAGATGTGTGCTAAGTTCAAATAAATTTAAATACTATGCAGTCCAATTTTGGACTGTTTGTTCGTTATTTCTTAACGCATCTTTTAATCTTCTGTGGACAATTCTATCTCTTCCTTTTTAGGAAATGTCTAAAAGATATCACTTCAACTATCTCATAAAAACTTGATCATTGTCAGGCAGAGATATGTACAATTGGGCTTGTGCATGGCTATTTTTTGGGTTCTGTAAACTGTTTCCTTTTAGGGCAAAATCTATTGATGAGACAAACTTCCATTAGTCTTCATTCAAGGGAGGCAGATATATACTATTGTTTGCATTCTATACCTGCTTGTTCATATGCATTGTATTTCCTACCAACAGTAATTTATATTAAAATCATTACCTGATACATGCCACCTTTTCAGATCAACCAAATCTTTTCATTTGTGTATGCAAAAAGTCTGCACAGGATGGAGTCAGAGTAGGAAGGACATGCATTAACCTGAAATATTGAACTCCAACATTTTCTTTCAAAAACTCATCGAATATTCCATTCAGACGCATTTCTTGATTTAATCTGCCTTTCTTTTGTACTTATTTTCCTGTCCAGTTAAAGTGGTTTTCTAGTTACAAATGTGCATATGATGTAGGAGAGTTCAAGAATTTAAAAAGTTTTTTCTCAGTTAGTTAGAAAACTGTGTCACTGGGAAATCTGCTTAGATACTCGATTTGAATAAACCAAGTGTTCATCACTCCAACTGCAAAAGAATATCTTGAAAAAAAATGGCACAGTTTTGTGGATTTCCTTCTTTCCACAAAGTAAGATGTTGGTTTAAATAGGATTTCATGTATGTTCATTACTCAGTAATGTCTGGGCTAGTTAAAGAAGAAAAGAAACAAAGAGATCTCAAATCCAACCATAAAGCTGTAACCATTTACATGTATGTTAGGGATTTGGAGAGTACCAATTAATCTTGATAAATTTAGGATTTCTTTACTGTAAAATTGCTTAAGAAACTGAAAGCTGTAGATCTGACCTGAGGAAAAGTGAAGTCCATGGTATTCCATGAAGTTTTCTTGTTGAATATTCTTTGAATCATTTTTATAGTGAAGCAGGGCTTAGTTCCTGTGGAATAAATGAAGAATTTTCACTTTAAAATTGCCTCATAGGTCTGAGTGCTTGTCAGAAAATAAACAGAAAATAGAGCTCTCTGCAGGAAGCTATATGAGTTTATATTACTCCAGTGGTTCTGGGTTTGGCCCCTTCCTCCTCCTCCCAGTCCCAGGCAACAAGGCCACAACAAAGTATTGAGAGACCTTCTTCTGGCCATCAACCCTTGGCCACTGTAGAGACTAACAGATGTATGCAGAAATTAATACTAAGTTGGGAAATCCTCCACAGAATCACCAATTCCATTTCCAGTAATACGAAGGTGGCCTTGGAAGCTTCCCAATCAGCCTAGTTTAGACCATGGATCTGAAAAATAACCATGACAGGATCCTACTCTGGAATAATATAATTCAATATTCCTCAGAAACAAGCAGGTATCTCTTGAAATTGTGGATAGTCACCACTTGTTTTCTATGGTAACTTATTCCTGATATTTATCTTGGGGGAATTTCAAGATGATCTCATAAATCTTTTCAATCTCATCCATTTATAGGATTGTTTTCCCCTTCTCTTATTTGCAGTGCTAGATCCAACTGGCCCAAATCCTCCCTACAGTAACTGCTTTACACCAGAGATCATTTTTTATTGCGTTTTATAAATAAATAGTTCAGATCTTTGGGTAAGATTACCCACTAGCTGAATATGCTGAAAGAGAGAATAACTGATACTTTTATAGGCCGCCTGCAAGCACTTACTGTACTAGATGAACAGTTTCTTCTCATCAGACAAAATGCAGTGAGGAATTTTAAAAAAGCAAATCTAAACCTGATTGTAAAGAGACTTGGCTCGAATGCTTTACTTCTAACTCTCTGGTTAAGAACTGTGAAGAGGAGTCAGTCATTTTAAGACAGACCAAGGCCATCCAAGGAAGGCCTCTCTGCTGTGCATGGAAATGCAGCAGCCCTGTGGGGAACTCGGGGTCTCTCTTCAGTAATAGGGCAGAAAAAAGGCAGACTGTCTTTAGACACTTTTTTGATCTATTCTGAATAGATTTTTAGAAGAAATGGCATCAATAGCATGAGAACTCAAGGCCATGAAGAGAGTCTGGGCAGTTATGTACAGTCTCTGGGTGTTGTACAACACCAAATTCTAGGAACAGTCATAAGCTTGCTCATATGTAAAGGCAAAGTCTCTTTTTACCAAGTTATTTATTAATACAGCACAGCAAATCTCAAATAGCTCTGAAATTATTTTTCTAAGTTCCTAAGATGTCTAAGAGCATATATCCTAGAAGAAGCTGCTCAAAGGAAATGGTGAAGAATCCTTCATTAAAGTTAAGACACGTGCCCATGCTTCTCAAAAATAGTTTAAAACACAATCATTTTATAGCAGTAACGACAATCATGACCACACCTTTTCCCCACTTGCTCTCTTTCCCCAATATATATGTAACTGTATATATATTGTATATATCAGTAGCAATAAGTAAAAAGCCAATAAAGTCTGAATGTGACTATGTGCCTATAAAGCTTACTGTAGGAAATCAAGCAAATTATTTTTATATTTAGTCACGAATGCAGTGAGTTCTGAAGATTATCCCTAGTTCTACAAGTAAGACATTCCCACTGTAGTAAAGCCAAGTCCCTGTCTCTCTTGCTCGTGAGGGAGCCTGGACTCGTTTCATTGTTCTTGTGGAATGCAGCTGCTGTGCGAAGGTCCTGCTCGCAGCTGGAGAGGCAATGGATGGAGTTATTTCAGTACATGTTTGTTTGGAGACTAGGTCTTAAAAAGATAAAACTGCATTAAAGTATCACAGTTATCAAGACCAATCTCCCACATCACAGCTAGTCACGTTATATAGTCCCTTTTACAGATATGTCAAGCTCCATCTTAAACTCTTTGTTTCCACTGCTGCTGTCATAACTCCAGCATTTCACTCTTAGAGCAATCTTTTCCTTGTTTTTCCAGACAAAAATCATTACGGGTCAGTTTGTACCCTTGTGCCAGTGCTGTCTTTCACCCTAAATAGCTTTTCCTCCTAGTGTTTACCCCTCTTCAGCAGTATATTTGTCGACAGCATTCATTTTCTCCCTCGATCTTCATTTTGCTAGACTAAACAAGCTGCTCTACTTAAATCTCTTAAAAGGCCTTTCATTCCCTAATGACCCTCTCAGCTCCTTTCTGCAAACATTCCAGTTTAAGTTCATCCTCCCTGTACGTGGATGATCATGCAGTTTCTGAAAAGTGATTCCTCCAGAACCCGGACTTTCCAGTCTGTACTGGAAGACTCTGGTAGAGTCTGGGGTCTGGATCAGCATTACCAATTCCCCACATCCTGCACAGGATGGGAAGCTGCTCTGACAGCAAAGCAGTGAAGCAAGATGCCAGTGCTGACTTTTGTTGCTAAGCAGAAAGCCTGCCACGCAGTGAACCTGTTAGGGGCTACATTACCCTACCTGTTCTTATTCCTAGCTAAGTGTTACAGTAACATAGTCCTGTATTCCTGAACTTGCAGATCACTGTGGTCAGGCCTGCTTCTGACTGGGAAGTTCAGTCTTAGGCACAAGCAGACATTATATGGATACCTAATAGCACTGAAATTCTTGAAAGAACCTAAGAGTTATTAAGCACTTGTGTGAATTAGATGTTTTTTCCACAATACCTTCCTCTAGCTACAAGGCCAACTTTGTGTCCCCATCACTTCCAGCTGGCTGTTCTCAATCCAGCAACTGATTTGGCTTTGGTAGAAAGCTAGAGGGTCATGCTGTGTGCATTTGAAAGGAAAACCCCATAGACGCGGATCCTACCCACCCACTATTAGCACTGCATGCTGCCTTGCTGCCTACCCTCCTGCAGCCACAGTTGGTTCTCTGCTGGTCTGTTACGGAGCACAAAGCTGCTGCCACCAGTAAATCCTCATGTAAGAAGATGGAACTGAACTATGGCATGAATGGTGGCATGAAATCTCCAAGGTTTTTCATGCATCTCACCCTTTATTGATAAGATGCTGCAGGGTCTCCCAGTTCTGTGATGTCTGGAAGTCTGGAATCTGACAGAGCTGAACCACCACTGAGGGTCTTCTTCAGGACTGGGAGAAATGGAAGCATACCACAGAGGTGGCCCTCATTCATCCCTCCTAGAAACAGTGACTATGAATGTGTAGTGTGGATATGTTCTTTCATGCTGATTCTCATTTTCTGAGAAAATTCATCTTATTTTTTCATGCCTTTGTGAAGAGGAAAAAAAAAATCTTGAGTGTATTTAGACAGATCTAGTTTCAAAATCAGGTGAAATGCTTGTGTCATTTAAAGTAATGGCAAAACCCTCATCGGCTTTCCTGGGGCCCAGATAGCCTGGATGTTAACCATAAGGTATAGTATCACTGCTTCTATTTGTTATTCTTTTTGGCAAAGCCAAAAAATCTGCACAAGGTTTATTTTCTAACAGATTTTAATAGTTGTAATGCAAATATTATTGCAGAGAATGTGAATTATAGCAATATGTGACAACTGAGTAAGAGGTCCTCAGCTGCTGAAAATTGTCACAGCTCAGCTGAAATTACATTATGTTAGCAAAGAAAGTTCCCCACACATTTAAAACACAGGAACAGCTAAGGTGTTAGGAACTTTAAACGTGCGGGAAACAACTTAATGAGTCAATTTGATTTAGTGGTGGGAAGCCCCTAGCTTCATGTATTGCAGAAGTTCTCCAGACTACACTAAAGAAACTGAGTAACATACTCAGAATGTAAAACATACCACCTTTGAAAGAAATGAAGCCATTGTTGTATATTACTGGCTGCAAGCACAGACCCACAAGCGCAGAAATAATGTGGAAAAATGACTGGAAACTCTTATTTAAAATATGTTACCTTCCAAAATCATTTCTACAAGTTGTAAGAACTAATGCATCGTGAACAAAACAGTGCTTTCACTATAAACCTTTAAAAAGGAAAAAGTTTCAGCACAGAAAGCCTGCAGTTAAATCTCTGATGATTTAGGCTTTTTCCTTTGCTAAGTGTTCATAATTTATCAGAAAACTCAAGGGTTTTCAGAAGAATAACTTCATGTTCAGTCATTTTGAAGCAACTTTGGGCTTTTCCTTTTGTTTTCAATTTGTTATGGTTGCATTTCTTCTGAGTGTGAAACATAAAGCAAGTATTTCTAAGATATAAATAGTTTAGGATGAGATGAGTAATTAACTGAGAAGAAACCAGAGTTGATTGGTGATAGATCTAAGTGACATGACAATGAAATTTCATTCTTTCCTCCTAGCTTAGCATTGAGGAGGTGATGATTTTATGAAACAATGCTCCATAAAAATACAATGTATTGCAGAACATGATTATACCTCCCCCCAGAATAAAAAGTAACAACAGAAAATAAAGAGGAAAATTACCTCTTACTTTACAAGAGACAAAAGACATGCAAATGTTGTTACATTAAGTCATTTGAAGAGTTTTTCCTGGTTTTCTTGCTACAGTTTTGGAGCTTGGGAAACTAGCCACCCCCACAGAGAAGATGCCTTACTTTTTTCTCCAGCTGCCACCAGCTCTCACTCACCTGCCAGCTCTGGAAGCTGCTCCTTCTCAGAGGTAGGCATAGTAGCTGGTAAGGAGGTGGCACATTTTTCACAGTTTGACACCCTTCTTATTACACCTCCAATATTTTGGTTTTCTTCTCTCAAAGTACAATAGTGCAACGCAAAAGACCATAAAGGAATCAAGGTATAAAATAGTTTACGCCTCCTTTTTAGACCAAGATTAATAATGCCTACACTGCACTAATAGAACTAGTAAACAGATGTAACTTCATGTAAAATGTAAATATAAATAAAACCAATACATGTATTTGTTTTATGAAAATGGTTATTTAGATAAGTTATTTTCATCTCTCTTCAAAGAATTATAAATGGATGATTGAAATAAAGCATGTTGGTTCTACATTATCTTGCCATACTCCATTCTTACTTTTACTTCTCTGTAGATCAAGTGTTAAAGAATATTTGAGTATCGATGTGTCTATTATACTGAAATAAAAGAGCTTAAATTAACTGAAAAGAAATAAGACTTCCTGGATCCTCTTTTACCATTCACCTACTTAAAAAGCTTAAACTTTCCTTAAATGTCAAAGATCTGTGACATTCAAATACCTATTGCAAGCCACTTTATATCTTTGATTTAAAGCAGCAGGTGCCAAGTGAAAAATATAACTTTGACTCTACCTTGTAAGACAGTGAAGATCATTGATGAAAATTGCATGGCTACCCTCTGTATTGTACAACAGTTTTATAAAGTTAGGTTCAGGGAACAGGGAAAGGGAATTACTAGATGAGCCACAGATCGCTAGAGGGGTCTACCCACATCAGTTTTACTGCTACGCAGTTTTACAGAAGTTCCTTACTGCAGATGAACATGCTTATCCAAAAACAGCTTGTTCTAGAAGCTGCAATAGCTATTTCAGTGTAATGCATTTACATATGGGTGTCCACCCAACAGCCTTTCCTGTATACAACTATTTTGGTAAAACTTCTAATCAAAACAGTAGTAACAGTAAAACTGTTTAAAGTATATATATCAGATTTGAATGACCTTTTAATTCTTAATAATCCAGTGGAAACTTCTTTTTCTTCCATTTTAGGAAATGTCCTTCAAGATTAATTTATCTGGCAGAAAGATCGTCACAGGGAAACAATAGATGGGACAATTGAGGTCTTCTGACCTCAGTTTTCCTGCTGATGTTGCGCAACTGATGTGAATGTCAAATTTGTTGGTACAAAAGTCAATGTGAAAAAAAAACCAAAATTATCAAAGCTGGGAATGCTGGAAGGTTAAATGTAAAAATAGTAATTTTAAGTTCTTAAGTAAGTCAGTTATTTGTGTTACTTAAAATCACCACCGAAACTATTTACTAATGCAGTAGCACTATCTGGAGTAAAGCCAGCTCAGGTTCATCTGTACTACCTACTGTTAGTGGTGGAGAATACTGTTAGAGAATATACAGATGGTGTCAATTTTAGAATGATTATCTGCTGAAATAGCAATGGTAGGGTTATGCCTAGCTGGAGAGCCATTCTGATGAAAAGCTTGTGCTCTACTTGGATTTCTGCTGCTAGGAAGGATTCATCTTCTTTGCCATTTTCTTCTCATCTGCAGTGAAGATGACTGTGAAGGAAAGGGAAAAAAAATGGTGTGAGGTTGCTGCCTCTTCTTAATAGCAAGTATAGTAGTTGAAAACGGCATTGCAAATGGAGTTCTGTGCTCTGTCCTGACAAAAGACTCCACAGCTTGTTCTTCTCTTTTGCCTTAGGAGCAGAAGTGTTGCATATATGTCAACTGGACCATCCCACAGGCTTCCTGAGGCAAAAGTGGTCTCCTTAGCAACAGCCTTTGAAAGACAAGGAGGAAATTCCCCAGTCTCTCCGACCTGGAGCCCTCCCTCTGGGGACCAGCTGCTGTCTTTTGTCTCTAGCTTCATTTTTAAAACATTTTAGCTTTGATCTGTGTTTATATTGACAAAAAGAATCCGTATAAAATAAAAGAGGAAAGATCAGCTGTATAAACCTGCAGGCTGCCTCAGCAAGAACTGGAAGCAACAACACTGAAGATAGAGATCTTCAGTATATTCCATTAACATACAGAGGCAAGTAACCTGGCATTATTACCGTCTTCAGCAGTTCTCACAAACAAAGTGAAGTAGGTTTTTCCACATGGATAGATAGCAGAAGCTGCTTACATTCCCTCTTCCCTGCAGACCATATAGCTTTATAGGACCTGGCTTCAACAACAGTCCTGAAAATATTAACTTGTGTTTCATTTCAACTGTGCGAGAACTCTATTGATGCTAGGTAAAAATAAACACATTCATAAAACATTGTAAGCCCAGGTTATCTGAGATCTGTCTGTTACATCCATGTCAGCCTACTGCAATACAAGGAACTACGCTAACATGTTGCTGGCTTTTTATGTGGAAAATGTTAGTAGGTCATTGAATTACAGCTTTTGTGCAGCTGCAGTGCAAAAACAGCTTGAGAAAGCAAGTGTAAATCAAAAAATTCATGCTGTCATGCTCTGGGAAAACCTCTTAAGGAGCAGGGCTGAATCCCACCTGTATCTATTCAGTAACTTCCTAGCTGCTTAAAAAAACAAAAGCTCCACACAAAGCAGCATTAAGAGCAGGTGATGCCACTGCTCATAGAACAGCTCCAGTCTGAGGAGTATGGATAAGATTATAGTCCTGGCCAGGTCAACAAACTGGCTTCGGGTACCTCCTAATGAAGCAGTGGTAGAAGTTTAGACACAGGGTCCTCCTACCTGTTGCCTTGAGCTGCTATTTCCCTCAATGTGGTACTTCAGAAAAGGAATGATATGCTATCTCTAGACAAAGTGTTGATGATGCATGGCTGGCTTACATAGCAGTGAGGAAGCCTGGTCCAATGCCAGGCTTAATGCAAAACTCTTCTACATATATATGTTTATACTCTGGCTCCCTTTCTGCCCCAACAAGTGACTGAGTGAGCCAATGCCTAGGATCGAGTTTGTTTCACTTGGTGGGAGCACAGCAGTAACACTCAGCATGCTTCTTTGCCTCATTCTTCTGTTGCTTCTCTGCCTGGGAAGACTACAGGACATGCAAGCTTTGTGGACACGATTTTACCTCCACTTCTTCCTACACTATTATTCATGAGGTGGGAATACAAGGTGGCTTATGCAAATATGCTGCTGTGTAAATCAGTCTAGCCCTAAAACTGAACACTTAAATGTAACTTGTAAGCAAGCACATCTAAAACTGATGTTGAAGTGAAATTTCTGCTTTGCTATGAAATGATATTGTTAAGAATACAAACAAAATAGTGTTAGCTTCAGACATTTTCTTCTGTGATTTCATTTGTAAGAAAAAGAAAACAAGCTAGTAGTGCTAGCAAACATCAGAGCTAAGAAATTTCATAGGGTGGTTATATGGCAGAGTTCTGGAAAACTTCTGTCTACTGCAACTCGTAGATATTAACACAAGCAGCAGACTAAACATTTGTACCCTGTTTGTACTGCCAGCTGACAAATGAAGGTAATTAATGAGCAGCTATAAGGTGGAAGGGTCTGGAAAATAGCAAAGCTTGTCATCTCAAAATGCATAGCACTGATACCAGAGTATTGATTTAACTGCATTACTGTTGCTAAGCAATCTTATATAGTTTCATATTATGTATTGGCATTTGTAGCTAATTATTTTTTCCTGTTTTTTTGGTATCAAATTATCCTCCTCAACATTTATTATTAGCTGGACATTAAACAAAAGAAATATCCCATACCAAATGCAACTATTCAAGTCAAGTGTTAATAGGATTAGACACTTGTCCGGTTATTTTGAAGTTATGTTTCTTTTTTTTTCAATATAGACTCTGCTAGTGGATGATTATAGTGAACGTGCTTAGTGAAATTAAAATCAATGACATCTGTTTCATTGTACATTGGGGAAATTGCCAATATTGGCAAAAAAATAGATATTCCGAATACCCTTTGTGACTGACTCTAAATAAAACAGGAAAGCAAAGATGCATGACTGTACACCACTTGCCTTACCCTGTGTTCTTTATTTTCTCTAAAATTAGTAGTCATGTAAGGTGAGTTAGCTGTATTTGCCACTAAGTAAATTGTAGAGTATCCTTCAAACTCGCAGCTCTCTGCAGGCTCTTGGGGCATCTGATCCTCAGTGTAATGAGGGAAGGAACACTCTTGACTCAGCTTTCAAGTCAGCTTTGTTAGAAAATGTACTGCTTGTCTGGAAGGCTATCAGCCTATGGTCTGACAGAATCTGAGGATGATAATCATGCTTTGTAGTAAAACAGGAACGATCACAATGGCCTGGCTGAACCTAACCTAGTGCCTATGCTATCCAGCAATTTCCATGGTTACCCCAAAAACTTCATTAGAAAACATCTTTTTATAAAGAGAGCTAATTCAAATTTAGGGAGTGCAAAATATGCTGAGTTTTCCACACCTGTGGTAAACTGCTCCTGTAGTAAACTGCTCCTGTAGTTATTTCTATCAGTGTTAAAAATGTTTTATTTTTCCTGTTTAAAATTTGCTGACTTAAACTTCAACCACTGCATTTTGTTATACCTGTATCTTGATAGTAGAAACTGCTCAATCTACCTTCAGCATTGACAAAAACTATTCTGTCTAGGGGATTAGAAGAGGGATAGAATTCAGGCCAGAAAGCAATAGATTGGCTCTCTGGTTTTCCGAGAGAAGAATAAAAAGGTATGTTTCATTACTTTCTAAATTTTAATCACACCCAAGAGAACTTGCCAAGATTATGCCAATAGAAACATGTTATCAGATCAATCCACATGCAAATTATAATGCTTTATTTTGCACAGCCTTTTACTCACGTTTGCGTGATTTTCAGGAAAAATATTCACATTCCACTTCAGAAAAGCTGCAGGCATTTGTATAAGCACATTGGCTTGCACAGAGGAATTTTTTTTTTGTCATAGAAAGAAGGAAACTCGTTGCTGATAGCTCGTGTGAGCAGTGAGGATCACAGTGCTGGCTGCTTGGACGTGTCAGTGTGAGCAGGCCACAAAATGGTGGCAGCACTCCACTGGCAGCTACCAGTAACTGAGGGGAAAGGGCTGACAATGCCAGACTGCTTCCTCCTTTCTCATACACTTGGGTTTTAGAGTTAAAATAAAACAAAGATTGAAATTCAATAAATTAAACGTGGACAAAAAAGACTCAATCTCCCCTCCTTCCTCAAACCATCCCTCCTGCTCTCACCTGCTGACCTCCTTTCTCACACGAGCTCTGGCACATTTTGGACCCTCCTGTGATCTAATTTCACTCATTAATATGGCAATGAGATATTCAAATTTTTCATTGCAGGGTTTGGTGTTTTTTTTTTTTTTTCCCCTGTTTTTTGCTAACAGAATTGGCACATAGGAAGGGCTCTGGCAGGGCCAGCACCATCCTGAGGGTAAGGAGAGAAGCCGAGGCAGGTGGATGCACACACTCCATTTGGCAGCAAGAAGCTTTAGATCAGCCTACCGAGCGTTTTGAAACCATACACTTCAGTTCTAACCAGAGGGTCATAAATATTTGCAATACCTTTAGACAAAGGGACAAAAGTCTGTCAGGGATCCAGGAGGCAGCATGGTGGCAGGAGCTCAGGCTGCTGGAGGCCTGCCCGCAGCTAGGAGATACGGCAAGCAGAGGACTTCCTCTCAGAGCTCCTGCTTTTGTGGTTGTGTTTCAGTGAGGGCCTGTATTTATCACTTGCCCCGTCCTAAATACTGAGGCCAAGCAGGGACAGCTGTGAAGCAGTCTGGCTAAGAGAGGCAGCTGAGGGGATGGCAGGGTGGTGCCACCGAGGCTCTGGAAGGTTTGGGCTGGGCCTGCCTGGACCTAGGGGTTGCCCGCTGCCTGCAGCAAGCCCCTGGCTGAGGGAGAAGAAAGAAGCTGGAGGCCCTGGCAACCTCAGAAGGAGAAGCAGGAGCCCATGCAGGGATATCCTTTTGGTGAGAGCTTTAAGATTTTTTATTTTTAATCTGTTTTGAATTCACGCTACATTCCCCTTTCCTTCACCTCCTTTTAAATGCTGTGACTATTCACTAGCTATGGGGGCAGTGAGGGACAGTGGCGGACTGGCCTGCGTGGCCCTGCACAGCACAGGCACCCCTTGGGCATAATAACTGTCTGTAATAGCCGTGTATATGCTGAACCATCAAATTAGATTGAGAAAACCAGAAATTATTTACACAAATTTTAGTGTGCTTTGTCAGTGTGTCTATTGATTTTGTTCTGCTGCTGTGGTGTGTTTAATTGAAGAGCTGCATTCCCAGGCATTTTTATTTTCTCCATGCTCTATTTGGTGCTGTGACTTATTCTGTATCAGTCTGTTGCTACCATTCACTTAATGTTTTTGAGGTAAAAAAAAAATAATAAAAAATCAGAGTTACTTTATATATATATATGTAATTCTGTCATTAGGCATATTGAATAATCACATTTAAAAGTGTCCATAACCACGATTTTGCTGTAGCAGAGGAAAAATCCTAATTATAATATATTTCGTAAATACTTTGATACAGTACAGTAGCGCTAAGTCATGTGTAAAATGGCTGCTACTCTGTTGTGAGTGTCTGGTGATGAAATAAAACATGAAAGTAATGTTGACTAAAACCAGAAAAGAGAGAAAATGGTATTCTTGTGCCAATTCAGATAAGGTTGACAAAAAGATATGCTTTTGCTTGTAAAATTCAGTCTTTACCCTTCCTTATTTCCTTCCTTAGTGGCCTTTTCACCAGACTGCTGCTGCTCTCACAGTGCGTGTTTCAGTAGTATTTGCAAACCAGCTCCATATGGTTTCTAACAATTTTTAAAAATAGAAATACTGGAGCATGTTGCTTTAAATCCAAATTTATCTCTATTGAATAGAAAATGAACATTATAAACCCAAGAGCTACTGGTGAGCAGTCAGGGATTTACTAACATTTATTATAAATGTCATTTTCAAAGTATTGGCTATTTTTTTTGACTGAATTGAAGAGTAAGTGATAACTTAAATGATAACTTGAGGATGTTTTCTATTGTATAAGTAATGACAGCATCCTTGGCTGGACAGATATGGAAAAGAAAGACCAGGTTGATGCTGAGCTGGGGCTGTTGCAGCAAACAGCTCTGGCAGATGCTGTCAGGTCCCCCTGACCAAGATTCATGTCAACTAGAATTGACTTGGTAATCATGGGAGTTGAAAATTGGTGGTTCTTTTTATTTGTTCAGTTATGTTCTTAAGCTTCAGAGTATCTGTCACCAAGGTTTTCTGGGTAATCCTGGGGATATAAACATAAGGGAAAGGGAGGTAAAAGTGACATTATGATGTATCAAATGACTCCAGGACTTAAGGGGCTTAAAGCACCCCTCATATACAGAAGGGCTTACAGTTACAATTACGAGAGTTGGCAGTGCTAGTGAACAGTCTGGTAATTAAAAATCTGCTGCAGTGACAGGAAAGTGTGCCCAGTTAACACTTTTTACCTATCTGTTGTTCATAGCTATGATTGCTGTCACCAGGTGGGTAATGTAGTATGTGGTAGAGAAAAGGATTCTAAGGAATTTCTGCTTGTAAATGGCTGCTGCTTCTACAAATACTACTATAGGAGCAATACATATGCATGTTGTCGTGGACATATTTCAGTTTCCAGGCTGGGGCACAAATCCTTTGTTGTGTTTGCTCTCACCAAGGTTTTTTAGCCTTTTCCATGTGCTGAGTGTGTTTCTAGTATATTCATCTTTCACAACCTGACTTGAGTCTTAATTTACTATTCACTTGCTCTTCTAATTCTTTTGAAACAAAATGTGGTCTTCGGGGTAGATATTTTAAAGCTATATACCTTTTTATTGACTCTGTGGTTTTAAAAAGTTCAGTAAATTATTTGGACCTTTCAAGTAGTCTCTGATTTGTGCATTTTTGTTCTTAACATATCCCTTGAGTGCAGTGTGCAACCAGAGAGCCTACGATTTGTTTCTTGCTGTTAGTGAAGAGAATAAAGGATCGAATTCTTTGCAGTCTAACCGCTTCATACATACCCGCATCTAAAAAAAAAAAGCATAGACATCTCCTTTAGTCAAGGAAGTTCCTCAGCTGCAGCTTGAAGGAACTGTGGGAGGGCAGAAAGAGTATAGTATAGCAGAGGATTTCTCATGTCATTCCTGTCCTGCTTTTGTGGTCTTCTGTAGGAATCCACTACCCAGTCCTGGCAGAGACAGCTTTCTGTGCTAAGGGGACAGTGGATCTGGCCCAATATGGCCATTCTTGTGCTTAAAGATGGAGGGCATTCTGGCCTCAGCAAGACATTTCACAATACCATAATAAATACTGACTGCACTGTTAAAGAGTTAAGTTTAATTTATCTTCTTTCACAAACTGCTTCTTAAAGGCTCTTCTGTTTGCTCATCTCCACTGGATCTTAAACAGAGACATTGTGTTGCTATGGAAAGCGGTGAGCAAGCAATAACAAATGCTTCCACACATAGAAGCAAAGCACCCTGTTAACCATCAGCCATGCAGATATGACTGGGAGTGGAAAAGAAAATAGGGGGAAAAAATACAAAACCATTTCCAGCTTTCATTCTCTCTTTATGTGAAATACGACCTGATTTTCTTCTTTCAGCACTGTATAGTGACATTCATGTGATCCTGGAGAAGAGGGCCATTTGCTGATAGCAATTTCATTATTCGGGGATACCTGCCACAGTCACAAATAGCAGTCTGAAACAAGAGATGTTGAAAAGCCTTGCCTGAGTTACACTTCACATATGCATATCTTACACTAAGCCAAAAAGAATAAGGGATTTTTCCTTCTGTGATTTTCTTGGTCCCAAGAAATTTCTTCGTGAGACATATGTGGGAATATAATACCCACAATCCAGTGAGACTTTGTCGTGCCTCCAGACTCTGAAAGCATTGGAGAAATATAAATTAGAAAAATTTGACATTGGCCTTGATCTTTGCTTTGCCACCTAAGATGCTTTCCAGGGTCAGCCTTGAAATTCAACACAACACGATTCTGTTGGAAGAAAGCAAAAGTTGCACAGTAGAGCTATTTTATTTTTAAAAATATGACTGTAAGAGCTTTTTTTAAATGGTCACATAGGACCCAAGTCATTTTTAAACAACTGAGCCTTTTCATTCTAATGTCTCTGCATTTTTTTTCAGTTTTGTTTTTATAATGTTCTTGACTAAGCAAAGTTAAAGTCAATACTCATACGGGGTACAGGAGTTGACATTGTAGGTCTTTGTTTGTAGAGGTGGGTTGTGCTGTGACAGGCTAGGACCAGACCGTGGTTACGTTGTTGTTCTTACTGAAGACAGACATTACTAGGCCAAATTCTGTAGAATTTGCACAAAACTCCAAAAGAAACTTTCCCAAAGTACATGTAAGAACAGTCAGAAATGGAGTTTAGCAGCTCCATGTTTTTCACACTGTACTTTAAAAATCCAGATCATCCTTTTTTTGCAACTGCTGCTCATGCACAGCTCAAAAATGTCTAATTAAAATGTAATGCAAATGTAAAAACTCAGCTAAAAATAGACACCAAAATTTCCTTCCATACAAAGTTCTAATTAGATGTGAGGTGAACCCTTATAAATAGAAAATTCCCAATTAGCTGAAATCAAGCTAATTTCTGTCAGCAAGGAACGGTGAGTAAGTCTGAGAAATGCTCGCTGCCTTTGAACATAATCTGCAGCAGCAGTTGCACCCCATTGGTCTCCCTGAATCAGCAACCCGTCTATTTGTCAGAAGAATTAAATCATGAATTGGTTTTTATGATTTGTCCATCTGTTCCAGGCTATAAAATGCAGAGTCTTTTGTTACATCTATTTCATTAGTCTTTTTGCAGTTGTAGATGCTCATGTAAATGAGGGGCTGCCTTTCTTCTCTCAGGAGACAGCTTTGCTTTGTAAGGAGTGCGGTAATCCACCCGTTCACATCAACATTTTTTTAGTTATACATCCTCATTTTATCTACAGGTTTGAAGAATTTTGAAGTTGTTGTTCAAAGAACGCTCAGGCTGGATATGGTACACAGCACTCCACAATGCTTCATTTTTTAACCTAATTTCTAGCCGGATTGCCTGAAGCAGATGAGGTCTTGGGATATGCCCATGATTACATTTTGAGTCAGTATATGAAACGGGATTAATGAAAGACTTTTTTACTAAGCTTTAGTCACCGCTCTGTCTGAAAAGAGAAATGTTTTCCAGTGAGTGATTTAGACTGAGTCCAAGTTTGTAAATTCGACTCTTTTAATTAGGTTTCCCGCACCAGAAAATGCATTAATCTGTGTTACTTGTCAGGAAGGTAATATACCTGCAACGTAACAAGACGATCCTGCAGAGAAAGTAACATAGACGTCTCTGGACATCAAAAACATGCAATAGTGTTTCACTTTTCCCTTGGTAGGGAATCAAAGAAGTCTTGGGTACTCCAGTTCAAACCACATCACAGCTGAAGCGTCCAAAGAGAATCTAAAGTTTCAGATACAACCACTGCTATGTAAAACAATGCCACAAGAACATTCCCATGTCAAAACCACAATTTTTATAGCCAGCTGAATAGCTCTTTCAGGCAATAAGCAATCAGTTCATATATAAACGCTATTCCAACTAAAACAGAGATCCACTGTATATCTGTTCATGGAGAGTGCTTAGCCTAGACTCTAATCTCCAGAAATTGGCATAATTTGAAGGCACTCGAGAGAACAAACACTCAAATTACATACTGTTAAAATAGGAAATATGCTAGAGTTCTTCTATTGACATGCTTTGTTGGACATTTCTCCAGTTATGCTGCTGTCCAAATATAACTGCTTTGTGTATTGGCTTGAAAGGCATTATAAGGGTCATGTTTTCTATACATGAACTGAGATGAAGGCTGCAGATCTAACTTAGAAAAATAAAAAAAGATGGCTGAGTCTGGCCCCTAGTCATGTGTATGGAAAGCTCTTCTATGGATATACCATGATGGCTATGGGGAGAGAGTTGGCTTCACCTGGAAGAGGGGTAGAGATCAGGTCTCTGTCCTCTGCTGGTGTCTCTAGCTGCTTCCTGCTTTTCCTCTGTTTATAGCCCAATGCCCCAGGGAATTGCCCAAGTTATACCCCCCAAGAAACACAGTTCAGCTTCATGTGGCGACAGAGCAGGCCAGAATAATGCTTGCTGTTTTCTCCAGTCCCTGGAAAAGCTGAGTGCATGCGAAGACAGCGCATACAAGCTTGCTCCCTTTTTCTCTCTTCCCCTATTGCAAGAAGAAGATTTTCCAGACTTCAAAGCAGGATAAATATCAAAGCATCCTGTGACTGATGGCTCTCTCCTCCAGTTACCTGAGTTCTGGTCGCAGCTGAATTAGGAAAACATTTGTTCTCAGGGTCGTTGCTCTGCAAAGAACTGGAGCTCCTCATTCCAACGCTCTTCTAAATCAGTAGAGCAAGTTTCTGTGGAGCTGAGAGTATCAAGGTGAGGAGCAAAAAATAAGTTGACCTTTGAAGTTTTGTGTCTTCCTCAAAATAAGTAAGAAGGGAAAAGCCCCATTTCTCACATTCTTCGGTACTACTTTGTGTTTTAAAAGATTATTTCTAGCTCTCTCAAACAAAAGTGTCCCTGTCCTTTGGGTACCAGGGGAAGAAATTATGGGCTGACTTTACTTCATACAAAGCTGCCCTCTCTCCAAGACATCTACTGCTAGAAAAAAGCTATTTCAATGCTGTTTCAGTAATTTTGAATAATTCAGTCCCTGTACCTGGGCTCCAGAGCATTTTGAAGGGACATTGCAGTTAGAAAAACATAAACGAAATGGTACACATGACCTTTCAGGATCTGGAAGCCTGCTGTCCTCCAGGTTCCTTGCTTATTCAGGAAATTATCATTTTTATAGTGTTGACATTCACATACACGAATGGAAATCTGTTCTGTTTCCTGGCCCTGGCACTAAAACCCACACAAAAAGGAGCATCAGGCTCAGAATGAAGTGAAGTGCTAAAGGAAATAAGAATAATAATCTTGTATTTCATTTATTGGTCTTTTTTAAATCTTCGTTTGGCAAGGTTTCTATGAAAAGATTGAAGTTTAGTGTTTCACATATATTTAACACCTGGTTAAACACCATGTGAGTCCATGGCAGTGGCCAAATACACCTCATTAAGGAAAACTTGTGACTACTGTCCTAATTAAGTCCCAGACATTTCTATGTACTATCGTGAATTAATTCTCTAAAAGCTTTTTCAATAAAGCTTCTGTCCCAACTGTGTGTCCAAATTAAGTGAAATACATTTTATTGAAATAACCACCTCCAGCTGTGAGTCTTTATATCATTTGGAAATGTGTTTTTAAGAATGCTGCTTGCAGTACAGCAGGGAAAGTAAAAAAGTAAAAAAGTTTTACAAAGTAAAACAAAACTGTTGACACTGTAAAAGAGAATTCCTCTTGACACCTGCCAGTATCCGGTCCTGTGGCTGACATGTCCCCTACTTTTTTGACTTGTTTTATGTAGCAACTAGCCAGCATCTTGGCAACATTCTGGTTTCTGATCTTCTGCTGAGTGCTACAGGCCACGTACCTTTTACTCCCTTCTTTCACCTTCCTCTTTCACCTCCAGAGGTCAGAAGTTCGTTTACATCTCTTTGGAGCAGCCAGCTTCACTAACAATACGTGGAACAAGATTATGTTAAAGAAAGCAACGTTGATTACATTAAAAACTAGAGAGAAGAATTAGATGAAACAAAAGTTGAACAGGACAAACTTCCCGGTATCTGGCAGCTACACAAAGTCTGGCTCACCAGGTTACAATCTCATAGTTATTAGTGGTACATTCAAGCACACTAGAAAAATGTATCAGTGCTTATCTGACCTTTCTTCTCATAATATGCTCCACAGATCTGTTAGAATGAGAACTTCAGCCAGGAAGCAGCTTCAGGGAAGAACAGTTCTGGCAGTCCTGTACAGCAGGGAAGTGCTTCACTTTTGAAGGTCCCAGCAGCTGAGAAAAGTCTCCCTTGCTAGGACAACTGGAATCCACTTTTAAAATTGGCAGGTGGTGTTAAATATATTTTGAGGACACAAAAAAAACAAGCAATAGTTTCACCTACTGCAGAACATGGACAATTGTACCCACTAATATCAGTGTTTCCAAGCCATTGTGTGGCAATTCCAGCTTTCTGCTAGATGTGTTAAAGATGGGCAGAATACGTTGTCCGTATTAACTAACGAAAGGACATCACTAGGTGAGACTATGCACACTTTTGCGTTTCTTTTTATAGAATGCTCACAGACCTGTCGCCAGGGAAATACATTCATCAAAGAAGAGAAACAGAATTATTCTTTAAATACGGTAATTCAAAATCAGGTATTTTGTATTTAAGTAAGTCTTCTGCAGGCAAAAGCTCCTGCCAAAAGAAGGAAACTGCGCAGGCTAAGGCTGGCTTGTCAATGTGCAGAGTCTGATGTACGAGTTGGTACAATGTAGTCCTTAAAACAAAAGGCAAAGATACCCTGCCTTCAGATTGTCTTTGTTTTTAAGGATGTACCTTAGATGCCTCGCCAAGAGGTCAATATTTCTTGAATCGCTTTAGTTAAGGACTGCCAGAAAGTTTGAAAAGAATTGCTTGTCAAAACAATGAGTGTAATAGTTGGTCTCACTAGAGAAATCTGTCAACTTAAGGTTCGGAAACCTATCGCTCTACACAAACAAGCAGTCATTCAGAAGCATAATTCATGGATAGGAAGCGTGAGGACACCTACTGCACTGTTTCAGTGTGCACCTGGCTTAGATTCTGTTCTGAAATTTTGCAGGATTGGAGTAAGGATGGTGGCTTAGGAAATTCTTTAATACTGACACGTTGACAAAACTGTTCAGGACAGGGAAATAAAGCACTAACATACCAGTGCGTTCATGGGATGTGTTCCTGTTCTTCTCAGTTACTAAATCAAGCTGTCACATCCAGCCCAGGTCTTTCATCCACTGGACAAGCTGCACTCTCTTTCCTGTGCCTGTTCTCTGCAACAAGTCACAGCAATCTCAACAGAATGTCTTGAGTTTCCACATGTGCCAGTTGTGAGAGCACACAATGCGTACCAGAACTGACAGGAGACGACAGCCACACAGAAAGAGTGTGAGATGAGCAGCTTTTTGGAAGGATGGAAGGGAGAACCAGAAGTGAGAGCAAGGAAGAGCGGGGCAGAATAGACGTGACAGCCTAAAGACAGCTTAAAAGAAGGGAGAACCAGGGAAACAATGTCAGATAAGGAAAAGGAAACTGAAAACAAGAAACAGAAACCATTCACTATTTCAGAGGAGGAAGGGAGATTTCAAAGACAGTAGAACCAGGAAGAAAAAGTGTAGGAAAGGGGGAGGGCTATGAAGGTGAGGTTAAAATTGGTATAATAGAAAACAGGAAAAAGTAGGGACAGGTATGGGAGGTTAGAGATTGAGCAAATGTCCATAAATATGAGGAACAGGGAAAGAAGGAAGAGTTGACTTGAGACTTGAATTAACTGTTGATGAAAGCAGAAAGAAATAGGAACAGAGAATGAAAAAAACATTTTGGGAATGCTAAGGGAAAGGAGGGATGTGAAGACATTGGGACAAAGGGGAGAAGAGTAGACAAAAAGTGTTATCTATGCAGAAGAGAAGCGTAGATGAACATTTTTTTAAATTCCAAACCCAAAATAAACCAAAAAATGAAATCCCATCTTGTCTTAAGCTGTCAAGCGGGGAGAAAGGGATGAGGTGATCCATATCCTATCACAGTCCTACAGGACTGTAGACTCTTTGCATATTACAGAAATAGCAAAGCAACTTGCATATTACAGAAATAGCAACTTGCATATTATAGAAATAGCAAAAGCAACTTTTTTTTTTTTTTTTACCCTGGTACCTGCTGCTGCAAAGCTAATCCACTTCTGGATGCCCATGTTAGTTCCTCCAAAGATGACCCTGTTGTGCACAAATACACTGAAGTTTCAATATAAATGCATCCAAATGTATTAGAAGTTTTCCATTTATCTTCCTAATCTAGTTAGGTTATACCTTGGATTGCAGTGACCGACACTTACTTTCTGTGTGGACCTATTCACACTAAACCACTCCTTCAGGAAAGCACTCACCAAACGCATGTGAGCACACACCAGTATTAAGTGGCACAGTTACAGGAAGAGAGACACAAGGCACAATATAATCCTTGCTTTGTAAAGTAATCCTCAGTGTTATAGATGAACAAACTGACTTAGAAAGGCATTTGGGGACAAAAGAGTTTTATTATAGCCTTGAGATTTAGGCAGGTGTCTGTACTGCTTCTGATTATGATTTTGCTATCAATTGGATTCATTGCCCCAGGAAAATTAATTTGCATTTGAGTTTAGTGGATATTTTTTAGTTTCTATATATTTCCTAAGAATGTTGCAAATCTTTCTTAACTAGTAGCTTTATCCCACAACACGATAATAAACTGCAATGCTTAAATGAAATAAGAGTATGATTAACGTGAGTGCTGCTGTAAAGAACTTTCTAGGGTTTCTGTATATTCACTGCCTATTCGGGTCCCTCAAGCTCTCTCCTTTGAAAACAGGTGTTGAATTAGACTGTAAGTATAAAACTAGACTGTAAGTATAAAACCAGACTGAAGCATTAATGTAGAAAAATATGATGCAATCTGTGGCCCACTGGATTCTCAACATTTCGATAAGGCCACAAAAAAGGTAGCTTGCAACAGGTATTGGACGTTTTTGGAGAAAATTGTGGTGATTTCAGATCAGTTTAGTGGAGCAGCCGTTTCATGAAGTGGTTAACCAGCTGCTCACGCATGCCTATTGCACTCATCTTACAAAATTGTTCAAATATTCATTGAGTTTTCTGCTACTTATGCACAGGACCACACTTTGAAATGGTGATGCCTTGTCTGTATTTAATTGATTCTTTCCTCTGATGTGCAGACACGTGGTGCTTACTGCAGGATGCTACAGTGTAGGAGGCCACAGAATGTGCAGTGAAACTGCCTGAAACCCAATCTGTGCAAACACAGTAATGTTATCTATACAAAAAAGTAAACTGTAAAATGACAAGTGAAAGAGAATGACTGTAGGCTGTGTAAGTATATAAACTGTAGATCGGGTCTGAGGGAAAATGGGCTCAAATCCTCCCTTTCTTCTCCTCTCCTTGCTAGGCTACACTGAGCCCAGTGAAGTAACTCAGCAAGGTAAATTTAAATAATTCAGTTCCTAACTGAAGAATCATCTCCTATTGTTATTCATTCATTCTTGGTATGAAAGCCATTTATTTTTTCCCCACTGGACCATTTAGAAAACCACAAAGTTATCGAGTTACTGATCAAAACTTAATGAGATTATTTACATGCAAAAATACCCCAGTCACTGGTTTGAACCACATGAACTTCACATAATTCACGGGGAAATCAGAGGCACTGAAACCAGCTCCCCCTCTCACGGCCGGGAGAGCAGCTGCCTGTAGGATCGCGGTCGTGCCAAGGATACTTTACGCTCTGCAGATGGTTCCCTTCCCTCTCGAGTCTGAAGATAGAGATGTGCTGAGCAAGCCCTTTGTAACATTCCTGTTGAAAAGATAATAGCCAGAAATCAAGTCTGAGCAAAAAAGGATAGTGGAATAGTTCCCCTAAATATAAAAATCTATCGATGGCCTTTTAGCAACAGCAACTAATTTGGTATTTCCTAAGCAAGGGCTTGATTGATGATACTTGGAAGGGATAATGTTTTTAAATGTTAGAACTGGAATGAAATTATATCATTGTTGATTGTAGTGCATGCCTGCTCACACCAGTTATCATCCTCTGCCTGTCTGAAGATTAATACTCTGTATATATACTAGGAGGGGAGAAAGTTGGAGCAAATTCCTTTCCAGCATTTTTTTAGTTCAGACAGACTTTTTCCCCTGGTCAGAAAATCCTATTCCCAGCATTTTATATGCAGCAACTACAGGAAAATGCATTGAAAAGCCTTGGTCCAGAAAGAGTCACATCATTATTGACGGAGCTGTGAGTGGTGACAGCCTGATCGTTCTACTGCCCGATCAATATAAGTTTCTGTAAGGTTAGTGCCCAGTGAGCAGGGCTGCACTCTTGTGGAGGTATCTGATAGACCTCCCAGAGGTATCTGTCACTGCAGAGAGCCTGGTTTGTGCCTTGTGCAACCGAAACCTTTTAGGAATGGCGTGTAAGTGTCCTAAGAAGGCATGCCAACAGGATGACCTTTCCCTAAGGAACTCAGAATTATCATGCCCTGAAGCGAGAAGGAGAATTTTACAGCTGTCGGTGCAGCTTAACTTTTGTCTGCTTTTCGCGTGGCTATTTACAAGCAAGTGTCATCACGTACCACCAGTACTATATATGGCTTCAAAGTAAAGCAACTTTCCTTTACCGATGAGAAACACGCCAAAACCGCGAAATGCCATTGCAGGTCTTGCCAGCAGAAACAGAGAAATGTTCCTTCTGCGTCAACAAGAACTGGCTCTGTAAAGTAATTTGTGCTTTGTTTAACATCAGCATCGTAGCTGGCTTTAAATTGGTAACAGGATTAAAAGACACCGAAGAGCTGGTAAGAGAGGGACAGAACGAATGGAGTCTGAGGAGGTTCTGAGGTATTAGAAGTTGCTCCACACCACAGTCATTTGTCAAACCACAAAGAAATTAATGGAGCCCATAAACCACAGGACTCCCAACCATAAAGTCCTGCAGTTAATACCTTATTTTGTGCATGTTGAAGTGCTATCCTGATGTGTATTCTTAGTAAATTAAAACGGGATTTTACGGATCACATGCAAATAAAGCAGTCGCTGCTCCTCTGCAGCTTGTAGGCCCAACTACTTTGGTGTTAAATGGGTTCAATCCATATATGAGCAAGTGATAGAGTGATGGCAGGATTTCAATTTTTTTTGCCTTGGTGGTCTTTTCCAGTGTTTCTTGGATAACCACTTACCAATTATCCCTCCAGTATTGTTGCTGAGGGCGCTGCCTCTGACAGATCTGCCTGTGTACTGCAAGCTTTCATGGAATTGCCAAAATTACTTCATTCACCATTTGAGCTTTCCTTCACTCAATTTAGGAAAGATAAAGGCATCTGTGTTCTCGTCTGCATATATACATACAGAATTTTTCATTATTTCTAACAAGGAATCCTATTTTTTTGGACTAGCTTTCAAAAAGTCTTCTTTCAGACCTTAAGGCAACTAAAATTGTAGATATAAACTGACAGAAACCAACATGTTTTTCCAAATTAAAGCATAACGAAATGCTATTTTTTGTTTTACATTAGCTTCTTAACCTTTATATATCTTATAATTTCACTAAGCCTAAAAGGCTTAGCACCTACTAAGGCTTCTGTCAGTGATTTCACTCAGAGCAATTCCTTATGCTCCATGTATAGTTGCAGTAATTGTTATATACATTTGTGTCAGATATCGTGTACCTTGTCTCACGTAAGAAACAGGCTCTGTTTTTAAAATATAGTAATATGCAAAGCAATGTTTTGTCATAGTATTTGAACACAGGCATGTAAACTGCTCCTTTCTCTCCGCCATAACACAGAACCTCTCCTCATTGCTTTAAAAGTCCTAAGAGGGACTTCTGCTAATAGCTTCCTGAAAAAAAAGGGATAGGAGGAGCATGATCCCAAATCCATGAATAAGGAGCTAACATATGTTGTACCTACTCTACAAAGTAGACCTATAAGGTTAACATAAATTTTAATTATTGCTTTTTGGCTGTGATCTAAGACTGTTGATATTACTAGCAGTCAAGCTCCTAGTATCTGAGTATAAAGTAGCACTTTTTTCTTTAACAGTACCGATTTTTTTAAGCCAAACAGAAACTTTGGTTCTGCTTCCTTTAAAAACCAATCTGGCTCCATACCTATGGATGGCTTTCTCAAGTGACTGCCTTGTGAGAAGTGGCCAGAGTATTAGTGCGGTAATGAGCTGTGTGCCTCAGGCTTTGTAGGCAGTTGTTCAACTATGCAAGTCTCTCAGTTTTCCATTTCCAAAATCATAAAGAAAGAAGAGAAGGCAACAATGGCTGTTGCTCCAAATTTACACCGTTTAGACAAGATAAGACAGCTTCTTGTTTTATTTTAGGCTGTTTACCTGTGTTTAGGATGGCACATGGTGGTGGGAGAAAAGGTTTGTGATAAGTTACATTCTTCATAGAACAAGGCAAAAAAATCTTTTTTTTCTTATTTGCAATTTGTGCTCATGTCTTATTGGCAAAAGCCCATCTCTGTGATGTTACGCAACTACATATTTCTAGTGCTTACACTGCTGAATGCTGGGTAGAGGACTCACCAAATCAGTCATCTATAAAGATACTTGGCAATCACTAAAAATCAGAATAGAACCCCCAGAGGGTGAACATGCTCCAATTTAGATTAATATTTCATATTAAGAAACACATTCCTGTTCTATTTTGGTTTTCAGGATGCCAAAGAACATGTTCTGGGCATGATTCGTACTGAAACCCCCCCAAAATCCATTTTTTTTCCTATCCCATAAACCTGCTAATCATTTATAGATAAGATCGTTACAGTAAGCTCAAATTAGAGTGCAGGATCTAAATCTTTGTATCATTAGTCAATCATTTATGAAAATATTTTTTAAAGATCTGTCATAAATACCATCAATTCTACCAGTGTGTCCTTGTTTTCTTTGTTTTTTCTTTTTAAAAAAATGCCATTGAAAAGGAAGGTTAAATAAAAGCCAATTATTTATAGACATAAAACTACTTTCTAAACAATGCTTATCGCACAAGAAAAATTCCAGAAAACTGATTTTTGATAATTATGTAAAAGTCAACTTGCGCAGAGCTCCCTGCAAATATCTCCCCCAGTCTGTGGAACAACAGAAATGATTAAGTGGCTAAAGAGACTTTGCTGTGAAAAACTCAGTAACTTTGGTCTAAGCAATATATATACGCATGCACACACATGCACAAACTCAAGCACAAGGAGAGGGATGTCCAGCATTTGTGGTTTTATCCTGTGTTTGAGATAGAAATCTCTGATTTAATTTATTGGCAGTACTAGCCTAAATTTTTGAAAGAGGCTGATTAGCCTGATTCAAGGCACTTAAGATTTTTAGAGGGAAGTTCATTTTGAAAATTAAGCTCTTTCTTCATCAGAGCCACCTTTTCAAAGTGCAAACACCTAAAAGCCATCTGCATCGGGTATTAAAAATACAGTCTGTGACTGAAATCTCTGATGCATACAGACCGGAATTTTAGCATAGCATAGGAGACAAATAATGCACTATAGGCACTTTGATACCACAGAGAATTAGCAAAATACCATTAAAATATTACAAATACAAAAATAATTTGTCATCTGAAATCCAGCTAAAATGAAAATGTAGCTGTAAAAAGCCTACTAAAGTAATCCTTTGCCTCATTTTAAAGTGGCTCTTAATAATTAAGGTTCTCTGAAAGATCTTTAGATTAAAAAAAAAAAAAAGAAAGAGGAGAGAGTAGTTTTACCCAATCAGTACCTATACAACTATTTTTTCCATCGTCTCCTCTTGATTCATGCACTTTCTGTCCATTAAACAGAACTTCTTCCCGTCTTCTTATTTCTATTCAGCAGCTGAAACCAAAACAAAATCAGAGCATACAAAACGAATAATATATAGTGAGTTTCCATTCTTCTGTTCTCCAGGCCACGGCGTTCCTGACAGCACGTGGCGGCACGGCCTGGCCCTATCAGCTGCTGCAAACTAACAGCTCAGCCGCCGCTAAGGAATACTGGCTGTTTCCATACCTCTGCACAGGTATTTTTTGGGAAGAGGGGCTTACGCATGTCTCCTGCGTCTTTGTTCTTAACTAGCTTGCTGCCTGCCTGGTCTGGTGATTCTGTGCCTGTTGCGGGCTCTCAGTGCCACGAGCACTGCCTTCATCCCAAGGCTGAAGCAGCAAGGCTGAAGCAGCAGCAACTCTACTTTCCCTTCTTCTGTACCAGTGGACAGAAAGCTTTTCACATGAAGATAGCTGATGCTATGAAGGATGCTTTTAAGAGAAGTATTGAACAAAGAGCGACGTTCTGTGCCTTTCTCCAAATACTACAGTATTAGTGCAGCACTGAAGGTTAATTTTCATACAGTTCCTGTGTAAAAATTGTGCACTGTTTGGAGGATAAAAGCCAAAGTCTGATCTCACTGATGTCAGATGAGATACCCCAGTGATGAATGTGGTTTTTGGCTTCCCAGGCAGCCATCAGAGTCAATGTGTTTCTAATAAGATGGAGACTCAGAAGGGACCAGGTGCTCTATTAGTTTAAATTGTTAGGGTAGCAGGAGTTGTGTAGGTTAGTAGATGGAAAATGCTTTCTGCCTTCCCTAAACTCGTGCTTCTGGTCCAGTTTGGACTGGCTGAGGCTCTGACTGAGGCTTCCTTTATAAGTCCTTTATGTAGTAATAATAAAGCAAATACTTGATGCTGTATGCTTGTGAGAGACCTTAGTTTCAGCACTTTAATTTCTTGGTTATTTTGTTTTTGAGCAGAATTCTACGTGTCCCCCTCTAGGTAATTATTTTTCTTGTATTTTCAAAGCAGCTCTTATGCCT
The DNA here is from genome assembly GCF_040182565.1 of Anser cygnoides. Classification (NCBI taxonomy): domain Eukaryota; kingdom Metazoa; phylum Chordata; class Aves; order Anseriformes; family Anatidae; genus Anser; species Anser cygnoides. The sequence continues at coordinate 35,389,265 of NC_089875.1, read as the reverse complement.
GCTATTTACATAAATCTTTAGTTCAAAGGTAGCTGACATTCATTAAGCATACTGCTGTACAAAATTCTTCATGCAAGCTAAACACAAAACCTGTGGCTTGATAATAAAGCTGTAATGGAACAAAATGTTATATTGCAAAATGAAGGTTACGCAAAGCTTCACCTACACTGGAGTAATTTCAGACCACAGAGCTGTAAAGAGGCTGGCAAACAGTGGAGTGAATGCTCCTGTTGGAGAGAGCCCCATCACAGCTTGCAGTCACTCCAGGAGCGCTTCTGGCAGCAGCTCAGCACCCCGAGGAGCACTTCTGGGGTGTCCACAACATCACCTTTGTGGCGCTGGACTCTTTTTCCAGAACAGGGGAGCTGCTCACCAGTAGCTGCACTGCATCAGGATACCCTGTGTACCTGCAGCTTGGCACAGCCATGTGTATTTTTCTGCTCTAACAGCACCTGCAGCAGCGTTCAGTGCCTCCACCCCCTCACCTGCCCTCCCGAGAAGCAAGGCTATGCTTGTTAGCAGTGCTATGGCCCCAAGCCTCTCCTGCCTTCATAAATCCTGCACATTTTCAGGGACCCAGGAGAGAGATGTTGAGGAGAAAGTTGCAAGTACACCCACAGATAACAGAGCTTGAAAAAATTCCAGTTACCAGTAATGTCTTTTTTTTTCTTTGAGTGCTAATCTGAGCACATGTTTACAAAGTATGTGACTGCATGCAGTACCGCCAACATACCACGGCACAACTGGAGAAGTGCCTTGGTGTCCCTTAAATCGATCAAGACCGAAGGACTCTTTTTCTCAGGACAGAGCAGTCTCATGCCTGAAAGTATCCATATTTGCGTAGTGCAATTAAAAAGGGTGAATGAAGTCCAGATGGCAGCTCTGCAATTGCAGAGATGAAAACCTCCTACAGGGGAGGTCACTAGTACCATCTGAGCTGTGATGGAGGTTCAGATCATACTGTGCTGCTCTGCCTTACAGGGGCTTAACAGGTTTTAACATCATCTGTGACCACTGAGACCATCTGTGTGGAGGTGACTGACCCTTTATGAGCCTTCAGCCACAAATTTCAAAAGATGGGAAAAAAATCTGCATATTTCATCCTGTCAAGATTTTTTTTTTCCAAGACTAATTTTTCAGCTAGGATGGAAGCTGGACTTCCTCTCAGAGAGATGCCCAGGAGGAGTCCTAAGCATGCCTTAGTCAGGGAAAAAAAAAGGCTATTTTCACTGCGATGAAGGAGGGAGCTCAGCGCTGACCTATTGGGGAGTTAGGAACAGGTTCATTTCCTTGAAGGGCTAGGACTGATATCTGGTAGAGACCCTCACTAACACGTCTGTGAATTGTCCGGTAGTGGAGCAAGAAAGGTCAGAACAGCCTCTTGCTCTGAGAACCTCTTTTCTTAGTAAAAAGATCCACTGACTTATGTCCTGAACTGATGGCACTGCTCTTCAGCCCCACCTGACCACACGTTAGGTGGTTTCACAGTAAAAATGCACCCAGCAGCACATGAGGTCAAGTTAGCTTTGTAAGGATACGTAAGTATTATCCTTTCTACCACCAACTAAAACATTTTCCATGTGAGGTGCTCGTGTGGTCCACAGATGAGAACTGGCTGACCTCAGTGCCACCACGTATGAGGTGCTGCTCCCTGAGAGTGCAGGTCTTGGACCTGAACGGAGGAGGTCTGGTGGCAAGGCCAGGCCCAGGGCACGCTGCCCATGTGGTAGGAGAGGACGAGGAGGGTGAGTGGACTGACTGCCTGTGCGGCAGCCTGGCTCCTATTGTCTGGAAGAAGACCACGATGCGTCTGTGAACCACAATGTGTGTGTAAAAACCACGTACTGGAAAAAGAGGGTACTTTCCCAGGAAAGAAACAAGCTAACTTGTATGACAAATTAGCAGCATCCACCACACTAACAGATACAGTGCTTTCCTTTTGTAGGCTACTTCAAGTCTACTTGAAATGTTGTTCCTCTTAATTAGTTCTACATCATGAAAGAGAAATGAGCCGCCTTCCAAAACAGTCAGTTTTGATGCCAAAAATAAAAAATCAAAAAAAAATGGGCAAAAGGAGGACTAATGCATATGTTTTTCTTGGGGCAGCATAGTAATATTTTCCAGTCCACAAGTGTTAAGAGTGAAATCAAGCAGGTATTTATTTTGCACATGCTATATTGAATTCACCCCTTGCAGAAGTGGGAGCACTGGCTGGGGCAGAGAAGTTGCTGTGTCTGCCAGTTGTGTGCGCCAGCTGGTGCAAAGGGAGAGAGCACGGGGGATTGCCTGGTAAAGAAAAACCTCCATTCAGGGGCTGCATTGCTGTGAATGTAATCAGCAGCCACCACTTTGTGGGAGCAGCCCAGCAGAGCAGGCTGCTTGAGAAGTTTTCGTTTTCATCTTTTTCTTACCACAACATGCAATCAGCTATCAGCGATGTTAACCCAATCGTAGCACATTGGGTTGTTATAACAGTGTAGCAATACTGAAAAAAAGCTCAATAAGAGAAAAACAAGGTTAAAATATTTTATTATGTTCATAGAGCTAAGAATATGAAAATGTTGGTTTGTTTTACCTCTGCTGCTTAATACTGAGATAAAGTCAGACAACATATCAGTGTGCAGACATTCAGCATTGGATGTACAAGTGTTAGAGTCAGCACTTAAGAAACTGCCTGCAAAGACTGTGGTCAACATATTACAGTCAATGCAGGCTTGTATTTATTTATTTTCCTGATCTATGTATATTTACTATTTAGAAACAAAGAACTGAGACACTAGAATGAAATCAGTCAGTGGCAGAAAAGAGTCTTCCAGTCCCAAAACTTGGAACTGAAAATAGATATTCCTAATTCCAAGTTAGTATACAAAGCATGAGGCTGTTTTCCTCCCTTTGCTTCTGAACAGAAGGAAAGTAGGAAATAATTTCAGTTTTTCATGTGATATACAGCTTGATAAATCCTAGGAACAGAGAACCCATATATTGAACGAGCTTCAAACCCCATCTTACTGAAAAATACAACAGCAATTTCCTTCTCATGATAACCAATTTTCTGAAGGAACTGATTTTTAGATATGGCTCACAGAGGACATACATGAAATTAATAAAAGAAATTAAAATTACTTTGTGTATCTCAAGTGGCTACTTATGGGCATGGAGAACACAAGAATAAGAATAAGAGAGCATTAATTAGTTTTACTCCATAAAATACTATTTGCTTTGGCAACAGAGTTTCTATTCTTTTAATATCTTAGAATCATTTCTCTTTAGCTGTATTTTTATTACATCTGTACATGAACGTTACTATACACTGCTGTACACTTTGCAGCTCTTCTAATTTCATACTTGCATATAAATTCTAATGTCTTTTAATGATTTGAAAATGTGTTACAGTATTAATATTCCATGATTACATACAACTGTGGGCTTTGAAAGGTGTTTTTTTTTTTGTTGTTGTTGTTGTTGTTTTTTCTCCTAGTACAATTTGATTCTCTGTAAATGCAAGTTGAAATTGTTCGGTCCATTGAAGCCAAGCAGCTGAAAATCACAAAAATAAAAATAAAAGGGCCAAGCCTTGTGAACAACACTGTTATTAACTTCAGTTGAAAGACTTTATATAGAATGGTATATTTTCCCTGTGGAAAAGGGTAATATGATTAAAATTTGGGAGGAACGAAGGCCTAAATCAGAAGAAAAACATCTACCCTGATACATCTTCTTACTCAGTATGTTTTTATCTATCACACTACCAACACATTATAAAATGGGACAAATTCACTTGCACTTCCTGATGGACCTGGTATGAAGTAAGGAAAGCCTGTCCAATATAAATGTCCAGGAAAGAGCTTACAGAAAGCAATGTCTCTGTGCTGAATGGTGTTACAGGGGTTAGGGTGCCAAAGATTTCAGAAGTAGCTGAGGTTGAAAACAAGTGCATCTGGAGATGTTTAAGGGAGAGGTCAGCTACAGGTTTCCAGATGGCTGAAAAAACGAGCTGCAGTAGAGAGCATAAGAGCTAGCAGGAGACATCATCTAAATTAATCAATCACAACCCTGTTAAAGTTCAAGTTTAAGTTGGAGAAGGTGTTCAGTTCAGGGCTGGTTCCCAATTTATTGAAATGGCTCTCAAACTTTAAGCTGCAAACAACAGATATTGCTCTTAGGCTTTCTTAAAATCACAGAGATGACTGTATGTCATGATCACACAAGCACTCTCTGTTGAGGAAAAACAATTGTCCATTTGTCCAGCTCATGCGAATAGGGTCAGGGTTGTTCAACACCTGCTTTAGAAAAACACGCTCAACAGTTACCACATTTTGCTGCAACAGGTGCTGAACACATCTAACCTTGGGCATGCTAGAAGGGCAGCTGTTTTCAACGCTATCTGATGGGAGGAGGAAGCTCTGGCATGTTTATTAGCAGTAGTTGTACCGTGGTTACATCTCCTCATTCTTCTGGAAGTGAGTAGCTGACAGCTATAGTTTGCAATTGCAGTCTCTTCAGAGGAACTTTCCTCAGCCTAAAATCTTTATGTTCCTTCAAGATGGGTAAATGAGGCTGATATTTGTCAGTACTCGTGGAAAACAATTCCTAAAACTATCTGAGAAAACGGTCCTTCATATGAAATAGCAAAAGTTAGATCTTGTTTTGTAGCATGACACTCTAACCTATAGTGGCACAGTGCTGTAAATTGCTTAGTTCCATAAGAAACAAGTCATAAAAAAGACAAAAAGGTTGTGAATAAGATCACTGAATTACAATTAAATGCTGTTACAACCAAATAGCTCATGTACAACTTCATAAACACTTCAGCTGGTGCTCTTAAATTTCCAGATATATTTACTTTACTCCTCTAAAGCACATTAAAGAAAAAGCGTTCTTTGTTGTCTGGAACTATTTTGAATCTTTAGCAGTTCACTTAACACATCATAGTGGCTGTCATAGGCTTTCCTAAAACACCAGAGAAAAAATGCATACCTCAGGAGAGGAATAAATCTCTTACAAGGTATTAGTGTAATTAAGTAGGTCACCCTACAAAGGTGAAGTCCCTGTTAGTATCACTGGATTTCAGTCCTGATTCAGCAAAGTTCTTAAGCAAGTTCCACCAAAATCCATATGCACATACAGACGCCAGTTCTTTTCTGAGTCATGTTCTTTAATTGTTCTGGTTCAGGTGGATTTTGCCTTTCACTTCCTGATGGAGAGTCAGCCCTACAGCACGTGACAGAGCCAGATGTCCAAACATAAATTATAATTGTGTCTTTCAAGTTTATTACTCTTCTTCTCCTGACTTGTCTCAGTGTAAACCCATCCTATCCCAAACATGCCCGCTCGAGAGTTGCATTCAAACCCTTGTATCCTGTGGCAAATCTGCAAGAAAGCAGAACGGTGAGGTTAGCATTTTCAAACCTGTGGATGTTCACAGAAAGCACACAGAAGGGCTGAGATTGGAAGGAACTGCCTGTCTAGTTCCAGCCCTACCAGCTAGAGCTGAAGCAGGTTGCTCAGGCTCGTGTCCAGTTGGGTTTTGAATTATCTCCAAGGGCAGAGAGACTCCACAGCCTGCATCAGCAACCTGCTCCTGTGTTTCACACTTACAATTAAAAAAAAAAAAAAAAAAAAACAACTTTTTCTAATGTTTAAATGGAATTTCCTGTATTTCAACACGTGCCCATTGTGTTTTTTCCTTCCATGGGGCACCACTGAGAAGTCTGGCTCTGTTTTCTTTCCTCCCCACCATCATAGGGTTACTCACACTGAGAAGACCCCCCCTGAGCCTTCCCTTCTCCAGGCTGAACAGCCCAGCCGTCAGCCTCTCCCCGTTCGTTGCTGCAGGAATTGTGATTAGGTTCCCGCTGTCCTCTAGGAGGACGGATGTTTGCCTGAGGGGCCTGCCCTGGAAGCAGGTGGCAGTCCTGCTGAGAAAGGTTTCAGTGAAAGCTCCTGGCGTGTGGAGGCAGGCTCTCGGGGGAAGCAGCTCCTTTTTTCCAAGGAAAGCTAATTTAGGATATGGACTACGTCATCCTACAAGAGGCATTCTAGGAGTGGCCACCTGAGGCAGAACTTATGATCTGTCTTTTATGGTGAATTTTTCTCGTAGGGGTTTTTGTCTGTGTGTTTCAGTCATGGTGGTAGTGGTGGTGATAGTGGTGGTTTTCTTTTTTTTTAATTAAAGACAAACACCAAGAAGATGATGAGCCAATAATTTTCACATTGTAGGAGAGCACTAGAAGATTGAACTGTCTTTCAGGTACAGAACTGAATACTGAAAGATAGTTTGCAAAGTATGTCTGTCTGAATTATTATTCTGAAGCATATCGTTTCAGTAAAAGCTTTGGAAACAAAGCACAGATAAATGGAAGCAAGTTTTGTGCAGCACACAAAGCACAGCCCATCAGAAGAACTGGTTTGTATACTACAGTTTTAGCTCTTAGATTTGAAGGTGTCCACTTCTCTGGCTCATGACAGCCCTTCGATGGAGGCTTACAGACAACACAAGACATTCCCTCTACATTCAGACTTTAGGTCTTCCCTGGCCCATGGCAGATCTTTATTTGCTACTTGTCATTGCTTAATCCATTTTATATTGGGGAAATTTTGAAAACAGGGAGGCAGTCTGGCTTTGTCATTAGACATTAAATTAATTTGCCTGCCTGGTACTACACTACAAAAACCAGGATGCTTCCTTTAGCTTTCTGTGTTCTCACTCCTCTTGGACATAGCAGGGGGATTGGTGTTTCTGATGCCCCTGAGGCAGGAATAGCCTGACATGAAAGATACATCCCAAAGGACTGAATAAACAAACCAGATGGTCAAAGGAGCTGACAGACCAGCTGTCAATGCATAGAAGCCAGTGAAGGAGAAGGGATGTGAACTCCTCACTAGGCTGCAGAGTTCTCATAGCTGTTCAGATAAGCAAACTCTTTCCTTTTCTGATCCTAAAGATGAATTCATAACTACTTAGATGCAAATGCAAGCATTTTATGTTTTAGTCATTCCAGCAATGGCTGAAGACCAGTTTTACCATCATGCAAATAAGCAATCCCTCCTAGGCATGCAGTTTTCAACTTTCTGCTCTCCCAGCACCTCAGAGCCACTGTTCAGGTAGCAGCGATGTGTTTGCAAAGTGCTTTGTGGGCTGGAAGTGGCCCAGTGACAAGAGGGATCTCATGCAGTTGCAGTTGCATGTTCCAGTTGAGGAATGTGCCTTTTGATGGGCCTGTTCCTAGAAAGACCTCACAAAGCTGAGTGGACAAAAAAAAGGTCTAATTAGCTTCAGCATTAAAAAAATAATAATAATTAAAAAAAGTGAAGTAATTCATCTTAGAAAAATAGTCTAAAGTGTGCTTGTAGGATGCTGAGCTTGAAATTGGCAGGTACAGCTCAGGGAAGAGATCTTGCAGACATCACTGGCAATACTCTGAAATCATCACTTTAAGATACAATATCAGTCCCAGAGTATGCACACACACACACACACAAACAAGTCAAGTATCATCAGAAAGGGCATTGAGAACGTAACAGAAAGCACCATTTTGCTGCAGTACAAAATCTTGTACTCACGTCTTGGGTACTGTGTGCAGTTTGATCTCACATTGCAAAAGTCAGAGTAACATTTGAAAAGGTGCAGAAAAAGATGAGAAATTATGGAGATTCTCAAGCAGCTGCATTGCAAGGAGAGACTTAAAGGTCTAAGTCTTTGATTTTGAGTGGGGAATGATCAGTTAGAAATGTGAAGGCATTCAATTAGGTGGATGTGGAGCTGTTAACTCACCAAATCCCTCAGTATAAAACTAGGTGTCACCCATTAAAACTAGTAGGAAATGGGTTTAAAACAGGTGGAGGTATATGTTTTTTCACACAGCAGGCAGTCAAGTTCTGACATTTGTTGCCACAAATTTTGGAGGCAGACAGCAGATGCTAAAAGGAATTGGAAGTGCCTGGAAAACCAGGCAGGAATTGCTTAACCGGTGACTGCGGACACAGGAGCAGTAGTAGGGGGATCGTGGCCAACAGTGCAAGCTCTCCCAGTTATCATTTCCTGCGGCCGCTGGTGGGGGCAGAATACTGGTCCAGCACAGTAGGGTATATCTTATATTCTTATTTTCAATACTGAGCTCTGCTGAGATGTAATTCGCATTTGCTTCCCAGCATCGCGTACAGGAGCCGGCTGGTCTGCAGATTACAGATCAGTAGATCAGATCCTAATACTTCTGGCGTGCGGGGTCACAGAGTGGCAGAAAGACTGCAACAGCGTGTAGTAAGTCCATGAGAATCTCAGGCAACATCTGGAGAGCGTGACACGTGGTCGAATGATTAAGTCATCTGCTCCACAGCACTCCTGGCTGTTTAAGGACTTCTGTCAGAGGAAAGCATTGAGAACATCAGGATGATAGACAGTAATAACGAAAAATGTAAATTATTCCTTCTGATTCCTTCTGTTCCTCTTTTGGCTCCTACTACAGGACTTGCTGAGAGTAGGATTACGGGAGGCCATGAACAAGCTTAAAATCTGTGCACTACTTAACCACCTCCTATTTTGTATGTGGGAAGGAAGTGGCCTAAATCTGACCCATCTAATATATATAATATATTCCACAGCATGTAATGTTATGACAGCTTAAGTAGATATACGAGCGCTGAATTGGTAACTCGTTCAAATCAAAATTGGTATGCCTCCTATCTCAGTATTGCAAGTTCTGGTTTTATTCAGATAATTGTGTTTATTTTTTCTTTTCCAACAAGATAATTGTGTGTATTACTTCAGCCTGTGGTATTTGTTAATCTTGTCCACGTCCACGTTTTTTCTAATGCACTTCCATGAAATTTTAGATACAGATATCATCTGTGCTGGTAATGGGGAATGTAGGCACTTGACAGGAGTAGAGGGTTGAGAATCTGTTTTGCCTGCCTCACAGAGATGTTGCTTAGGGTCAGAATTTTTCCCCCCTAAGTACAACACTACATGGACTGTGTGAGCACATCACAAATGGGCTGGTCTTTCTGATGTGCCTGTTCAGAACATTCCTTTTCTACAAATGAGGAGTTAAGGCACTGAGAAATTTGTGCTTTGTGAGAAGTCAGCGACAGAGATGAGCTGGAGTGCCTTAACCACAAAGCTGCTGTAGGCCAGTTGAAATGACGGGCCGTGGGGCGAGTCTTTTGTGAGTCTGACGTGATCACAGAGCACTTGCAGGGACACTGTCTAATGGAAAAGGATGACTATTCTCTTTGACATTTAGTCTCCTCTAATAATGATAATATTTGGCACACATCAGATACTTTCCTTGCAACTGTTCAAAGCCCTTTGGCGTGCCTGTAATACAGGTAAGTGGTATAATGGGAATTAAAGCACTGGGAATCTGCACAGATACAAGGGGGGAGAGGATAGGTTGGTCATTAGGAGAGCTTTCTTTCAATAGATCCCATAAGCGTGAACCACCAGGCATTTGCTTTAGTCACATGAATATTCATGACTTGCATTTTCTTCAGTGCTCCTCTCTCATCACCTTCTTCTCTTTTTGTGTCTTTCTGTCTTTCTTTCCGCAACATCGTTTTTTCTTTGTCCAGCTTGGCTTGTTGTTGTTGATGGCTCAGCCTCTAAGTCTTAAATCGTTCTGCACCCCCTATAATGTCTATTCTAGCTCTTGAGCCCCTGCTTGTGCACTGACTCTCTGGAAAAACTGTATTAGCACTCAAGAACAGGACTCTCATACTTACACAGAGAAAAAAATGAGAGAATCGGGAGTGTCTCTCGATCATGCTTTATTCATGTGGAAGTCTCACAGGCACGTAGTTGTTGGCATTGCTCACAGACAATAAATTAACAGCTTGGAAAGCTTGGAGCTTCCCTCATCCCGTCACCTTGTCCTCGAACCTGAGATCAGCAAGAATCATGAGCAAATGTGCTTCCAAGTAGTCTATTCTCATATCAATTCATGTTCTGCAGCAGTGCTGTGGTCTCTGTATTTTTTAACTTTTTTTTTTTGGGGGGGGGGCAAGAGGGGATTACTTGAAGTATGTTGTGTATATCTCTCTGGAAATTACACCTTACCTTTTTAAAGGACCATTAGAAAGACAGGTCAACAATTACAAAAAAGACACAAAAGGCTAGGGAAGTGGACTTTTAGCTCTGCCAGTTGCTATCTTGATGGATTAGTGAGAAGATAAAAGATATGAGCATGCTTTTTAGTACTTAATCCCAAAACATGAGTTCAGTTGCTTAAAGGAAACTCTGTCTAGATATAGTCATTGCCTTCCCTGTCTCTCCTGGATCTCATTTCATTGCCCTTTTTTCTCTTGCCTCTCATGTTTAGTCTCTCCTTTGCCATTGGTATTACCACTCTTCCCAGAATCTGGTAGATGCTCCCAAGGAAGTCTTCCGAGAAGCCTGGCAAGGAAGGCAAGGTTCAAGAGCCATTCTGCAACATATTTAAAACAAATTTCAACAAGCCACTGAAGGATCCTTTCACTCATATGTTTTAGCTTTGGAAGCTCAATCAGCTAGTTGTTTGGGTTGCTAGTACTCACAGAAGCAATGAAAGTGATTAAAATAAGAAAAAAAAAAAAAAAAATTTTATAAAGCAGATGTTGTTAGAGATTTCTGGAAACAAACAATCCTGCAGTTTCCCAAACCCATGAGAAGAGGAGTGGCTGAAGGAACCTTGCTCATTCACAGACTCTACTTGTGCGTGCAATTTTCTGCTGATGTGAACGACAGAGATAGGGTTATGTATGTCTGTCCTTCCTATTTGGTGGCTTGTGTTAGATAGGTCTATAAACCAGATTCGTATCAGTTTTAATTTTTTTTAAACATTCTAAGGATTTCCTAATGCAGCTTATGGTAAGGCAGGATGAGTTATTTTGGCAACAGGCTAAGTCAGGTATACAATAATTCTGGTCATGCAGTCCTTATGCAGGTGAGTATATTTTCTAACCTGCAGTACTGGACACTGGAAAAGGTTGCCTTGCCTTTGCAAGCAATCCGTCAAATCCTTGTCTGCATTTTTAGACACTCAGTGTCAATACAGACATAAAGCTGAGCAGTTTAATGATTGCAAATGAAGAGGTGCAGTTGCTCAATTTCCTTTTTCTGTCAACACAAAAATGACAGAACAAGGCCAATGGGAACACATTACACATGCACATAGTTGTAGCAAAGAACGTAGCACACTAATTAATATATTTCTCATACATTTGAAATTTTATACCCCTTACTAGATAATTCAGTAGTCTTTGATTAGGAAAGCCTGGAACCAAACCCCACCAAAAAACACAAGAAGAACTGGGAAATCCCCTATGAAAGGATGCAAAACTGAAGAGGATAAATTATAACTTAAGACAGAGAACATTCTGCTCTCTCTGAGGATTTGTGAAGAAGGGCAAATGAATAAATCATAGAATCAATCATGGAATCATAGAATGGCCTGGGTTGAAAAGGACCTTAAAGATCATCTAGTTTCAACCCCCCTGCTCTGGGCAGGGTTGCCAACGTCTAGAGCAGGCTGCCCAGAGCCGCATCCAGCCTGGCCTTGAAATGTGAAGGGGTAAATAAATGCCTTAGTCTGCTCCACTATTGGGGTTATCCTTAAACTAAGCTAGGCTACTCTGTAGCCTCAAAACCACAGTAAAAGATGTATTCTGACATGATGGGGAGTTAGAAAACTGGGTAAGACAAGAGACATTAAGCATCTGCACAGGGACAAATGACTTGCACTTGGATGTTGTCTTGGTACATGGTATTTTGCACCGGGAGATGCTGGTTTGTTAGGATCCCCTTGGGAAAGACAATCCGACTCTATAAATTATTGCTTAAAATGCCATTTATCAGAGCTAATGCTATAAAGAGGAGGATAGTGTAAGTAATATTATCTCAATTCACATGCTGGGAACATTAGCTGTGCAGTATTGACCAGGCCTCCAGTCAGGGCACAGCACACTGCATAGATCCTAGTCATAGAAAGGTGTCCCCATTTAGGTCATTCAAGCTCTTACTTGTATTTCATAAAAGAAAAAAAGTTCTATTCATCATTTCTACTGTCAAATAAAAGGATGTTCACATGAGAACTTGTTACTGCAGTTTTAGATATAGGCAAGGCCACGCAGGTGGCATCATCACCAGCTCCAAGCAGGAGCTGCCTGCCGGCCTCTCTTCTAAAAGTAGCCAGCCGCATCTATTCTGCATGCAAGGGGCACGTGCAGCATCTGAGCCTGCTCACCAGCAACTCGATGTGCAGTGGTCTTCTCGTTAGGATCACTGCACCTGTGGAGGAACTTTGAAGGACCCTTAGGTTATGAATACAAGTGACAGGGTAGTCCAGCCTTCTCAGGTATGCTCAGTCGTAGCTGGGCAACTCAGGAATATGAAGTGTATTTTCTGTGATGTGTTTTCTGTCTGCATAAAACATGTAGCAGTGTGCCCCTGTGCCACCACCTGTGGTACTGGTGCTGCCAAGACTTATAACAAGGGAAGCCGAGAAAAGTCCTCAAAGGGGGCCTTGGGTTGTGCTCCACGGTCTGACAGAAAAAGACCATGATGTTGCTCTTTGAAAAAGAGATAGGTTGGCTGAACTTCGTGTCTTGGAAGAATATCAAAACAGGTTTTAAAAATGTCTTTGTAAATACTAGAACTCTGCAGGATGATAAGTGAATACCAGAACAAATTTAGACTGAACATCCCTGGGGGTATTTAAGAGACACATGGACATAGAACTAAGGGACATGGTTTGGTGATGGGACTCAGTAGGTCAGGTGGATGGTTGGACTTGATGATCCTGAAGATCTGTTCCAACCTAGATGATTCAGTGATTCTAGAACAAGTTACATCACGCTAATCTAACTTCCTTCTGTAAATCGGCTATTGGCCTTGTGGATACTGGAGAAATAGTAAACGGTAAGCCACATGGGGATGTATGGTAAAGCAAATCTAATACATGGTGAATGGAAAACTGGTCAGAAAATTGTACTCAAAAGATAGTTATTAATGCCTGTCTGTCAAAATACATGATTATAACAAATACATCTTTAGAAACAACTTTTTGTGAATCAGCATTTATGTGGTTTTTACTAGTGCCTTGGATGACTAAAAAAATATTTTAATAATAAAATACTAAATAAATAACTTCTGTTTCAGTAAAGACAAACACAAAGTAGTACACTTTAAAATAATTACTTGCAGGTTTGAAAGATGGAGAACAAACAGCTAGATGGCGTTTGTGAGCGAAAGGGCAAGGAGATTTAGATCATAATGAAGGATGCGATAACGTGTTCAAGACATACCTTTGAATTGTGCATCGTAATTCTCCCAGCTAGCTCTGGCAAAACCTCATCTGGAACATCATGCTCAGGTCGGGCTGCCCATTTTAAGAAAGCTATGAACCAGAGCAAAGCAGCAAAGATGATGAGAAGTCTAGAGAATCTGACCTGAGACTGAAAGGATGAGGATTGTTTAGTCTAGGGAAAAGGGATCTGAGGGTAGACACAAGAGCAGCCTTTAAGTACCTTCAGACTGCTGTGAAAAGCGTAGAAAGGAATTGCTCTTCATGTTTATTGGTGATCAAGAAAAAATATAATGTGCTTAAACTGCAGCAGGGGAAATTCAGTTCAAACATGAGGAAAGACTTCCCAACTTCAAGATGATTAAACACTGGAATAGATCGCTCATCAGATACAATAGTTTGGGGCCCTTTGATGCTCTTCCAGCCTTCTTGCATGGCACAAAGAATCCCTCCCCAGCAGTTCAGTTTAGGAAATGTTTTGTTTAAGTGGAAATGAGAAATGCTAGAAGGCGAGGTGTGGAGACAAGCTCATAACTTGGATTAGATGGAGTTGGGTCAGATGAAAAGTTAGTGCAGAAAGGGTAAGGCTCTGTGAACTAATGGGGTCATTTAGGGGTAGAGGAGAAGAAAACAGACCTAAATGAGGTTTTGGTGGGGTGTGAGCCCCAGCATAACTCCAAGTAAGGAGTAGATGGCCCACTTTGTTTGGTAATTAAGCAACTACCAGAGAAACTCACTGAAACTGCAAATATAACTAAAAAGATAACTTGACTTTTCTAAAGTTGTCATCACCCAAACAATGCAATTTCAATGTGTCATGAGACATTTAGTAAAAGCATCTTCAAATATCCACCATTTGATCAGGTGGCTGTCAATGGTGAGTGACATTGTAAATGCCAATTGCAACATGTTTCTCGAACTTGTTTGATAGAAAAGCTGCAAAAAGATTTTACCCAAAAAATGGTGTTTAAAGAACCAAGGACAGGCTTTTTGAAAATTCTTTCCTTTTGCAGTGCTTACAACATATATGCTAGTCTGCATGCTGACTGCATATGTTGGCTTGCAGTTCTGAAAGATTAATCTTCCATTATCCAGTATATTGTTGGGCCTCTGTGGAAATTCATGCTTTCTACAGTTGGCTGACAAAGCAATCTTCTCCTTCAGGATTCAGTATTTTGTGCCGCATTGTGCTAACCACAGCTGTCCAATGCCACGTGGTAATTCTGGTTTAAAAGTTTTACTTGAATTGCATTAGTGGAATATTTTAGGGACATTCCTAACAGAATCTTACACTTCATAAACTTCCTGGGAAAGTTTGGTTTCTGTGTAATTATTGATAGGGCATTACTACTAGCATACTATTTCATTTATATAAGCAAACTGATAATAGAATATTAGACAAAATTATAGTGGAAAGTTACAGCTATGGCTAAGTGGAACAGTTACAGTGTTTTACTCAAACCCAGGCAATCACAAAATATCCCTCTTGGATGAACATCATGATTCTCAAACTGTATTTCTGTGACTAAAACCAAAAGACCCAAATTAACAGGAATGGAGTTTAGACCTGACTGATGGTAGGTAAGTAACCTATATTGCAAATTAATATTTAAAAGCTTATATTCAAGATTTATTGATGTGCACTAACTGTACCTAGAAAATTCCATTTAAAACCACGTCCCTTTATCCTTGCCTATGCGTGTTTGCACAGCCAGAATAAGTTTCTGTCTCAAAGGGTTTCCAAATTAAACATATAAGAAAGAAAAGGGATGGAAGTGCACAGAGAAATGAGCATGTTCAAGATTCTGTAGGCAGGAAGTTGGAAATATTATCAGTAGTATTTCTGAGTCCCAGTCCAGTGACTCAGTAAAGCATATTACCTAAAAAATCTAAGTTTAACTTACAAATACTCCTTACAGGTCTAACTGTGCCTGGCTTGCTCATGATATTTGTGTTATTGATTTCAGAAGACTACTGATATTAATGGGATGAAGACAATTTAGATTTTAGAAATTTTAGAAATTTTAGAAAATTTTAGATTTTCTAGTCTTTCATTTTTTCAGACTGTTGATATCCTTTCTTTATTCAGTAGACAGATGAGCAGATGTCCCCCATAAAGATATCTCATGAATGTAGTAAGCCTTCATGAGACTCTCCCCACTTCCATCTTGCTGTGTTCTCCCTTTACAGTGCCTATCTTGTATAAGTACGCATATCAAGCCTTTGCTGACACAAAGAATATATCTCTCCTTTCTTACAGAAGTCCTTTCGGTATTGCTGTTTCCCTGCAAATAGTCCTTTTCCATTTTCAGTGTGATTCATTCCTGTTGAATTCAATGTGTTTCAGATTATGTTTCCCCAAATGTATTTGTTTGTAAGATATGTTTGCTTTCCAGTTGATTTCCACTCATTTAGTTGTGATACTAGTTGTGATACTATCCAGTGTAGATTTGTCTACACTGTTATTTGTATCTCCTACCAAATCAGAATCATATAGTAGCCTTTCACCACAGTCTACAGTGGGGATTTTTTAATCCTTAAGCAGGAAACATTATAGTTTAGATATCTGGTCACAATGCAATTGCACTTCAACTTTGCCTTCCTCTTCCTCTCTCTTCTCTCTTTTCTTCTTGTTATTCATCTTCTTCAAAAAGCCACAAACATACAGACATCACTCTGCATATTAAAAAAAATCATGTCTTAATCCAAACAGTGTACTGATACTAGTCATGGCGTTTTAAAGTAAGATTACCTGACACTAATCTGTTCCACCAAGGTTTACTGTATCTCCATTTATTTTAATTCACGTATTGGCTTGTCAGTCACAAGTTGTGCATGAACCCTTTATATTCTTGCAGCCCTGAAAGAATCACTTTGTTTCTGAGTTCTCTGATGGAATTGAGCACCTAAACCTGTGCTCTGCACAGATTCATACATAGTTCATGAAATCCTCAGCAGAATCATCAATATTTGTCTTCCTTTGAAATACAGCCACTTAAACACTGTGTAGGGTGACTTACATTAAGTACCCACTACTCAGAGTTTCACCCATAAAATCTGAAGGAGCTTCTGTAAAGCTTTTACAGTGCTATGGAAAGGAAAAATTCTTCTTTAGTGAGACAATAATCGTTTGTTAAACCGCTACTCATTTATTTGGTATTTGTTGCCCATAACTTTATCTCTTGTGAATCCTGTGGCAACTGGAAAGTAGAAAGTTGAATTACAAGATCGTAATAAGTGTATTTGCTGTTACTGTGACAAGTCCCAATTCACAGTACTTGTACTAAAGAGAAAGATGGTTTTGTATTTAAAGGTAAGAGTTGAAGTCAGACAATCTGGGATTGACTGATGACTCAATCATGCACTCCTTTAAAGCTCAGTGACATCTCCCTCAGAACCTGATTCTGCCACCTACACATTAAATAGCACTGTTATTCTGGCAGTGGTGGTAGCTCTGTTAGAGGCTGCTTAAGGGCTTGTTAACATGGGTTGTCTGGCAGCACAAAGATTCTTTAGATAAGACCGAAGAAACTAGTTAAGAATAAGCACTAAAGAGAAGATGGAATTTTGTGCTATGGGACACATTTGTGTTGTTGAAGCAAAGTGTGCTTTCAGGTTGAATTAGTTCACACAGATCTGTCTTGGACCTCATACACAATGCAGCAGAAAAAGATGCTAGTGGTCAAACGTGGTCTTCCACATCTCTGAACATTAAGGTTCATCTATTTTGGCATTTTAGTGTAAAGCAGGAATACACTTCTGAAATGGATATCCTGACAGTCTAAACTTGTGCACTTTGGCTTGCGTCATGCAGAAGGTCTGGAGTATTCAAAACAGCATCCTTCCTTAAAGATGAAACATAGCAGGGAGATTCTCCAAAAGCACACTTAATGCATTCTAACTGCTAAAAAACTTTCAGTCCATGGGATCAGACTAGTGCTAGTCTAAAGTAAATGTCCTAAAACCCACAATATGGAAGTGGGGTCCTCTGTAATGTTTCATTTTGCAGATTCACTCCGATCCGATTGCACTGCTTGCTAATTAAGACACAGGCAATAATACACTTGCTCCGTAATTGAGAGGGTTTTGCGACTGCTAATGCATTAAAAGAAAATAGTATAGGGATGACTTTATCAATGATGGAACTACAGATTTCACTGGCATTATGCCTGGAATGATAATTAACTAATGGCATCACAAAATGTGTGAATTTGGATCAAATCATTAATGCAGGCAAAGCTGATCAAAAATGACAGCTCTTAAATTGCATATCATGTCAAGAAGGTGAAATAAGTATCTTCCAGTCATTTATTAACTAGTATTTGTAAATTCAGTTATGTAGAAATTTGTATTAGATAGAAAGCATATAAATCTTACAAATTCTATTGTGGGAGTCACAAAATCACTGGTAAATGAACATGTTTACTGAAGAAGAAACTGTTTAGACTTCAGTTTTATAAATCCCGGTCATGACATTATTCATTCTTCCCTAGGAAGAAAGGTCCTGAATGCAGTGTACCGAGGTTTGATCAAACAAGTGACGACTGGATTAGGAGCGGATTTACAAGGAAGTTTTCAGCCTTACAGTGAAGTGGCATGGAGGACGGTAAGAGTATGTCCAGTAGATCTAGGTCAGTTCAGGGTCCAGTTCCTTTGTCTCTCAGATACGTGGTCAAGAAATATGGCATAGGAAACTTGCTGTACAGCATTTGGCATCTTAGCAAGGAAGGTAGCTTTAAACAAGCTTCACACCTTCCAGTGACACCCCAGAGGCTGGAGAAGTGTTTGGTTTAATTTAGACAGCGTTGTCTGTAATTTCCTAAGCACTGCATGGGGTTTCATTGCCTTTAAATGTATTCCTTCTGACTTCAGAGTGCTTCTTGAGCTTGAAAAGGGGTCCTAGAGTGAAAGTTTTATGGCCTCCTTTCTATATTGCTCAGGCAGTCCTCACTGAGGCAAACTCAGAAATTTTAGTCTGTTTATACCATCTGGCACTTTTGTTTGTCCTGAACCTTCCATTAGAAAACCTTAGCTCCTAAACATAAAGCTTTGACCATATTAAAAGACCTCTAGTATTTTGACTAGATTGCTTATGCCCTTATGGAGCAGCATTAGAGGATGTGATAGAGAATGATCATCTTTCTATGCAATCTTTCCAGCATTGTTTAATGAAGCCTATGGGGAAGGTTTTTGGTCTTAGATTTTTATTTATTTATGTATTTATTTTCCTTCGTTTCTGTAATAGTCTTTAGAAAATCCTGTCAGTTCTCTGTCTTCTTACATTTTATGACTTTTCCACAAGTACTTCATCAAATGAGGAAAAAATAATTCCTGGGTTTTGGTTTTTAGGTTCTTTAGAACTGTGTAGAACTACACAAGGATATTCCACTTGACCTCATAGAAAACTCATAAAAGTTTAAATTTAATTGTTACCTAAAATTAGAAATCATCTGAAAAAAAAAATACTAAAAGATGACTTACTGTTAGTACCGCATCCTGTCTTCCTGAATGCTTCTACTGCCCAACAGTTCCAGTGCCTTGCTCTCCCTCTCGACTGGCCTATAATTCTCTGTTATATATATATATATATATAAAGGCTTTTCTGTCATTTTTCTGTGGTTTTTCTCTCTTTCTCAAGCACCTCCTCCAGCTTTCAGCACAGTATGGAAAGCTCCAGATCAGATCCTGCTTTCAGTTATACCACAGAGATAGGATTATGGCCTTCTCACCCTTTTCTATTCACAACTTTGTGTTTCAGTGCAGAAACATGCTGGGTCCTATGCACTATTACCCTGCACCACATTCAGTCATTTCTACTGGTGCAAGCAGCAGTGTGACCTGGTGGAGTTTTACAGACAGTGTGTTTTCACTTTGGATCACAGTTACTAACATTGCAAAGGGCAAAAAGCAAAGATAAGTTGGGCCTATTGTACCGAGTTCTCTCACTTACATGGCATGTGATCACACCTAAATGTCAGATACAAGACATATATGGGATACATTTTCACAGAATATTAGAACCCACCTCAGGCATGAAATGTCCTTTCTGCCCTTGTGTTTTGTAAAATAAGCCCCTTGCAAATGCAAATAGGATGGCAGTAAATGAGATAATTCAGCAAAACCTGATTCATTACATTGAAAATGCATACTCTCTTCCCTCCTGCAATATATTCCAATGTTTAAATCAAGCTTCATGTTTCTTTTAAATAGTCTTTACATTTGTCTCAATGCAAAAGTTATTCCAAAGTTTGAAAATATCCTCTGTCATATTATTTATGAACTCAAAATATTTTTCCAGGACCATACATTATTTCTAAGCTTGTTTCCCCAGGAGTCCCATTATTAAATGAACTTTAAAGCTATGGTTGGAAGGTGAATTTAATACCAGTCATATAAGATATAAAGTTCCAGTCCCGCAAACACATCTGTGTCTAGCTTTAAGCCAATGAGTTTTTCTACAGAATTCAGTGGAAGTATTCCCACTAAAGTTAAGTACATCTATTAAGTGTTTGGAGGCCTGGATCTGAAAGTACCACAGTAATATCATAAGTAAATATTTGTACAGCCTTTCCTTTCTCTAAATGTTTAATTTTCTGAGCATCTTTAGGATTCCTAGCTAAGAAGTCTGTTTTGCAATATTAAAAAATCTGGAGCAAACCAAAAGCTAGAATTCTGCAGACCTTGCCAATTTTGATTTACATGAGCACCAAAAATTCTGGCTGCTTCAGGTTCTGATTTGCATCCCTGCTTCAACTTAATACAGACAGAGAAAATTTAGTAACTTCAGCTAGAGCATTATGAAATATAGATGTGTTTATTTTGGTTTTGATTGAAACCAGAAACAGGACAAATAGCTGCTTATTTGGAAATTCTTAAAGGTAGGTCAAATTTAGAAAAAATAAGTTTGTTTTGGAGAGGACAATATTTCCAACTTGTCTAGGCTTAAAAAAAAAAAAAAAAAAAAAAAGACCTTAACTGAAAACATTTAAATTCTTCTTTAGACAGAAATTTGAAGTTACGTAAGTGTAAACACAGTTTCACACCTTTTAAAGTGTGTTTATTATCACAAGCCCACATTTTAGTTGTAACTCACACTTGGTTTTAAATATGACCTATTTTTCTTATCAGAGCCACAGAGAGACAGGAGGAAGGAAAAGGAGTATTCCACAAGCACACATTTCACAGGCACACAAACAAAACACCAGCTTTGCTTTGTAAGATTCATTTTCAGATGGAACTATAGCATGTTGCATGGTCAGTAGGTTTAGAAATATGTATTCTTTTATCATATTCCATGTCCCCTTGTATTCTGACTGCACGCAAGTGATGGCTGCAGCCTGCCACCATTAGAGATTGAGAGGCTGCCAGAAGTGTACAGAAGACATACAATGCGTGACAAGTGAAAGTAAGTACTGTTTGCCACTGTCCCAGCTACATTCCTGTGTAGGTCAGTACCCACTTCTGTGGAAGGTGCTTTGCAAATACAGAGGTGAACCAACCGTACCTCACATGGGGCGTATAGAAGGTCCACAGATCTACAGGAATATCCTGTCACATGCCACACAGAGGGGGGAGTGAGGGTCTGTTGCTAACACAAAAGTGTCAAGACAAATGTAGCATTTTGCACATTTTGGGAAGGGGGGAGCATAGCTGTGGCAAAGGAAGCAACTTATTTTGGAATGAATGCCGTCCTGATGCCAACAGGATGTGTTTGTATATATGTAGAGTCTACCGACAAGTGTCACTGTCGGTGAGTGGAAGTTAGCTGCACCCGTCTGGACAGGAGGCACTGATCACCATCAGGGACCAGAGAGGTCATTACAGAAGGAACTCCACCTCAGTCTGATTTGCTGAGCATAACTGATGGGTGAATATTAGGAAGTGGTAGAATATTAATGCAAGAATTACCCATTAAAAGTTGAATGGGCTTTGCAGTATAAACTTTTGAACGTTTACAGTATTTCATTTGTTGTCTTTATTTTTAAGCCAACTTGCACTTCAGCTCAACATATAATCTCTCCAGAATATCTTGGGAATCAATAATAATGCTGATATTTTAAGTGACAGTAAGAAAGTTAAACAAAACATAAGCATACTGGAAGTACTGTATGACTCATATATGAATTCTACCATCAGTTAAATAACAAGCCACATTCAGTGTCTGCAATAAAGAGAAAATATCTGTTTGGATAAATCTAGACACCACTGCATTCTTAAAAAGAGAAAGAAAAAAGAAAGAAAAAAGCAACAAATCCTACAGTTGCCACAGTCTTGCATAAAAGAAAACCCCTGCATTTTGAAAACTACAACAAAATCAGAATTAATTGTCCCAAAGCACTCCAAATCATTGAAGAATTCCCAGCCTCTTGAAGCATACACATGCCAGTTAATTCCAGATACCCCTGACTCTTCCAGCACAACATCATATAGAAATCTCCCTTCCCCATGCAGGCCAGCGCACCTCCCTGCCATTCTTGACAGGCTTCTAAACACAATTTGACATTGGGCCTGATGGAGGGGGTGTTTTAGATGATCTGTATCTTTTTGACAGGCAAAATGTTTCTATTCCCATACCCAGGGTTGCAGTAGTAGAAGAAGAGAGAAGAAAAACAGAAATGCATACAAGTCAGGAGAAGACAGGGTCAACAGAATCTTTCTTTTTCACTTCTTGTTTTCCATGCTGAGCTGTATTAGACCCTGAGACTGATTTCCTTTCCAAAAATGAGAAATAGAGGACAAGCATTCAGATGCCTTGCATGACAAAGACTTATTAAAAAAACAAAAACTGTGAAACCAACAAACTCTGGGAAATAGCCAAGGAAATATCATTTCTCCTAGCTTTATTCCTTATAATTGAACCTAATCTGTAATAGGTTTGCACTGGTAACAGAATTCAGTCTGCTGGGGTAAAGCCTTTCCTTGGAGCAAAAAAGCTATCTTTTATTCATCTCCCAAATTATTCTCTGCCAAGAAAATCTACATAGCTCAAAAGTTAAACAAGATATTTTTGTTCCTAGCTACCCATGAAAGAACATCCTTCAATATTGTTTTGGAAATACTGCAGCACAATTAAGATAGAACATAAATCATAGAAGGAATATTTCCTGTAGCCTTTGAAATGTTCTAAAGCAGCCTGAAGTGAAAGCAAAGACCTTTACTGCTGCTTAATGCCAAGAGAATATTTCTGTCCAAGAAACCTATTTATGATTAAGATCTCAAAAAAAAAAAATTTCTTCTCTTCTGTTTCAAAGGCAGAAGATATTACAGTGCTTGCTTATGTACTGTTCAAAGTAAAAGAGCATCCAGAAAGTAATAACCAATAACAGCAAACAGGACTTCACGACCTGCTGGGAAAGAAACAACTTTGGGCCATGCTCAGAACCCAATAGTCAAAGTCATTTTTAAGTGGAAAAAAATAATTGGGATAAAGGTAGGAGAGTCATGAGAGAACAGGGGGAAGGGTACCACGAGATTTAATAATTAAAGTCCCCAGATGAAGATTCTTTATTTCATCTCCACTGGGAGAAAAATGTGGGAAATCATGCAAGTCTGCATTTTATCCCCTCTTCACCCAGTCAGATTGTCTGAAGGAGCTCTTGAAGAAATTGTTCAAGGGTCCTTTTGTGGAGGACCTTGATCTCCCTGACATCTCTCAGAGTGCACACTGGCTCAGCTTATTAACACAGGAGCAAAACCATGTCTCCGCTGAAGTCAATAGTCAAATTACCATTTAATTCCCTGACATTATTAAAGGTACTTCAGGAGTTTATCTCAAGATACTTGGTAGATGCACAAGGTTTCCATTCAGACTGTGGAAATTCTTGCTTCTTGTCTCAGCAGTTGTTCTCAGAACTGGCTTAAAAGATGGGAGTATCTCCCCTTGTATAATGAAGATTTATGAAATGCTACTGCAGCTCCACGTACCTACTGCTGGTATTCTCATTTCTGGTCTTTGTGTATGTGGCAGTCTGAATCCGCCAAAGGACAATCTTCCTGTCTGAGGTAAGGAGATATTATGTGAGTAAATAGCTGCACTGAATCCACAGAAAGGATAAGATCAAAGGGCAGACATACTTTTTTGTTATTTAGAAGGTGCTTCCACATCATTACCCCATTTTTTTTAGCTGAGACAGTTGTGAAGACAAAAGCAAAATAAACACCTGTGGATAAGTGGAGTTACTTCAGAAATTAAATGAAGTTTTCAACCTATGCAAGCTGATTACCAGTGGATAGATCTTCATTTGTTAGAAACGGAGGAAAGTGAGAAGATGAATATAGACACTGTGTCTTCTTTACTGAGCATGTATGTAATGGGCATTTGATTTTTAATAGCATCCTATAAACATGCACAGAAGTGATCAAAATTCTGATCTCAAAAGTCATCAGTATAGGAGCAACATTAATGACACGGATTCCTCAAATAGATTTCTAGAAATGATCAGTTTAGTAAATACAAATGTTCTAATTGAAGCGCTCCAGTGTTGGAGCACTTGGAAGCTAGACAGCTGAAACATCATTTAGAAAAATATTCGTAGCTAGATTCCTGACATTTTGAAATACAATCTGTTCTGTAGTTATAGTTGTGTCCAAACATTGCTACAGTGATATTTAAAAGATGTATAAACTGTGTAACATTAAGTTGATTCCCATGGAAATGGCTTACAGTCCCATAATGAAATTATCATGTTAGAGGGCTCTCTTTCAATAGCTTACACTGAACTACATTTTATGCAAAAGTGCACATTTCTTTCCCTAATTCCTGAAGAAGATAAGTAGCATATCAGAAAATGTACCCCTTACACAACGCAAATGTCAACAAACTTGGAAAGATCCCCATTGGTGGCATTTTAAAGAAAAAAAAAATCCACTTAGAAGGAAAGAAAATGGGAAACCATAGCTTAAAGTGGAGAGCATATAATGTAGGTTAGATGGACTAATCCAATAAAGAAGAAAGTCCCCAGAAACTCTTACCAACATCGTTTTCAAGAGGCTTGCACCCTATATAAATATAATGACTAGGGTCACCAAAATCAACAGGGCTAAGGCTAGTCTAATAAGGGACAGAGAGGGTTCAACACCTTGTACTTTGACATCCCCAGTGAGAAATAAAAATGCAGAACTCAGCATTCACTTTTTAATCCCATCACCCTTTCCTTCATTTGCTTTGTATCTGAGACAAAGATGTAGGTATGAGTGACATGCCTAAGCAACACATCTTTTCTTTATCACTTTTTCCGTCGTTGAGAAAACTGAGAGAAATTACATTTGCTTGACACAACTTTTTGCATGTTTGTGCTATAATCCAGCTTACATATGTTCCTTGCCTCTTATTTTCTCTGAATGAACATTTTCTTGATGACTCGCAACTTGAAGTTGAGCCCAAATAAAATATATAAGAATAAATAAATAGATGACTCAGAGAAAGATTTTTTTTCTGAATGGGAGACTGTATTTTCAGACAGCCCTCATTCACTTTTTTGTTGTTGTTGTTGTTTTTAAATTGCTAAGGTTGAATATTTCTTTAGTAGCTCAAGAAACTGAAAGGGAATTACTTCCTCACTGAAGATCTGCTCTGCATGCTAAGTCAAATGGTAAAAGAAACCTGCACGGATGCATTATTTTCAGCACCTACAATAAAACAGTAAAGCATAGTCATAGTCTTCAAACTTGAGATCCGAAAGCCCCTGCTCTCCTGCTGTTCTGGCTCTGGTTTCTTGCCTCTTCTTGCTCCCTGGGCAGACGCACAGAGACCGATAACTATGACGTGACCCTTTTCAGCCAGTCCTTTGCACTCATCCTGGAGCTGAGTCATTAGGCTTCTAATCTCAAGAGCTTTTTTTCATCTGTGAAGAAGAGGGCTGAATTTATCCTAAAGGCCTCCTCATAAACATTATTTTGTAGATTATTTTTCTATTTATCAGCATTACAAAAGATGATCTCATCAACCATTAAACTAATTTCTTAAGACGGCTGGTTGCATTTTCATAACAAGTGGCTTCAACGCTAGCCATTTAAAAATAGTTGCCTTTGTATTTCCCTGGGGTGCAGCTGTCTCACATCAGAAATGATATTTTGTGAGAGGTTTCTGTTGCTCTGGCAACAGCCTTTGACAAGTTCTATCTGTGAGACTGCAGAGAAGAGAAATTGCTCAGAGGAGAGGTCCATGCCCTTCTCACTGATGTTCTGCCTTTGGTACAAATGGCACCGTGTTTCTGAGAGCTGCTAGTAAGTAGGTATGAAAGAGTACACTCCCTGACTGTCGGAGGGTGTTACAGGGAAAGGAATTTGTGAAATGACTACTCTAGTTAAGAATTAAATGGTTCTAATTCTGCCATACACGATACCTAAAGAAACAAAACTATGCTATTATGCATCCTCTTGCCTGCAAATTTCACTTTAAAATGGTGGTAATAGAGCTGGTAGAGAGGCCCACCATGTACAAACACCATCGGAGCTGAGAGCACACAGACTGTCAAGATAATATTTTGAAGAGGTAATTCCAGGCATGTTTATTGTTTATCATTTTTACTGTCAGAAAAGGTGATATTTCTTGCCAATTTCTTTTTTTTTTTTTTTTTTTTTTAGGCGAGATTATAATTATACTTCTATGTTGCAGTATGTCAATCCAATCTAATTGATTTGCTCTCTGGGTAAGACCAGAGAGTTCCACCAATTAACCTTAGCCTTGGCCAGTGTCTCTAAAGTTGTTTTCTGTCATGATTGAGAGACAGTAGATCCTTCCAGATCACCTATTTTTCTTTGGACTTTGGGTTGTCAAAAAAGGTTGATTTATGGAGCATCTTGCTACTGAAGCCCTGGGAGCTTCTGGAAAGAAGCCCTGGGCTTAACCCCTTCACTTGCTAAGTCACTTGTTTTTTTTTTCTTTCAGAAAAATAGGACTGTCCAGCATTATAAGTCTAGTTTGGGATAGATGACTGTACAAACTGGATATTTCTACTCTATCTTTCATTGTAATTCATTTTCTGACAGAGTCAGGAAGCAGATATCTTAAGAAAATTTGAACTTTCTGGACATATTAGGTAGCCACAGGATTTGGGTGTGACATAGAAAAGTCAGTGACAAGATTAAGGAACATGAGGTCAGAGGCATGCTCTTGTCTGACAGCACTAAGCTGCGAAATTAGTTCTTGGCTGCAGTGACAAATTTAGGAGCATGAAAAAATCAGATAATTTAGTAAGGAATCTGTGGGTCTGTAGTATCTGCTGAGGAGACTCTACTTACACTGTCAACAGCTTATGAAAGAGAGTTAAATGTGGGATGTAAGTAGCTACCATTCATCATTTTGTTCAGTGATGTTGCATAGAAAGAAAATACAATAAATGCAAGACCAGTGAGCAAAATCTTCCTGACATTTTCAAAATCAGCTGCTTACCACACTGTAGCCTTTTTCCCATATAACTGCACAGAAGAGTTTGTTTGGGATTGAAACCACTGTGAGTCCACACCAGATGTTGCAGTTATCCTGATCCTGCTTCCTAAGTAATGCAATGAAAGGTGTTTTTCCCCCGGCTCTTCTAGGATGAATTATTTTCCTAACTTGCAGTAACATTTTCAAGTTCTTCTTGCCACTGTCATTCAGCTCAGTTTTCTCTTCTGCTTTTAGACTAACTTTCTGCCACACAGTGCTTTATGTTTCATAATAAAAAGGCATGTATCAAACATTCCCATAAAATATTCCCCAAACTTTAGACTGGCTTTGAAATAAAATTTTAAGTACAAAAATATTAATAGTATTCTGGTTCTCTTTAATTGTTTCTTGCTGTCAGCATTTAAAGTTTCCAGAATGCTAAAAATTTTCCTTCCTTTTGTTTTTACTTTTTTCTCTAATAAGAAAATCTGCAGTCTTTAAGTATGCTTACTGTAGCAGTTGAGAAGCTAGAGGGAACAACAGCAATTGCAGGACTGTTAAAACTATTAAGAATTGGGAGCATCGGTAATTATACTAATTTTATTAGGGCTGAATCCTTACAATTAGATTACCAAACAGAGGCAAGAAAAGAAGAGGTATAATATGGACTTTGTCTCTAAATTGGTGTGAATTTGTATGTAAATGAGTGGCACATTCACAGTATGGTGATGCATATTAGAATAAAATCCTAACATAAATAATTCTAGCACTGCTGCTATATAATCAAAGCAGCTAAGAAGCAGCAGGAAAGAGGCCCCAGTGATGGCAAAAGGTTAGTGCTGACAATGTGTTATAGTGTACCAGCTATAATCAATGCTGAAAACTGTTATTTGCATTCTCCCGATAGATTTTAGGAGGTGTAGTTTATTGAAGATGATATAGCTCAGCAGTGGTTTCAACAATTTGTGACAATTGAAAGTCTCAGAGAGTGTGGAATTTACAGCAGGCAAGACGCAAGGTTTACTTATTCATAGACTTAATTAGATGTAAATTGAAGACTCCCAACAAAGATTTTGACCCCATCCCAGGCTTCAGAAGCCCAGCTCACTAAAGGTTTTGCAGGCTGCTGCTGTGAAAAATCAGGAAAAATGAGCTTCTTTTCAATAGGTCTGGGTCTTGCAAGGTCAGCAAGGATCTAATGAGATTTTTAGAGAAGTCACTGACAAATCTAATGATACACCATGCTGGATGAAATAGCAGTCCTGCAGGAAAAAAAGTCATATATGATCTGCTAATTATTGGTACTGCAAGTGTATGAAGGGGTGGGATTAAGGATTTGTGGACAATGTTGTTATTCCCTGTGTCTGAGGCATAGTTTCATCAAAATGAAACTTCAGTGTTCTTTTATATAATTTTCATATACTTCTTATAATACTGTGCTGTAAAGTATCATCCATCTAACAGCTGTTCTACCGGTGTGGAAATAAAATTAGAAATTATACAAGAGCAGATTTGTCCATCTTTCATCATAAGATTACATATGCTCATAATGATTGTTAAATTATTCCCTTTTCAAGGTTATATGCGTATAATCAGAATAAAACTGTAGGAATGGTTACAATACTGACAGAAATATCAAAACAAACTCATATATGTTGTTTGAATAAATCTTAATGGCTATTTAAACATCCTAACACTGGAGTGAAGTTTGAAGCTCATTAGAGCTAACATTTTCTCTTTATAGGTAGTCTTGCAGAAATTCACAGGGACTGTGTGTATACAGACCACTTAAATTTGTCAGTAGTCACAGTGAAAAAGAACAGACTCAGCTGATGGGTGCCATTCAGCTACTTTGTTGGTCCATGTCTCACGGACAATTTACTGCCTTCTTCCCAAGATATTCTTTCTGGGTTCTTGTAGCCCTGTTAACCCTATGTAAGAGCTAGCTATGTGTTTGCTCAGTCACATCCCTAGAATCCAGAAACATCCTCCAGCATTATGAATAAACAAGTAGAGAATGTGCAGGAGAGGTAAGTAGACCACTTAGGTTCCTTTAAGGCCTTCTGGGTCTCAAATGTTTTGTGGTTTTAATTTTTAAAGAATGCCTTTTCATCGTGAATTATGGCCCTGATGGCTGTGATTAAGACAAGAAAGTACCGTGAATACATATGAACTTACTTACTGTTGTCATTTCTAGGGATGCAAGTTTGAATTTAGCTGTATGAGGTCTGTTGCTTTTCCTGCCCACATATATACTTCATTTTTTTCCTACCAAAGAAGTGGACAGTGAGAAATGCATTGGCAGTTTAGCAAATGAAACACCTGAGGACATGCTTTATACCACTAAGCACGCTAAAGTGTACAGTCATTCTAGGTATGAAAGGTTTGCAGCTCTCTGTTACAACAGGAGAACAGAGGAGGGTCTCCTACTCCTCTATCAAGTTAGAACTTGATAATACACGTCCTTTGAGGCTATTGAGTCTTGCCCATTATTCTCCTGGTCCCCTGCACTCAACTGAGTAAGAGATATTTCAGCCAAAAGTTTTAAAATGCAGTTATGGTATATGCTGTATGGAAATTCAGTTCTCTTGAAAGCATGTTGAGCTTATATCTTCTCTTTTTAAATACTTCGGTTTTCCACCATTTTGCAGGAAGGAACTGCACAAACCTTTGCCACAAACAGCAAAATTTACAGCAGAAATTAGCTATTCCATTTTCAGTCTTAAGAAAGTTTAAAGGACTTTGGAAACACATTGGGAAATGTTTTCTTCTTTTTCCAAAATGCTTATGCTTTAGCTATTTTTTTTGCATGGTTTCAGTCTCCAGCTGCTAATTAGAGCATTCTTGGATGCCATCTTAAATAACGACAAAAATTGTGGCTGCTTTATGGTTTTCTTTATGGATGTGGAATCAATAGCATTAAGAAGGAGAACATTTTTTCCATGTGGCTGATAATGTGACCTCATAATAAGTTGCTGTGAGCAGTAATTAAGGTTGATTCTTCCTTTAATATTTCCCCTCTTCTTTTCTTGCTGCATCTGGTAACGATCCTAAAAATGTGAGTCATATCAGTGTCTTCTATCCTAGCAAATGTGAATGTCAATTCAGCCGTAGAATTTATCCTAGAGATCCCAAAGAAAAAGTGCACATAGAAACTCCAGATAACATGTTTACAGTATTTCAGAGCCACTGGGAAATCATTCTGTTAGTCTCATAAAGCCCTAATTTTTTAAAATAAATAAGGCATTGATAAGAGATTAATCTTCTCCCCAGCTCAATGCTCTCATGTGTGGGAGAATTTATTTTGGAAAATGTCACATAGTCTGTAAATGGGTTAACTGTTCAGTCCCCTTAAGTGGTTTTCTTTTATCTAAAATTACTGTTTTCTCAAATATTCCAGTTTTATCTCTTACTATTTCATTTCCTCCTGTACGTGGAGTTCCTTGCTTGTGTGTCAATACACCCTGTCTGCACTGGGTGGCGAAAAGTTTCCAAAGTTTGGGATTTTTGATTTCAGCTATGAGTCTGCAAAACAAAAATGTGAAGCCATTTACCTGCAAAATGTCCTTCTCCCCTCTGTATTTTTAGGACTGGAATTTAATGAGACCTTTGAGCTTCGTCTTGTTCCCTTTAAATGATGGGCTCTGGTGTCTTTGCTTTCTCTAAGACAGGTCCTCATGTGCAGCATGCAGCCAAACCTCACTGCCCTCTCGGCCACCTGTACAGGCTCTTCTCTCAGGAGCTTGCAGAGAAACTGGTAGAAGGACTTACAAAAAGATGCTGATTGCTCTAAAAGTATTACTCATTTTAATTTCCTGAGGCATCTAGCATCCCATCAAAGTACCAGGGTATCCAAATAAATAGCGATCTCAGTGCCCAGTTCAGCCAATGAAAGCAACACCGTTATAAAGACCTCTTCTCAGGAGCTCTTTTCTGATGGATGACAGACCACTGGACATCACCAAAGTGTCCACCCTGTGTTGCCCCTCTTTCCTCTGTCTCCATTTCCAAATAACAGTTAGAGTCTTGCTCATACCTGACATCAGTGTCAGCACCTCTTTTCATCATTTTTCAGGGAAATGAGAGCGGACACATTCCTAAGTAGACTGATGGCACACACGGTGTGTAGCATTTGTCCCTAGGTTGTCACTTGGCACCACGATGCCCAGTCTCACATCCCCGTTTTTTTTTTTTGGAAGGAATTAAGGAGCTGCTGGGAACAAACTAACATTTAGCAGTGTGGAAGGCCAGAAAATCAGGACACAAAGCAAATGAGGGAAGTCAATTATTCAATAACATGGATATACTGACAAAAATAGGTCTAGTGGTCACACACATTGTCATGCCCAAATGCCTTTCATTACCACTGCATGGTAGTTACTAGAGTGAGTAAAGAGCCATGTTCATTGCTTTCTTTGGTATTTTGGAATAAAAATGTGTATGTTATAAGGCAAGGTGTATAGATGCCTAAAACTTTTCATACCAGCCAGCAAGGAGAATTTCAGTCACAATGAGTAACTAGCTCTCCAACATTAAGGATCTCCAGGAAGTTGCAGGATGCTTTGCCACATTAAAATCCACATTTCACATGCAAAACCCCAAATCAATAGGTAGTTGATATGAAATATTCTCTCTCAAGCATAATTTATCCCTACTTGAAGGCCGTTTTATACCTTTAAAACAGCATCTTGGGAAGACTGGGAGGACTGGCCATTAGAAACTGCAATAGTTAGGCTGTCTTTTCTGTCTCTCTCCCCACTTAGCTCTAATTTAAACAAGTCTGTATGTAGCATTGTCTCCGGGAACAGCAACAGTTCTGCTGAGTTCCGTAAGTGGAAAC
This sequence comes from Anser cygnoides, assembly GCF_040182565.1. Classification (NCBI taxonomy): domain Eukaryota; kingdom Metazoa; phylum Chordata; class Aves; order Anseriformes; family Anatidae; genus Anser; species Anser cygnoides. The sequence continues at coordinate 35,357,779 of NC_089875.1, read as the reverse complement.
TAAGAAACAGGGTATACGGAAGCTTTGACGGTAAAAAAGAGAAAGGAGAAGAGTGAAACTCGTGTTATTAACAAGATTCTTTTTTCCAGTAAAGACGGAGATGTTTGAAGAAAAATGTTTTGTGCCTGGTCTCTTTTAACAGAGGTGTTTTGTACCAGTAAAAGTTCATGCGGTATTTACTGCGGATGTAAGCAGTCTTTCACTCCAAACCCAAGTACCCTTTGGCATCTCTACTTACTAAAATTATCCAAGCATTAAGAGCCTACTGGACTTATGCTCCGGTGGCTCACAGCTTCTGGGTCCAATGCAGATTCATTTACAATAGAAAAATGAAGAATAATATCTCTGAGGTAAACAGCTTGAGTTTGACAGAAAAAGAATATCAGAACCAAAGGCATGATGCAAACTGGCTAAACTTTAGCTGTGCTGCATATAGACAGGAATTTTAAGGAGGAGCTCCAGAAAGCCTGCTGCCCCAAAGTATTTAATCTTAAAAGTACTTAGAGATCTGAATTTAGACACCTAAACGTAGATACCATACATATTCGGAAGCAACCTAATCTGGGAATTCAGCTCTGTTGTTATCTAGCTCTTCATGCCTCTTCACCTGTGGTCCTTCATAGGCCTTATCTGAAAAGTGTGCCCAAAGGAGGCCTGGTGCACCACATCTTCGGAGAGGGCAGAGATGCCAGGCCCCGCCAGGAACCCGAGGAGGAATCGTGCCCCTTCACTTAGAGCAAGCAAGGGGGTTGCCCCCCTCCTTACAGCACTCGGATGAGAAAGAGAGGAATCCATTTCCAGGAAAGGATGCAGTTCGCAGTTCACGGTTATTGGATGAAAGAAAAATTGTTTGAGGAAGCCGGAACTAGAGCCCATATGTGCCCACTTTCAGGGCTGAGGACCCCTAACACTACAGCCTCTGGATCAAGGTTGTATTTTTTGCTTTCTTTCTGGCCCCATGACTCTTAAATTCTTAGATACTCAGCACAAAATGAAAGCGAGACATAGCTGCTCAGGAATTTGAATGCTCTGAGCAGAGATACTTTGGCTGCATGAGGCTCCTGAAAAAGTGTGTGTCTGCGTGTGCGCACACATGTTCCTCTGTGTGTGTGCACTTGTGTGTGTGTGCACATGTGTGTGTGCACATGTGAGATATGGCTCAGGGAGAGGAGGAGTGAGACCACACTGAAAGAGAGAGAAAAAGCAGCTTCGGCAGCCTGAGCAGCTCTGCTCTGTAGGCTTGTGGGAAGCTGGAGGGGTGGCTCTTGGACTAAGGTTCTGGCAGAAAGTCTTGAAGGGGTAAGTGAAGAAGCTGTCAGGTTGTTTGATTATTTTCTGTAGTCAAAGAAGCAGGATTTGTACATTCCTGTAAGTCAAGTTGCGTAAAAGATCTGTGATTGAATCCATTGCTGTTTTCTTCCCAATTGGCAGTCCTAGGAGGTCTAGGTTCAGGACTTCTGAACAGCTGCTTAGATCAAAGCATGTTGCTAACAGCAGTAGCTTGTTTTCCTGCCCACTCGTAGGGAATGTGCAGATATTTTAAAGACTTTTTATATTTTCACCTTTAAGTGCTGTGCTTACTACTTACTCCTTACCTTATTACTCCTTTCCCTATTTCATGGTATTCAAAGATGCTGTTACTTTATAAAACCAGTTTATAGTTTTCCATTTTGATCCCATCATTTTGAAGTAAGTCTGATAACTCTTGAGCACTCCCTCTCTCCCAGGAAGAACGTAGGCTGCCTTCCCACGTTGGCTGTGCTGCTGTAAAGTTTAATCAATTGGCTACCAACTGACATCAATTGGCTCTAAGTTTGAAGTGAATCCTGCAACTCAGATCCATTGAGCTACTCCAAATTTATACCAGAAATAAGAGCCTCGGTTGACAAGTATAGATCATAATGGTATATGTTACCTGCCGTTTCTAAATGTTAATTGCTTGGCAGATCACCCACTGCCAATGAAGAGCGAGAGAGGCAGACAGGGAGATGTACAACTGGGAGTCCTAAATAGGCTGGAAGAGGCTAAGGCTGCCTCTTGTTCAAGGGAGGAAGGATGGTGGGGAAGGCAGTCAGATTTCTTCTGCAAGGAGCCAGGAAGCCCTTTTGTGTTTCTCTGGTCCTCCCTCTGAGGCAGCCCTCTGACTTTTGGAAGAAGGAACCGATCTGCAGAAAGCTTAAGAGAAGTGAGTGAACTGCAGGCTGGCTGCCCTGCTGAAAGTAGTGCTGGCTTCTGCAGAGACGAGGGAAGAAAGCAAATAGGTACCTTCCCTCTGAGCCCAGCAACCCGGTAGTACTGATGTCTTTTAAGATGCCCAATTTGTAAGTTTTGTCATCTTGGCTATAAGGTTAATGTATACACAAATGATGCACCCACATGTCCTGCTAGAAGTGAGGCAGTGCCCTGGATTCACGTTCCCAGTCTGCGTGAGCGTCCAGGTGAAATTCCTCCCCCTTGCTGACAGCGGTGGTCTGGGTCGGGCTGAGGCTTGGCTTCAGCTTCATCCCATCAGCTCCCAGTGCTGCAGACTCGGCTCGGTATGGCTGGAGAAAGCCAACACGGAATTTAACTGAATAAATAGTTTAGCAATGAATATTACAAAGTAACCTTTTAGTTGGTCTTTTTTTTTTTTTTTTTTTTAAACAGGGGATGGATGTTTTGCTGCCAGTTTGTGTGTTTATTTTCCAGTTGCCATAGAAAATAATTGACCTATTTTCTTCCAAGAATAAATATCTTTATTCAAGCTCCCTAAAAAAAACACACAGCCAAGACTTGCAGTGAGGCCCCACCCATGCTGTCTGCTGCTACAGCCCACAGCGGACAGATTAAGCTTTGCCATTTTTACTGAGGCTTTTGAACTGTTGGATGAAAATGTGTTTCTTACAGTACATTTATCCTGCTGACTCCTACTGTTTCAGACCAATGATACGGTTCTAATGAGAAGCCTGAGGAGACGCGAAATGTAAAGAAGTCAAGATGCTGAGCAGTGCCGTTGCCCCCAGCTCGTAACAACTTTCTTACCATTGCTTTAACTCCCCCAAACAGATAACTAAGCCACCTTTCCAAACATTTCTCCCAGTCATTCCTGTGTCTTTTCCCCACTCTGGATATATAAAGACTTCATCACAAGCCCACTGAATTTACAGAAAGCGTTGATTGCGTTAGGATTTCCATGCTAAGTACATTATCCTTTGTTTCTGGGTCATCTTCTATCTTTTGCTCATGGAGAAAAAATGGGGAGAGGGAAACGTTTGGAGATCCTCATGCAGCTTCCCTCTGAGAACTGGGCCATTTGCACGGTTAGCCTTTCTGTAACCCCAGAATGCGTGTGCTCAGGCACTAGGCGCTTTTTCCCCTCATGCTAGTCCATTAATATTAATCCTTGTGCATATTTTTCATGTTTGCATACTGCTGTCAACTTGAGATCATTCTAACATTCTTTCTGCCAGATTATAGGCAGTGTTTCTATTTATATATCGTGGATTTATATTTTCATTGCTGCTAAGCGCTGCACTGAATCTTTGAGAGTTTTACCTATTGCCTTGCCCAGCAGCTTTTCTGTTCAATGTTCAGTGTGGCAAGTGAGGCAGGCTTATCATGATGGAGAGTGCCTGGAGCACTCCTGCCTTATTTGCTGGAAATGTGGGAGCGTGTGGTTAATGCAGCATAAGGGCACATAAAATGAAAGGACAGCTGTATAATTCTGATCCGAATTTGTGCTCCTGCACAGGTAGTTGTTATGAACAGCAGTGGCCTCTTCTTCCATTCTTCTTGTGCAAAAGAACCAGCGCCTCGATGCCTGATTACTGGGCAGCTACAAATATGGCCCAGTGCTGAGAATGGAAGGAGGTTAGGCAGAAAATCCCCCCAAATCATGTCTGTGTCTGTGTCCTCCATAGGACCGTGTTTGAGCCCAGACTTGACCAAATGCTAGGCCTGACTTGGTGGTGGGATCAGGCGCATACTCTGGGAGAACAGCGGGCCGTATCCTGCACCCAAGCACCAGGTGAAGCGCACCTCTCCACCCACTGCCTGGTGCTCCTTGGCATGGCACAAAGCAAGGGGACTTCTGTGCCTGGTTCCCGAGCCCATCCATCACGTCTGCTCTAATCCACACCCGGCCTCCCACTGCCACTTACGCGGCATCATGCCCACTTCAAAATGCAGTTGTTTAAACCAGTCCAGCTTTATTTGTAAATTCCTTTTTTAAATATGCAAATATACAAAAATGCTTTCTTAGTGCACATTACAGGATTGTTTCGGATATTAAATTAAAATCAAGCATAGCTGGGATTCCTGAGGTAAATAAGATTGATGACCGCTGGGAAAAGGAAAGGGAAATTATTATTTACTCAGTGTTGGCTGTAACGCCAACTTAAAAAAGACACGCTTTTGATCTTGCGTCTTCCCACTATGTTTTCATGTATGAGAGCTAAGTGATCCCAAAGATGCTCACGAGCCTCCCCATTCCAGCATTACAAATTACTTAGTGTTCTCCATGGATTGATAGCCAGATAAATAGAGGCAGTGTTTATTTTACCATTCAGCAGATCTTTCAAATATTATTACTGTGGCATATTTCCTTTGTTTTATTTTATTTCAAGTGGAATGCTATTTAAGACTTTAGGTCACTGCTTTATGCCCTTGGGCTGGGTACAGATCTTTAAGCAAGCCACTACAAATAAACGGTAGAGATTTTCGTGTGATTGTGGATCATGACGATGCTGTTGGGAACATTTTAGTTAAATGCCATGTCACTTTCACCTACTGCCTTCAGGCCAGTGCATGACATGCAGTAAGTGTCAGGCAAAATGTCACATCTGTAAGGAAGAGCTTGTGTGAATGTAAAACTGGAATGTGGAAAAATGGTGTCACATACCCTGTAATCTAATATGGTTCTGCCTTAAAAGGGATGTTTTCTCTATGGAGATATGTGTTTAACCAGAGTGACTTCTGCTTGAAGTTCAACAGAAACTAAACTTATCTGTTTATCCCCAGCTTTCTTGGGAAGCTGTTGCTACAGTGGTTCAATTCCAGGTCTTTGTATATTTTGCTGACATGATAAGAGCCTTTAACAAATAAACTCAAAACATGGAAAGAAGAGGACTGAAATTAATTTTTCTTATGGTGTGAGAATAACATCTTTCTCCTAAGGCTTCAGGGTAAAGCTGAGAATATATCAATTCCATGATGTATCATTTCAGATGTTCTTCATTCTGCTCCGTGAACTCATCATTCACTCAAGGAGCAGGTCTCCTTCAACAGAAGTAATAGTTGAAAAAACAGCTGGAGAACCAATGGACAGAAAGAGAGAAATGCTATTTTCAGCCAATGGTAGATAATGGCTCAGTACCCAGCCAGCGATCTTACTCTGCTTTACCTGACGAAGTCAAATGGAGGTAGGGAGGTACCCACGCAGTCAACCAATACAATATTTTGTCCTTTTCCCATTTGCCAAGACCTTCGTCTCTCCCTATTCATCTCACTACCTGGAGCAGCGTGCCATTCAAGACGGTGCTGTTTCACCTGACGTGACCATTTTGCTTTCTTTCACCACAGCCAGAGCAGGAGCCCCAGTCACGCTCAGGATGGGAATGCTTTCCTGGCAGTGACCAGGAGCAGAACCAGTCGAAGAACAGGGCAAGCATCTAGCAATGCTTCCCTGGTACATACTCAGCTCAAGGATTTAAGAACTTGTGGTGGTGCATTATGTGTAGTATCTCTTTGCTATTTCTTTTGAATGTGTACCCTGCTAGGTCTATTTGATATCCATAGGTCTTATATTAAAAAACACCATGGACAATTGCCTCTTACCTTTCCGTTACTACTCGTTGGTTAACTGAAGTCTGTCACAGAATCCCTCCATTGTTTGGTTTTTGTGGGCTGTGTGCCTTTCTCCTCAGGGAAGTTAGCTTTTAATTTCGACAATCCTTGTTGACCTTCTCTTTATCTTTCTGTTTTTACAATAAACATTTTGAGATGAGGGTACTGGAAGTGCTCAGTATTCACGTTTTGGGTCCACTATGGATTCATACAATGCCCTTTTCCAAAAAATCCTCAGCATTTTAGCAGCTTAATTGATCATTATTAAAGAGTGACCTTTCAAAATCTCTCTCCTGAGTGATAGAAACCATTTCCAAGTCTAACATGTATATAGGATCGTTTCTCCCACAGGCATTACTTTACATTTATGCATTCAGTTTCATTTGTTGCTTTATTATTCCCTTAGCATAAGGATCTGCAAATCTTCAGAGTCAACTTTCATTTTGATTACCCTGAACAATATAGTACCATCAGCAAATTTTGCCACTTCACTTTTTAACCCCTTTTCCATCTCACTGATTATATTTTCTGTCCCTCTTTTTACTGGTTTACCTCGCGTTTTCAATGGTTTTGATTTCTTATTTCTGACAAACATATCAAATTCCATTCGCTTGGTGTCGAGGTGGTCTTAAACAAGAAGTTATACTCAGCAGTTAATAGTTCAGTTATTTCAGACTTGTGTTCCTTTACAGTTCTGCTCTGAACAACATCTGGGTATAGTGATTTGTTCCTATTCACTTTGGTGATGGTTCCACTTGCACTGACAATTCAGTCAGTGACGCATCCTCAGATACAGCCACTGCGAAAAAGGAGTCTGATGGAGAAATATTCCTAAAGTCTCCAAAGAGAGCGCAGCTACAGAAAAAAAAAAAAAGAAAAAAAAAATGTTTACCCTTTCTGTTATGACCTTATGTTCTCTGAGTACTCCCTTTTATGCTTGGCCATCTATTGCCCTGCAAACTTTTTGGCTGACTTTTCATTCCTCATCTGTTTGAAAAAGAATTTATGATGACATTTTATGTCTTTTTCAAGCTATTCCTCAAATTCTTTTCCAACCTGCCTTCCCATGCATTTACATTTAACCTGCCAGATTTTTTATTATTTTCCGTTTTCCTCCTTTCAGTGCAGCCTCAGATATTTGAAAACTGTCTTCTTAATTCAAATATCTTCCATTCATCTGATATTAAATCATGTCAACTGACTAATCTGGACTTAGGATGGAGTATGTTGTTGTTTTCAAATTCTATACATTCTGAGCCTTTGATTTCTGGCCTATAAGTAGTATTCATGTTAACTGCAAACACTTATTCTTATAGTTGCCCCGTTTAGACATTTTTTCATTAAGATGTCTTATTTATACATACATATATATATATATATTTAATCAACAGCTACTGAACACTTGCTGCTCCCCAAAATTTTGCTTCCTTAGATTATATACATTACAGTCAGTGGTTCATTTTTGTCCACAAAGAGACTCCTCTTAGACAGTTTTTTTCCTAACACTATGCCATATACTGTCTTGCCTGCTCACCTCTCTATATCTCATCTGGTGGCACGTGCTGCATATGTTAGAGTTTGGAGCTCCTTGGTTTTTTCACTAAGTAGCATTTGCTTTTTCCACATTTTGGCTGATGAGAGCTAAAACTGTTGCTGAAGGGAGTTTGAATGACTAGCAGTGAAAAGCTTAAAATGGCTGTGGAGACCAAATTGCTCATGGATACCTATCAGTGATTTCACCAGCACCGATATGACATTCAATGGTATCAAGGGAACATACATTATAATGATATTTTGCCTCCAAAACACGTATCTCTTTATTTTCTATTCCAGAGCCCTTGCCATTGCCTTTGGGACTGTGCTACTGCCTTCTCGCTTGTCTGAATACCTGGCCATAACTGTTTGTCTTTATGTGCTCCTTTCAAACGTGAAGAGAGATTCTGTCCATGCCCTACTTTCAGCTGAGGTCATGCACCCAGCGATGCATTGCCTAATGCAGATGGGATTCTCTGCACTGCCACTGCACTTTCTTCCAGTGAAATACTCCCTTCTTCAATCTGTTTAATTGCATCAACATGCAACTTGCCCGTGTATTTCTGGACAGAAGGATAATTATGTAGCGTCATCCCAGACTCTCAAATGAACCTGTCAGTCATGCAATCGTGTCTTCTCACTGCACTTGATAAATCAGTCACGGGACTGACATGTCAGCATCATTACCTCTGCCCTCGAAGTGATCATCTTTTCTGTATGCCCTCTTCATCTATCTCAGACGCAAGTCTCTTAAACTCAATTTTTTCACATGATGGCATAGAGCAGGGCAGTGGGCTTACTGACCTCACTTAATAGTTTATTAATGAATATGTAAATTATTAAAACACACGGAGAAAGAAGGAGAAAAAATGGAAACTATGCTATAAATAGAATAAGCTTGCTGCTTCAGAGTAAAGCAGTCATCCATACTCATCTTCTGAATTATTTAACTCACTGCTTTAATTCATAAGTTTCTTTTTCAATTATTAAAAAAATGCACTTGTTTCTATGGCAATCCTCAGATTTTACATTGAGATGTTCTAGAAAGCCCCTGATGTTTCACAGGTTTTTTTTTTTGTTTTTTTTTTTTTGACTCTTTAACCAAATCTACGAGCTTGAGCTTACTTTTAGTTTTTGAAGATATCCTTGAGGTTAGCACTGGGTCCGTACACTGATGACAGCTACAACACAGTAGAAAAATTAATAAAGGAGGTTTAAATTGGTTTCATCAGGATGTTGCAGCCACAGTAACTTTGACATAAACCAGCTGCGAGTTTTTCAGGCTAAAACGGCCCTGAGATGAATCAGTTTTAATAATACTTCTGGCTTGTGCACCATTATAACTGGTCTAAAAGTCCTCTGGGTTTATTGAGTTCAAGAGATAAGGTTATTATTCAAACAGTTTTATTTGCATTAGTCCCACAAAACTTAAGCAATAAGCTCTTCACATGCTATGTACTCTAGAAGCTCCTAAGTGACCCGTAAAGGAGTCTGTGGCAAATCCCGTATCTCAGAGCTGGGCAGAGAGGCCCAAGTATAACTGTAAAGCTCAGAACAAATCATGCATCTCTGTACAAAAGGCCAGAGAAAGAAAATCCTCATTCTCAGTTGCTTCCTTTAGTTATCATTAAGAGGTGGGCCTGGAAATGCCAAATCCAATAGGAGTTGTGCCACTGCCCAGGACCTTACAGGCAAGGAAAAGTAATCCCATTTACCCACTCTTCAGGGAAGCCCACTTTAAGGTCAGTAAATGTATTTTCAGCTCAACTTGCCTAGAGTCCTCAGTGTCACTAAACCAGTCTAGGAGCGATTGCTATTCTGTTTGTTTATTGTCTCAAGAAACGCAAAGTATGCTTATTTTAACAAGCTTCCTTAGCGTACAGTGGACTTCTGCAGCTGTCACTGTGTTTAGTGTTGATGAAGAGTGAACTGAAAAGTTTTTGGGCTGAGCCTGTATTTTGGCTAAGTATGCACTGAGTCTCGCTTTGAAGACAAATTTAGTTGGTTAACAGGTGAAGTTTGATGGTAGCAAACGCTTGTTTGATATTACCAGAACGTTTTGCCTCTCCCAGTCTCATGTACTTCTTATTTCTTCAGCAAGGAAGAAAATCAGGAGTAGCCTTGAAAAGCAAGTCCCATTAAGTTTTGATTTGTCTTGAACCAAGCATTACTGAGACCTATTTGGATCGTGAAATTTGAATCTGAATTTACCAATCATCTGAAATTCGAAGGATTCAAATCTTAAAATTTTAGTATACCAGTCTTTTTGCAGGCAAGAAAATTATTGAGGATGATTCAGCAGTATTGCACACAGGCTATTTTGCATCACTCTGAGACTCTACTCGGTGCAAACCCACAAAACCTGAGAACTTCCATGTGCATGGTCTTGGTGGTAATCTCACTACTAAGGACTGCAGCATTAAAATAATGTGCATTGTACCACAGTTTAAAATGGTTAAAAAATTAAATACAGAAAAAATAAAATAAAATCCTAAGGCACTCCCTTGCTCTATCATCAAAATCCTTAGCCTTCGAAACAAAGGACTTAGGGTTAGGAAACTGGATGTAGTCTGTACCATATGATTAAGAGTTGCAGTAGTGGAATAGAAATAAATGTAGCCGAGAACAGGACATGTAGTGTGGTAAGTCAAACAGGTAATACTGCACACAGATTCTAAATATTCAAAGAGAGATGTTCCTGCTGAAGATCCCGCTTAGCAGTATTGCAGGTGTTTGCTTAATATTTGGGGACATGTCAGCTTAATCACAGAATGGGAGGTGAGCTTCAGTAAATGCCTACTAAGTCTTTCTATTCCTACCTTACTGCACCTATTTGCCTTCAACCAAGACACACAGAATCATCTGGGTTGGAAGAGACCTCCAAGACACACATCCAGAGATGTTGCTTTTACATTTGCAGAATAGGGTTGTAAGTGTGTAAACACCTTGATTTCTTGATATTTGGCTCAAGATAATCATCCTAACTTCCTGTCCAAAAATGTCATTGACACTTGCAGTTTGTTGCATTTGAACAAATGATCTCACTATAACTGTATGCCTTTGGTGTTCCTCTTCCTCAGCATCCTGTGATTTTCCCTTCAAGAAAGGGAAATTTGAAATGCAAACGGCAATTTTAAGTAGTGGCAAGACCCTTTGCAAAACCTTCTCACAGCTTGAGAAAGGTCCTTTTACAAAACCGTATGTGCTGTCTGGCAGGAGTAGATGATGATCTAATTCCTGTCACTGAACCAAAGCAAAGACCTGACTGGAGCTGTTCAGGAATTTTAGGACAAAATGTAATGTCACTGGAAAATGCTGACCTGTCAAAGACAACATATTCTTTGGAAATAGTTTGGTTCCAGCTAACTTTTCTCAAATCACAGTCATATTACCTTTAAAAACTTGCCTGTTTTTCTGATGATTCATGTAGAGATCTGCTCAGGAGTTTGTGTTTCTAAGGTCTAAAGCTCTGGCCAGCTCTGGCAAAGGTTAAGATAAGTTGGGCTGGAGGGAGCTGAAGCCCCAAAGTTTACAGTTTCTGAACAGAAAGGTGGTTTGCAGAAGAGGACACTTAAGAAAATAGTCAGAGGAAATCCCTCTAGTTGGTTGTTGTTTGCTTCCCAGCCCCACTTCTGGGCTACAGCAGCTGACGAGAGCTTCTGCAGAGAGCGAGGAAGGTCCATTGCTCGGCCCTCCTGACAGGAGCTAGACCAGAGCAGTGGCAACTCAGCACCTCAGGCTCCATCCTGGCAGCAATAGGGCATTGCTTCTCTCATTCCCATCCCTGCTGGGAAAGGGGAAGGAGCAAACGGCACCTGGCTCTGCCCAGTGTCAGGATGGAGGGTGAGGGTGCTGCTATGGAAGCTGTGGGAGGAGAGACGCAGCACCTCAGAGAGCAGCTCTTCATAAATCTTGCTCCCACTTGTATAGACCTGATTCAGGGCTTGAGAGATCAAATTAGTCTGTGGACAGGGGATGACTATTGGCAGGTTGGTGGCGGCCCCACGCATGTTCGCCCCATGTTTACAGAACACGCAGAGCACCAATGCCTGCTGTTCGGGCGGTCCCCAGGACTTGAGGTGTCCTTCTCCGTAACCCCCGGCCTGTAACACAGCGTGTGGCAGCACGGACAGCTTCAGGCTCTCGTGTTCAAGCAGGGGCTCTCAAGACTTCCAGTCTCCCCGCGGCAGGACTGGGTGCCAAAAGTAGACACTGAGTTTTTCGGCTGCCAGCTCTGGGGTCAGGAGCCAGGGGTGTCTGAGTGCTCTGGGCCACTGCCAGGACGCTGCGCGCAATGCCAGCCCTCAGGGCCACGGCCATGCTGGGGAGTCCTCAAGAGGCAAGTCAGCTTCGTTATGCTTCTGGAGAAAATAATAACAAAGCAAGACAACCAGAGAAATCCAGGGGGGTGACACTAGCTGAAGTTGCCATTCCAAATCAGGGGGAGATCTTTCATGTTTCAGAGTGTAAAAAGCTAAGTTTTGGGCAAGTCTAGCCACAGTCTCAAGGCCTCACTCTGTGCAACTACTGAGGCATCTACAGACTCACTGAAGCAGAGCTAACCAGATACTCGTTCTGTCCCTTCACCAGGGAATGTTTCTAACACATGTTCAGTCTTCAGAAGGCAAAGCGTGTATAGCTCACAGTAAGCCAGTCACTTACTCCTTCAGGATACTGACCTTCCTGCCTCCCTTGCTGTGACTGATCAATCAGAATATTGTAGCTGATACCCGTAGCTGCCTGTAACTATTATTAATGCTTCAGATAACTAGATGTATTGCACATCCTAAAAAAAACAGCACTCCACCAGCACTTTTCTTGCTCTGTAGCAACCACAGAAGCAGGACAAAAGATACCTCATACCTTCAGTAGAATCTGCCAGTCTTCACACTTCCTGCTTATGCTGGTGTTATGTCCATAGATGCTAGGAGCTTGTCAGCATTATTTTCATTTGAGCCTTGCATGCTGCATATATGGCAGAATCACTTGAGAAAGACTGTGAGAGGCCACCCACATGCTTGGACCTTCCTGTGAGGACTTCGGAGGATGCCGGCACGTAGGTTCCTGCTTCCTGTGATGGCTGCGCTTCTTTCTGCCTCCACTTTACCCACTGTCGGTCCCACAACAGCTCCTCAGCCTTGGCTCTGCACCATTCCACTCCTCACTGGGCCGGTGCTGTCCCAAGGGACCAGAAGTTAGCTTTGCAGGGCATGGTGACAACTACAATTTGTGTTGTGAAAGCTGAAGAGTTTGTGAAGTATTCAGAGGGTCATAATATGTAGAGTGGTCTCTAAAGCCTGTAAGTTTTCCTGGCCTTTGCTGCTTCAGTCAGATTGAAAGCTGTTGGTGAAAGAGAGGGTTGGAAACCACAGTTTTGAGCTGTTGTGGGCAACAAGCAATCTTTCAAAACTGTTCACTCAGGAAAGATCTGCCTTCTGGAGCACACATTGTTTACAGGCTGAATTCCATCCTGCAGTTGATATTTATAGCTATTATGAATCTTTTAAAGGAGAAGGGCCTCTAATTGCCACAAGGTATGAGGTTTTAACAATATAATACTTACAGAGGTTGGATAAAAGGTAAGATGTATGGTAGCCTTTTTTCTTCCTTCTTTTTTTCCTTTTCTTTTTGTAGCCAACACATTGCAAACAAAGAAATATAAAACAACCTGCACCCTTGCTGGTTCCAGCAATCACAAGAAAAATTGCATACAAAGCAAATTAAGACGTATCTCTTCGTCCTAGGGCAACCTAGTTGGCTGTCTGTTTTTTTGATTATTGGCTTTTCAGAATACAAGACTTCTTACTTTAATAGTTTCATATACACGGGAGAATAAGCAACCTGACAGTTCCATTAAAAGACAATAATTACATGCATTATAAGAAATTGAGATGCATTTGTTTCCTTAATAAAGCAACCCCAATCTAGCTGCATTTGTAGAGAGACAGTGCCTCCCAGTGGTACTTAAGAAATATAACAGGCTGACGCATAATTTATTTGGCGTACAGGATCAGATGACTGTTAACTGGCTCATATTCACACCAGGATCAACAAAATTCCCACGCATGTTGTGCACTGATGGAAATGTGAGTCTGTGTCCATCTCTATTTTATACATTTCATTGGAGCTCCTAAACCAAAATAAAACAGAAATATACAGCACCAGTCATGCTAAGCAAAGAACAGTAAAAAATGCCACAAGTCTCCATCTTCTTCGCTTACATTTTGTACTTTCTTCTGGAAAATTCCTTTAAGAAAGTAAAACCCTACACCTCTTGATTTTTCCAGCTTCCCACACTACCCTGAAGTTAATGTAGTTTTCTCAGCACCCTCGCTAAATAAAATGCTATTGGCTTGAGTACAATTCAAATAATTCACTATTTTGTCATAACACTTTTGCTAAAGTCTGTTGGGAAAACTATTTTATATTTAGGGCAGGAGATGAGATGTTTTAAAATCATTTTCTTCTTCCATCTTTATTCTAGCTTTCTGGCTATTGAATCTGCTCTTACAGTTGAGAATGTGTGAACATCACTTCATATTTTCAAGTGCAAAGCTGTCTTTGCTCTACCTTTAAAGTGCAGATCGAAATTCTATTGTGATTTTTTTTTTTCAGGAGCCAGATCAGGCTTCCAAATGGAAACTCAGTGCCAGGTTTAATTAAAAACAAATTGCTACTTCTTCATTTTAACATAAATGAAAAGTTTGCTACTTGAAATGAGATTAATGTTGAGGAGTGTTTCCTAATCTAGCAATAGTAGAATCATTGATCATTTCTGTAGAGAAGCAGCTCAGTAATTCAATTCTTTTCAAGGCGAAATTTTTCCTTAATCTTTATTGAAAATTTGCAGTGGTTATTCTTCAGCTCAGCAGAATGGGTACAATAGTTTAAGGGTGGTTCCGTGCCAGGCACAGACTATATCTGGTACACTGCAGAAGATGAGACAGTGCATATCCAAGAGCCAGAGGAAGCGAAGAAGCGCTGAAGCCCAGGCTCTACTGAAGATCCAAGAAAAATTCGTGGTGACATCAGTGGAGCTTAACTGTAGGTAAATGCTTATAAGCATTGGTCCAGTTGAGTCATATTTTTGCAAATCTGCCAGTGAAAAATCCCTCAAGGCTGGGGAATATGCGTGCCTATGAGTCTTCAAATATACTACAGTAGTCAAGGTTACAGATGGACTCTCTTTCCAAGCCATGGCTTTAATGAAATACTCGGCTTTGTCCTAAAGCCTCCTAGTCATCCTTACTTCCTTCCATGTAGTGCTGGAAAAGATTTGCTTCCTAACAGTCACGCATGTTCACTCTCATCTGCTAATGTGATGTTCAGAACAGAGGTTGGTTAGGCCTTTTCTAGGCTTATCCGTGAAATAAATTTGTAGATTCCCTTTTAAATCTTCAGCTGTAGCTGTGGACAGGGCTGAGCTAAAGATGCTGGGGACAGCTAGAAAGATGACTCTGCAAAGTATCATAATTTTACTTACAAAACTACAGCATATGGGATTTAGGGAAATCTTTAACTTCAGCTAAGTCACCTATGGAACAAATAGAAGGTAACGACTTACTCATGTTAGCACTAAAGTTTCTTTTCCTTTCTCACAGTGATTTTGGCAGAGAGGAAAACAGGAGGTACTGCAGACTGTGTCTTTTAGTGGAAATTAAGGTGCCACTCTCATTTCTCATTTTGCCATACTGAGTAACCAAGGCTGGGAGGACTTGCAGGGCCAAAAGCTGGAGTCTTACATTCAAGTATTCAAGTACCTGACTGAAGGGTTTCTCTCTCTTTTCTCACAAATGAAAAGAAAACAGAGCCTATTCTTGTAAAAGAGAAGAGAGAGATGTTGGTGATGTGATTATCACCTTCATAGAAGTTAAGCTTAGGAATGTGTTTCATGTAGCAGGACCATATGCCGTTAGGCATGGTTTAAGTACAGAACAAAATCTCCCTGCATCCAGGGCACCTGCCTTGCCCTCTTGCCCTCAATGCATGAGCTTCTACTGGAGTTTTCCCTAAGAGCCTAATGCTACTAGCAGTGCTAAGCTAGATGCGCTCCACATTCCTGCGTTCAAACCTTCTGTTGAAAGTGTTTGGGGGTAATTTTGAGTAGAGAACCTAAGGGATGGTGAGTAGAGCTCCTGAGACATTGATATGCTATGAAGCAGCGATAGGCCTAGAAGTAACTAGGTTTCTGCAAGCATCTCCAGATCTACGAGATTGCCCTCTGGACACTGGGATATTCATGGGCTTGAAAACAAATAACCTTTTCCTGTTTTCTCTGTTATATTTTTGTACTTTGGAGAACTTCTTCTGAGGTTTTACAGTGACAAACCCAGTCTTGTTATTTGCTTCCTTTACGCAGGTGGCACAACTTGATCCAAATCTCAAGCTACTTTGTGAGGTCCCAATGTTGAAAGAATTTGAGTGGATGCAGGTCCCACAAAATAACTTGATTCTTATTTCCCAGTTCCATAAGGAAGAGTCACAGAGGAAGAAAGGAAAAGGAATAGAAAGGAGTAAAGTTAAAGGAAAAAAGGAAAGCAAATACAGAGGAGTAAAGTTAAAGGCTTGCTTCCTGTATGTGGAGGAATCTCTACCGTTAGAAATAGGCCCAATCTTGTTTTGCTTCCACTGGAGCCCAGCACGTTTGCATACAACAAAAGTAACACGATAAGGAAGTTAATGCTCTTCTTGCGTGCTAGCTAGTTATTAGAGACTCATAGTAAGGAAGGTGATCAGAGAATACTTGTCACATGCCCAAACTACCGTAATTCAAGGAAACTGCCACCTCAGTGCATCATATGAGGCAGGTCAAGCCTCGGGTGAAGCAAGCTTTCTGTGTAAGAATTTTAATTAGCAATGAGCACAATAAAATACATAAGCTGCTGAAAGTTAACAAGTGCTACTGTTTGAGATTTATGCTCAAATCCATGCCGTGGACTTCCCTTTCCTCACCACCATAACGGATTAGCAGTATACTGGATAGTAATCTACAAATATTACAATCATCCTTCTAATCTTATTAAAAAACTTGTAAGAAGCATTAAGGACACATTTATACCACTTGTGGGAAACCGTCCAAATACAACGAACCAAAAGCTGCTTATCTACAAGCAAAAACAGCATTATATGAGTGAAGGGGGCCAAGTTAATCAGAACTATCAAGGGACTAATTCAGGTCCAGAGGGCTGGGAAGGCAGATTAAATGATCGTTCGTAAATCATTGAAAGCATACACTATACGGTATTGTAACAACAAACAATGATCTTCTGTAGGGTGCAGTTTCCTGCTTTCTATATATCTATGTTTTGACATTTTAAGTATCTCATCAGCATCGTTTTATCCCTAAGTTGTGAATGTGTAGCAATAGCATTATAGCTCAGCTTGTTAATCATCAGACCTTTAGGAAGGAAAGGGATAGACTGTAAAAACAAACCTAAAATTGGTCATGTTTACAGCCACTGCTACTGTGCTTAATACAAGCACGTACAAAATGGAATATGATCCAAGATATTGTGGACAAAAACTGGGGAGAGCAATTGAGGGACTGTGAAAAATCAGCTTTATATATACCTTAGGCTCCTTTGCTTTATAGCAAAGTGGGGAGGGCACTGCTGGTTAATTTTTGCTTTTAAAATGTTGTGTGGAAGTACTAAATGTGCTGTTTTAGTAAGGAAATCAGCACAATAATATGAAGGCTTATCCACTGACTCCACTTTGTTTGGCATAACTGGAATTTTATCTTTCTTTACCTTTCTTCTAGTAGGATTGAGACTATCCACAGGCTCTGATTACTTTTGATTCCTCTTCCAAAGGTTCGGTTACCCATTTTTGAAAGTGGTTAAAACTTTCCTCTTTGGCTGCTTGCTTTTTGTCCCCTGTAACTAAAATAAACTTGTCTGCTACATACCAAAAGTAAAGGATTCTTCCAGGGACTACAGTTAATGACACTTATTCCTGATCTCAAGACATGAAACAAGTTCCAGTTCTCTGTACAACATAATCTTCCATGTTTCTAGTGCCTGATTTTCCATTGCTCTACACTGTATGTATGTATGTATTTATTTATTTTATTTATTATTTATGTATTTATTTACATCAACATATAGTGAGGGCAAAAGGCTGCCATTGCAAAGTGCTCTCTCTTTGGCACTCCGGGATAAAAGACTAAACAACACACTGGGGAGAAGAGGAGTAGTCCTTTAATTACAATAATTAAATTATGCATATTTTTGTTTGCTTGTTTCATAGAAAACAAAAGAGTCTTTAGACTGCAAGAATAAAGCTGAATAGCATGAGGGTCTAAAACAAGTCAGTGAAGACAGCAGTTCAATTACATAGCACTGTCAAATCAGACTTGTACAGATTTGTCCTGAACACTATGAGCAATATCACTTGCTCATTTTTGTGACTTCATGGACTTGTTTTTTCCTTCTCTTCTCCTTTCCTTTTCTCCACTGAAAAACTCTACATATCCCAGTTATAGCTCTAGGAACGTGACTGCCTCAGTGCTGAGCACAGCTCTTTGGTTTTCAGCATAGCATCAGACATGAGCCCTTATCTGGCTCTCTCTAGGCCTTAACCGAATCTGCCTCCTCTGTGGCTCAGGTTTCTAGCTTGGTCCTCTTATTTCAAGATGCCAACTGCCAATAAAATGCCACAAGCTCTTGGAGTATAAAGTAAATATTGTCATTCCCATTTCTCAGCATCTTGTCCTGGTTTGCTCTGAGCTTCTCCTTAAGGTCTCTTAATTGTAATCATCCTCAAAAAAAGATCACAGCAATCCTTCGTTCAAGCTTCAGGACTGATTTTTTTCCACCAATTATTTGCTTTCCTATTTTGTTTGTTTACAGAACCATGCATTAATCTTCCTCTTTTCTATAACCTTTACAATTAGAATTTATGTAAAAGTTTTATACAAACTTTCCTTGCTGCATTTTATTCCTGCTAACTGAAACTCCTTGTGAACCAGTGTTTCCAGTTTTATCCTTGTATGCTTGTGCTCAGTTGTCACTTCTGTCTTCTCTTACACAAATATGTTTTGATTTTCAAAATGCACATATTCAGTTTTAAAGTTACTATTAATATTCTTCCTTAGAATTTCCACAGCATCTCTTGAGATACAGTAACTGGCTAGTTGGATTTCTTCAAGTTCACTTAGTTCATCAGAGACTGATCTTACACGTAGGTTATTCCATCCCCTACAGCTGTCAAATGACACATGTACAATAAACATAGCTTTCTCAAATTTCTGATACCTTCAGCTATGAAAGACCAAAAAAAATTAAAAAATAAAAATAAAAAAGGTCATATTGCTAGGTGAACTATTCTGATATGTTTATAATGTTTTGATCACAGCAAATGGATAGACAAGATTAGACGTTTACTGCCTATTCCGGTGCATCTATTTACATTTTAGTGCCATCAAATATACAGTGGATTTCTTCTGCAGAAAATGATAAAAGCTGTCTCTTGCTCAGCTACTGGATCATGTAATTAATATAAACTACACCTTAGCCCAGAGAAGGTGAGTCATAGAAGATCAAACATGATCTTCCTGTGGAACAAATCAAGAAGAAGCATTCTGTTACCAAGAAGCATATATCAAGAAGCATTCTGTTACATCAAAGAGAGCACTGGTAGACATATGAATTGCCATCTCCATTTCAGTTGCTGGGCTGTGTGGCCCTGGCAAGTATTATTCAAACTTTTCAGCCTTGGTATCCAGTGACTGCGTGTGCAGAAAGTTAACAGTAGGTCAGGGAAATGAGCGGTATCACCTTTGCAAGCTCCTGACTTGTGCTTCATGCAGATTAGCCAGTCCGGGGATTGGTGTGTCAGATCTCCGACTACAGTGTGCATTACTAACTTGAAAGGAGCACTCCAATACATCATGGAAACCAGCATACAGAAGATATCAAAACCTCAATGCAAATGTGTAAGAAATGACTTCTCTAAACTGTATGATAGGATTTCTAAGTCTTAGTAGTGTACAAACTTCAGACCAACTTGTTAAAACATTCAGATTCTCAGCATTATATGCTTGATTATGCTGTGAAATAGCAGAAAGGAAATTACCTGATTTTTTTTCATCACCCTCATCCATACTTATGTTGTCAAGTACAAGTCCTTCAGCATAAACAAGGTTCTTTATTCCATCGATAAGTTCACTTGCCAAAAAAGCATAGATTTATACAGCATGTTAATTTAACACATTAAAAAATCATTTGTAGAATGAGATACACTTCAGCAACCTTAGATTGTTGTGAAAAGTAAATAACAGTTTTGCATGAAAATATGACTGTTGGAGACAACCAACCAACCAGCCAAGGTAAATGGACCATTCATCTGAATAAGTATGGCTGTTGTTATATTCTTAAACTGTTCTCCCTAACAGTCTTGGCATATGGGTGTGTATGCAGGAAAGAGAATTATAATTTAATGGAGTTCCAAAATAATCTTGAGATAGATTCTATTCTGAGATATTCCTGAGATAGTTTCTATTCTATCATTCAATTCTGTCATATAATGCCAGAAAAAATCAGGTTAGGACTTCTGAGGTCATCTAGTTCAATTTCCTGCTCAAAGCAGGGCAGATTTTGAAGTTAGATGAGGTTGCTCAGAGCCTGGCTGGATTTTGAAAATCTCTAAAGACAGTGATGAAATGACCTCTCCAGACCCTCTTCTAAAGTTTGACCACCCTCCCGGTACAATAAATAAATAAATAAATAAATGTCCAACTGGAACTTCCCTTGTTCTTGCAGTTGTTGACTCTTTTCCTTTAGTTGTGCATTTCTGAGAAAATCCATGTTTTCTGTAACAACCATAAGGTAATGGAAGACTGCAGTTAGTTTCCCTGTTAGCCTTCTCTTCTGCAAGCTAACCACGCCCAGTACTTCTAGCCTTTCCTTGTATATTAGGTGTTCCAGCTCCCTGACCATCGTAATGGCCCTTCATTGGACTTTAACCAGATTGTGAGTATCCCTTTTATATGGGGCAGCCTGAAACCACGCATAACACTCCAGCTGTGGCCCAATAAGTGCAGAATAGAAGGGAATAACCAGTTCCCACAATACGTTATTGCTAACGCAGCCTACTGTTGGCTTAGTCTTTCCCACTGCAGGAGTGCTTTGCTGACTCGCGATCACCTGTCTGTGAAATTTGATATCATCAGTAATTCTGTTTCTCAAGAGAAGACACATTCACAAAGAACTTGAATGTTGAAAAGCTCAGAGCACAATGCAGCAGCAGATGACCCAATCCTCCATTAATGCCTTGCTCTAACAGTAGTGCTGAAGAATACTAGTTTGTGGGATTCACAGCATAAGAAAATGCATGTCCCTTGTTCTTATTGCAGAATCCTTCACTTCTGGTATGTCTGGAGCTTACTATACTGTAGTTACTACATTCCTCTTTATTGTAATTTTAATATGAAACAAAGATTCAGGCTAGAAGCATTTAATTAGTTATTGGAATGACTTATCCAAAGATACAGCAGATTTTCTGTCTTATAAAGTGTTAGCATGAACTCTAAACATCTTTCAAAAAGATGCTTACCCAGAAATTATGACTGGGATATAGGAAGCAATGAGGGCAAATTCCCATCCAGTGTTACAGGTCTAGATTAGGCTATGTTAGCACAACACTCTCTGGCTTGTTGCCAAAAATAAATACGTCTGTTGTGAAAACTAAGTTGAAGAGATGCTATTCTGTATTCCATTGCACTTATAAAATTTAGCTAGCTTATATGTATAGTTGTCAGCTTTGTCGTTGTGATCTGTTGCTCATCTTCCACAGTAAGAGGTGTAGTATCCACAGCAAGATCATTTATCCACACTGGCTTGCTGTTAAATTAAAAAGACTTTCAGTGAGCAGCAAATTGTCCTTATGCTCATCAAAAACTGACTCCGTATTATCTGCAGGTTTCTTTGCAAGTTTCCAATTACTTAATATCCTGTTTGCTTAAAGAGTATGTTGTACAATACCTTTCTGTTGCCAGAAATACGTGGACATAAAACAGTGTTCTGTGACCTAAAGCAAGTTCCAACACATAACTAGTTGAAATTTTAGGTTACAACAGTTCTCAAAAGCCCGGATTAACAGTCAAGTTAGTAAATCTTTCCACTACCCGTAGAAACGAGTGCATGTAAGAGGCACTTACATCCTTCCCTCTGTAAAGGCTCCCGGAGGGACGATGACTGTAATCGAGCAGGGCAGGGTGTGCTGCGGCCCATGCTCACTGCACAGCCAGGCAGGCCCAGGCAGAGGCCTGCAGCCCTGGATGCACACACAAAAGCCATTTCAAAGTGATTGATTTGTGCTATTAGCATAAAGATTGGCCTAAACTGGTACTGCTCGAAGATGTTATGAGCAAGAGCTGCCTGGCAGCTCGGCCTGCTCCCGCTGCCACAGCAGCCGGCTCCAGGCTTCCCCCAGAAATCAGAGCAACACCCGTGCCTGGCTTCGTCACACATTAAATATTACAAAATGTTCTAGTAAATTCGCACCCCACTCGATACCATACTTCTAAAACTAAAATTAAACAGGAGCCCTTCCTAAAACAACCCTGAGTGGACAGACAGTGTCTGGGGAGCAGCCGTTACATGTGAGGAGCTCCAACAGCCCAAGCAGTGCAGCGGGCAAGTGGCAGCCATTTGAGATGGCTCCGAGTTTTTCCACGCAGTCTGGGCCCTCATGGTACGGGAAAAGGCCTGAAAAGGTCCGAAACCTAGCCGCAGCATCCGGGCGCAGCCACGTACCTAAAAATCCTGATTTCTGTTTTTTTTTTTTTTCCTCAACGCTCGGGCCGGGTCTCCCTGACAAAAGCGGGACGGGCGCGCCCCCCGCTGGCCGCCGGGCCGGGGGAGGCCGAAAGCTGCGCGTTTGGGCAAACGCTGAGTAAAAGCAGCTCGGATCGAGGGGGTTTCTCTGTCTTCTCCCTTACATACCAGGAGGGAGGAGTACTGTGTGGCTCGAAAACCTGCCCGCGGTCCTGACTTTTGTTAAGCAGGGGCAGAACGGCTTACCGCTGCCTCCGCTAGTGTGTCCTCTGTGTGGAACTGCGGCTGGATCTTAGCTGGCTAAAAAGGTCCTGGGAAAAAAAAGAATTCTTCTTGTATTATCAATGCCATGTCTGAAACGAAGATAGTAAATGACAGCAAATGTCTTTATAAATAGACTATCAAAACCAGCTAAATAGAACTACTTATGTGCCCTAGTTAATATAGAGAGAGATCATAGCCAGGCTCACAGACAATGAGAAAATATGGAAAGTATTTCCAAATATCAGACAAGATCTCTTCTTCATCAGGCATCCTGAGCGAGGTTACAAAATTGTCTTCTACATCACACCAGCCCGCACATATTTCAGTTGTGCACAGAAAATCATACAGCACACGCACAGCATTGAGCCTGCTGCGTGACACGGTGAAAATAGGAGAGAAAGAAGTAGTCACTTATGCAGTCTGATTTGTCACTCCTATTTGGTGTATCTTCTAATAAAATGTGAGATTGTGGTGTGACTCATCTCGTCACGCAATATTCTGTCATTAATTATCATTGTTCCAAGTGTCTTCAACACTGATCTAGTTTGAGACTTCATCTTTTTCTCCCCCTCTGCCATCCCTTGCAGTGCCCTGATAGCTACTCCTTATGTTTAGCAAGAGGTACGTTACTTTTGTCCCACACACCCCTTAAGTCTTGTTCTAGTAGTGCAACATTACTGCTCTTATTAGGAGACAGGTACAAAACCCCTTAAAGGTTTTGAGACACATCAACAACAAGTAAGAGTTACAATGAAGCAAATTAAAGTTTTGCCTTAAGCACAAACCCCTCTTTGACATGGTACTCTTTGTTGTCGTGGCTTTATGTTAGTCGATAACATAAAAACAAAGGAGCCTAAATTTGTCCACTGACAGATGTGTCTGGCATGCTGTGAAGGGCACAGTTTCCAGAAGCATCAGAGATATCCCAGCAACAGCAGGGAACAGCACAAGCACAATTGTGTAGGTAAATATAAGTGTAGCTATAAAGAGGGAGACACATCAGAAATTGAAAGGAAGCCTATTACAAAGGTCTTGTAACAAACAAGTTCCACATAATCAAGACAATGAGTTACTCTTGCCAGATGTCTTGATCGCTCAACTATTTAAAAGGGGAATCAAAATGCACAAAAAGCTGTAGGGCCATTTTGTATTATTAAGGTTTCAGTTAAAGGTTTTCAATTAAAAATAGGTTCCATACATTTTATATGTGATTTTTTTTTTTCCTATTGCTGCAAGGAAACTGATAATCATTGTAATATGTCCAAAGAGAACCCGAACACAAATTATATTTCATATAAACCCAAACTTCAATTATCTTTGGATATGGGAAAAAAAAAAGAAGTTTCCGGTCATGCTCTTTCTGTAAAAACCAGATAAGCTTTTACTTGTTCAAAATTACTTGAGATGGAACTCACAGTGATTTTCTGTAATGGGATATGTATGGGAAAGTATGTTCCTTTTGCAAATCAAACCACTTCTCTAGAGCAGTTATCTTCTTTTAACTTTTTCGGTTCCAAATATATCAATATTTACAAAATTTCTTTACAATGAGGGTGGTCAAACACTGGAACAGGCTTCCTAGCAAGGTGGTTGATGCCCCATGCCTATCAGTATTTAAGAGGCATTTGGACAATGCCCTCAATGACATAGTTAAACTTTTGGCTAGCCCTGAAGTGGTCAGGCAGTTGGACTAGATGATCTCTGTAGGTCCCTTCCAGCTGAACAGTTCCTGTAAAATCTTAAGCCTTAAAAAGTGAGATCTTTGTTCCTGATTCTTCAAAGTATAGACCACATAGAGAGCCATCATGCCTGTTCCCTTATTATAACAGGGACTAGCAACAGCATCTCAATCTAACTATTTTAAAACTTCTTTAGTACTACATTCAAAAACAGTGCATTACAGCACTCTCATGAAACAGACTATGAATGGAGGATTTGGTGATGCTCTGCAAGTTATCGCAGCTACTGCTAACAAGGCCTGGCAAAGGAACTATCAGACTGATGGACCCCTGGGGAGCCCTGTTGTGGTCGATGGCTGTCCAAAGACACCACTGATGCATGCGGGCGTGGGATGGTGGAAAATGAACACCATGGCAGCTGCATGTGGATAGTGAGAGGGAGCAAAGCTGAAGAAATGGGCGTCTTCTCACAGGTAACTAGTGATAGGACTAGAGGGAGTGGCCTCAAGTTGTGCCAGAGGAGGTTCAGGTTGTAAATGAGGAGACATTTCTTCTCAGAAAGAGCAGTCGGGCATTGGGACGGGTTGCCCAGAGAGGTGGTGGAGTCACCGTCCCTGGGGGTGTTCAAGGAAAGGTTGGACGTGGAGCTTGGGGACATGGTTTAGTGGGTGACATTGTGGTAGGGGGATGGTTGGACCAGATGATCTTGGAGCTCTTGGAGGTGGGAAGCAAGCATTCGGGATGACGGCTTTCTTCAAAAAAAAAAAAATCCAGAGTTAAAAAACCTCCAGATTTACGTCTGGAGGAAACCTCCAGCGTTACTCTTGAAGTGTTTATGATTTGCCAGGACATTTTTCGACACTTGAACTCCCAACTAAAGCCGTACTTCAGTAGCGGAGGGGCCGCAGGGCTCCCACCGCCCCCTGCAGGCCGGGCCCCGCCCGCCGCCGGTTGCCCGCTGGCCGCCTGCTGACGCAACCCTGGGGGGCGGTGCGGTGAGAGGGGCCTCCTGCCCCGCCCGCCCTCCGGCTCGCCCAATCGGCGGAAGCTTTATAGCGGGGTCGGGCGGAGGGGGCCCGCTGGCGGCCAATCGCGGCGCGGGGCTGCTGGGTGTCGGCCCGTGAGGCGGCTGCGCCGTGGCCGTCGGGCGCCGCTCAGCGCCGCGGCAGCCCCCGGGCAGGCCCCAGGCCAGGCCCCGCCGCCCGCACCGGCCCGCAGCCCCCGCGGAGGGCGGGGAGATGCAGCCCCCGGGGCCACAGCCGCCGCTCTACGCGCCCAGCAACGGGGACTTCACGTTCGTCTCCTCCGCCGATGCCGAAGGTGAGCGCGGGGCCCTTCCCTTCCCTTCCCTTCCCTTCCCTTCCCTTCCCTTCCCTTCCCTTCCCTTCCCTTCCCTTCCCTTCCCTTCCCTTCCCTTCCCTTCCCTTCCCTTCCCTTCCCTTCCCTTCCCTTCCCTTCCCTTCCCTTCCCTTCCCTTCCCTTCCCTTCCCTTCCCTTCCCTTCCCTTCCCTTCCCTTCCCTTCCCTTCCCTTCCCTTCCCTTCCCTTCCCTTCCCTTCCCTTCCCTTCCCTTCCCTTCCCTTCCCTTCCCTTCCCTTCCCCCTTCCCTTCCCTTCCCTTCCCTTCCCTTCCCTTCCCTTCCCTTCCCTTCCCTTCCCTTCCCCCTTCCCTTCCCTTCCCTTCCCTTCCCTTCCCTTCCCTTCCCTTCCCTTCCCTTCCCTTCCCTTCCCTTCCCTTCCCTTCCCTTCCCTTCCCTTCCCTTCCCTTCCCTTCCCTTCCCTTCCCTTCCCTTCCCTTCCCTTCCCTTCCCTTCCCTTCCCTTCCCTTCCCTTCCCTTCCCTTCCCTTCCCTTCCCTTCCCTTCCCTTCCCCCTTCCCTTCCCCCGTGTGTATTTCAGGGGGTGAAGTGTGCCCCGCGGCCTGCCCTTTCCCACCGAGCAGCGCCGTGCTGGCATGCCGTGGCGACTTTCTGTCTCAGCACCGCAAAAACAAACGCGCAACAGGCAGTGCTGTGCCGCCTTCTTTTGGCAGAGGGTGACCCTTTGGGCTCTGGCCGCTTAAACAACAAGCTGTCGACTTTGTATGTTTAGTTACAATTGTAGGAGAGGTTAGGAGTTGTGCAAATCCTGGCTCTGGTGCCCTATACTAGAAAACAAGAATTGAAGAGAAAAACTACCACAGAATGCTGAACTCTGAGCTTTGGTGAACTTAGCAATTGCTCTGACAAGGTGTACTAATCAGTAGGTACAACCCACGTTGCTTTTCTTTGATTTCTTTTTTTCCCTTTTTTGCCTTGACCTGAAAAGGGATCCAGGATCTGGATTTTGGGAGACCCCTTGGTTTTCCCCCAGAAGCATTTGCTGAGCCCCATGTTAGTAGTCTGTCAGAGCCAGTGTGTTAAAAACACCTGCCCAGTATGACGTGTTGCATTGGACTCAGCTTTGTACTTTTTTTGAGCACAAGTAAGGTGTAATCTCATGCCTGTTCGGTGTAGTCCTCTCTGGAAAGTGCCACATAGGCCTATCCTAACGAACAGACGTAAGGAAAACTAAACAGCTTGATATTTCGAAATAAAAATACCCTACATTGCATTTTAGTTTCTTGTTATTTCCCAGGTCTTGACCTATACAAAGAATGAAACTTTTTTTGTATTATTTCCATAAGAGGTAGCTGTTTGTGGGAAAGAGTGGCAGAGATTAAGTGGACATGTATGGGTTAAAGAACAGGCTGGTTTTTGTTTGTTTTTAACCTCTTGCACTGCTTTGTCCCACCTGAGATGTCATCTTGCAACATAGACTTAAGATCACATTAATAGGTTTCACGATGTAAAAGGTGGTTGTAGGTATTCACTAATCACTGAGTGCTAATGGGAGCCTTGGTAAAGAAGACTTGTGTAGAAGTTTTCCGGTGTTGCGATGGGTTGTCAGTCATCACTGAGAAGACAGAAAGAGAAGGCTGACTGGGCTGTTCTGGCTGCGTGTTTTGGCAGCCACAGCTGCGCACAAAGAATCACGAGAACACCTCCTTGCGAAGCAGAGTTGCCCTGTAGCACAGACAGGTATTTTTTAGAATGACAGAAGGGTCCCACTGATAATTGAAAACTTGTGAGGCTCTCCCTACCTCGACGTTCAGGCATTAAGAATACATTTCTTCTCCCAGGCAACAGCAGAAGGCTTTGTTTGCATCTGGTGGGATCAATGTGTGTGTGCCGATGTGTAAGGAGTGAAGAGAAATTCCTTCTTTAAATTACTGTGATCTTCATGAGGATCCCGTGCAGATGGTGTTCCTGGAATCAAAGCAACAGACCATTAACTGTCACGATTATGAAATGGCTGAGAAGCACTAATGGGGAAGCTTAAATTTAAGCTGGCATGGCCTAGCAAGCTGATTTGGGACAGAGTTCTGTTAATTTAATTGTGGTGCTGAGTGTGGAGTAAACGCTTCAGACATGCTTGCTCAACACTGTAGGACATCCTGTCACTGTTAGAATGTAGATTTTATAAAGTTATGCTGCATTTAGGTAGATGATGTCTCAAACATAATCCACAAATGCAGCCTGAGTTCTCTGAGCATGTTGCAGGAATATTTCAGAAGTAACTGCTGTAGGTAGGTGTTTGGGGAAATTTGTACATAGGATTTTGTGTGTTTGTGTGTAAAAACACACAATGATAAGGCAAAAGAAGATTTTCTTCAGTGAGGCAAAACATTTTGGGTGAGAAGGGAGTCTTTGCTTCTCAGTTTATTTGTAACAAGGTTTGTACAAATAATTGGCTTGCTTGTTTGTTGTGTGTTGTGTTTTTAAGCCAAAAAAAAAGGAAGGTTATGAATTCTTAATGGAATACTTAAACTCTTTTCATTCCGTCCTATTTTATTTCCTCAGTAGTATATTTCTTCAGTATATGTTTTCATTAACTGTTTTGTGTTCTTCATCTGTAGATAACCAAATACAATGCAAATAAAACTTTGACACAGAACATGTATAAATTGGGGGGAGTGGGGGGTGGGTAGTGCTGTGATAGAGCAAGATCATAGCGTATTAAAGAGCGTTCTTGTATCTCTCCTTATTGAACGGACCGTGGGGATCTCTGATAGTATTCTTTTTTCTACAATTTTTTAACCTGTGCTAAAAGCAGGCAACAAATCAAAATACCTGGAAATATTCTCTTTCTGTGAGAAGCTGGATGTAAGGAGAGAATTTGAGTGAAACAATGCCAGTGTGCAGGAATGGGCTCTGAGACAGTGTGGTCAGGAAAAAATGGTAAATCCACAACTCTCAGCACGATGAGACTTTCATAGTTAACTCCTTTTTATGCTTCTAAATGCTTAATGATAAAGCACAGATTGAAAGGTGTTGCCATACCGTTACGCTGTGTCACCAAAACAAGTGCTCCACGCTAGAATTTTGTCATCTAAACCAGCATTGTTACCCCTCACAAAACCAGAAGTACCCTTTCAAGTTACGTTAATGTATAACTTTAAATATTTCATGGTGATGACCAGCACATCTAGCTTCGTACATCTGTTTATCTTCCAGTGCTTTTGAAATCAGATTCTTAGCAAGATAAAGATATTTATCTTTTCTTTCCCTTTTTCTCTAAGATCTTAGTGGGTCCATAGCAACTCCAGATGTTAAGCTAAATCTTGGAGGAGAATTCATCAAAGAATCTACTGCAACTACATTCCTGAGACAGAGAGGGTACGGCTGGCTTCTGGAAGTGGAAGATGATGACCCAGAAGATAACAAGCCGCTTCTGTATGTAATAATTATTTCTAGATATTTATCGTTCTTAGCTGTGTAGGTAAAAGAAACAGCTCGTAGGTTCTCAAATAGTCCCACAGCCTTCTGGAATTCCGTTTGACGAATTACTTCAGCAATGAGTCTCTTCAGTGCAGGAATAAAAATGTTTTTCATTATGGTGTTTTTTCAACTGTAAAAGAAAGGCTTGTTATTGACTGTAGGGGAGGAAGGGAGAAGTGAAGTCCAAATTTTATTAATCAGTGTAAGTACAGAACTTTCTTGGCTTTTGTGCTCTTATCTGTTGATCTTGTCATGGTTTAAAAAAAAAGACTATTCTGCAAGAAGTAAAGCAGCATAAACTTTATATTCTTTCATGCTATCTTATATTATAAAGCTGTGTTAAAAGGAATTATTGTTGAAAGACAGAAATGTCCCTAAAACTTCATACGTCTACATCCCTTGTTCTGTTCACAGAAACATGATTGTCGGAAGACAGCTTGTATCTTAAGGTTATGGCTCTGTGAGGCAGGCAGCCTGGTTCTTAGTCTGTGTTCTGCACCTAAGCAGTTTCATTCTTGGTGTCTCAATGTTTTCCTGTGTAAAAGAAAATGATGCTTTTAAAAACGGAGGGGAAGGAAAGTACTCTGAAGAGTTCAAATGAGGGTGCTAGGAGAGAACAGATGCCTGGAGAGCTTAATGAAATTGCTGCTTTTAAAATACTTGAACTTAAAATGTGCAGGAGTAACACCTGCGTGACTGAGTCTATTCTGTAAACCTGTAACTTTTAATTATGAAATAGACTGCTGTACTGAGGTGACAACATGTGAATGCTCTCTGTTGTGTCATGTTGTATACCACAAAAAACAAGTTTGTGATTCAAAAGCAGCTAGGTGTTCTAGCTGCCTGTTGTTGGAAGTGAGAAGAACATACCAGGGCATTGATAATTTTGTAGCAAACAGAAGGAATATAATCTGGCTAACAGAGAACCTTCATCTGATTTATGCAGCAGTTTTTATGCTGTTATAATTCCTAGAAGCGGGCTGTAATGAAGCCTTCTAGTCGGAATGCTTTTATGGATTTAAAGAACAGCAGACAGCTAAGACAAGTTCGCTGATGTGGTGGTACCACACGAGCATTTTGTTCAATAATAGCAAGGGCTTTTCTTTCTTATTTGGGCAGCCTTGCTCTTCGCACTTGTCTCCTGTTACAGCTACCATCTCATCTTTGGTGAGGTGACTGACAGCTTCGGGGGAAGGCAGTTTATTACACAAGGAACTATGAGAAGCCTTAGGCAATGACAAGAAATTAATTCTAGGAAGAAAGTATTTCAGTTACACAACCTTCAGAGTGGAATATAAAAATACTATATACTGTTTAGGTAAATGCAGGAAAAATAGATGCTTTTAATGCAACCCTGAATCGAAGGAATGGGCTAAAGAACAATTTTTAGTATTTAGTTACAGGTTAGTAACAACAACCCTGACATAGGCTGGTAATGGCGATCCTGAAACTACCTGGAGAGAATCAACCAGCAGTGTTTCACTTCGGAAAGAGAAATTGCAGTGAATCTTGTCTTCTTGCTTTTATTTCTCACTTCAGCTCTTCTAAGGAAAGAGATGTAAATTAAAGTCC
This sequence comes from Anser cygnoides, assembly GCF_040182565.1. Classification (NCBI taxonomy): domain Eukaryota; kingdom Metazoa; phylum Chordata; class Aves; order Anseriformes; family Anatidae; genus Anser; species Anser cygnoides. The sequence continues at coordinate 35,327,335 of NC_089875.1, read as the reverse complement.
AGTACAAAATTTTCATGAACAGATTTAGAATATGATATACATTTTTCCCTACTCTTTTAGGGTTGTTACTAAATGTAGAGCAGATAACTGCCTGAAGTCTCTTGCAACTCTTCAGAGCTTCATTCATAACCGTGTAGGGGAAACACCAAGGTACAGTTCTGTCCCAAGGTTCCGCAGATAAACTAAAGCAATGATAAGGAATTGCCCATTGCTTGGGAAGTCTGCTTCCTTCCACTTGAGTTAGGAGAATTATGACAACTTACCAGCTAAGAGCCTCCCTTACAGAAGACTCTTCTGGTTGATCTGTAGTTGCTTAGAGATGGTTTGTAGCCAGGGACTGGAAAAGGCAATTAGAGAGGAACAAGATCTCTTGCTAGAATTTATTGCTAGTTTAATTGGCTTTCATTTATTTTTACTCGTACTGGAAACAAGCCAGGGATTAACCAATTGGTGTAAACTGGTCTGTTGAAAACTATTGTTGCTGAAGCATGTGAAATCCCACTTAACAACAACAAAAAACTGATGTGCTTTGAATGGTTTAGGAGTGGTGACTGGGAATGTTTTATTTCTTGTAGAATTGGAAACAAGACATTTCCATAATAAGTGTGCTCCTGGCAAAGTGTTTAACACAGGAGCACACAGATGTCCCACTTCTGCGCGTGCATGTCTTTGACTTTGGTTTACGATGGTATGAATGTCACGTGTGTGGCATGCCAGAAAATAGATCTGCTGTCCTAATGTGGACTGCTCAGATGTGTTGTGGATGTTTGCAACTCTCAGTCATGTAATTGATTTTTGTATAACGAAATATGTCTGTGTCATACTGGCTATTGAATGTGTGATGAAGGTAGGGCACTGCTTCATTCTGGATGAACTGTTCCTTTGCTGGTCACAGCTACAGAAAGCCTTATGGTGACAGGTTCGCTTTACAAACCTGTTTGCCCTTGACCTTACTTTTTATGCCCTAATTCATTCCTGTGATGTATAGTAATGCTCCCTTGCTTTCCAATTTCAGGGAGGAACTTGACATTGACCTGAAGGATATTTACTACAAAATTCGATGCGTGTTGATGCCTATGCCATCTCTTGGGTTTAATAGGCAGGTAGTGAGAGACAATCCAGATTTCTGGGGTCCTCTGGCAGTTGTCCTCTTCTTCTCAATGATTTCCTTATATGGACAATTTAAGGTAGGTATAAGCCTCCTGTGTAAAAAGAAATCGAAATGAAATGTGGGGACACAATTGCTAGGCAGTTCTCATTCTTAAGAAGGTAGAAAGTGTTTTCTTCACATACTGCTGTGGGGCATTCTAAATACTGTTTCTTAAGATGTAAAAAGATAGCAACAAGAAATGTATTAAATAACCCACAGATAAGTTAATCATGGTTAAAATGTCAGGTTTTTATATAAGAAAACGAAGTAAAGATGTGGTTTATAGAGGAAACAGATTGATGCTGGTAAGTTTATAGTCATGTTAGTGAATATCTCCATTCTAATTCTGACCTTCTGTTAACTTGCTTTTTATTGCTAGAAATGTTACCCCAGAACATCCATGTGGATGCCATGAATTTTAGCTTCCTGACAAATAAGGCTACTTGTTTAACTTGTACTGTATTACAACTGTTTAACTTGTGCTAATTACAGCTGTTCTCTAGTATATTTGATCTTCATTAGTACACATTACTCTTCTGTCCTCCATGCTCAGTTACAGTAACTTTCCCCTGGTCAATAGAATTTGTCCATAATTCCATTTGAACTCTACAGCGAATAGCTTTTCAAAGGCACTGTGCAGATTTAATTGCCTTCCATAGGCACAGTTAACTTTTTTCTTTACATTCAACTTGGAAATAGAGAGGTGTTATTGTTTGTAGTTTCAATTTGAATGAGAGCCTAGGTGGGCTTTTCCAGTAGTTAATTGCATCTTTGGTAATCTTGGACTATTTGTGTACTTAGTTGTTCTAAAGAGAATGTAGAATAGCAGTAAGCCATATATGTAAAGTAACTGTGTGTGGTTATGCTAGGACTTCTGTGAAAGGTGAGACAAAATCATTCCCGTTGTGGCCTCTGGCTTCCATTTGGTGTACCAAATGCTGACTGAGAGTTTGCTGTCAGTATCTTGTTTCTGTGAGATGTGAAATGAGTAGACTAAACCCTGTAGTATTCAGGTCTTCTGGGTGGGCCACGTAGCTGTCTGTCAGACAAAGCAAGGACCATTCCTCGATCCCGTGACATATCAATTCTCTGCTGTAGTTTGTGTATCTTCTGTACGTGAACAATTGGCCTAATGTTTGTTAGGAACAGTGATTTTTACCATGTGGATGTTAGAGTGCTGTACTTGTGGTAGGAGGGAAAGCTGGCAGCTAGCAACAGGATGAATGACAGCAGCGAGGCCAGACGAGCTGAATGGTGGCCTGTAAGCTGGAGGGATGAGTGATCCTGCTCTAAGACTTTAATCTGGTTCTCTTCTTTTAGACAGTGGAGGAAAGCAGGATGTAAAAGGAGGCCATGTGCTATTTTCACAAATAGCATAATGTTATTTACCTATTTTTTGAAGTGCTATGATTTTTATCTGTTCTAAATAAGGTTAGTACTCAATTCAATTTTTTCCACTTATTTAAAAGTTCCAGATTGACAGAAGAATTGAATAGGGGGTGAATTTATTTTTAAGTGCAACAGTTGGAAATACAAAGAGTGGACTGAGATTGATGTTTCCTTCTAAAAACGTATTTCAAAAGAGAGAGCTTCACTTCTAATCCTCCTAGTAGCTCACCTGCAAGAACAGCTACGTTACTTTGAAGGTTCTGTTAAAGAATCTTAAAACCATTCTCCAGCTTACTCCGTTAAAGAAGAGAGCAATGAAAGAAGCACGAAAAATAATTACAGACTCCTTCCCAGGACTTCGGGTCTGCTTCTTCTATCTCATCGTAAAGTTCTACCAAGAATTAAAGGCTTATTTCTTCTGAGTGTTCTCAGATTGAGTAAGGAATAAAATTGTGTTTTGTGGATGAAAGAAGGAGAATCCTTACCCCTTGCATTGGTTGGCTATGACTTTTAAAAACAGCCAACTTTTTGGAATATGAGGATGTGAAGATGTTTATCTAGGGTGATCTTAGCTTTACATTTAACTAATTTCTTCCTACTCTGATGCAATATTATAATACATAGGAAATACTGTTTGAGCTTTCCATTTGCATGAATTTGCCATTACTGTGATTTTGTAAATGTAAGTTCTGAATTTTATTCTCAAGCTTTGCTGTAATACTGAGTAAAACTGTTCTTGCTGCAATTCAGAATTCATTTTTGTATGATGAAATTCTTGAGCGCAGTGAAAATGATTAATATGAGTTATCCTTTCTCACAGTGAAAAATATTAGAAATGAATTGTTCTTTCTCTTTTAAGGTTGTTTCTTGGATTATAACTATTTGGATATTTGGATCCTTGACAATATTTTTACTGGCCAGGGTTCTTGGAGGAGAGGTAAGTACCTGTATGTGAAAAGGAGGTAGAAGGAGGTAATTAAAGTCTCTTGACTACATTTTTCAGTAGTTTTTTTGTTTTCTTGGTGCTTGGCTTTGGACGTTGTAGCCAGCTAAGAATGGATGCGGTTGAGAACCTTAATGTGTACCTTTCAGGTTCCTGGCCTCCAGAAGTAGAATCTAAAATGCAGAGGTGGTCAGCTACTCCTGTGCAGTGCATGGAATGCTGGATGTGGTAAAAAATCTAGAAATTCATGCTGCAAATCCTGGAGATTGGTACAGGTGCCTGTGATCCAGAGCTAAAGTCCTCTCTTGAGGACAAATGCTTTCAATTTTTTGGTCGCTGAGCTAAATGGGGCCCTTTCTCCTTCCTCGCATTGCCCTTTATTTCACTTTTTTAATTGGGCTGACAGCAGTTGTATAGCAGCCTTGTACAGAGCACCCACCAGTGTTTGTTTTCATCCTCGGCCTTATGCAGTTCAGACCCATTAAAGGATGAAAGTCAGTGCGTGTTTTTCAGCTGTGAAGCCAATTGAGGTTCTGGCCTACATCCCTGCCTCCAGCCGCTTGCATCAGCAGGGCTGGCATGGCTGTGTGAGTGAGCGGTGTTTATAAACTGAGTCACTGAGTGATTCAGGTGTGAACAACAGAAAATGACTTAAGGCTAGGCCCGCAAACTGCTGCAGTGGAAGAGTCAGGAGGATAGAAACTTCTTAAAATGGCTCTGCAGCTTAAAACTGATTGGATCCTCTTATAAGAGGAGTACTTTTATAAATGTGATTGCAAGGTACCTTTGCCAGCATAATTCAGATACCCTTAAGTCAGTACATTTTGTGGCTCAAAATGTGAAATGATCAGAATGTATAAACCGGTGAGAAGGGGGAGAGGGATCAGTACAGAGCTGCAGAGTTCACTGTGAAGGATCAGCTGTTGCAAGAGATAGGCAAAACAAGTAACTGTCTTTCAAGCAAAGTTAAACTGAAGAAGCCCAGCTGGGCCAAGGGATATTTCCAACTGTAGTAGGGGAAAATCAGACACTTTAATATCCATTTAATAACGAAACTAAAAGCATCTATGGAAGTACTTTGAACTAGTCTGTTTAAGATAATCAGTCACGATACATTTAAGCTGGAAATCAGAAGATTTCTGTATCTTAAAGAGACCGGGTTCTAGGTCTTCTGCTAATGGTGAAAGCACGTAAGTACTTTTGAAATTGATATATTAATATCTTAATGCAGGAGGTCATTTCTTTGCTGCCTGTGACAGCCAGGTCTACGATTGATGACTGAGAGGTCTGTTCTAGTTCTGTGCTCCTAGGTTTCATTTGCACACTCCATGGAGTGGCAGTTGTGAACCACTTAAGGTGGGACATGAAAATATGTAACTCTACCCATCCCTCATGTTTTTTTGTGTAAATGTTTCCTATGCAAGTGTTAAAAATGTCATTAATTTTTGTTTTTTTTAAATAAAGACATTTTTCTAAGGAATTGAATGATTAACTACAGAATTATAGGGAATAGTATAGAAAAAGAATTTTCATGCTAGCAAATTTTCTTTACCAGAAATTTCATGAATACACAACACATTATTATAGTTACTCATACTTTTATAACATGATGAAATTGCTTGGTGACAAAGATTTTGTACTACAAAGTCTGTTTTTTATGTGCTTGAAAATTTCAGGTTGCTTATGGCCAAGTTCTTGGTGTGATAGGATATTCTCTACTTCCCCTCATTGTCATAGCACCCGTACTTTTGGTGGTTGGATCATTTGAAGTGGTTTCTACCCTAATAAAAGTAAGTTTGGTAACATCTATTGAGAATTTGTTTACAGTTACTCTAAGTAACTTTCCTAACACTTGAAGTATTAATCCCTACAGGACAATGCAACGTGTCAAAATATAAGTACAACTTGAACTCTGATTCTTTTGGTTAACACAGTGGATATGACTGCTAAGCAAATTCTGTTTTCAATGTTTCTTTTGAGTACTTGGAGAATATACAGTCCCCAGGGGGATACAGAAATACTTGTTATCAGGTTAGCTTCTATTTAAGTATTCTGCTGAGTTATATTAGTTGCATTAAAAAGTAACTACGGCTATTGCTTTAGATGCAGATGTGTAATTAAACATCAAAATGAAGAATCTGAAAGTAAGCTGTTCAATCCTTTCCCTCGTTATCTGGTTTATTTTTAGTCACTGCAGCATGAGTATGATGTTAGCCATTGTTCTGAGGCCTTCCCATAACGGTAGCAGTACAAATCTCTCAATATCCTTTGCAGAGAAGGTGAACATTTCCTCTGACTCTACAGATGTGGGACATGGGCCACAAAGCAGTAGGTTGCCTGATACCACCTGCTGTCGGACACCTTCAGTGAAACTAGCAGTGTTCCCCAATAGATCCTGGAAGTGCATAATGTTCTTGAACACTTCATACAACCTTCTAGGTAGCCTGTGAAGTTATTGCTAAACTTCTGGAAGGTTGACTGAGAACACTTACTGGCTAAGCTGTACGCTTTCTGAGTTCTTGTTATGCTGATTTGATTAATTTCTGTCCTGTTGGCTTGCTGGTTTACAATATAATTGAAATACAGCTAAACTCTATGATAAACAAGAATAATAGCTGTGTTTGTGATTTGTTAACTTGCAATTACTATTAAGTGATACATTCAGAAAGCAAATTATTAACCTGGCAGTTAACTAATATTAACTTGTATTTATTTTTAAGTTACATGAAACCTCTGTTACCTGATTACTGTTAGCAGTCTTACATTAACTTCAGGGCAAATCTGTGAAAGGTTCTTACCTTTGGATCATTAGTGGGAAAAGGCAGGACAAGCTGCATATAGTCAAAACTGCCTGTGCTGTGACACGTACTGCTTCCTGTGGCGTAGGAGCTCTGTGCTTGGGGAAATACTCCCCAGTCTTAAAGTTGGGGAACTGCAAGTGAGATTTCAGTTCCAGTCACTTTTTTTTCCAATTGCAGCCAGCAAAGTAAACTAGCTGAGTAATGCACCTTGATTGGTTTCATTGCTGCAATTTTCCTAAAGTATCTTAGAGAATTTGGTCGTGATCCATCTCCACTGTCCCAGTTTAGGCAGTGTGCAGGTTTTGTGTTGTCTTCAGCAATGACAGTTGAACCAGTCGCATAATCCCTCAACCAACTTGAGCTACTCTGACAGAAGCATGGAAGAATTTTTTTTTGCTGAGATCCTATTGTCTGCCTCCTCCTGAACAGAACTTCGGTCTTGCTGTATGCAGGAGATTCACGGCTTTGTTCTCATTCGGTTTTAAGTATTTTTTCCTTTTCCATTAATTTTCAAGTTGCTGCCTGAGGATAATAGATGTCTAATTACTTTTTGCTGTAACCTCATTAGCTCGAGGCTTGAGTCAAGTTCACTGACCTAAAGACTTTTTTTTAAAAAAGTATGTGTACTAACTTCATGTAACATAGTATTTACATGTAATGATACTTTCTACTAGTCCTTTAAACTAGTTAGTTATTAACTGAAGAAGCAATGAAGTTTTTGCTATGGATTATATTTTTGGGAGACTTCTCAATGTATCTGACTTCTCATTGTATCTGAAATGAATGGAAAGGTGAGTTTGTTACCTTGAGGTGGGAGCACTATAATTAAAGTAAAACCAGAAGTAAAAAAAAAAAAGGTAATTTAACCCTCTGGTATGTATCACAGGAGAAAGTCAAATATACTGCTTGTCTCTTTTCTTAAAAAAATAAAAATAGCGGGTTTTGAGTTGGAGAAGCTTACAGCTTGCATTATGGTATCATCTTCCATTACAAAAAGCTTACCATAGATCCTTAGCTGCTTGCCTCAGTTAAAAAAAAGAAGTCAAAGTAAAATAACATGCCTCTCTTAAATACTTCCTTAGACTTGAATGGATATACATAGTATATTCTCCTCTGTGTGGGGACAGAAGGATTTTTGTGAAGCTTTTTTTTCCCCACCTAAACTTGTATGTTTCATTCTAATTATATTGAAAAGACCTGCTTTTTTTTCTTTATCGTGGTATTTAGAGTGATTTTCTCATGGTGTTAGCTAAGACTGTTCATTTTCTTTTTCAGTTGTTCGGAGTATTCTGGGCTGCATACAGTGCTGCATCCTTACTAGTCGGTGAAGAATTCAAGACCAAGAAACCCCTTCTAATTTATCCAATCTTTTTATTATACATTTATTTCCTGTCCTTGTACACTGGGGTGTGATCTAGTGAAAGATGTGGCCAAAACCCATGTTTTAGTCACTTGCAGACTGAATGCGTAAGATTAAGGAGGCTGGAGATAATACAAGTGACTGTTTTGTATCCAGTTGTCAAGATGTTTTAAGATTGAAGAGCATATTTGTGTATATTATTTAATGAAGTAATTGTAGCTATATAGATTTGTATTAAAGTTCTAGGTTTGTTTAAGACTCTTCAGATTTTAATGAACAAAATAAAAGAATCTTCTGTTTTATAAGAAAGTGTAGCAAAAATACAACTCCGTACCTGTGCCAAAAGCACTAGGACCAGATTACTATATTTGAGGAGAAGAAAGAGAAGTTAACTGTAACAATCTCCAAGTGCAATTTTTCTTTTGAGCTTAAACACAGCTGGCTTTTTTGGCACAGCAAATTCTGTAGATAATATATATATTTATGGAACAGTCCTGATTTGTTCACAGAAGAGCCTGTATAATCAAGACATGAAGATACTACTTTTAATTTAGTGCCTCAATTACTTTGATTTGGCTGTTGAGTTTTTATAAATTCCAATTTGTTTCAGAACATGTATATACTGTGTATTTTGTATCTATGGCTTGTGTGTAACATAAGTACTCCTTGGTTAAGGATGTATATTGGGTTTTTAAAGTTTAAAAATTACAAGTATTTGAAGTCTTCATTCACTATCTCTGACCAAAGGAGCAAGACATTTACTGCGTGACGTAATTAAATTGCTTATTTAGAGAATTTAATTTACTTAAGTTTAAATTTACAGAAAGACAGGTGAACACCTTTCTCAGTTGTGGCTGGCTTAATGTCGGAAGAAAAAAAAAAAGACGATCTCTCACATTTGACCTCTAAACAATGTTATTTTATGACAAAATAAAAAGAATGCTTCCCTAACTGTTTTACAACATCTTGCTCTATTTTGTTTTGGGTAGCATGGTGTATAACCTGCATCCTTTTTTTTTTTTTTTTCAACAGCTGTTAACCCCTTGCAAAAAGAAATAAGAGCTGTAAGGTCAGATTCTTCCCCCATAAGTAAGTTAGAACTACAGCCTCAGTAACAATTATAAGTCTTGCTAATTTTGACTATCCAAGGATTGTGTAATATGATGACATGTTAAATATTTCCTGTGTACTGTGTTGATTGCTTATGTAATGGTCCTTATGGTAATGTTTCTTCGCAAGGAAACTCCACTGAAATTCACTTTGCATGGTACTTAGTCATTTGCAATCTTCAGTATTTAGTATTACCAAATAGATCATAAGTATCTTTTTTTGTCATCTTGTGTCTTGAGCGGGGGTAGGTGGAAAGCATTCCCTGTGTCTTTTTTCCCCTCTCAATGCTGGAAATAAAAATCAACCATGACAAGGTAATAGTAAGGGCTGTCTTTGATCCCTGATGGATGTATTTCCTTATCATAACTGTAGTTTCTCAGCTTTTTAGATACTACAATGGCAAGTTTTGCTAACTTTTACCACTCGCCAATTGCAAAACGCATACTGAAATTCCAACGCTACCACAAGCCTTTACCTTACCCCAGCTGCTTTCCTGGCTGACGCTTGCATTGGTTTTAAACAGAACTACTTAAACTTGATCCTGGACACAAACTGTAAAATAACAATCTAGCATATAATACGTTAACGGAGAAAACTGGTTGAGTGACCAACTCTTCACCTGATTTTTTGACTTCTGTGGAAGTTTTGGTGGAATTGCCATACAGTCATACTAAACTAATTAAGCTAAGCTGGCAGCCTGGTGCTTGTCTAGAAGTGTTCTGAGGGTATTCATATCACGCTTTAAAAAAAAAAAGTTTACCTGGGAATGCACATTCACTTTGGAGTCCTGTGTAGGAATCTGGTCATCTCTGTCATGGCTATGCTTTCTTTTTTTTTAACAGGAATATCCAACTAAAAGACTCCAGCTACACAGACACAATTCATGCTTAACATCACTGACAAGGATGTGTTTGGGTTACTAGGCTGCCAGAAAGCTTTAAGATGAGCTCCTCTTTGCATAGTTGTTCATGTGATGTTCATAATGGATGTGTGCATCTGAAGTGATTCAAAGGATGGAAGAATGCTCTACTTAATCTTGAAATACTTTCATTTTCTCTTTGCTAATGTTCTGTGAAATTTATAGCTGCAACTTAACTGTTCCTTCTGACAGATGTGGCATGTGTAATATGCAATGTCGATATGCACTTAACATAGTACATATTTTGTACACAATTGCAGATTTGCACCTTTTAATCTCAGTATCTCTAGGGTCACCTTTTGCATACGCTGTGCAAAGAAATATGTACAAACAGCTCTCAAATGGTTCTCATAGTTTGTATTAACTTTGCATTCAATAAAGTTATTTTTAGATAAGGTATGTGTAAATATAAGATGCTTTTTATAAAAAAAAAAGTTGAATTCAACTTGTTTACAGAATGTATGTTCACTGAATTAAGACATCTCTATTCCTATACTTGTCATCGATCTCAAGGTTTAGGACTATAAATAAATTCTTGGGATAATAAAGATATGATTTGTTATGCATGGAAACTTTATGTCCCTCTAGCAGAACATTCCCTTTCCAAGATGGAACACCTTGTTTCAAGGTAGAGAATCCTATCTGTAGGAGAGATTTGGACACACAGAAGCTTTGGACAAGCTTTTGCATATAGTAGAAAGAAAAATGCACAAACCTTTCTCCCTTTACTATGTATCCCACAGCTTGTATTATCCAAAAACTTGCACCTACCTGGAACCTACATGAAAGCAACTGTTTGGGCTTAGAGACAGCATGCAGCTGGAGGAGGTGTGCTTTTAAGTTTGTCTTAGTGTGAGTGGTCTTTTAAGGCTTCACTTGAAGCAGTGAGGCAGCTTCAAAGCTACTTTGCTCTCAGAACAGTTTTCGAGTAGCTTAACCAGCACAGACAGCTGTGTGTTTTTGTCGTGTTTTCTTACCGTTTCTATAAACAGACACTTTCTGAATGTATTCTCATCCTATTGAAACCTCTGCTAATTGGGGTCCTTCTAATAAAACCCCCGATTTGTAGGGGACCCCATTAGTGTTGGAACTCCGTGGTGCTTGGGGTCAGCATTACAGTTTGCTGGCTGAGCCCTTCCCTTCCCTTCCCTTCCCTTCCCTTCCCTTCCCTTCCCTTCCCTTCCCTTCCCTTCCCTTCCCTTCCCTTCCCTTCCCTTCCCTTCCCTTCCCTTCCCTTCCCTTCCCTTCCCTTCCCTTCCCTTCCCTTCCCTTCCCTTCCCTTCCCTTCCCTTCCCTTCCCTTCCCTTCCCTTCCCTTCCCTTCCCTTCCCTTCCCTTCCCTTCCCTTCCCTTCCCTTCCCTTCCCTTCCCCCTGCGCATGCGCGGCAGCCCCGTGCCCCCCTCCCCTCCCCCTCCCCGCAGCTAGCGGCCGCTCTCCCCCTCCTCCCCCCCCTCCCCCGCTCGGAGCCCGGCGGTCGGTTCCGCATCCGGCGCGGTTGCGTCACTTCCCGCGCACGCTGGCGCTCTCCCTCTCCCCGTCTCCCCGGCCCCGGCTGGTGACTGGCGGCGGCGGCGGCCGGGCCTGGCAGCGAGCGGCGCCCCCGGGCCTCCTCTCCTCAGGGCGGCGGCGGCGGCGGCGGCCCGCGGCATGGCGGCGGCCTCCTGCTCCTCGGCACCGGCTCCCCCCGCCGGGCCCGGCCCCGGTCCCGGCCACGGCTCCGGCTCCGGGCCGGCCCCGGCGTCGTCGTCGTCGTCGTCGTCCGGGCCGGGCCCATGCGAGTGGCTGCTGCTGCGGGACGGCTGCCTGCGCTGCGACGCCGAGGGGCTGCGCAGCCTGTGCTACCACCCGGCCCTCAACGCCATCCTGGCCGTCACGGCGCGCGGCGCCATCAAAGTCATCGACGGCACCTCCGGGGCCACGCTGCAGGCGTCGGCGCTCAACGGTGAGCGGGGCGCGGGGGCCGGGCCGTGTGCGGGGCGAGGCGAGGCGTGGGGCGCCGCCGCGGCCGTTCCTCGGGTGCCCGCCTCGGCAGCGTGAAGGCCCCGCGGTGCTGCCGGGCGTGGGTTTGTTTGTCCAGCCGGGGGCTGGTGCGGGAACGCAGCTTCCACAGCTGCGGGGTCTCCGCTGGAGGTACTCCCAACCTGCCCGGTGCCGTCGTCCTGTGCAGGGTGCTACAGGTGATCCCGCTCGGCAGGGGGCTGGGCCGGATGAGCTCCAGAGGTGCCTTCCTTCTCAGCCTATCCCTGATCCCCTGATCTCTCGCGGCACAGAATTTTTTTAAGAGCAGAATCCATCCAAAAGCGATGTGACCGTACATTTTAAATCTACCTTTGCGTCACTCCTCAGGCTGCCGCATGTCTCGATTGTCTGTGGTGCTAGTAGTACTCCCTCGGGTGTTACGGTAAGCAGGCAGGGTTGGGGACAGGCTCTGTGGAGGCTAGATCATAGCAACTCGGTAACTGTGAAGCGGTGTTCTTGGTCGCCCATTGATGTTTGTACGCTATTTACAGTCTAGGTCCGTAGAAAAAGATCCATGTGTGATTGACAGAGCTTTTTTCCCCCAGTTCATTAATGGTTCTTAAGCTGTGGTATTTGTCAAAATATTGTGGGTTTTTCTTCCAGTATGTTGTGAGACCAGTCCTTGGAACAGAAAGATTTGCTGCTTACTGCTTGTGTGTTTACACGTTTAGTTTCTTCTTCGAGTTGTATAGTTGAGTGTAACTAAGAGGATCCGGCTTTGCTGAGTGATGTTAGTGAAGGATTGATGGTTGTCACCTGCACGTGGCACAGAAATGTCGGGAATGGTGCAGGGATGACAGAGTCCAGGTACTGCGTGGCCTTTTACTTTAAGAACCAGCAACTATTATGCCAGCCTGAAAAGAACAGAACAAAAAATCCGTGATTTCTTTTCACTATTTAGAGTAGATGTATTTTTAAAAGGTTGGAGAAAAAATAACTTTTGTGGAATTATTAAGCAGCTGTCAATTGCTTTTGTAGCTTGGTTGTATTGAAAATCAGACTCTCATGTGGTGTTTCCCGCTTTCTTCGGAATTCAAATCACTCAGCTTTTAAAATTCTCTTTGTTTTTTTTTTCTATCTTGCTCTCTCCTAAAGCGCATTTATTATTATTAATAACTTAATTTCTTTCTTTTTTTTCAAACTATTGTCAGAATTTGAGAATTGCTTCTGAGCTCTGGAGGAAGAGGGCGTAAATCGGGGGCTTAATTTGTAATTGGTTGTCTGTGTAGGAAGTGTTTAATTTTCAGGGACAGAAGAAGGAGTGAACTTTACATCAGTCGGAGCTTTTATTTTTTCATTTTTCTATGATAAAAGTCTTGCAAGGGATTTGATTTAGTATTCAAAACGCTAATGGTAATTCTTCTCTGAATAGTAGCTATTTAAAAATAACTTCCTGCTCTGCTTCTGTTACGCACATTCCCCATGTATACCTCCCTTACTGTCAGTCTTCCCTGTGACAGTCAGAGCGACTGCAAGAGGAGGATCCTACTCCTCCTCACACCAAACAACAGAATTGCTTGCAATCTACCCCAATTTTTTCTGCTTCAGTGTGACTGATGATAATGTTAATGGCAAAAATTGATAACCTTGGTTTAGCTTGAAGAAACTTGAAGCGAACATCCTTACAGGTTCAGACCGGCGTGACTGTCAGAAGTCAGGTGCATCTCAGCAGTCAGTCCCCGAGGCTGTTATTGACTGCGTTCGTTCCTGTTCTCTCCCTCTTCAGCCCTCCTCTGGGAAGAGAATGAAAGAGGAATTCAACTGTTCTCAGATGTCTGCGTGCTCTGTACAGCACAAACTCCTTTAATGTAGGGTAGCAGTAGTTGAACACTCAGACCCGTAGACCGGCTCTGTCCCCGTTCCCTCCACTGACATAAATGACAGGTCAAAGGATATTGTTGCTACAGGGACTTCTGGTGCTGCAACTAAAAATAGAGTCCCTAGGAATTAAAGCCACTGCTCCTGGGAGACTGCTGCCCTCCTTGGTAACTGGGGCTGCAGGGCTTTCGCCCTGCCAAAAGTTTTATGGTGGACAGAAATGCTGTTGCTCATTACCTAAGAAAAAAAAAAATATATATATATAATATAACCATAGCAGCTTCTCCATCTAGAAAGTGGAGGAAGGAAAAGGATCCCCTATTATGGGGAAGGGAAGAAGGAAATAAAATAAAATACCACCAAACCCTGGTGTTGCTTTCATCTGCAGTTGCAGTTAACTGCACCTATATTAATATAGTAAGCTTTGAGCTCCTTCTGAGTGAAAAGATTGGACCTGCGGAGTACTCAGTCTGGTAGAGCAGCGGAGCCTGCCTTCATTAGGATGTAAATGCTGATTGCTCTCTTCGGTGTGTTAAAGAACAAGGCAAAAGACTGAGAGCCAGCAGGCAGCTCAGTTATAGATCGTGTCTTCCCCATGCTTCCGAAGATCCAGCTGTAGCCTCTGGCCGTTGTGCGTCAGTTTCTGGAGTTAACATCATTGGTCTGATATATCCGATGAACCAGAGATTGTTCTTCTGTGCCCAAGCTGTAGGAATAGAGTGAGCAATATTCATGCTTTTTGCTCCTCTCCCATACTTTTGTGGGATATGACTCTGAATCTTCATCAGATCTTCCTACTGAACATGTGATCATCTTTCGCTGTTTCAGTCCGTTCCCTGTGTGGATGTTGCAGGTGTATTCAAGAGCACCAGGTCATTGCTTGGAGCAGCTTGGAGTACGAGAGAGAATAAGAGCACCACTGCTAAGGGGAAAATCGGGTGATCCTGTAACATTAATCTTTGTCTTACCTGGCTGTGAGGTTGTTCTTTCTGTTCTGCCAAAGCTCTTACATGATGGCTGGCACACGATGCTCTTCAGAGAGACCCACTGGGAAATGCAAGGACAATTCCTGTGATTACTGGATATTACGTGTTTCTGTGTGTTTGTTGGCAGTGGTCAGTCAGGACTAGCAGGAAGCTGTCATGCGTGTCTGTCAGGCTCTTTATTCCCTCTTAGGGCTTCAAGTATTTGTGTGCTTCCAGTTTCGAGTTGAACACTGGTACCCGAAGAGCGTGAGTGGTCCAAATGTCAGTCTCTAGATACAGTGCTCTAAGGAAGAGCCTTCTCCTCTGCCTCAAAGAACAAACCAAAACAGCTAAAAAGAACAACAAAAGCAAAGCAAACTTCCAGACTCATTTCAGGTGACTCTCGGAGTGTCCATAGAGATGTTTGATGGATCAGATCCTTTTATTTACAAATTTACAAATCAAGGAAGAAAACTGCTTGAACTGGGAGAGTGCTGTAATTCCCAGGGAAGCCTGACCAGGAACCCATTAAGGAACTGGAATGTACTGGCTGATGGGCAGTCACCATCTTGAAGGTTTCTGTAGGTTTTTTGGGATGAATTTGTCATAGTAATGGCTTCAGAACCTTGTTTGCTAAAATGCATAGTGTTTCATAGCTAAAGTCTTCTAAATTATTCCAGAGTCCCTCAAAGTAATCAAAATACAGACTTCTGAATCCAAGTGCTTAATACAGGACAGAATCTGTTCAGTGCGTATATATAGCAGTTCCAGCAGGGGAAGAAGAGGCTGCGGTATCACCAGAAGCCCCTTAGCCACCGGTCCTCCTACAGAAGAGTTGAGAAGGAAATAGATCCCAGCCCAGAAGGGTCGTCTGTGGCAGCAAGCTGGGGAGTGCTGCTTGTCCTCAGCTGCGTTACTCTGAAATATGGAGCCTTGGAAATCCCTCTGGGAATATCCTGTTCTGTTTCTTTTTGTTTCGTTTCCGTGTGGTACAGGAGGCAGAACAAGAAGAAAAGATTCTCTTTTGCAGTACAGACCCAGTACAGCTTGGAAATCACAGAAGGAGTGTGCGCTTTGTATAATCTCTTGGAAGAACCTGTTGGGATACTCTGCTGTCCCGTTCTAGGCTTGAAGGAGTTGCAGGCAGCAGCAGCAGCAGTTCAGCTGTTCCAAGCTCACCGCAGTACCACTGCTCAACTTACCTAGGGATCTGCTGCGGCCCACCTTGCTTTTGAGTGTGCTTGGACGTGGCTGACAATGCTCATCTGGGAAGAATGTTTCTCTGAGAGATCATTCCATTGATGTATGTGATCCTGAGGTTATTCACGAAGAGTCTTAAGCACTAGAAAAAGCAGAACAGGAGAACTGTTAGATTTGAGTTGTGTTTAATACCAGTAATGACTGTAGACCACCACGCGCTCCGTTTGTTTGCTAGCTTAATCAGGGGGCGTCACACTTGACACGCTTCTTGCCAGACCGTCAAGATGCTGTCAACTGGTACTTCCAGCTCTGGGGGAACACATCTGGGTTGTCTTCTGCAGAAGCTAAAATAAAATAAAAATAGAGATCTCTTTGCATGTCTTTAAAGGAGTTTTTACATTACTATGTTTATTGCAGGGATCCAGAAGTAACAACAAACAGTGATGCAGGCGTATGCGATGTTGCCAGACAAGAGAGCAAAACTTGACAGATTATTCATTTCTGGCTGATGGATTCATGGCTGTCATCGCAGCAGTAGTGCTGTATGAGTAAAGGTTTCAGAATGCTTTAAAGTCAGAAAATCAAAAATTTCCTAGACCTGTGCAAATGGATTTGAAAAAGATCTTCTACAGGCAGGAAGATGTGTCTTGAAATACTTCTAGCTGACCTGAAGGAGAGAGACTGTGCTCTGTGTCTGGGATTTGAACTTTGCCTTCCTGCTGTGTTCCGTCTCAGGTAGTTGAGGTATTTCTGATTGATGTGAGATGTCCCGGGCAAAATGCTGGTTTTCAACCTCAGAACCGATTGTGGTCCGTCTTTGGTCAGGACAGCTTTTAATATGCTTATGTGACAAACCCTACAGCTCAGCTCCCAGTCATGTCATACACCAGATTATGCAAAACGTAGAAGAAACCTGTAAGAAATGTGTCCTGGCAGAGAGAACTGATCAGTTCAAGTCCAGAACGTTATGAAAGCAAGCAGATAAATCTCTGTTGGACCTTAAGTAATGGCAGCATGAAGAAGGTTTTTGCTTTGGATTGCTCATCTTAGAAAGCCTATCTTTTTGCTCTTTTGAATGCTGGGGTACTCAATGGTCTGGATCTGATAGACTCTCCTGCGCTATAACTGGTCCTGCCTAGCAGCTGACTGGCTCAGAAGAACACCTTTCTGAGTCCTTGCTAATACAGCTTATAACAATATTTTTACGGTTCCTGTTGCATTGGTGTCTGTAACTGTAGTGATACGAAACATCAAGGATTTTGTAACACAGAGTATAAGAAAAATGTGTCCTAGACTGTAGATGCAGTCTTTGTTTCTGCTGATCTTTTAACAATGATTGTGTCTGGTTTTTGTGTGTGGCGTTGACCTGTTAGTTCAGGTTTTCTTTCCAAGTTACTTTCAAATCAGGAAGCAAAGCTGTCTACCCTCACTGTTACAGGGATTCTTTAATTCTCTCTGAACAGTATGATGTTCTTCAGAAATGCTTCTTTAGGATGTCTTGGAAATGGAGACAAGGTTTACAACCATGCGGACTCAGGGACAACCTTTGAGTGTATCATGCTGTGCCCGGGCGTGTTAGGAGATAGCTCGTTGCGTGTCGTCTGTTCCCCTGGGATCTGTAGCTGCTCACCAGTTCTGTAGTTTTAAATAAAAAATTTACATGTGGATCAGCTCGCTTTCCTGGTGGGGCTTAAGTGATGCCCCAGTATTGCTTTCTGCCGTTAGAAAGCTGTGCTTTAAATAGTTAATGCTCCCTTAATTGCAGCGACTGCTTGCCGTCACCAGACGAGTGCCTAGCACCAAGTGGACGCTTGCAGAAAGAGCAGCCGTTGCCCTCTGCTCTTCCATTTGTGGTGTGCTTGTGGATACCAACGCTTGCAGGTTCTTTTGGGTTCGGTGGAGTCAAATGTTGGGTTTGGTATTGGCCTGATGCCTTTGCTGCCTTGTCCGTGGGAAGGCTGTCAGGATTTGGTAAGGCCCCGGTGCACACCGCTAGTCAAAAAGCAGACGGGAAGTCTGGTATAAGCAAAACATTGTTTGAAGATTTGCATGTGTGTTAGGGGAAAGAGCACTCTGCTGATAAGGATGATGCACGAGAAGGGGGAAAAAGGCCAGCCTTTGTTTTACTGCCTAGATTAAAAGTGTAAAATTACAGAAATAACAACTTACCTGTCACATAATTATAAAGATCATTATGCTTAAAAATGTCTTGGGGTATCTGCTAAGGCTGTTCAGTGAGTGTTTTACTGATATTTTTTGTGTGTTACTTGGAGGAGGAGGGAATATGCTTATCAGGTAAGTAGTCTTCAATGTTAGTATCATTCATGGAAACGTGCATCCCACCTCCAGTGCAGGTTAGTGAAGGCTTGCACAGCATGCTGCTGGCCAGGCAGTGCTTTGGTCTGCTCTGCAGCTGGTGGAGGGAGAGCTGTTCGGTCCGCTGCACTTCCCTGACCTGAGTGAAGCAACCAAGGTCCCAGCTGAGCATTTGGCAGCTGTAGAAGAAGAGTTTGATAAACTGTTCACCGGGCAACAGGCTACAGAAACTGGCAGGAAAAACTGCTTAAAGAAAGGTCAAGCTGGGAGGGTGTGGGATGGGACGGAGAAATGCGATGAAGTGGCTGGGTAACAGCGGGGAAGAGTTGGGAAAGGTTAGGGAATTAGGAAGCTGGGCAGATGGCAGGGAAGCAGTGCTGGGAAGATAGGGAAGGTTTTATTGGAGAGCCA
The DNA here is from genome assembly GCF_040182565.1 of Anser cygnoides. Lineage (NCBI taxonomy): Eukaryota > Metazoa > Chordata > Aves > Anseriformes > Anatidae > Anser > Anser cygnoides. The sequence continues at coordinate 35,308,934 of NC_089875.1, read as the reverse complement.
GAAGGAACTTTGGGTGTTGTGGAGAAATGTTGTGGTAGATTCAATTGACCTCTCTTCTACTGAATCCTAGATCCATGTTGTGTTGTAAATGATGGCACCTGATACTGCTAGATAGGCTTCCTTTTAATAGTGGATTTTTTTCTGCTCAGCTTTCTGTAGCTTTTGTAAGCCAGAATTAACAAACAATCCTAGGTTTCCTCTCCAGGTAATAACACAGGAGAAGGCCGTACCCTGAACTTTTGGAGGAGCTTGCTTCCCATTGAAGGAGCATGGCAAGACCAGTCTTCCAAGGCTTAAGTTAACCTTTGGGAATGCCCCCTTACAGTGACACTGAAGTTCAACTTGTTTAGTCACCATGTTCAAATATCCTTATGCTGCAAATAGTTGTCTTAAATGTACAAGTTCCTTCATTTTTGCCAGTTCTTACGTAGCATTTGAAATTTCATCCTAAAGAATACTTCCACTTGTAAATATAGCTTAAACGCTAATGGATCTAGCCTGTTCTACTTCAGCTTTCTTATATGGAAGCAGTTATCAGGAGAAGAACTCCTGTGAGAATGCATTTAATTAATTTGAAGTCCTCATAAGAATTCAGTGGAGCTGGAGCCTGGTGTACTGGACTCTGAACTGACTCATAATGACAGAATGAGATCTTGCACTTGCGCTAGAAATATGAAATGCCAGCTAAATGCTCAGCAGCGATCATATAAGCAATTACTGGAGAAGTCAACAAAAACCAGTCTGAGAATATAAGTGCATTTCAGTGCTGTCACATGTGCAATTTTGATATTTTCACTCAAAAGGCGTATAACAGAACTTCAATTGTAAGGCATGCAGTGGGTTATGTATGCAAGACAGTGAATATTCAACCCAAAAAAGGTGATGGGAGTTGGAGGTGGGAAGGTGAGAGTGTGAGAGAGGTTTTCAAAGTTCTGGATTTGTGGAAAACGTAAGTTTGGATTGAACTGTCTCTTCCAGTATGATCTGGGGGGCACCAAAAGAAATGATTAGGTGCCCAATTTAAACCAATCGTTAGAAACAGTACAACATGCAACTCTTGGCTACAGACGATTGTGGATGCTAGGTATTTAGGTGGAATCACAGCGGTATTGGCCAAAGAACATGTTGTATGTATACCTTTTCTTAAATTATTTACTAAACATTTCATTTAGAGCACTGTCTTGGATAAAATGTGCATCCTTCCTCCGATTCAGTTTGGTTACTCCTGTGTACAGAGTTATCTTTCCACAAAAGCAGTGTCATAAAGAGAAAGCTACTCCATTCGGTATTCAGTACTCCAACCTTACTGTTGAACTGCTCCTCCAGCAATGGAAGACTGCTGTTAGATTTCCTCTAAACCTCTTTGTCTACTGGCTAAGCAAGCGCGGTTCCCTCAGCCTTCCTTTGCGTGTGCTGTGCTCCAGCTCCCCAGCTGCCTTCAAGAGCCCCTGCACTGGGCTCTTGGGTGTGCTGTCTCAGCTGGGGGGCCAAAGCTGGACGTGGTATTCAGCATGTGCTTTCAAAACTGTTGAGCAGAGCTACTAATGTTTGCCCCCGTGATCCCTTGTGTGGCGAGTTTAGACCTGTAAGACCTTGAATTGTCCTTGCTGAAGTTCATGAGATCGCCGTCAAGCCATTTCTTTGGCTCTTTGAGGTCTGTTTAAATGGCAGCCCTGCCTTCTAATGCCTCAGTTGCCCTCGGTTCCCTCTCTCCTCCCATTTGGGGTCATCACAGTCGAGCTGAAGGTGCCTTCTGTTCCATCGTCCAGGTCACCGATGGAGATAGCAAGCCCTATCAACCTTTGCTGAACGCCACCCGTAGCTGTCTGCCAGCTTGATGTTGAATCATTAACTCCCAGCTTCAGGCCTAGCAGTCCGCCAGCTTGGTGTTTCGGAAGCTCCTTACAGTTTTGGGACTTGGACAAAGAAAGGGGAAAAAAGCAGCTAGACCTGCTCCTGCCAAACAGACCTGGAGCTTTAAAAGTGCCTTAACCGGAGCTGTTTTCTCCTGTTAGAGACTGCAGGGTACGTAATGGGTGAACTCAGCTCCTCTGGCCATTTTAGTGACAAAAAGAGGAACTGGTGGTAAAAATTTCGGCTGGCAACGGTTTTGTTATGAAATGCTGTGATGGGAACTGCTCTAGAAGCATGGGGACTTCCTGGTGCTGAACTGCAAAGCGTTCTTTGCCTGTCTCTGAGTCCATGTGGATGCTGTGTAACTTGCCTGAAATTTCCCAAATATATCTTTACTGAAAATCATGGTTTTTATTTGGAGAAAAACTGCGAAAAGGACGCTGTCCCCAGTGACATGTTTCCAGGAGAATTGCAGGGACGTAACTTTTCACAGCTTACCTGAGTTAGCAGGAAGGATCGTAGACTGCCTCGTGAAATCTTTCATAATTATTTCTGAGGTATAATGGCACGAAATTCGGTGAGCACTTGCATTCTGTGTAGTAAATAGGACAGCAGTAGCATTAGACTGAGGTCTGAAACAACATGAAGAGCGTGGGCACAGAGCTCAGCAGTGACTCGGTCAGAGCAGAAGAGGACCATGCCTGCAAGCCTACCGGTTGAGAGGTGTGAACTGCCTTGTCGCAGTGGGGTTTTGTTTGTCATCCGGAAGCTTTTAAGTGTTAACTTCTGTCATGAATTGCTTGATCAGACACCTCTAGTTAATATTCCTGTGACAGCCTCCCATGTTTTGGCCCAGGTCACGCATCTTCCTACACCCCTTTAACAAGAAGTATTAAAACCAGCTCTCATACAATGAAACCGATACTGAAACAATTCTGTCCTACTTGTAGCTAAAGGAAAAGATAAACTGTAAGTCACGTGTCTGTCTTGTTCTTGATTAACAAAATCCAATTTTGGCAAATGCTGGAGTTGCAAATAAAGTGCAGGCACTTGGCAATGCTGAGCTGGGTGTTTCTGCCTCCTTTAGCATTCCTGCTGCTAGAGATCAATTTTAGTGTTTTTTTCCTGTTTCAGCTCTAAATGTGTTTTTGGTTTGTTCATTCATTTTGGACTGCTATTCCCAATGATGTGGCAGATAGAGGTGTAAGTAAGTGGTGGAATTTAAAAGTGAAAATGTTGCTCATGTAGGAAAGAAGGAGGTTTAAGCATGTCCACTTCATTCGTCTAAAATGGTAACTTCAACTTGTTTCTGTCCAGTAGATTCCTTTCCACCCTTTCCCCAGGTTTAAGAATGTTTTTGTTTGGGGAAAGAAGGGGCCCACGGGGCGTCTCCAAGGTGGCAGCAGAGTGCTTTGCTGAGGTGACATTTGGAGAAAATCGGGCTGGTGCTGGACCTGGAAGGTACGGAGCTCTGCTGAAGCCTGCACTGAAGGTGCAGGAGGAATAAGAGAGCATCTGTAGCTGCTAAATTCAGTGGTGATGAGCAGTTAGGGCCTGGTTAGTCCTGCCACATCCATCTTCTCGTTACTGAGTTCCCAAATGTTCATAAGTGCTAGGTCTTTGTTTCCTTCTGAGCCACTGATGTAGAGCACTTCAGAGACAAATTTGTTTGTCTTTTTTAAACCAGACGATTTCAGCGGTTTGTCTTTTGTCCTCTTTTGTGTGAAATGTTACTCTTTGCATCTAATCCATAATTGTGATTTTATATAGTATTAGTTCAAAAGAGTTTTCTACAGATAAAACAAGTTTTTGTGAAAAGTAAGACTTGTTTACTATTTGTATTGTAGAACTTCTGCACCCTGTAAATGTTGTGATACACTTGCCTTGGCGAACTTGCGTTACTTAGGTAGCCTGTGAGATACTGTACTTCCAAACTGGATTGTTCAGGTGTTTTTTTTGTTTTTTTTTTTTGTTTGTTTTGTTTTTTTTTTTTTTTAATGTGAAACAGAGGCAATAGGAAAGGCACCTGCCCAGTAAAAAAAAAAATCATTACAAGTGATAACACATATATTTCTTAATCCTAGGTACGTGTGATAAATGTGTGAAAAGTAGCTGAGCAGCGTTGTGGCAAGAAGCGTATTTGTCTCTAAAGGACAGCATAGTTTTACTGTCCGTTAACCTGGCTTGTGGAAGGAGAGTTTCACACAGCCTATTACCATGAGTGATAATATCTCCTAAACTTAAAGCTTTACATCTACGCTTGACGATACAAAGGGGAAAATAAAGTTTTGTTTTTAATTCTTATAGTAAATTTTAAGGACTTCCGCAGTTGTACCATTCTCTTCCCTTGAGTTTTTGGATTCTCTTGCCTTTAAATAGCTTGAGATATTCAAATCTAATGATGCAAAGTTAAAAGGACAGGCAAAGCTTTTGAACTCTGAACCTTTATGTGTTTGATTCCCATGACTGCAGTATTTTGAAGGGGGTGCTGGGATCTTGTTTGGGTGTTTTAGTTTAGATTGGAAGTGGGAAAAATGTTATCGGTGCACATAAAGTGTGTTTTGCTGAGCTGACAGGAGTTGTATTTCTCCAGAAATATTACTTGGAGTTCCCAGTCGAAAGGCCTTGCTGCATCCATAGGTAGAAGTGATGGATGTTCCTGTAGGTGGTTGGCCTTGGATCTTGGCATTATGAAATCAGTGCTATGATGCATGCATGCTCTCACTTTATAGCTGTAGATAAGTCCTACTTGGCTGTAACTTACACATTATTTGTGTTTTGCTTATTTATTTATTTATTTATTTTTGCGTGCTGTGCATTGGGAGCGTCCTGTCAAGAGAATTACTAACTGTTGTATGTTTTAGTGCAATTCCTGGCTAGCAGTCTTAAAGGTGGCTTGACTTTTTTTTTTTTTTTTGCAATATTAGAGAAGTCAAAAGGTGTTACTTTCAACAGTAACCTGCATCTCTTCATGTTGGTGGCCACGTGTGTTCATGTGACAGCCACTTTCTTTTGAGCCGTAGCCTCGCTGGGGCTAAAACTCTCTATAAGCAGAGAAATTGAGAGAAGCTTTTTAGTTCTACTCCTTGAAAAGCAAGGCCAAATTTGGTTTGGTTCATCGTAATGCCTGCAGACAAGGGGGCACAATAGAAGTTGCTTAGATCTTTATGTATCCTACAGACAAGCTGGTTTTCTCTAATAGATTTTTTTCTTAGGTCAGATTTTTGAGCTCAGGAAATTGCAGGTCTCTGTTCTGTACTGTGTGACACAAGGAAGGTGGAGGGGAATGTTCCCTTTCTCAAATTGTTCATTTCTGCAATCTGTAGTTTGTTTGCTTTGGTTTCAGCTCTTCAGGTCACTGGCTCTAATGCTGCTGTAGGTGACATACCGTAACTTAATGTGCTGTTGGGATCTCACTTCCAGTGTGCTAGCAGCCAGGTTTCCTTAAAGGAACTGACAAAAAGCTTAACAATTTCTTTGTGATTTGTGGTGGTTTTAATCCTAGACAGCTAAGCCAGAGGTGTTGGGAGGAACTGCTATCCGCTTGTGCTAAGGCTGAAAAGCAGAGTTGTACAACAGTTCAGAGGCTACTCACGTAGTAAGCCAGATGACTGCAGAATGTGTTTCCCTGACTTTTGGAACAATGCTAAACACTGATGGCATCGTTTCCTTGAAGTTTCTTAGGCTTAGATTAACGTAGCTTGTTTGGGGTTTACGTGCTTCAAATAAAATGCAGCTGCCAACCGTAAATAACGTTCTAGAGATAGTTTAGCCAAAGTCTTTCTGGCATGTAAATAACCAAAGTATTCGGAAGCCCTGTGAGAATCACAGCTGTTGGGACTTGGGCTGTAGTTAGAAAGTTTTGCTTTGTTTCATAACAGTAAAAATAGTGTGTTGATTAGGTGTGTTGTCTGCCTCATAAGTAATCTTCATTGTCTTGTAAAATTGGGACTGCTTACACAGAAGGTATTTGTTATCCAGTTGGTGGTTCAGACAGGAGATTTCTTTATCTTCTCTGCAAAAATGGTTTAAGAATAAAACAAATCTAGCCTTAAAAGCCATATGGGACCAGGGCTCCTACAGGCTGCTTAACTCATGCTCGTAGAGCATGACCATACCCCTGTGGTTGACAGGAAATCAGAAGTGGTTGTGCTGTTGGCACTGCCTGAAAAAGTGAGCTGCTTTTCTCATCTTCTCTGAAAAGAAGAGGAGAGAAGTGATGGGTTAAAGAAAGTGTCCTGTTGTGATCTGTCATGATGTGGCACGTGGATAACAATGAACAGACTGCAAACTCTGTGTTAATCTACAAAGGATTCTCATTTAGGGCAGATACTTTTCATTTAATTATATAATACTTCCCAGTACATCGTTAAGACTAGTATTTGTAAAGAAGTTAAAACTTATATTTGAGTTTTTGTAGAAACCATTGTTTTTCGGTAGAAGGACTTACTTCCTTGCCTGCAGCTCTGTTGTCTGTAGAAATTCTTGTGCGAGGAATGCCAGCCTATTGCCAAAAGGACCCTGTTTTAAAGGTGAGGTAGGACCAACAGCTTCTCAGCTATCGAGTGATTCTGTGGCTCTTCAAGTGTTTCTGACTTCTATAGCAATGCTTACAACTGAGTATACTTCACGCAGACAAAGGCCTGTATTTTGTGTCCTATATTTTGAGTATGCATGAGTCATTGTTTCAGAAAATTTGGTGACGGGGGCAGCTGACATTTATTCTTGCACTGTTTTGGAGAGAGGATGCCACAAATGCAGTGTGGTCAGATTTATGTTTCCTCCATTTGAGAAGGTTTAATTTCTGTTTATCTGTATCAGAGCGTGAAGATGAAAGAATTTCGGGTTGTAGTTGTCTTTATCTGGATGCTGCCTACCAAAATTATGTTTTTTTCATTATTTGTAATAAAAACAGCATCTAGTGCCTGAAGAAAGAGAACAGGGACAGGACTTGCCTAACGCAAAATTTAAGGAAACTCCTGTTCCTGTGCAACACGAAGAGCTCTTATGTTGCCCATCCAGAGGTTTCAGATTTGCCCTTTGCATGGTGTGTCTCTGTGCTTTTAACATGCTTACAGCCTGCTTATGTAGCAGCAGCTTACATTTTCAATGAATTTACGCACTTTGCTTTCTACACAGGTAGCGTATTACATAGCTTTAGTTTTACAATCCAGCCAGCCTTAGACATGTGATAGCATCGAGTGTTTAAACATTTGGGCTTGTGCCCATTGCCACAGCCTCTGTTTACATCTGCTGACAGCCACCCCCGGCAGACATCGCTGACCTCTCCCTGGCATCGTGCGTGCAGTGCAGAGCAGAAATAAACTACCTTAACGTCTTGAAGAACACATCTGTCTTGTGTCTCTGACGATGTACAGGTGGAGACAGGGTGAAGCTTTGATGAAAGGTGTTGTAGTAGCTAATATGCTAGTTTTGATTATCTTGGGAGGCAGAGGTTTTGCTTGAGCGTTACATTACTTTCCAGAACAGATATTATAGGTCTCTTATAAAAGCTGTTTTCTAATAAGACCTTTTTTTTTGTCTTTCGCTTTACAGCTAAACCAGGTGGACGGGTGAAATGTCAGTATATTTCTGCTGTGGATAAAGTGATCTTTGTGGACGATTATGCAGTAGGATGTAGGAAAGATCTCAATGGCATCTTATTGTTAGACACAGCTCTGCAAACACCTGTTTCAAAACAAGATGACGTGGTTCAGCTTGAATTGCCAGTTACAGAGGTAAGATACAGGAGAAAAAAAAGTATGTAAATAACTCTGTCAGAAATACTGAAACCATATGTTTGTCCCTGAGTTTCTAGTGTGCTAGTAACAGTGTGTAATGGTTAAGGTTTTTAGCTATTGGCCATCACAGAGCAATAGCTTCTTGTGGTTATTCCTATCTCAGACAAATGATGCCTTGCCTCATCAGGAGCACATTATTTCAAACAAAGGAACTTTAGTGATTGGAAATAAGGACTCGTTTCCAGAGCATTGTCAGTGCTTATGTATGGTATATGCTCTTCTAAAAGTTGGTCTGGGCTGCTAGCATCCTTGGTCTTTTTTGATTGTTTTTTATACAGGCTTTCAGGGAAAAAATGTCAATTAAAAGAGCAGTTAATATGATGTTGGTACATGTGAAAAGTTAATGTTGGAATTTAATTTCTCTAATTAGGTCAGTTGGCCTGATGTGAAAAAAACAAAACACTTTTTTTCCCTGAAAAATGGTTTTCCCTTTAATGTTTGCACCCCTACAGCTGTAGTAACATTCTTTGTGATTCTACCTGGTTTGAGACAATATAACCAACCATGTAGTATCCGTTTGATTCCCTTACAGTGATACATTTTCCCTTAGGTGTATTGCTCAGGTTTGTTGCTTGGTTTAATTTCAGCTAGTGAAGTGTTTATTAGCTGAGGTCGTATGTACATTAATATTATGTTACCTAATACAAGATAGCTAATAAGGCCTTTGGTGATGAGAAAAGTAGCGTTCACCTGTGTAATAGAGAAGGGATGTAGGTCTGTGCAACAATTCAAATTATAAGCAAGACGAATTCTTTCTTTGGGAAGAGCATAGAGCATCTGCCAATGCTAATATTAAGACTAGTACATACAGTCCAAAAAAAAAAAAAAAAAGAGAAAAAGAAAACCAAGAAAAAAACCTGGACTACTGGATCCGGATTCTGAATCTTTAAAGCACTTTGTGAAAAGCACAATTTCCAATTTGGGACGGGATAAATTTTTACTGAGTGATGCACTACCAACAAAAACTTAGCCTGTGCAATGATTTCAGACATTTTTGTGCTCTTGGAGTATTGAATAATAGGTGCTTAGTAGGAGTAATAGCAATAAACTGTTACTTCACAGAGGTTTCTGCAGAGACCTTTTCAGGTTCCTCACATTTGCTGCCACTGGCATCAATTTTAGACCCTTTGTGGTTACCTACGAAATCTCGGTGTGTGTGGCTAAATAGGAAGAGGCTGACAGGTCAGCATTTCCTTTCTAAGTTTTGCTGTCATTGGTTTGTAGTCTCACCGTTTAATACCAACTATGTTTGTATCAGTTTTAGCTAAAGATTCTTTTGTTTTTAAAGAAACAATTGCAGGCCCTTATTTCAGGGTTAAGATAGTAGCATTTCTCTGTAAAGGTCCTTGCTGTAGAGAGAAATTGGAAAATATTATAGTTTGGTAGGAACAGGCTGGGAGAGGTGAGGACCAAATTGGTAAGGTGGGAGGAATTTTATTAGCAGTCTTCAGATCTTACTTTTAATTGTAAACAGGAGTTATGTGGACCTCAGAAAGTTTTAGCCGATATTAAACATCATTCAAATGCATCAGTCCAATTCCTTCATCACAGGAAGGTTAAGAACCTTTATCCAAGCAAGAGTCTTTATTTTTTGTTAGTCTAGAACTTCTCTGCAAATCTTTGCTCTTTAAGATCGGTCTGCTGGTGATGCAATGCGTTGTGTGTGCATTTCTAATAGGCGACATTGACAAGTTGTGGTATTGCCTTTATGCTGTTTTTACTTCTCCCTAGAACACTGTAAAATTATCAACTTTTACAGTTCATCTGTTGACCTTCTATCTTCTGTGAGAGATTTGTGAAGTATGAGATGTACATAATACTTTCATGGAAATCTGAGGAACGGACACAGGCTTAGCAAGGGGGCTGAGTGGCCTTATTCTGCTCTTCTCCCCTGAGCTCCACAAGCTTGTAGCCAAGCGGCCATTTGGCCATTCTGTTTGGAGCAGTTCCTGACTGTTTTTCAGATGTAGCCTACTTAACAACGGGTACAGAATGCTCTGTGCTTGGCACAAAAGGTGTACCTTTAAATCTTACCTGTGGACATGAAACTAACGCTCGGTGGGGCAAACCAAAAACAAATGGGACATGGAAGAAAAAGAAGTTGTATAAGTGGATGTTTACAGTGTTCTTTTCTAGTTCAATTAGTTCTGAGTTGTAAAAGTTCTCTAGATTTCAAAACCAGCCAATTTCTTTCTGGCTCATTTTCCAACTTAGTTTATTATACTAGCATTGTAAGTAATTTATGATAATTTTGTTACAGTGTTGTTTTGCTCTGTATCATCTGTTACTTTTCTTTATATATAAAGATACTCAGAAAAATGTCAAAACTTGTGGACTCATTTTTTGTCCCTGAAAGTGAATGAATCATTCTGAATGAAAAGCCCTGGGTAATACGTGATTTTATTTTGCTTGGCTTTCATATGTGATGTATTAATTGTTTATGTAACTGACTTGTTTAACATTTGGTAATACAGTACCTGAGGGAACTTGCAATAATTACTGAAATTACTGCAGATATTTATCCATTGGTTGGGCTACAAACTAAAATCTGGAACTACTTGCTCAACTTTGGGTCTTCTATGGGATTATGCTGATATAACATACACCAAACTAGGTGTGCCAAAGTGCATTTCCCAGAATAACAGAACAGTTGTAGTTCTCGTCTGTAGCTATTCAACGTGGGTGCTAACTGCTCTTGCACATCTGCATTTTAGGCTCAGCAGCTGTTATCTGCTTGCATAGAAAAAGTAGATGTTTCTAGCACAGAGGGATATGACTTATTCATCACACAACTGAAGGATGGTTTAAAAAATACCTCACATGAAACAGCAGCAAATCATAAAGTTGCAAAGGTGAGAATTTGTTTTCCTACTGTCTAGCATGGATTCCCAACTCAAATTTGCATGCATACCATTATCGAAGCATACAGAGTGCTTGAATTAGTGCAATGGATTTATTTTGGAGAGGATGAAATGTATTATGTGTTCCTTAGTTCTTCTGAGTGAAATTTTACTTATTAAGCAAGAAACTAACAGGGTACTAAGCTTAACATTTTGAAGACACTAAATTTCCTTGTATTATGTCCATGCTGCTTTTGTGTGTCTGTTCTTGTATTACTTAAAGCAATTGAAATCATGAAAGAATGCAATACGTGCATTTGTTTTTGCTTTTGACACCTTTGTGAACTATTTGTTGTGTAGATGTTAAAATCTTAAAATATATTTACCTGGGCACTTTTTTTTCCCCTTAATTTAGTGGGCAACGGTTACGTTCCACCTTCCTCATCATGTTTTGAAGTCTGTCGCCAGTGCCATTGTAAATGAACTCAAGAAGATAAATCAAAATATTGCTGCCTTACCTGTAGCATCCTCTGTGATGGATAGGTTATCTTACCTCTTACCCAGCGCACGACCAGAACTTGGTGTGGGACCTGGTCGATCTGTGGACAGGTACGTTAAGACAAAATAAATGATGAATTTGACCCCTTAGTTGGATCAGAATAAGCTCCAAAATTACCTTATTTGCTGAAAGGAAAAAAAAAAAAAAAAGAAGAATTAGTCCTGCTCTGTATGTTCTTGCTCTTACACATACAGCTAATCAACTGTTTAATGCAAAACGCACTGTACCTATTACTAAACTTAGAGAAACCTTTGAGTACCAGAAGGCTTATGTTTGGATTCTGACTTGAGTGCACGTCAGATGAATTCATTTTGTTCTTAATCCCAAAATACATGTTCAGAAAGGTGACATATGCAGCCCGAAGTTAAGGTCCCCAGGTGGTACTATATATAACATGTTAATATGTTGTGTTCATCCATGTTTTATTCTTCATAATGTTTAGTTATGGTTGTTGCTGGACAGCATAGTGCACGTGACTAGTTACTGGAGTTACTGGCTGTATGTAAGCTAGTATTATAAACCTTAGGAGGCTGCAATGTTAAGATATTCAGAAACTGCATGGCTTTAAGAGCTGATGTATGCCTCTTTTGAACACAGAGTGCACACATTTGTCTACCAAAGTTAGAGCATACACACTATGCTACATCATGAAATCAATTCCTTTTCCTTCATGCAGGAAGGAGTTATGCCCTTGCTTTGTGTTTTAGAGGATAAAGTTTAGGAATTTGTTACCTTTGAGTGTAAATGCAACTTCTGAACTCTCTAGTCACCTGCTATGTGTTTGGGATCAGAGAAAATTTACCTCATAGACTGTTGCTTCATCTCTTTCTGATCCAAGTGATATTGTGTAAGTAAGTGAGTAACCTACTATTTTAACCTTCATAAGCTGAGACTAGTTAGAATACTGATAAATCTTCAAAGTCTATAAATGAATGCCTTCTTGAAAGTTTCTATGTAAATACTATTTTGCAAGTATATCATTATATGTTACAGTTCAAATAATTAAGAAAAAAAATGTGTGATTGCATCTCTTACCTCCCCCCCCAAACCTCCAGGTCTACCTTTACCTTGCCATATTGTATTGTTGGTTAGAGCTCTCTGAGGTCAGTTTGTGAAGACGGTTTAACGTCAACTTACGACACCCCTTTAATGGGTGTTAAAAGAGTACTTTACTTCCTTGGTGGGAAATGTTTCATATATCCATTCTCTTGCAAGGCAGCAAGAAACTCTTGGCACTGAGGGGAAGAAGCAAGAAGTGAGGCACTTTTCCATCGAACAGTGTTAGTTCTTCCAGCCATATGTACCTTTCTGTGCAGGATGGTGAATTGTGGGTTGATACTGGAGAACTTCAGTCAAGGAAAACCAAAAGATGATAGCTGTTTCTTATGTGCTATTTCAGATGAGAGATATGCACTGAAATTAAACAGGGAAGGTGGGGAAAAATGGTGCTTATTTTCCTTGTAGGTGTTGCATTTACAGAGGATTTCAGATTTTGTGATTAAATAGTCTGTAATTTTCAAATATTACAATATGCAGTGAGTGACAAACATTGGGAAGTTTGTACTGCGTGTATTCAGTCAAGCTTAAAATATCCCTTTGGGGTATTTTAAAATATGTATTTTCTTACCTGTTCAGTTGATAAACCCAAATTTCTACAGTAGTCATCATTTAAAAAATGAGAAAAAAATAGAAAAAAAAACCAACACATTTTCTAGGAGTTCTGTTAGGCTAGATTCTTAATCTTCCTTAAATGCAGAGAAACTCTGGATATTTGATGCTTTGTGGCAGTTAGGCCAAGTAAGTTACACAGGAGCTTATTTTGTTTATTCCACTTTTAAGGCCTCTGGGTTGCTGTGTACTGCTTTTGGTCTTTTGCTGAGGCACTTCAGGCACCTACCTGTGTTATTTCTAACAGTTGCTAAAGCATTGAAAATGTCTCATAATTAGTTTACTTTGTTGGTTTTTGTTTAGTTATTCTGACTGGCAGTTTTGGATAATGTAGGGTTTTTTTGCCTTTCTAGGTCTTTGATGTATAGTGAAGCTAACAGAAGGGAGACTTTCACGTCATGGCCTCATGTGGGTTATAGGTGGGCACAGCCAGATCCTATGGCTCAAGCTGGGTTCTATCACCAGGTAAAAGGTTTTGTTGTTCTTAGTGTTTGTCTCCTAAGTGACGATTTGGGGAGGAGAAAAGTACTTTATTTTTTTTCCTTAATGGATTTCCAAAATAATTCAGAAAGCATAATGAAAAAAATGTCATTCAGCTCTTTTTTTCGTGCTGTTCCATATTTTCATGCCTTGAGGTTGCTTCTTTCTTGTATAGATCACAGAAAACGTTGTTCTAACTTAAGCATATAAAAAGCTCATAAGTATCAGATAAATCTGAGTTAAATAACAACAATAAAGATGAACTTGGTAGTTACACAGCATCTCTTTTTCTCCTCATGAGATTGTTGAGTAAATATTCTTGCTTTTTACAATACAAGTGAAGCAGAAAAAGCAGTAAGCCCGACGTCAGAGATTTTTTTAACTACATTTTCCCAGGGGGACTTAAAGAAAACTATATTGTAACAAACAGCAGTCCTAGATCACATTACTAAATTACTGAGCTTACTGAATACTACAGCCTCAACATTTTACTCCACTACTCTTTCCTATTCATTTTTTTCATTTTCTGAGGTTATTTTCACGTATATAAAAAATGTGTTAAATACTTATGTATGGTATGGATTTACGTAGTGCATGTTGTTTGACATCCATATTGTCTGTCTTATTATGTCATCCGCAACATTTGATAGGTGCAAATGGATAATGTTTTTCTGAAGTGCTTTTGAAAAGAGCATGTTCAGGAGGGAAAATACAGGAAAAAAATGTTAGAATTATATCTGCATGTTCCCAAGTGTATCTCAGTGACTTGAAAAGTAGTCATGAAAATGCTAAGTTTTAAGAGAATGGAAAATTCTATTCTTTTCCTCTGTCACTTCAGCTTGTAACAACCATCTTTGCAGAGGAGTGATATCGAATGCTTTATATTTCAGCAGATTGAAGACATAATAGGAAATGTTTTTTCAACTTGTATTTTTACAAGCATGCAAATGTACAGTTAAAATTTTGAAGCTCAGCAGAATTTTTGAACGTTATGAGTTTTCTCCAAAGAAAAAAATGTCTTAATAGTGAAGCTGTTCACTTGTGTTCTCATCTATTTCTGTGTGGCTTTTAATCAATGGCTTGGACAGGTGTTGTTTCTGGATCTCTTCTGTAGAAATGTTGTGTATCAAAATTTTTTATGTGAAATATTTCCACTTTATGTAATTTTTGTCCTTTTATACATTTGATGTTGTGCTTTGCTATGCCACTAGAAGAAGGAGTGGACTTGATTACCTAGCTAGTGTTTTGTGTTATATAGCTGTATGAATTTCAAGTGTTCCTTCTTATTTTTATAGCCTGCTTCATCAGGAGATGACAGAGCCATGTGCTTTACCTGTAGTGTGTGTTTGGTATGCTGGGAGCCTACAGATGAACCTTGGTAAGTTCAATAATATTTGAAGTAGACAGGTTTATGTTGAAGATGTTAGAAATCTGGAGGACAAAGGTCTGCATATCTTGATAGGATTTCTGAGTTTAGGAAGTTACACTGATGTGAATGGATTTCCAGAATGATTTCATGGGACTAATCACAAAATACTTTATTGTGCTACGTCAAACTTCTGTATGGTACGAAAACCCAAGAAATTGCAGTTAAATTTCTTAATTCTAGTTTGCTATTTCATTTAAATTTTTTTTGTGACAAAGATGGCAGCCAACGTTTCTTTGTATGGTTCTAAATCCAGTCTTCTGTACAACTGTGAAAAGAACACAAGTTCTTAAACTGCAGCAACCATGCAGTACGTATTTGCCTTTTACATAAAGTTGTAAGCTCCATTACTAGTTTCCTGAATCAGCTAGAATGGTGCATATTGACAGAAATACAGGACCTTATATTGATTTAAAAGGGACCTTAATGTAATTTTTGTCATGGCTATTTGGTAATTTATAATCATTATTTCAGCGCATCAGATTCCTGACTTGTTGGAAACTTTCCTTATTAACATGATGTTTCACAGTTGCCATCTCCTTTTCCTTGTTAATTTCCAGACATTTTATAGTAGTGTAATTGCTCTTTGTCCTGTCTCTGCTTCATTATATATCAAGGTTAGAAGTTTGTTGTGTTCTTTATGCTTCTAGGTCAATGTGTCATTTAGGGCTGTTTTCAATTTCAATTTTTGTGTGGGTATAGAAATAAAAATGGGATATTGCAGCTTCTTATTAAGGCTACTTATAATAATACCTCATGGTATTGGAATTCTAATGTATGCTTTTTTTTTTTAATTCATGGTAATGTGACGAACTACTGTCTGTAGAAGTTTTTTTTTGATGTATGATTTTTAGGACAGATGTATGATTTTTATGGGACAGATTCTTCCATTTGAATGTGACTACCCAGACACAAAGACCAGTGGCTTTGATACAGTTTGCTATTAAGAAATAGCAGGGAAAAATGTTTTAGTGAATTTCTTATATATTTGACTACAAAACGGTTCAAATGGTTCAGTTACAGGGCTTCAAGGGCTGAGTTTGTATATGACGTGTATGTTTTTCAAAGTAAGAAATCAATTTTGATATGTTTTGTTTTTAATATGAAAAGGTCTGAACATGAGAGACATTCCCCAAACTGCCCGTTTGTCAAGGGTGAGCACACTCAGAATGTACCTCTTTCAGTCACACTGGCAACAAGTCCAGCACAATTTCCCTGCACAGATGGCACTGACAGAATAGCCTGCTTTGGGTCTGGAAGTTGCCCTCATTTTCTAGCTGCTGCAACAAAGCGAGGAAAGATCTGCATATGGGATGTTTCCAAACTTATGAAGGTATACAATATAACTAATTTTTATTAACTGATTACTTGTGATTAAGCATGTCCTGATACACATCAAAGATCTCTTCTGCTTTTTGTTGTTGTTTCTCAGGTCCACTTAAAATTTGAGATCAATGCATATGATCCAGCTATTGTGCAGCAACTTATGTTATCAGGAGAACAGAGCTCAGGGGTTGACTCAAGGAGACCAACACTAGCATGGCTAGAAGATTCATCTAGCTGCTCAGATATACCAAAATTAGAAGGAGACAGGTATGCCACTCTAAAAAATTAGCAGTGAGAAATTCTGCTTTGTAAATGGTAAATATTGTTCAGTTAAGTCATGTTTTGTGAAATATAAGATCAGTATGTTTTTTTTATGGAGTTTTTTTTTTTTAATCCTTATATGTCTGTACACAGTTCAAAACTTGAAAAAAAAAATCCATCTTTAAAGCTAGTTCCATTTTAGTCCCACTGTTTCAGTTATTTAATCTCCACTAATAGAGATACCAAATCTTACTGCTGCTCTGTGCTGATGTTCCAGAGACAGAAGAGAGCAAGGAATACAAGTTCAGGAACAGCTTTTCATTTGAATTTTGGATTATGTATTTCAGGTTTTGAAAGCAAAGGGTACTTGCAGGCTTTTAGAATGTGTTTTTTTCCTGATTGCTTCTCCTTAATTTCTGCTTATGTCATTCTGAAAATAAATTATGTGGATGTGGTAGGAATTGCTTTCATTTGTACTTTTAACGCATGCATACAGACTCTAAACGATGAGACAGTCCTGTCACAAGCTTTTAAACAAGCTAGAGTATGCGCTGACACTTAGTTCCATGTGAGAATAAGCAATATTCTTTAATTTATGCTTCTTACAGTATGATACTGGAAACTCCTTTCTCATATTAATAAAACTCAAAGAAAAGAGTGAATCATTATTGGAAATCTCAGGACAAAAGGTGTTTGTGGGTTCTTTTTTCTGAATGTTTCTTCTTAAAAATCAGTATCAGAAAGTAACAGTGCTGCTGCACACACAGGAGTAAACATTTTTTTTAAGTTTGGTGTGATTCCTACAGTACTAAAGAGCAAATATGAAGCTTGCTGTTTTGAAGAGCATATGTAGAAACGTGGGCAGCATTAGAGGATGCTGTCTGTAGGCCTAGCAGCCAATCATTACTAACAGCTGCTGAAATTTAGGCTCTGACTGTAGCTTTAGGGCTGTAAACTCCTGGAGAGTTAAAGAATTAAGCCATTTTGAATAGGTGGTTAATGGATAGTACAATGGTGCTACTCAAGACTAAGCATCTTCCACTCTACTTAATCTTTATGAAGTTTACTATCACTTTCCCACCCAAGGGGAAGCTGGATGATGAAGTATTGAATCATTGCTGTCTTCAAGTGAAGGTTGATCAGGTTTGAATTTAAAAAGACTCTCTTTCTTGGGCCTGAGGAGAAAGCATCCGGTTTGTTGAAATGTGGCAATCTGACTGGTACTGAGAATTATTATACCTGAAGGTACAAAGGCACTGCTGTACTTATTGTATGAAAAGGTCTCGTAATAGCAAATCATTTTCTTCTATTAGGAAAGCCAGATGGGTTAAAGCTTCATATATTCTTAGGACTACTGAATGGCCTGTTTCTCTTCAAGAGGGATCTTGACCAGAAACTGCTTTTATGAAAACATGACTCATCTGGTAGTATTTTTTTAAAGCAAAGTGGTGTTTTGTATACTGTTTCTTTAAGGAAGGGGCTCTGAGGAAGTCAAAATCTATTCAGGTATTTTGAACCATGGAATGAATGCTCATAGGATGGTTGTTGGTGGCTGCTGTGCTGTGGGAGAAAGTCAGTACACGTGAGTGGAACAGGACTACCCTGAACCATGATAGTTTCTGGGCTAGGTACAAAATTGCTTGGTAGAATTGGAAACCAGTCTGGCAGCTCCACCTTTCAGATACTATTTTGAGCAACTTTTGAAGAAGGTGTCGGCGTTTTTTCTAAGTATTGAATGTTTGTTTGCTTTTGTGGTTTGTCTGAAAGATTTCTGAGAACTGGCTTTTATTTTCATTCAATTTATGTCTGAATTACGGGGAATACAATAGTAGAATGAGGCAAATTGAAAGCCAGTCTACTGGCTCAGTTACTGAGGAAAAAAAATCATGATGTTAGTGTCTGACATTCAGCAATGGATATACAATGCTGACTAAAAGAAACGCAGGATAATAACCAACATTTGATTCTTTTTACCTTTTTTTTTAAATTTATTTAAAAATAGGAATGCAGCAACAGTGTACATGGTGTCATTCATACTTTTTTTTTTCAGTGATGACCTACTGGAGGATTCGGACAGTGAAGAGCATTCCAGATCAGAATCTGTGACAGGTGGGTTATATTTGCTCTGTATAGTAGTTCAGAGGTCAGAAAGAAAATTGTTTTTCTCAGGCTCTTAAGAAATCCCTGTTGTAAGCAAAGGATATGTATTCATAGTATTGGGGGGGGTGGGAATGAAGAAAAAAAATGACCTGGAAAACAGTGCCGATAGTTAAGTCATTATTTGTGTGGTGGGAGAGAGTAGATACAGGGGAGAGAAAAAAAATCACTTTGGTTAATAAATGTCTTATTTGACAACAAGCATTGCTTATCTTGCTGTCAATAAAACACACAAACCAAGTTAAAGGAACTTACTTAGAACAGGAACAAATTAGAGCTGCACAAAACCCTTTAAATTCAGAGGACTGCTAGAGAAAGTTCCTGTATCTTGATTGTTTCTCTGTATGTATGGTCTTTGATAGAAATTTACTTTTTTTTCTCATCCTGAACAAAGCTTTCAAATGGAAGCAGTACAATGCTATGTATGGTGTTTGCATTGTTTTCTTAGAGGTCTAACCAGAAATTTTGATGGGTGGGAGGATTGCATGCTTGCTTTTCATAGTTCGTTTACACAGCTTAATCAAGAGCAGCAGGGAAGGAAGTAAAGAACGTGCATGTGCATACACACAAGGGAAAAAAGACGATGTTTTTTTCAACAAAAGTATTTATGAAGATGATGTTTTATCATTTATGCTTCAGTCTTGTCTTATCTGGATTTTTCCTTTGTAATCAATTACATTTTTGCATTACTTAATTGAACTCTTCCGATTCACTGTTATTCTTGCAGTGCTGTTTAATTTCATCAGGCCCATCTGAACTGTTTACAGTGTTGTGTTTTATAGTAGCTTAGAGAGCTTTTCGTATTGTCTGTTAGGTGGTGGTAACTCAAGCTTTAGAGTAAAATTAAGTGTTTTACAGCTGAGAGTGGAAAATGAATCTGCTGAGTTGCAGATTGTAGATGGTGCTGAGCTGTCTAGGAAGAGGGGTGGTGGTACAGGGTAGAACATGAAATGAATCAATTGGATTAGTTGGGTTTTAGTATGGTGGTCTAACCTGAGTAAAATAATTGTTGAAAAGATCTTACTGTTTATCAGGAGAGCTATTGTCCTGTTTTCTTTACTTTCACTCATTGATAAAATCAGGAGAACCATTAGTCTATGTAGAAAGAATGTTTCTAGGCCTTTTCTTTTGTTTCATGACTAACAAGTCTTGAACTTACAGAATGTCACAACATCCTGAAACTGTAGAGCAGAAACTTTTCCTTAATTATGAGAATAAGTCCATAATATATGTAATGCAATTCCTTTTTATTTTAAACATATATTACATTAATCATTTCTGTTTAAAGGGCATACATCACAAAAAGAAACTATGGAAGTCAGCCTTGATATAACAGCTCTCAGCATTCTTCAGCAACCTGAGAAACTTCAGTGGGAAATTGTTGCAAACGTTCTGGAAGATACGGTTAAGGATCTAGAAGAACTTGGTGCAAATCCCTGTTTGGCCAACTGTAAGAGTGAAAAGATGAAGGAAAAACATCTGGAACAACACAACATTCCCTTTCCTTGTTTATTAGCTGGAGGTCTCTTAACATACAAATCACCCGCTACCTCTCCTGTTAGCAGTAACTCTCAGCGGTCACTGGATGGCTTAAGCAGGACTCGAGGTGAGAGTGTCTCGGAACAGGGATCAACTGACAATGAATCCTGCACTAATTCAGAACTGAATTCCCCTCTGGTAAGGAGGACTTTACCTGTATTGCTGCTATACAGCATTAAGGAGTCTGATGAAAAAGCAGGAAAACTTTTTTCACAGATGAACAATATTATGAGTAAAAGTATGCACGATGATGGTTTCACAGTTCCACAGATCATTGAAATGGAGCTGGACAGCCAGGAACAGTTGCTGTTGCAGGATCCCCCTGTGACTTACATTCAGCAGTTTGCAGATGCTGCAGCCAACCTAACTTCTCCGGACTCGGACAAGTGGAGCTCTATGGTTCCCAAGCCTGGGACTTTGGTTCAGTGCCTGCGTCTGCCAAAGTTTGCAGAGGAGGAGAACCTGTGTGTAGATTCAATCACTCCTTGTGCAGATGGAGTTCATTTGTTAGTAGGACTGCGGACTTGTCCTGTCGAATCTCTGAGTGCAATAAATCAAGTAGAGGCCTTGAATAATTTAAATAAATTAAACTCGGCACTATGTAATAGAAGGAAGGGTGAAATAGAATCAAGTCTTGCTGTAGTGAATGGCACAAGTATCGATGTAATCCAACATGAGTCACCAGCAGATGTACCAACAACTCCTTTAATAATTCAGCCTGAACAGAGAAGTGTTAGCGGTGGATACCTAGTGCTTTATAAAATGAATTATGCCACTAGAATAGTTACTCTAGAGGAGGAACCAGTAAAAATCCAGCATATCAAAGACCCCCAAGACACAATTACCTCAATGATTTTGCTCCCACCAGATATATTGGATAATCGAGAGGATGACTGTGAGGAGCCTGTAGAGGAAATGCAATTAACTTCTAAAAATGGCAGTGGGAGAGAGAGAAGATCTGAGATTTCCACTCTTGGGCACCTGGTAATAACTACTCAGGGAGGATATGTAAAAATACTAGATCTTTCAAACTTCGAAATTCTGGCCAAAGTGGAGCCACCTAAAAAAGAGGGCACTGAGGAACCAGATATGTTTGTCTCTGTGATATACTGTTCGGGCACAGACAGATTATGTGCATGCACCAAAGGTAAGACTCTAAAATTTTTTTTTCATGCTTTATATTGCCGTATTTGGATTGTTTTATAGAACGTTAGATGGTAGGCTGTAAGTTTCAAGATAGTAATAGGCAAATGCCATTGAATTTACCTACAGTTTACTTTTGTTCTAGAGAGCATGGGCTCCGTTCCTCCTCTTAAATGTGGATTTTCATGTCTAAAATGGGGATTACTCTTGGATATGTCCAGTGTACTGGTTAATGTTGTTGTTGTAGCGTCACAGATCTGCTTAAATCCAAAACAAAGGGATTTTTTTAATGTAATTATTTCTGTTCTGGAGATAGGTGTTTCAGAAAAATGTCTTCTGTACGTACTGGAGATATTCAAGACAGTAGAGAAGGTGATGCTTTTGTACCTTAATCCAGTGATAAGTTATTAAGATTGTGTCTACTTTCAGATGGGGCTGCTGGTTCTGCTCAGGCCTTTTTGCAACTGGAATTATTCTGTCTTGACTCTGAGAGCCAGGACCATGTATGCGGGATTTTTAAATCCTTTTTAAGAAACACAGTACATTTTGAGGGGTAAAGGGCAGGTGGGAGAGGAGCCTAACTGAAGTCCAGCCAACTGCTGCTTCACAGGAGAAGAGCTGAACCTGCCCCTACCACCCTGAATTCCTCCATGCGCCAGTGTCCTTATTTAGCTTTCCTGCACTCCAATGCAGCAAAAGTGGAAATGCTTAGTCTCTTTAAGTGCTAAGCTGCTGGGATGGTTCACACATCACAGAGGAACTCCCTCCATGTTGAACTTTATCTCCTCTAGAATTTCAATTGTCACATTTACACTTTCTCAGTTGCATCATGTTAATTATGTAGTCTTCAGATGAGTGGCTGTTAAATCAGGCCTACTTGTTTTTTCTAACTGATAGTCTAGCTTATTGTAAAAATTTTGCCTGCTAAGGACTCTGTGTTTATCACATACCTACTGTGAGTTTTGGCGGTGGAAACTTTAAATTTATTTTAATATGATTGAAAACATTGAGTGTTAACAACTAGTATTGATATTTGCAGATTGCCAATGGAAACATTTGGATTTATTACATTGTCCTCTTTTGGTAGAAACAGCTATTGAACTGTTTGAGCTTTATTTAATAATGCACATTTTTTCCTAGTTAAAACGGAGCTCTAACCCAAAGATTAATTGCTTTTGAAAACTGTATGTATCATATAGATATTTCTTATTATATATCATTATTTTATATGTATATACATGTCATGTTTTTACCTCTACTGGTCAAACATCAAATCCCATTTAAAAACAACCTTGCTAAGCATTTTCCCACAGGATTGTACTGCTATTCATTTAATTCTCACATGAAATCTATTCTGTCTGTCTTGTGTTTAAGGCTAATGACAATAGTTAAAGGACTTGCTGTTTCTGTGCATGCTATTTTCCCATCCAGTGTTAGCGTGTATGGTAATGATGTTCTTGTTGTGTTTGGTATTACCTAAACCTGTTTTGGGACCTCGAATGTAAGACGCAGGTCTGTTGATCTGGGAGCATTTATTCTGTGTGTGTAGGAGTATTTGTCTCTTCTGCCTTTATAATCACCACTTCTGTTACTGACTGGAGAATAGTTTGTCTTCCTCATAATAGACAAGGACATCATTCTGCTTTTTCAGTAAAAACCTCTTTATTTTTTTCTGAGAGTGCTATAGTGTCCATTTAGTAATTTATAAATACCTTTGCAAGTTCTTTTGTTCTTGCTGCCTTTAAGATGACTGGGATTCTCTTTTTGTTCTGTGGTCGTGTAAACCAGAGGCAATCATTCCTCTGCCATCAAATTTCCCCTTTTGAATATAGTACTTTAATAACTCTTCAATTTTTTATTCATTGATTGTTCCTGCCTTTGATTTACACCCACCACGCCTCTATCTAGAACTTGTTTTTTTGTTCTGCAACCATTTTAAAATGAATTTCAAAAACATTTTGGTTGTTTAAATATCTTTAGAAGTTTTCAATTTATATATATATATATATATATATATATATTTACATTTTGGTCACTTCTGCTTGTATAGTTTTTTCACTTTTGAGAAATTAAGTACAAAGTCATCACAAATGTCTAGGGACCAATATTCATTAGAAGTCTGGATTTCAGGATCTTATACAAGATACATCTGAAACCTTTGAGTCCTAGTATTTTATGCTGAAATTTGGAGCTTTTTAAAGAATGATCTGATCTTAAGTATAAATAAAAGTACTTTATAAAACTCAGAAATACTAAAAGAAAGAGCAAACCAAAAAGCTCAACTATTTACTTAACTTATTCAAATATACACCAAGATTTAGAATGGAAAAACAATATAAGGAATAGATTTCCCTTAACTTTCGTTCAGTCATAACCATCCTTTAATCCTGCTACTGTAAGTGAGTAAAATTGCTTCCTTATCTGCCAGATGGCCAAAAAGATTTATCTTTATTTTGTCTTAAATGCAGTTTTCTTAGGCTTCTTCCAAAATCCCTTTGCAGTCTTTGCTCTTCTGTCTTAACTGCCATGTAGGGGATGTGTCTGCACTCAGACCGTGTAAGGAAGATCGGTGTTGAAAGGAGAAGGGCCGCGTTCACCGGTGTGTTGAATGTTAATCCTAGCAAGTAGCTTGCAGTGCAGTGACGCAGGTGAAAATGTTAAGTAAATGCCTTTGAACAAACATGCACTGGAAATGCTTGGAGGTCATGGGAAAAGTGTTCAAGAATATAGGCTGAGCAGTATATTCGTTACTATTTACTTGCTTAGGTGGTGGGAGAAGGTACTTGAACATCTCCAAGTTCTGGACGTAGAAAAGCCAACTCTCTCTGCTGTTCCAGGAGAAGATGCTTGTTGATGTGCTAGCATCCTTGGTAGATCATAATTTTCTCTGTAGCTGCCCTTAAGATATAACTGGAAAAAAATATATTTGTGTGAATGGGTGTCTCAGGCTTAGAGTGTTTCTATGTAAAGATGTTTTCAACTTGCATTTGACTTCAACCATCTTTGTGGGTTGGGAATAATTATTCTTATCCCACTTAAAAATATTGCACCTTGGTGTCAGCCTCAGGTGCTTCTCTGTGAAGGAGTGTCTGTAGTTGACCTCTGGGGTGAGGTGTTGAAGTATATTCTTGGTTCCAGTTCTGTCAAGCAAAGAGTAGACTTTAATCTCTGTGTGTTTTGCTTTCTTCTCTTACCCTTGGCCAAGGTAAACTATGGTTAATATCCCTCTTAGCAATGCTTTGTTATCACTTGGGTCTTTTAAACACTTTTATATTGTGTCATTAATATGAAACTTGGCTTAAATTCGGTAGCATCCAAAATATTCTTTATTATTAAACTATGGAGCAGGCTGACAGCCTTCTAGTGGTACTTGAACTCTGTTATCTGGTGTTTAAGAGGACCAGATATAATTCGCTTTGGATGGGTAAATTTCAAGGGATACAGTTATCATTGCACTCTTTAAATCTGTTTTCATCTAATCGTTTTTCCTTTAACTACTACAGGCCTACCAAAAATTGCTTAAGTAAACAGTCCACAGCATACATTCTACTATTATCTTTTCTTGGGTTGTTTTGGTTTGTTTCCTTAGTCTTTCACTGCTACCGATGTTAGGAACTTCAAGGTCTGAATCTTTCTGAAGAAATATTATGAAGTAGGGAAGTGGGGTGGCATTTCAAATAAATCAAATGCTCTCAGAAGTAGAAACTTTCAGGGTGTTGCTGTGATAAATAAAGCAAGTACTTTTCACCCAGACTGTATGATTAAGTAGGTGCTAAAATCTGTATAGTGGCTTTTGAGTGCTTGAGTATGTTCAAGTCTGTGAAGTATTCTTGGATTGTGCTCACCTGAAGTTTGCAATCTAATTCTTTCACAAATCTGCTTTTCAAACATCCATAGCGAGTGAAGGTTTTGGAGTAAATCATTTCCATATTGATTCCCCTTGAAAATGTTAGTATTTGGTTTCGCATTACAACTAGCAAAAGTCTCAACAGAAGGTTGATTTGATTGTTTTAAAAAATGATTCTTCAGTAGTTTTCTAAATTAATTTAGTTATATTTTCAGTTTAATTATTGAAGTAGTTTGGGGAAAAGCAGTGGGAAGAAAAAAGTAATGTTTCTACTTGTTTTCATCATAAGAAGGAAGAACTTTACTGCTTTTTTATTCTAGCAATCCTCTTTTCTACCTATGTTGCTTCCCAGCTCCACTTGCAGTTGCATAACCAGCGTCTTGCACGTCATGTTTTCTAGAGCACATTGGATCAGTTCTGCTGGATATTGTCTTTTTCCAAATTACTTAAAAAAAAAAACTGGAAGCTGTAGAAGAAGACCACAAACATTGTATGTAATTCATCCTGCACATTAATACCTTAGCAGTTGTATTATACGTTCATCTATAAGCTCTTTTTTCTTTAGATGTCTGTTTTGCCATGTTTGGGGCATTCTTTTTGTGTTTATAATTTTACCAAGTTCTTGCCTGCGGTGCTGCGTTATAACAGGATTTTTTGTCACTCCCCTTTGTTGAGGAAGTAGCGATTTTTCAGAGTGAAGTTTGGTCTTGTTAAAAATGAGTTGTATACGCTAATATTTCTTGTAGCAAGCTTGACAGAACTGGATGACACTTCCACACATTTGAGAACGAATGCCACCAAATCTTGTGCCACTCCGTTATAACAAACTCCTTGCTTTTGAGCTGTATGGAGTGTATTTATCGCTCTCTGTAGCTTTTTTTCCTGTTTTTGTTTTCATGTCTTATTTATCTCTGTCACTAGGCTTTGTCAGCCTTGTACATTAGCATATCTGAAGTTGAGGAATCAGTCAAGTGTTTCCAATTTTCTGCCTTCATAGGCAATTGGATCTAATGAGGATGGGAGGGGCTGAGGTTTTTTGCCAGGATTAGTGTTGGAAATGATCCTAAGGAGATCATCTTAAGGTCAGGATCAATTACACTTACCCTTTCAGAAGGAGATCAACCTGTTTTTGAGGTTCTTCCACATTGGAGAGGTAACAGCCTGTTCACAGAATTTCTTCTAATGTACAGTGTCCTTGATGAATATTTTTTTTCTGGTCTCTAGTCTGTATTATCTGTGCTGATTGGAGTCAGTTGTGCCGTCCTTAATTGACATGGCAAAGATCCCTACAAAAAAGGGAGTGGGGACCTCCAGCCATTTGTTTTCATCAGCTCAATACCTCCAGTTGTTTTAAACTTCCCTCAGGGGCTTTGAAAGAAAAAAAAACATCACTCCCTTCCCAAAAGATCTTCTC
This sequence comes from Anser cygnoides, assembly GCF_040182565.1. Taxonomy (NCBI): domain Eukaryota; kingdom Metazoa; phylum Chordata; class Aves; order Anseriformes; family Anatidae; genus Anser; species Anser cygnoides. The sequence continues at coordinate 35,282,619 of NC_089875.1, read as the reverse complement.
AGGTCCACATGCTTCTTGACCCAAAAACAGACACAGTAATCCTACAGATGTCTTTAAAGGAATTCTTCTTTTCTATTGAATAACTCTGCGCTCTGTACATACCGTCTGTGCATGTACACACTAGGATGTTTGCACTTTGGAGCGGGAAACTGAATTGGGTTTATCTTATGACTCACAAGAACCTCTTTTACAGAACTGCTGGCTAGCTGATTTTCCTTTTTCCCATAATAATGCATTTAATTATTTCTTGCCCGGCATGGTAACTTTCACTCGTCTCTATTCAATTGCATTCTATTTTTTCATGACCCAGGATGGACTTTTACAGCTGAAATGTCCAACAATAGAGAAAATTCTGTTAGAGTGAGGCTTCTGGGAAGCTTTCTTGGGGAAATTTTTCAGGTGTTTCCAACTAGTATGTGGGAACTAACCCTTCCTCTGCAACCCGATGGTGAGACAAGAAGGACTGAAGTTGTTTAGTGGCTAGTTGCCTGTGGTATGGCTTAGCATTCTTAATGCCTTTATCTTTGGGGTATTGTTTGATTGTGTGCTTGTGTTGTGATAGCTGTCGACATCTGTGTCATTGTTCCAAGTTCCTGCCAGGATGGAGGATACCTTCAGTGTATCAAACACGTCGCCAAATTGGCTTTGGCTGCAGTGGCCTCATCTCTGACATGTCTTCTAACTTGTGCCAACACTGCATTCCTGGAACTGATCACTGGTTTGATGGAAGGAAACTTGGGATTCATTTGGATGGATTTATGATTTTTACGTTCCGTTTGTGTAACTAACCCACCAGGTTCTTAAGTCTGAGCAAGTTACAGATTTTAAATACAGTTCAGAATTAAACTAGAGGCAGGCGCCGACCTAGTCTCCTTAATCACCAGTGATAGGACCCATGGGAACAGTGTTAAGCTGAGGCAGGGGAGGTTTAGGCTGGACATCAGGAAGAGGTTCTTCACCGAAAGGGTGGTTACACACTGTAACAGGCTCCCCAGTGAAGCAGTCACTGCACCAAGCCTGTCTGAATTTAAGAAGCGATTGGACTGTGCACTTAGTCACACGGTCTAAACTTTTGGGCAGACCTGTGCGGTGCCAGGAGTTGGACTCAATGATGCAGATGACACCAAGTTAGGTGCGTGTGTCGATCTGCTCGAGGTAAGGAAGGCTCTGCAGGAGGATCTGGATAGGCTGGACCGATGGGCTGAGGCCAACTGCATGAAGTTCAACAAGGCCAAGTGCCGGGTCCTGCACCTGGGGCACAACAACCCCAAGCAGAGCTACAGGCTGGGAGATGAGTGGCTGGAAAGCTGCCTGGCCGAGAAGGACCTGGGAGTACTGGTTGATAGGCAGCTGAATATGATCCAGCAGTGTGCTCAGGTGGCCAAGAAGGCCAACAGCATCCTGGCTTGTATAAGAAGCAGTGTGGCCAGCAGGTCTAGGGAGGTGATTGTCCCCCTGTACTCGGCTCTGGTGAGGCCGCACCTCGAGTACTGTGTTCAGTTTTGGGCCCCTCGCTACAAGAAGGACATGGACGTGCTCGAGAGAGTCCAGAGAAGAGCGACGAAGCTGGTGAGGGGTCTGGAGGACAAGTCTTGCGAGGAGCGGCTGAGGGAGCTGGGCTTGTTCAGCCTGGAGAAGAGGAGGCTCAGGGGTGACCTCATCGCTCTCTACAGTTACCTTAAAGGAGGCTGTAGCGAGGTGGGGGTTGGTCTGTTCTCCCACGTGCCTGGTGACAGGACGAGGGGGAATGGGCTAAAGTTGCGCCAGGGGAGGTTTAGGTTGGATGTTAGGAAGAACTTCTTTACTGAAAGGGTTGTTAGGCATTGGAAGAGGCTGCCCAGGGAGGTGGTGGAGTCACCATCCCTGGAGGTCTTTAAGAGACGTTTAGATGTAGCCCTTAGTGATATGGTTTAGTGGAGGTCTTGTTAGTGTTAGGGCTGAGGTTGGACTAGATGATCTTGGAGGTCTCTTCCAGCCTAGATGATTCTGTGATTCTGTGATCCTTATGGGTCCCTTCCAACTCGGGATATTCTATGATTCTACCCATGTTTTAAAAGTGTTACCTGCTGTTTTCAGGAAATATGGTGATACTGTTTTCTAATTATTCTCCTTTATGATCACTGAGAAAGTCAGTGTGAGCTTTAATGTCTTCTTGCTAGTGCAACAGAAGCATTTGTCATCTCTGTCCAAAAGTGATACAAACATTGAAGTCTTCAGGTAAACTACTAATTACGATGTTTACTACTAGAATTAGAAAGTACCAGATGAGCGAGTCCTTTTCAGTCTGGTAGTATGTACCACGAGCCAGTAAGAACTCAAATAAACAAGTAAGTAAATAAATAAATAAAGCAAGGATGACAAATCAGCATTGACTTCTGTACAGACTTTTTTCCTGGCACTTGACTATAGGAGCTATGGTAACTCTACAACAAATAAGCATGCATCATCAGAAGGTCATCTTCAGATGTTCTGTGAGAACAACCACCTCTTTTGTGACACAGAAACAAAGCCACCTGCAGGGTTTTGGAAAGCTTGCACAGGCACTAATTAATTTATAGGCTAATACTGTATTGCTGATGTTCATGATAAAGTTTTTTTTACAGAAGCTTTTTAAAAACAACAAATAAGTGAGACATTTCAAGTTTAGCACAGAGTTTTTCTTGGAAGAGTGCTGGAGTCTTTTAGGAATTCAGGGACTTGCTCTTCCTCTTGTAGTACGGATAAAATCATAAGGCAGTTTTTTGCTGCTGTTAATTAGCAGTACTTGCTACTATAAGCAATTAGCAATTTATTGGCAGTTCATTAGCTAATGATCAATTCCAGCATGATCAATTCCAAAATGATTGTTGGTTAAAACAAAACAAATCCAACCATCTACAGATTAAGAGAGACCTTGGCATAACATTCCCTTAGACAAGCCCGCAACTTCCCTAAGCTCTTCAGTCCGTCTCCTGCTCTGAGCCATACAACTGGCAAATGGTCAGGTCAGTCTGAACTTGCATTTCACTCAGCTGTGCTTATTTCCAGGACAGGAGATTCTCAGGTTTTGGTCACTGAGATCATTCTGATCATTGATCTTTGAGCAGTAAACAGGATGGAAAAGAACTGGCTTGTCACCCAGTGGAGCTGAGTTTCTTAACATGTCCCTAATTCTCATTGTTTAAGAAAATTGCTATATAATTGTGAGCTATATAAACTTAATTGCTATAATTGTGAGCTATATAATCTTAAGGAAGTTCACTCTAAGCATTATTTACCAGAACTATTCTTTTTTTCTCCACTCTTGGCATCTACTACTGATGTACTGTTCTGCATCGGGGCGGGGGGTGGAGGGCAGAAGAGGCAGTGTGGGCTTCTTATGGGATCTCTGTAAGAAAGGCCCAATAGCAAATGGCTTAGTGGCTTAATAAAATAGCTGTTTTAAAGAGAAAAAATGAAAAATATGGATAGTAAATCTTATGTCCCTTCAGACACTGGGAACCCTATTTTTCATGCAGTATCACTCTGACCCCCAGATGGATTTTCCCACAGCATGTAGCACTGTCTGTTGGGAGGTTCCTCCTTTTTGGTGATTCAAGCTCTAATAGTCCTCTTTTTATTCTGTCTTGTTAAAACAGTAATGTTATTAAGGCATTTTTAATGGGCCTTTCTTACTGAGATCCAGTAAAACCTTGCACCGTCTCTCTCTGTGCCTTTATCTCTGTGCGTTTCACTTCCTCCTGCTCCCCCAGTGAAAAACAAGTACCTGCTGATTATGCTTTAATTTTGGATTTTTATTACCTACGTTATCTCAAGTTTGTTTGTTTGTTTCAGTTTACCTGGATAGTTTGCCTAACAGGGTTTTTCATAACGAGTCAGGTGCTGAAGGGCATTCTGCTATCAATTTTCAGAAAAAAAAACATAGAAGGCCTTCCAGGATTTTTTTTCTCTATATACATCCCAGTAATTAGGATTTTTGTGACTACTGAAACTGTTAAAAACATTTTTCCCTGACGTTACATACAATTGAGCATTTTTTCTCAGTGATTTCTCTGTTTACCAACAGTGATATGCACAGATGAATTCTGTCATTTATAATGGGCAACTTCATAGAATGATTTCAGGATTCCACCAAAACATTTTGTCCACTGAATATTTTGGAATTGCCGTTCTGACTGTTGTACTGATCAGTGATTCTAAGTCTGACAAAAGATGTGAAGAGCCCTTTAGTTAGGAGAGTTCAGTGGGAAAATGACTTGTTCAGTTCTCAGATATTGAACTTGGAAAGGAAATGTATGCAATGTGTACAAACAAAGTAGTGAAGGCCTTAGTTGACGTGATGGAACATTTTCTGTTTAACTTATGATTTGGGTTATGGAAAGCATTGCAATCGTTACGATCGAGGTTTCTACTGGGACTTGTTTAGTTAATTGCCTTTTATCCCCCTCTTCCCTGATATTTTCTTTTCCTTTATGACATTCACAACTGCAGTTAATATTTTGGTAGTTCACCCTGAAAAACGTTGTAGTAATAAAGCAAAATGAGTTTTCATGTATAATAATGCCAGTTCCTGGTCCTATATAATTACAGTCATAATTATGTAGCACTTTGTCTGGAAGCTTGTCTTACGAATCAGGTTTAACTGTATGCCTGTCTAAATTTGCTTCTTTCATTGTCTGTGGTGATTTTAGGTGGAGAACTTCATTTCCTTCAGATTGGAGGAACCTGTGATGACATAGATGAAGCTGATATACTCGTAGATGGATCCCTTTCCAAAAGTGTAGAACAGTCTTCAGAAGGCGCCAAGCCCTTATCTAACCCTTCTAGTCCGGGCATTACAGGTAAATTGTACATGTTTAAACATACCTAATTATAATGCTTCTATTATTCTTGGAAGTTGCATGGTGAAGTGATTGTGAGTTATTTAATAGCATGTTGTTTTATACTTTTTTTTTATTGCCCTGCAGTTGAGTTCTGTAATTTTTATGTATATTTGTCACTGCTTATGTACAAGTGTAACATCTTAGCACTTCCCGATTCTCAAAAAAACCTGCTGTGTAACTGTTTTTCCAATCACTGCACGTTATCGTAAGTAGGGCAAACAAGGAAAAAAAACAGGTAATTGTGCAGACACTGAACTTCCCTCACAATTTAAATAGGCTTGAACTGCTTATTTGGAACAAAAATCGTATGTTCATCATCTAAAGTTGTCTTAGCTTCATGCAGATGATGTACAGCTCTACTTAAGAAAACTGTGCAAAGTTTATTTGATAAGTATTGTCGCACACAATGAAGTTAATGGTGTCTATACTTAAAGTAGTGCAGTTGCTGTTGTGAAATAAACTTAAGATATTAACTCTTGGATTTCTGTTTCTCGTAGTTGATTTAGGTTGAGCCTTGCTCAAATTCTGCTGTCATTTACATATCAGTTTGCTTCCTGGAAGTTTGTCTGTCCTTGGACTGAAAGAAACAATTGTTTCTAATTGTCCAAATTCCATTTTTAGCTTAAACATGATATTTAGGTCTTGTCTTTACTGCAGTTCTTGTACACCAGTTCTGCCATCTGCTTCCTTTTGTAGTATCCTGGCCCACTTGGGTAAAACAGGTGTTTTGGTGATAGGTAATGTTCCTTTAAGTAGTCAACATAAAAAGGTAGAAAAAGGGAGGGTCTCCTGCTTGTAGGGGAAAATGGTGTGTGTGCAGGTTATGTGAGCTCCTATGGGGCCCTCATATCTTTTCTCAGTCCACATGAAGTATAGTTCATTGTAAATAATTTGGCACTAAGACTTAACAAATCTAATTTTGCTGGTTAAGCCTGAGGAAGATTTGAGTCATGTTGAGGTTTTTGAAGTATCTTTCTTAGTCTAGCTCTTTTGTTGCTGGTGATGGTTGTTTGGGGGAATTGTTGATGAGAGAACTGTAAAACTACTATGTTTTTCATTTTGTTTTAACCTGCAGCTGTTGATAGAGACACATTATTTTAGTTGGGTTGGGGTTTGGAGGTTTTGGTCATGTCTGTTGGGACAAAAGTAGGGCTATGCAGGGAACCGATGACTCTTAAACTGGGAAAAAAAAAAAAGAGTCTGTAAAGTATGAAGGCAAAGCAGTGGTAGAATGTAATTTATTCTTGCAGCCATGACTGTCAGAGAAATGATGTTTATTGTTTTTGTGGGTGATGGTGGAGTGTCTACTGCAGGTGCAGAGGACAAAGAAGCTGGGAGGGACTGAGTGGCAATACAGGGATGGTTCTGGATAATGAATGGCATCTTCACTGTCACCAGCTTACTTGCTGTCTCTCTCCCCAGAATCCTACTTGCATCCAGCCCTATGATGCGTTGTTTTGTGGTCTGTTTGTAAGGTCCCTGATTTTACTTAGCAAGAGGGAAGGAAATCAAAAGAGGGACGGAAAAGTTGGTTTTCAGTATAAGATTATCTGTAAGCAGCAGTACAGCAGTTGCTGTCTTCTGCTCTGCACTATGGCTTAGAAGACTGGATTTCTTGTGCTGCTCCTTTTTCTCCAAAGGAGCCATTCCTGAAGTTTGAAAACTGCTAAGTAATAAACTGCTATACATACGTGAGGGAAGGAAGGCTGTGGCTTTCTTCTGCACCTTTCTTCTTCTGGTAATGGCAAATACAGCAGTAAAATCTTCATAGAGAATGTGAATATTCAGGACATAAATCTGCTTCATTAGATGCATTCCCTCTATAATAGCTTATCATTAGATTTAAGTGACTTCAACTCAGAGGGCAACTTTGACCAACCTGATGAATCAAACTGATGATAATTACCATTTAAATTCTGCCAGTAATGTGACGGCAAATTTATTTATTTATTTTTTAACTCTCCTTCTCTTCTTCATGCAGCCTTCAGTATAGACTGTGCTTAAATATGACCCAGTGCAACAGATTTACTTATGTGTGGACTTCTAAATAGTTATACATTTAAATTGCCCACAAGTTGCAGGTCTTCCTTTAAGCACTAATATAATTCAGGGAGTGTAGTGTTGCTTGATCTTGGTCTGTACTTGTTCCCAACGAGATGCTGGAAACAGCAGTGGTCAGACAAATTGAGTACTGTTCTGCTGTGGTCTCAGGCTGAGCTCCTAGAAGCTGTGAGAAGTTGGATAATCATTAGAAGCCAGCCCCCAAATGAGGGGCTAGGCAGGAGGTTGAACCTAAAAGATTGCAGAGCTCTTCATCTGAGCTGCCCGGGTTAAGAATACTCGTGCCCATAATACTGGAGTCTTAATGTGTGTGTGAGTGATTGCTGGGGCTGTGCAAACATTCTCTAAAGTAATGAAGCTGTCAGAATGATAGGGTTCATCCTCAGGCGTTGCTCCCAACATCCATCACATCATTGTTGCTTCTCTTTTAATCCAGGTATGTCAAGAAGAAATGTTTTTGTCCATTTCTTTGCATGTTTTTCAGACAGACATAGCTCAACAGAAGGATTTTTTCTTCTGGGGAACTGAACTCCTAGGCTGATCTGACCGAGCATAAAGCCTTAACCTATGTCGTACGTCACAGTTGGTGGCAGATAGCATCAGGCTGTTTTTAAGAAATCGCTTTGGTGTTCTCTGAAACTGTAGCTAATAGCTACTGTGGTCAGGATAGAGCCCCCAGTGACAAGCACAAGCTTTTGTCTGTATATTGTACGTATTATACTGAGTATTTTGTTCATATGTTTGTTTCTCCACTGTAGGCATTCTGGAACACTTGCATTTGCAGTTTGGCTGCATTTTAAAGGGTATTGTTTTAGAAGGAAATGTGTTAACACTACCAGGTCATACATCTTGATTAGGTTAAAATTACAATTTCCTTTAAAGGGAAGGGGTGTTTTTGTGGTAATGTAATGTAAAATATGTCTTTTTTTTTTTTTAGAAGCAACTTGCAACCAGTTTGAAACCCCTTTTCTATTTTGCTACTAGTACTTCAACTTACTATAACTCATTATTACAGTACAATAAAAATCATGTAATTTTACAAAAGAAGATAATTTTCCAGTGCTGTCAAGCATACTTAAGTCTTTAATTTTTCAGCTTCAGGGCCTGATCTATATGGTTGTTGTGAATCTGTAACTGTTTCTTTTGGAGGGGGAAGGAGAGCAAATTAGAAAAAAAATCCAATCTATTGAAATACTGAATTGAAACACAGTTTGAGCTATGATCTCAGTTCTTGTTGCAATGTCACACAGTTAAGGTTCATATTTGGCAGTAAAAGATAAATAAAATCAAAGGTGTTTTCTGTATTATTAAATTTCTAAGGCATTTTTAATCTTTTCAGCGTTTTTGCGCCTCATAGGCTAAAAAGCAGAAGTTACAGCTTCTGCAGTATGAGTGAATTTTCTGCCTGACCCTGGGTCTCTCATCTTGAGCTTCTTCACTTTTCTGGAGGAATTGTGTGTGTTTCCTCCTCTTAAGCTGGAGGATGTGATCTTGTTGTTACTCTGATTTCACTCATGCTTGCTTGCAAGATAGTCTCTATGTTCAGTCTCTGCACTGAGGGAGTGGCATTTCTTTTGGTGGTAAGTTTTCCTTTACAACCAGAAGTTTTTTTCTGAAACACATTTTTAAGGGAAAATGCTCGAAATCTAAGAAAATGGACATTACGCATATCTTATTTTCCCTAATATTTTCAATGTTTATGTTTGAGGAAACCTAATTATATTTTAGAGTTCTAGATTATTATCCTGTAAACCTGTTTCCTCAGGGCAAGACTTGAATATGAAGGCAAGATACTTGTTCAGGAACGGCGTCTTTTAAGTGCATTATATAAAGCATGCTTGTTTTTCCTTTATTCCTCTTTTAAGCTAAACTGAGAGCTTCCAAAACATTCTACTGATCTACCATAAAATACGTCTGCATCGATAAGCAGGTGCCAAAGCAATGTCTTAAACAACAGTGATAAAAATATTTTGATTACATAGTAATTCCGTGTGCCTGTTTTCATGGAATATAAAACTTTTTTTTTTTCTCTGAGTCCGTAAGGGTATAAAAATGTTTTAATCAGCTTTATATTATCAAAGTGTAGCTGGCTAATTACTTCTTGGGATGCTTCTGACTGAATCTCAGACAGCATGCTCAGAGATCTCAATACTTAGAAAACTTACTCCAAATTAGTTAGCTTCAAAGGACACTGGCTTCAGTGCTAGCACTTTTTTTAATCTTTGTGTCACACAGACGTTAATTTCACTTATAGCAGTTTGGTTATATTTCAAACAGTTTATAGGATGTTCTGGGAAATAAATACATCTGTGTAACAAATATATATGTTCTATAATTATTCAGGAGTTGATCTTTTGGTGGACCAGCCATTTTCCCTTGAAACACTGACGTCCCTGGTAGAACTGACCCGTTTTGAGACCTTGACACCACGATTTTCAGCCACTGTCCCTCCCTGTTGGGTAGAAGTCCAGCAAGAGCAGCAGCAAAGGCGGCATCCTCAGCATTTGCACCAGCAGCACCATGGAGATGCAGCTCAGCACACTCGAACTTGGAAGCTACAGACAGACAGGTAAATAGGGTAATGGTACAAAAAAGAATTGTGTGTATTGCTTAACAAGCGTGTGTAGTTGGTGTAATCACAAATTTCAAGTGATTTCATTGCTTTTAAATAGCGTGCAGGTTTAAGAGTGTGTGCTTTCAAAGATACCGGTCCTTATTTCATAGTTTGCAAGGAAGCTCTTCATGCAGTAGTTGTCGTAATGGACCTTGAAACAAATTGAAAAATCACATTTTGAATTTGTATTTTTTATACACCAAAGTTGTATTTCCTTATATAATTAGACAAGCATATTTGCCAGAATTAGGTATTCTTGTTGTTCTATAAAAAGTCTGATTCACTCTTATGTATACACAAATTCTTAGCAATTTTTTAGTCAGAAAATGCAAGCTCTGGGTGCCAAAATGAATGTAATAGTTGTCCTAAACCACGTTGTTTATCTTAAAATGTGAAAATAGAGTGTGGATTTCCATCTGCTCTTGTGAAGTAAAATTTTCTTTATATGTGAGATGTTTACTTGAGCCAATATAGTGCCTTTGCTGTGCTAAAATGTAGGCAATATTTCCACTGATATGAATTGTGCTGATTCAGTATGTGTGTGAACTTGGAACTCTTCTGGGGTTTTAGAGGCTGGAACAGCAGTATTGCAGTCTCCTTGAGGAGTTGGTTAAAACCTAGCTAAAGTAGTTTTGTATGTGTGGTTTTTTTTCTGAAAAATACTTGGAAAAACAAAGTTTAAATATGAGTTGTGTAGTGTGTTTTTGAAGAGAAGTGTGTAATAATGTACTGCAAGGTGTTTTGGATTAAGCTGTTACACATCCATCCCACTGATGTATAAGTTTTAGATATTAATGCAGAACCTAAATTGCTCATCGAGTGGAAACAAAAAGCCCAAAGACACTAGGGGAGCTAGAGATCATATGTGAAGGGAAAAAAAGGATGTGAAATAAGTGAAAGCTAGCACGTGTTAATGAGACGTTTCAGATGGGGAAACAGGTCTGGAAGGTAAGGGTTGCAGGCATTCCAGGGCTGACACCTAACATAAACTGAACTTGCTTTAACTTAAATATTCATAAACTATGGTTAAAAACTTGCAGTACGTTATAGGTTTTGAAAGCCATCTTTATCTTGTGATTTTGCTTTGCGTGAGTGAAATACTCTGTTTGTGCCAAGTGGAAAGGAGGCCCTTCCATGCAAAATAACTTCCAGTTACAACTATTGATTATCCAATGTGTCCAGCAACGGTTGAAAAAGTAAAAATCTACCAAAGTGAATTAAAATATGAATAAAATAAATAAAAAATCTTACTAATATTTGTTGAATTAGAAGAAAAGTATTACTCCTGCTGCAAAGTAAAATAGGAATATATAGAGGTAAAGTTGAAAATTTTGTTTTAGTAATGGAGAACTTTAACAGCTGCTGAATGACACGTTTAGAAAATGATCAAATTACAGTCCCTTTGTAGGATAAAGTATAGGTTCTTAAGGTTGAGAGCAAAGTTAGTTTTTAATTAAAAGATATCTGTGAAGAAACTTTTTGATTTCGGGGTTTGTTGACTTAATATGAGGTTTCTTTTATCTTTTCTTTGAGTGTCTTATGCTGATTCTTATCAAGATGTGGGATTACAGGTTTAGAGGGATGAGTAATGCAATTTGATAAGGTAGTTCTTCTGCTTCCCAAATAGCTAGAAGGAAATAAAACTATAAATGTGTTTCAGGGAAGGGCATTATGTTACACTTTTTCAGTCCTACTTTGTTACTTTTAAAAGGCTATATAACAAAGAAAAGTGAAAAAGCAGAATCTGATTTACCATACGAATTATCATCTAAACATCAATGTTTCCTATTCAGTGGAAATGTAACTTGAATGTTAAATTGGGTGAATTATTTTTTAAAAGTACATGAATTCCTAGTGTTTTTTTTGCTAAAACAGTGACATCTGAGTGTCCTGTGTTGTTTTTTTTTCTCGATTTTTTTCAAGTGTGGGAAATGTCTTATGTATTCAACTTACACAGACATACTTTGAAAATAAGTGAAAGAAGGAAGAGTTAGCTATTCATGTGGTTTCCAATGTTCATTGCCTGGAAATGGATGTGCAGCGTAAAGCTGAGTTGTAGTGGAAGATCAAACATTAATGAGATGTTTTAGAAAAGGTATGAAGAGGGGTGTTGGAAAACATGTAGTTCTAAGAGTGATGGTACGTTTGCATTTAGAACATAGTCTTGATTATGTGTTCTTCTTTAAAAAGATACTACAAAATTAGAAGGGTTCCAAAGGTGAGAAAAGTTGTTAAAGTAACTCAGGCTATCAGAGAAAAGTTACATATGGAGTGCAAATACTGAAATATTGAGAAAATAACGAGGAAGTAAATGATTTTTTTGTCGTCTTTGAAAATTTGCACGATTGTAAGGATGTGCTTAACAGAGAGATGGGGAATTCAGAAACTGGTTAAAAGGGAGATTTTTTTCATTCATGACATTAGATTGTTCATTGCCACAGGTATGAGAAGATCTCTTTGCTATTGGAGATTAACGTGAGACCTACGTGGAGGGCCATTATTTCCTATATGTTTTTTGAGAGATACTTAAAACTTCCTTTAGGGCGTCTGCTACTGACTTGTCTCAAAAAATATTTCTAGAGTAAGGAAATTGTCCTTCTAATTTGGTATGGCAGTGTGCATCTTCCAACACACTGAGTACAACAGGCAACTGAGACCACGTGATTTTTATTCATTTCTCTACTTGTGCCAGAGGTTTGGTTTAAACTGTTTGAGCAGAATATTACTTAGTAGTTCAGAAGGCTTTTGAATGCTCCTTTGAGTGTCTCATTCGCTCCATGTTTTACATGACCCATATAGGAATATCCAAACACATTTAAAAAAAAAAAAAAACTTCAAATTTCTGCCTGTTTCGTAGTGGGCTAAATATCTTACAGAACAGAGGAAAGGTATGAATGATTTGGACATGGTTTTAGTGTTAATGCTTGCTAACAGTCTTCTCCCTGGAGTTGTAGGATGAATTTTCATTATTTTTCAATCTGAGTTTGTACCATTAGCTGAAAATGCTCTACTGTTGCTTCTTAAATCAAAGCCACAAGCTGTATTCTGTCCATCTTTGACCAGCCCCCAAAATAAATAATTTCTGATACTGCTGCTTCTGGAAAGCTGGCATGCAATTTCAGAAATCCTGTTACTGGTTTTCTGTGTGATCAGCGGTAAATAACTAGAGGTGTACAACAGTGTGGTTTGTACCATGTTTGTCTGAATTGCAAATGCTGTTTACGCTTCTTGGCTTCTAGTTTCCTCTTGGCCTAGAAGTTTTCTGCCATAGCATGAACAGTACTGCCATTCTGCCCGCTCACTAGTTTGCCAGCCCTGCTTTTCTGAGACAGGCTGCTGTTTGCTGCCATTGCAATGAAGCCCCTGAATTCTCTCTTCGTTGTCAGAGGTCTCAGTGCATCTGGGATTGCTGAGGTGGAAACGATGCTAGAGAAGGCAGATGGTTCACTTCCGAAAAAGTCATTGAAGGGAGAATGAAACCATTCTCAGATTTGGTGGTTAATTCTAAATTTCCACAATATGCAAAATGAGTTTGAAGGACTGATCTCGTTTACTTCAGCAGAAAGAAAAAAAAAGATTACTTATCCAGTGTCTTAGAGTTTCCTTGTAAGTCTCTTCTGATCATAAAATCATAGAACAGCTTGCGTTGGAAGGGACCTTGAAGACCATCTAGTTCCAACCTACCTGCCATGGGCAGGGACACCTCCAACTAGAGCAGGTTACCAGGGTGTAGATCCATGTTAGGAATGCTTTTTGTTATCTGAAAGGAAATACCTGTTATATCTTCACTTATTTTTAAAAATACATTTTTATGATCCTATTTTAATATTACTAGAAATGAAAGTATTGAAATTGTAGTCCCTTTGTATCATGTAGAAATTACTTCAGCAATATACTCTGCTGTTTTGTTGTAACACTTCTTTTTAACTCCTCTTCTTTGTTCGGTGGTATAAAATTAAGTAGATATGGTTTAATAAGATCAAATAATTATGATAACCTCGGTTGTGACCTGTGGTATACTAGAAAGTGTTAGTAATTAATATATGTATATGCATGTAGGCAGACAATAGGAACATGCAAACATATGAGAAGTATTACACCTTGATTTTTAAAGATAAAGCTTACAATTTCTTAAATGGATGTGTTCTGTAAGTCACTTCTATCCATTGGAAGAAATGGGCAAATGCTCTGTTTGTAAACAGGAGTTAAAACTAAGCTTTTTATGTGTACCTGGAATCTGTTATAAGTGTGTTATACTTGGTAAGAAGCACTTCTCATGCTGTATAAATTATCAGATGTATTTTTAAAAAATAAACTTTTTTTCCAAATTAGTGTTTTGAGCCTCCTAGATGCAGCTGTTGTAGTACTGAAGAGTGACCATGTTTAACGCTTCCCAATACAGAAGACCAACTTATAAGATTGCAAGGCAGTTACTTTCATGCTTTTATACCGTTCAGCAACTGGAAGATCGTTTTTTAGTGTTGTGTTTTTTTCATTTATTTTTTTTTCTAGAAACGAAACTGATATTTTTAGTAATATGGAAGCAGGACTGTAATGAAGATAACAGGGAATCTTTTCACTGCTGCTTTTATCCAATCTTTGACTCACCCTCCCTTATTTTATTAAATGACCTTTAAAGTGTTCTTTACGAAGTGAAGCCGGTCAGTCACAGCTTGAAAGGCTTTTACTTTAGAAATTGGTGTGTATGTTAACTAATGAAAAATAGTTTTTTTCATTTTTTAAAGAATGTATGCATAGGTGGAGGATGCACTGGTTAACACTGTCTGCTTGATCTCAGTCTTAACAGTGGGTCATTGTTTTCTTGTTTCCTGACAGCAACAGCTGGGATGAGCATGTCTTTGAACTGGTTCTTCCAAAAGCCTGTATGGTTGGGCATGTGGACTTCAAGTTTGTTTTGAACTCAAACATCACAAACATTCCCCAGATCCAAGTGACTTTACTGAAAAATAAAGCTCCAGGCTTAGGGAAAGTCAATGGTAAGAAAGCACGTAAGATCTCTTCAGCAACTTTTTTTTTTTCTGCTCAATCTCCTTATTCTCTGTGAGGTATGCTAGAAGATTTGGTTGAAATTATGCAAATATTTTCATCTTTTATTTATTTCATTCTATTTCTCAGGATCATGTTCTTTTTTCACTTAACATGTTCAAAGGAAAATCGGGAAAACAAACTCGATAAACAGTTCCAAAATACTGAATTTTATACATATAAAAGTGCATAGTTTAAAAAGGTTGAACAAGTTGTTTTTCTGTATTGCTTGAATCCTCCAGTTATTAAAATAAATATGTTGTCAATTGTAATGCATTGTAAAAATAGACAGCTGAAACAAACGCTGCTCTTTTTTAAATATATCCTAACAAAAAGGCTAAAGGAGATTATTGTTCTGGCTCACTGAAGGAGATTATTTGCTAGTGCCACTTGGATGTGTAAGAGAAAATTGCGAGGCTCTTTTTGATTACACTAGATAAGACCTGGTTTCCCTGGGAATTCTCTCATCATCTGGCTTATTAACTAGGCTGTGTGAAGACTGCAGTATGATTTCGTTGTACGTTCCTTGCAGCCTTGACAGGGTAGACCAAAGATATGAATGCTCTTGCCTTGGGAAGACTCCTAGCTGAACTCTGCATCTTACTAGCTCTCAGGGAACCTGTAAGGGGGTAGAATAAAGTGCAAAGTCACTTCATTGGTGTGGAAGAGCTTGTGCCTTCATTGAGATTTTCCTGTGGTGAGAGTGTTCATTGCATGTCCTCTTGCTCTGTCTCCTCAGGGCAGAAGGTATTCCTTTTGGTGAGGCATTAATTGGTGATCTTTATCTGGCCACCTCTTTCTGAAAAGCTTCCAGGAACTCAGTATTTCAGAGGACTCACTCTTGCTGTCAGATATTATTGATATGAAATGTGTTGGGGAGAACAGCAAACATGATAATACAAGCTCTTTTTTTCCCTTTTAATTGTAATGCTAAGTAACAGCACCCCAGTTAAACAAGGGTAACAGAGCTTTAAATTTTAAAAGGGAACATGGGCATACCAAAAATCATTGACGTGCTTTCTTAGAACTACTGACGCTGTAGCATCCCCCAGTACCTAACAAGAAAAAGGTGTTCTGGAGAGCCTCCTTATAGAAATACTATGAACTGGTATTTGTGCAAGAATAAAATACTCTAACATAGTGACTTTCTTGGAGAAAGTGTATTCTTTCAGTGTACAGGAAGGTTTAGCAGTTTTATAAGCAGTGCTAGCTGTGAGCACAGGACAACAGTCAGATGTTCTTGCTGCTTCTTCCTCTCTTTAATGCTTGAAGTAATAGCTACATTTTAATATGCAGCAGCATTTTGTTTTATCAAAGCAAAAATTAGGACAGACAGACCATGTTGCCTTTCTGTATGGAACCTACTTTGCTTGCAGCATGAATTTTAGTATTCAGTCCATTTGGTCTTGGGTCTGCAGATCTGGGTGTTGAAATTAGTCTGACAATGTTCAACTCAGATGCAAAACACTAAAGAATGGTGATTTTTTTTTTTTCCTTTAAGACTTGAAAAACTCTTCCAGAAGTCAACATTTCACTTCCTTACATGGAATGTAATGGCCTTTGCTGTTCTCTGTAATGGGTATGGTGGAGAAAGCATGGAACAGGGGGCAGGGTATACATACGCAGCCTGGAAAGGGCTGGGAGATGTGAGAGTGCCTGCCAGGCAGCCTTTGCAAGGTCTCTCTTTCTTGTTGATTGGGAAGCCCCAGCGAACCAACATCCTCCTAAGTAATACTGTATTGTGGTTGTTTCCTATCTTGTGTTTTGGAAAAGGGCCATAATGACATTTGCCTTTTTTCCGTGCCCTGTTGAGTGAAGTAACAGGGTGTTAGACAGGATTTCAGTATAAGGAAAAGTAAACCTAGATGACTTATATCTGTGCTGGATATTAACCAAAATGTCCTAATCACAGCAAAAAAGAAATATTCAGAATTGTTTGGAGGCTCCTGAAAATGCATGAAATATTCAGACTGAAGTTCAGTTAACTCCCATCTCTCCCCCCATAAGGAGAGAAAGGAACTGAATTGTTAAGATAGTGAGACCTAAGGAGGATCAGTAGGGGGAGAAAATTTATTCAGTCATATTTTGTATGACAAGGCCCCTGGAGCCAGTTAACTGTGCAATGTGTAATAACAAGAAGGTCAGAGGCATAATTCTTCTGGATTGGAACTAATGGTTTTGATCTGCCACTTAATGCACTGTATATTCTTCTTGTTTATTTGCTTGCACGTCCGCTTCATCTGTGATTCATGAGAACCATTTAATTGAAAAAAGAACTGTACTCAGATGTTATCAGAATAATATACTGATGTTCAGCGTGAAAAATGCAGTTATTTTCAGTTTAGTTTATCAAAATTTCAGTACTGGAATCTAAGTACTTGAGTAATCTGCAGTTGATTATTAGAAGAAAATACTTGATTGGTGTTCAAGCAAGTGGTTTACAGGTCATTCAAGGAAATGTTTTTTAACTCTTTACTGCAACTTCAGTTGCAATTTTAATATGAAAAACACACCCTTGTGTATTTGTTGTTCTTACATTAGCAGTAGCGTTTTGGGTAGAAAGCTCATGCATTTGCAATTTAAGCTACTGCTTCTGTTTTTTTGTGAACCTGAAGCAATGTTGACAAATCTTACTAATGTTTTTGTTCTTCAGAAGCAGCAGTAGACAGACAGATCACATTTCCTTTATCTCCAGCTCATAATATTGAAACGGAGAGAAATGGAAAGCCAGGACCAGTTGAATTCAATGAAGAAATGCAGTATATGGATGTAGAGGAACCACAGTGTAAGTTTTACTTAAATTGTTATAGTTTGTTTAAAATAGGAGCTTTTTAAAAATTATTTTTCATTATATACTGGAATTTCTCCATAAACGTTTCTCAACCATTTGAAACATACTTATTTCTCAGCCCTGCTCAGTGTTGCCTCTCTCACTGGTCTGTTTGCTGTATGACTTCAAAGTCAGAAAAAAAATCATTGCTCTGGAGGTTTTTGGTGCTTCAAAGCAGTTTAGTATTTATTTGAATTCAGAAATAAAGTTGATTGATACGGTACCTTTCTATCTTACACTAATGCCCTATTCCAGCAGTATTTTACTTGGTTTTCTTATGTAGTTATGACAGAAGTTTACTTTGCCTGGCTTTTACAGAGATTGCCGCGGTAAACTCAGAAAAATTATAAACAGATGGTAAAGAGTTCGTAACCAATCATGTTAACTTTCAGTCATATCAGACCTGCTCTGCCTGTTTTTATTACCATTTTTATTAATGAGTGTTCTTCCACAAAATCTGCAAGAGATGCTCTGAAAGGTAATCATATTGCATCTGACTGAGGAGAGCTACTGACTCTGAACAGGAAAATTCATAGTAGGAGTGAATCAGTTCCAGAAATAAGATTCCTTTTCTTGGTCCTTTCAGCAGTCTTTCATTACACTTTTTCCTTTTATGTCCAAGTCCTTCGATGCATTTATATTATTCATATAACATACCTGAAAACATTTCGAAAACTGTCAGTTACCTTTACTGATCTCACTGGGAAAAGACTTCAAGTGAACCTAAAGTAGTTGTCAGATTTTCAATGTACAGTTTGTGTGTTTAGTGGTCAGTTTGACATTGTGTATTTTTAATGCAAAGGATGAGATTTTATAACTTAAGAATTCATAATTCAGGTCTGTATTACTCATGTTTTTAAAGGTCTTAGGTTGTGTCCATTTCTGGAGGAACATAAAGAAGATATACTCTGTGGTCCAGTATGGTTGGCTACTGGACTTGATCTGTCAGGACATGCTGGAATGTTGACACTAACAAGTCCAAAGCTTGTTAAAGGTAAAATAGTTTATTATGCTAGTCACATGAAGTATGCATGACTGAAGTGCATCTCATACTTCTGTAGCTGGACTTCGGTTTGCATTTATCTTCACATTGACAAATTTTGCTATATAACACAATAGATAATTCAATAATGAGTCACAATTTCAAACTGGTGTGAAAATACTGTAAGTAATGTAGTTGAGCTTTGCTTGTGTACACTATGAAATTGAAATCTGTTACAACTTGTCCTAGTAACCTATATAAATTCTCCTCCCTACATCCCTCTTTTCTTTTTTTCACTTCCAGGCATGGCTGGTGGCAAGTACCGCTCATTTTTAATTCATGTTAAAGCAGTGAATGACAGAGGAACAGAAGAAATCTGCAACGGTGGCATTAGGCCAGTTGTTAGAATACCATCCCTAAAACCTCAGACTAACAAGGGCCATTCCCTTGCTTCCTTGTTGGCAAAAGTTGCAGCAGGCAAGGTACTGAATAGCCAAGACATCTGTGTTAAAGTTGTAGATTTGGTATGGCTTATGTCATCTGAAAACAAAACAGCTGTTAGGGGAGTTAAGATCCATGGAAAATTATCTTCTTTTTTTTTTTTGAATTTACACTCTGTTAATGCTTTCAGGAATCAGAGTTCAACATCTTTAAGTTTTCTTCTCTAAAAGTTCAGTTGAAAAGGTCTGTTCTGCCACATTCCTATCATGAGCATATTTTAAAAAAAAACTTCTGTTTTCTTGAGTGTTTTCAGTAACTGATAAACCTCTTCCTCTTGTGAGGATTTGTATGTGTGTATTCTACTCTTGATTGTTGTAAGATTGGATAATGTGATGTGCCTCTTGTGCAAATGATTAGAATGGTTAGAAAATAGCAAATTTAACAATATTTTCAATTTACTGTTCTGTATTAAAACAGTTCACAAACAAAAATAGCCCATTTAAGTACAATAATGTACAATACTACATTTAAGCTCAAAAAATCTTGGCTTTTATGACTGTGCTGTTGCTAACAAGCAGTAAATATTTCAGTACTCAAACTGAGAGATTTTACTGAGCTGTATGTGCTGTATTCTGAACAAGATACATAGTTGCAACAATCTAAGAACAGTGTGGTTCCTGAAATCTGTATATTTTTTCCCCTCAAACATCAGGAAAAACCATCTAGCAAAATTGAAGCCAGTAATTCTTCAAGAAAATCAGATAATCTTAGAGGCTGTGATTTACTTCAAGAAGTCTCTGTAACAATTCGAAGATTTAAAAAAACTTCAATTTCAAAGGAAAGGTTAGTAGGTGGTTTTTAATTCTAAGGAATATTAGCTTCAGATACAGTCCTCATGAAATACTCAGTTCTCAAAATATCTCAGTTCAAATGACAACTTGAAACAGTGATTTATGAAATGTAGATTATATAAGAAATCCAGTAAGTCATTAGTTTGAGGGCACTGTGTGGTGCAAGTTATGATAGAAAAAGAGATAATTAATTCTTAATACTGAGTGATTATTTGCCTGACTTGAAAGGCAAATGAAAGTAATACCAATTTTCTTAATAATTTAGATAAATGATTTAGACAGACTTGTTTTTAAGTACCATCTTAGACTTTTTTTTAATAAATATCTTTGTTTTTTATTTCTACGTTTTCTCATTTCTTTCAGCATATAGTATATTATTTGTCAAAGTGTTCGGAATCAAATTCAATTATCAAATTATCACTCAAAAACTGCGTAAGGTCTCCATGAATTGATATTACAGACCTAAATATGAATAATGTAGCTTTTAATCTATATTACCAGCTACCACGCCACAATGGTGGCACTGGCTGTAATGTAATGTAAACAAAGAGGCTGCAAGGGCAGGAAAAAAAAATAATGATGTACAACTTCAGTTACTCTGTGTCGTTTAGAAAAGTCTCTAAAATTTAATGAATTGTGTAAGAGCAAATTGACAAGATGAACAATAGTATTGCTTAGGACCGGTTTGTGTTCACCAAAGAATTCCAGGAGTATTCCAGGATGAAACAACTGAACTTCTAATGATAGTGAAATTTCTTGCCGTGGAATGCTTTAGAACATGAGGACAGGAGTACTGTAACAGAATGGTTCAGGTAACCACAGATGAGTAAGCCTCTTGGCATTACTAATCTTCCAGTACAAAATTGTGGTGAAGAACAAAATCAGTGGACAACTGGAAAATACAAGAAGAATCAACATGGCTTCTGTAAAGACAAATCTTGTTTTACAAATCTGTACACGATCTAGGTGATTTCTAAAAGGTTTCTGATTTTCCAGAAAGCCTTTGGTGATGGATTTTGTCAGAGCTATGAAATAAGAGGAGGCCCTGAATGAAGTAGCAAGAAGTCCTTTAATGCAGCAGGAAGTAAATAAGCATGAATAGTTGCCAAAGAATGTTGTAGACTATGAAAGTCTGCTTAGGTTTAGAAGTTACTAGACAAGTTAATAGGGGAAAAAATCCACCAAGGTTATTAAATATATACTGTAACCTAGGAAGCTCTCTGAGCAGAAAATAGGAATATTGGGAATGTGTGCAGGGAGGGTATCATATATGCATATACTGGTTTTAGTCTCATCTAGGCATCTTTTTTGTTTGTTTTGTTGTTGGTGTGGTGGTGGTTTTTTGCTGTTCTTAAAGTGTCTTTCAAGTTTTGTATTCTGCCTTAATGGGAGAATGGCCATGTTGGATAATTCTGTTTTTATCCCTCCCCCAGAGTTCAGCGGTGTGCCATGTTACAGTTCTCAGAATTCCATGAGAAGCTGCTCACTACTCTTTGCAAAAAGACAGATGATGGTCTGACCACAGAACATGCTCAGAGTCTTGTGCTAGATACACTTTGTTGGCTAGCAGGAGTGTATTCAAATGGACCTGGCAGGTAAGAGAGAAATTGTGTTTAAGTTAGTATAACTGTTTCTCAGTATCAGCTGTGTGTAAAAACAGTTTTATATGATTGCCTGATACATGCAACTTGTTTTTACAGCTCAAAGGAAGGAAATGACAGTTTGCTTTCTAAAACACGTAAATGCGTCTCTGATATAATACGTGTTTGTTTCTTTGAAGCTGGACGGAGCATAGCTCACAAGTGTGCACGGTTTCTTGCATTATGCATCAGGTGAGTGCCATTTCATTTAAGGTGTACGTGTTTTTTCTAAATATGTATTTAGGGGTTTTGCATGCAGTCTGAATCATATATGTTTTTGTTACTGTTTGACATTAAACGTATGAACAAGCAGTTCTACAAGATTTTCTGTTGAGGAAAAATTTGTTAGATTATGACTGCAAAGAAATCAATTTTTCAACTTCATCTAATGGTGAAGATGGCGATCTCCATCTTCATTCAGCAGATTCCATATTTTGTTCTTACTTCATTAAACGTTAATGTGTCTGGCTATGTGTTTCTTTATAGCAATGGCAGGTGTGACCCAAGTCAGCAGGGGTTTGGATCTGTCCTTCTAAAAGCTTTACTTGACAACATGCCTCTTTTGCCTGCTGCTGCAACAGGTGGTATGTATACAATGTTTGTCATCATACAAATAGAGGGTATGGTAGTTTGGCATGTTTTGTTTTACTCCCTTGTGAAATAGGAATTACATAATTGTTCAGTTAGTACTAACAGCTTATTGGAGTGGTGCGGTCAGGTGGTAGATGGTAGAATTCTAAGCAAATTAGCTTGCTTGGAGCGCTAAGGCACTGAAACTTTTAGGAGACATCATGTTAGTTTTGCAAGAATTTTCAAAGGTCTTTAGCAGCCACAAATTCTGATGGCACGAATCTGTTACTTTGGAAGAGTAGCTAATTTATTCCACGGAGTCTGGCTATCCAAGTAACATCCAACTAGAGTAGTCCACTTCTGTTATTTCTCCACCAAAAGGACACAGACTAAATTAAATTACTTCCTGATCTGTATTGTAGTGTACTGTTAGCACCTTACTGAAGCCTTTTGAATGCTTGCTAGAATAAGAAGATGACTTTAAACACTTGTTTTTGGGGTAGTGAGGCCTGCTTTGTGTTTTTCACAGTATGATGTTGAATTGCATCTGGCATGGCATCGCTAAGGGGTCTTGAAGAAGGATTATTTGCATTCCAAAATACTTATTGTGTTACTAAGGTAGAAACATTTAACATTCTGCTATTGATGATATGAAGTGTGCAGAGGAAGGAGAGGAGAAGGCAGAGATTTGTGTTTTCATGCAGAACTCGTGCACTCTGCTCCCAGAGTTATCTGTAAGGAGAAATGCCTGCAACAAATACAGAATAAGGATACAGTGGCCACAAACAGGGGGAAAAGTTGAATCTGGAATGAGGCATGGCTCTGGAGGGATCAGAACCTAAAGCCTAGCATCTCAAGCGTCAAGAGCATTTTGGTTGTTGTGTTTAGTAAAAGCAGAGGACAGAAGCAATGGAAGAAATACATGCAAAATTATCTCTTGGGAATCTTAGCTTCTTCAGTTATGAACCAGCCAATGAAAAGAGTACTTCTACAAACTAATGATTACAGCAATTAAAGTCCCTCTCAAACAAAACAAAAAATACTTCATCTGTCACTTCCATTGATTATGTTTTATAGTATGCTTTTTGAGTGAAATATTCACATCGTGTTTCACCTGAAATTAATTTTATTTTTGTTTTAATGCAGGATCAGTGTATTGGTACTTTGTGTTGCTGAATTATGTAAAGGATGAAGATTTGGCAGGGTGTAGTACAGCTTGCGCGTCGTTGTTAACTGCTGTGTCCCGACAGTTGCAGGATCGCCTAACACCTATGGAAGCATTACTTCAAACAAGGTATGAAGGGTTGTGGTTATTGTAAGCTTAATGAAGCCAAACATGCAAAGTGTCTAATGCCACACTCTGGCCTTCTGAAGAGGGTTGGCTGTTTAAAAGAAAACACATTTTCCAGTATTGATTTGATATAGCTCTAGATATTAGTTTTGACTGATCAGGGGTAAAGATGAATTAAATTGCTATCTTGCAATTTACAGTGCACTTCGAATCAATGGATAATGTACGTAATGTTTGAAGTTGTGCAATCCTTGAGTTAGTATTTAATTATTTTGAGATAAGGATTAAGAAAGTATGATCTTTCGAGTATGGGAGGGAATCAA
This sequence comes from Anser cygnoides, assembly GCF_040182565.1. Lineage (NCBI taxonomy): Eukaryota > Metazoa > Chordata > Aves > Anseriformes > Anatidae > Anser > Anser cygnoides. The sequence continues at coordinate 35,259,108 of NC_089875.1, read as the reverse complement.
ATACACTAAATAGTTTCCGTTCTGTCACTAAATAGTTTCCCTTCTGTGTAGTGCTACATGAAATTGTGGACTATATGTAAGCTGACAATACACTTAAAGAATTGCTACGAAAGGCCAGATTGCTACGTGTAAAGACCTGGGGTATTTACTGGGAATGGAGGTTCTTATTCTAAATTATATAGACATGTAATTTCTGGCTATGATGTTGCATCTTTTACATGTTGAACTGATTAGCCACGTTAACTTTGGATTTATGTGCAATATCTAAAGGAGATCTCTGGTGGTTCAGTTTTTCAGCAGTTTCCAAAGCCATATTGTGATGATCTGAACATGCTGCTGGTACACAGCTCTTTTCAATTGTGATTTATGGGCAAAACTTGTCCCCCAAGTCAAGCAAGATCCAAGGTAGAAGAGTTCTGGTAGATGTTAGTTCAGAACCTTCAGATCAGCTTAAAATTGTAGTAAGCTAAATTCTTGAGAGGGGCTGTGTTTTTCTGTTTGTTTGTTGTTGTTTTTTTAAGACTATAAATACTTGATTAAGACTTGTTCTTAGGTGTTATACTTGGATCCTCATGTTCCCTACCACAGCTGTCTCCCTCTGCCTATGTCATCTCTCCTGCTGCAACTAAAGCCTGTTAATGGTTGTCCTGTCTGCCTTGATGGCAAAGAGCAGATTATTTACTTCTTGACAAATTTTGGATGTTTAGAGGATGTTTGTATCTTGATCATTTTCTCCAGAACTGTTGTCATTCTTATACCATTTCCTTGAGCTGTTTTCTTTGGTGCTTGTCTTCTGTGAACTGTGGTACACAAAACTGTAAACATAATTCCAGGTGAGACCTCTGCCTTGACAGAATACTCAGCAAGCTCTTCTCTGACAGAACTTAGTGCAGTACATTTGAATTTTGATCCTTTTCTATAAAGCTCTTGTAGTCTCTTTTTAGTTTTTATCACCTGCAAATGTAATAAATCAAATTCTTTCCTTAAATCGTTCAAGTAATCAATGTTAATGGCAAGCTGACCTAATGTAGTGAGTTCGTAATTCTGAAATGTAAAACAGACTGTGAAGGTGCCTTACTGAATTTTGTCTTTGAGCATTTGCTTATTTCATGTCACCACTTGACTCTGGCATATTTTCTTGCTACAGCAAAAATGTTAGTCTTGCTAGATGTGTTTTATGTGCTGTTTTTAATACATGCTTGCAAAGAGCAACTTAGATTGATCTAATGTGGTGTTCTTTGGCTAAATTTGTCATTTTAAGTCTGCTGTCTTGTAGGTGTCAGGTGTCTTGTAGTATATCTGGGGGAATATATATTAAATAGACTTATTTGTAATTCCTTGATTTTCTTTTCACTCTTTTTGAAGTTCGGTAGCAATTATTGCCCTTTAATAAAAACTTTGTTTTCTGACTATTTACAATCTTAGCATTGAGCCCAGCCGGCAGGGAAGCATTTTAACATTCATAGTCTAGAACTTGTCCTATCCTGCTGGTGTGGTAGTATTCATGTAATCATTATTGTTCTGTGACTTCTTGATCAAAAAAGACATTTGAACTTTGCAGCCTTCTCAGCATTACCAACTATTACCTTTCCTTGCCTGCCATACAAGAGAAACTTTTCCGAGGCAGGGGGAGAACAGGGGAGGGAGAAACTTGTTGTCGTTGCTGGTGTGTTTATGCAAATATTTCCAACTTGTTCTGGCTATTGCCAGTTGTCAAATTACGAAGTCTTGTGTGTTTCTCATTTTTGTTCCTATAGAGATGTGGTCTTTTTTCTACTCCTGCGTAACAATTTGTCCTGATTTCCATTTTTTGCTCCTCTTTTCAGTTGTTTGTAGTAGGTATTGGTAAAAAAAATAATAACAACAAAATGCCAGTTTTGTTACTACTTTGGATTTTCCTTTTTTCTTGGCATATAAAAGCCTAATTGGTTTGCAGCCATCTTGTTACCTGAACAATTGTCTGTTTTTTTCCCTACAGTACTGCCAGAGTAAGGAGTAATGAGATTTTCTGCTGCTGAGATATTTAAAGTACTGGCAAGTGTTAATTGATATCACTAGCAGCATTTCCCCTTTTGTTCTAACTTCAGCTGGAAGAACAGGCTGCGTTGGAATTTGTTTTGCGGTTCTGGAAAACTTCATTTTTATTGACTTCAGATAAATGGCTGATTTACCACGTGCAGGCATGCATATTGCTGTGGCTAACTAAGTTTGTAATTCTAGTTTTCGTGTCTGTGTGTGATTATATGTCATGTTTTCAGGACAGTATTAGATCTCCAAAACTAGTTAGTAACAGTGAGTTACTTAGCATCATAAGCTGTATGAAAAGGTCATCTAATAAGTGATTTTAATGAAATATTAGTAAATGGTAATTATTAAGATAAATCAGTTGAATGAAAAGAGTGGTTTGCAATATAGTAAGTTCTATGTGAACTACTTGGCCTTTTTCTGTAAATAATTTTATATAAAATTCTTATTCTTTAAATAGTGCTGTTTGTCTTATTCTGTTTGCAGATACGGATTATATAGTTCACCTTTTGATCCAGTTCTGTTTGATTTGGAAATAAGTGGATCTTCTTGTAAAAATGTATACAACAGCAGCATTGGAGTACAGTCAGATGAAATTGATTTGTCTGATGTTCTATCAGGTACATATGTTTAACAGTAACGTATCTGTGGAAAAATTAGTAACTGTCTCTCTTGTACTGATTATTTTAGGTAAGATATGTTTTTATACTTCCACTGTGTTTTATAGCTGTACACAATGAAGTTCTTAAGAGATCTCTTGAAGCAAGAGAATCTTTTATTTCCTATGGCTCTCAGAACAAGAAAAAAAGCCTTTTTCTGGAATAGGTGTTTTTCTTTTCCTGTAGAAGCGCTAAGAAAAGGCAAGATATTAAACAGAAAGGCTGCCATCATTTACTGTGTCAGAGTCACCAAGGGAAGCATTTGTCACTTCTATTGAGCAGCTTGTCTGAGATATCTATTATTATTCATTTAGACTTGCAACCATCCCCTGGCAGAGAAACATAAATGGATTTTTTCAGAACTTGGGAAGCTTCCAGGTGGCTTCTTTCTACTTAAAATATTACAGATTTAATTAGACGTTTTTCTGTTTCAGAGGCATTAAAGTGTCTTAAATATTCTCGTATCTGTCCTCTCAGGTTAGTTCATAAGTGAAACTTTAGGCCATGCAATGTCCTAAGAGTAAGATGCTTTTTACCTCTTAGGAAATTCTTTTCATAGCAAACATATTTCATCAATCGTAGCAATTCCTTTCCTTTTCTTGTCCACCTTCTTCCCACCTCGATACTCCACTGTTAGTATATTGAATAATAGTCTAGATTTTATACTAACTTGGTGTATGATCCTTGTCAGTCTGTTACTTTTTCTCTCTTCCTTTCCCGTAATTTCAGTGTATTTTTGCAAAGTTAACTCTCTGTTAGCATAGAAAGAATAAACCGCCAGTATATAATTTATTTCTGGCATTAAGAAAGTTACATTTTACACTGTGCTTTTGCTATCACATTTGATAATTGGACTTAAGACAGTCTGTTCAGATTTGGCAACACTGTCCGTTTTAAAATATACTCCCATTTATATTGTGGATGTGACAGTGTTAAGGTGTTTGTTCCACAACATGAAGTAATAAAATCTATGGATTATATTTAGTTGTCCCTTTCAGCTCTTTGGGATTTGTAATGTTGTTACCAAGAAAATATTAGATGATAGTGCAGATACCTACTTCTCTTTCAGGAAATGGGAAAATAAGTAGCTGTGCAGCTGCTGAAGGTAGTTTTACCTCCCTTACTGGGCTTCTGGAAGTTGAACCTCTGCACTTTACCTGCGTTTCAACAAGTGATGGAACTAGAATAGAAAGGGACGATGCAAGTACGTTTACTGGTATATACAATTTTTCATTTTTTCTACTTAGCATAATTCTACAATGTGATAATTTTAATTGGACATAATGAGCACTGTTTGTCAAATGGATTTGTCTGAAGTATTGAAATATTTTAAAAAATAATTTGTATGTCAATTTCTTCATAGAGTTTAACAAACTAGATTTCAGATTTATGAATTGGAATGAATTTGTTTCTGTCGGTGAGTGAGTGTAATCTACAAACATGCATGTTTACCTTGTAGCCTAATGTGGCAAAAATATTCCAGGGCTTTAGGTGGCTCTCTATAATGAAAATGTTGCATGTATACTGAATGTATAATCTATAAACCATATGCTTTGTAATTCAAGATGATAATACTTTGTTGGAAAAAGTCGATAGACATGATACTTATCTTGTTTTTACATTGCTCTCAACAATTAAGGAATTAAAGGTGGTTTTTATCATTTCTGTTCTACATAAATGTTTGTTTGTTTGTTTTTTGTTTGTTTCATGCCAGTGAGTACCTTTGGGGTTACCCCAGCAGTTGGTGGTCTCTCATCTGGAACGGTTGGGGAAGCCTCGACAGCACTGAGTTCGGCAGCCCAGGTAGCTTTGCAGTCTCTCTCTCATGCAATGGCCTCAGCCGAGCAACAGCTCCAGGTGCTGCAAGAGAAACAGCAGCAGCTTTTGAAGCTTCAGCAACAGGTTGGAGGCTACTTGGCTATTTTTTAATGCTGTCTCTAAACTTCAAAAGCTGAGGAAAATAGTTGCAGAGCTAGTCACTTTTTTTCTTTTCTTTTTTTTTTTCCTTCTTTTTCCTCTTTTTCCATAGTGTATTTGAGGAATGAGCAGCTCTGGACTGAACATCCACACTCGTTAAGCAAAATGATGAGTCTCCCATGCTGCTTCAGTCTTTCAGACTTGTTTTTTGTATATTTTGAGGATGGGTGGGGGAATTTGTTATCAAAACTAAATCTTAATACGTAAGAGCATCAATCTGTGAAACTGAGAAAGACCACTGAAATGAAAGACAGAGTTGCAGATGTGGGGAAATAAATGATAAACCTATTATTATAATGCAGTTTGTGTTGACACTGTGACTCTTCTGGTGTTGTTGTATTTTATTGTTATTATTATTTGATTACTCCTGTTCCTCAGCAAGGGAGGTCAAGTTGAATACAGTTTTATTTTTCAGCTTGTAGTAGACAGCTAGCGTGCCGATGTTGAAGGTGTGGAATTCTTAAATCTAGCTCAATGCAAACTGAACTCGTATTTCAATATTACTCCTGTGTTCACAAACAGAATTGTTTGCTACCTACACTGTTTCCATTTTTCCCACAGAAAGCTAAGCTGGAAGCAAAACTGCATCAGACAACAGCAGCAGCGGCGGCGGCAGCATCAGCAGTTGGTCCTGTTCACAACTCTGTGCCTTCTAATCCAGTAGCAGCCCCAGGGTTCTTCATTCATCCTTCAGATGTCATTCCGCCAACACCGAAAACAACTCCTCTTTTCATGACTCCTCCCTTGACTCCACCTAATGAGGCAGTTTCTGCTGTTATTAGTGCAGAGCTTGCTCAGCTTTTCCCTGGTTCAGTCATTGATCCCCCAACAGTTAACCTCGCTGCACATAACAAAAATACAAGCAAGACTAGAACGGTAATTGTTTTCATTTGCTTTTTATGGAAATGTGGTGATATTAGCCATCTAACTAATTTGTACTCGAGTGCTAGTAAATCTGTTTATTTGGATGAGGTGTGAAAACTACATAACTGAGTTTAGACAGTATGAAAAGAAAGACTTTCTGAAAGTGAGATAAGGTTATCACTCCAATGGTTTCTTTAAACTGGAACTAGCTCAACTGTATAATGAGCTATAAATACTCTAAACCTGGTAGTTAATGTATTTTGATGGTGCATGGTCAAATATAAATGTAGTATAGGTGTTGTCAGAAATTGGACATCTTTAAATCTTGAGGTTTTCCTAGAGTTTCTTCTAAAGAATAGGTTATTATAAATCTGTAGCCTTTAATGACTTAATTTTACTGTTGTTTTTCCCCTTCTCAGAATCCACTTGGATCTGGTCTTGCTCTTGCAATATCTCATGCTTCACATTTTCTTCAACCTCCACCTCATCAGTCAATTATTATAGAGCGAATGCATTCAGGTAAATAATAATAATAATAATAATTTTGACACATTTTCTATTAAGTATTTTTCAGGGTCTTTTGTGAGTTGCTTAGCTGCAGTTTCACTTGGCTTTCTAAAGAAAAGATATGTTTGAGTTTGCATTTCCATTACATCCAGAAGTTTAAGCCCCAACTTCAGTAATGTTCACCAAGTTTGAAAAATCCTTGGGGAGGAGGGAGAGGTGTGCAGAAGGGACAGTGTATGTTGGGACTCGAGACAGAGCATAGATTCTGAAGTAATGCATAAAAGACTTAACACTGTACATTAATTTGAATCCCAGATTTTCTTTTCAATGGGTGCAAGCTGTGCTGGGAGATTTTGAAACTGTACAGCTATTTCAAACCTCAAATAAACACTTTTTTGACAATATACAAACAGAAATTTTGTTGTTTGAGGAGTAATATCTCTCACTGATTAAAGTGCACTGGTATCCTGTCCTTTTTCTCTAGGAGCAAGAAGATTTGTGACCTTAGATTTTGGAAGACCTATATTACTGACAGATGTATTGATTCCCACATGTGGAGACTTGGCTTCTTTGTCAATTGACATCTGGACTTTAGGAGAGGAAGTGGATGGAAGGCGGCTGGTAGTGGCTACTGACATTAGCACACACTCACTTATTTTACATGACTTGTTGCCCCCGCCAGTTTGCAGGTTTATGAAGGTAAGAGGAGATGGACTGTACAATGTCTTATTTAAACTCTTGATTTTCGTTACTTTGTGAACTTTCTTTGAAGTTCTCTTCAGATCAAACTTAGCTGCCTACACATGAATTCTTGATTTAGTGTATATTTTGCCTGTTTTGTAACAATACTGCTGTATTCTTTTTCAGATCACTGTTATTGGTCGATATGGTAGCACAAATGCTAGAGCAAAAATTCCATTGGGATTTTATTATGGCCATACCTATATCCTGCCCTTTGAAAATGAGCTGAAACTAATGCATGATCCCCTCAGAGGAGAAGGTGAAGCTGCAAATCAGCCAGAAATTGACCAACATTTAGCAATGATGGTTGCATTGCAAGAAGACATACAGTGCAGGTTGGAAGAAAAAAAAATGCATATTTACTAGTTATTTTAGCTTAAAACACTGGAATATCAGAAGTTTCTTTCATAAGTATTTTTTCTTCCTGTGTTATTATTCAGTTAAAATTAAACTGTTGTTGAGTTGTTATAGTGAGCATCTTCATACTATTAAAAAAGACTACTCTGTATTTTTTTTTTCTTATATCTGTTTCAGTAATGTGTTCAAAATGGACCAGAAGTCATCTTCTGGCAAGGTGATTTTCAAGTATATTGCTGCTTACGAACGTCTATTATATTGTGTTGGAATGTTTCCTTTTAGGTACAATTTGGCCTGCCATCGGTTAGAAATCCTTCTGCAGAGTATTGACCTGCCACCACTCAATAGTGCTAACAATGCCCAGTACTTTTTACGAAAGCCAGACAAGGCAGTAGAAGAAGATAGCAGAGTATTTTCTGCTTACCAGGACTGCATTCAGCTACAGCTTCAACTCAATTTGGCTCACCATGCTGTTCAGAGGCTCAGAGTAGCTTTAGGTGCAAGCAGGAAAACGCTGAAGGAACAATCTGATCCAAAAGAGTTGATTCAGATGTCATCTACGGAACAGTTGCGCACCATCATTAGATACTTACTGGATACTTTGCTTAGTTTGCTTCATTCTTCCAATGGTAAGTATTTTTTCAGATTTCAAAGCTTTTGTCATGTTTGTGGAAACAATTTATAAGTGTTGCTTTTTCTGAATCTGTATGTTCCCACTATAAAGCTTTTAAACTGTATTCTGTTATGTTTTACTATGAGTTTAGTAGCTGGTAATATGCAGTGCACGGCTTGACCAATTGCACCAAGCTGACCTAACTAACCACTTCCTACTTCAAAAAAGGATGGGACAGGGTATCAAGTTCCTTCTCCCTTTTCCATAGTCCTAGCTGCATTTTCCTTTGTTCAGATACCATTTGATAGTGACACCATCTTGTGGGCTGATTCAGTTTGTTGAAGACTGCCCAGGCACAATATTCATGTAGATAGAATGAGCTTGTGGAAGATCCTGGAACCAGATGAGGCAGTTAAAAGTGGGCAACAGAGGCAGAGAGAACTTCATTGGAAAAAAATCATAAAATCAATATCTGTGCTCAGTTGTTGATTTTTTAATATCTAGATATCCAGTAAGGATTGTTATTTCCTAAACTCGCCATTGAAAGTGTTCTTGGAGAATCAAAATTGAAAAGTCTGAGTAGGAGTGGTGAATCTAAAAAAAAAAAAATTTTTTTAAATAGTATTTGCGGAACATTGTTCTCTAAATAGGCAGGTGTGTCTATCTTGTAATCTTCTGTGCCAGTTTGTTCTTAAGCGTAATGATGGTTTGGTTTTTGCTTTGTATAGATTCCATGGAGATATTTGATGCGCTAACATGAAATTGATATGGTTTTGACCAAACGGACTGATCTTTATGGGTTACCTGCAAATTACCATCTCCCCATCTGTTCCTCTCTCTTCCTGCTTTCCCATGTCAATTAGTCTAATTATAATAGTTTTTAAAACTTCCTACAAACTTTTTCTTCTTGTCTTGAAGCCAAAGTAGTTATAATGGCATCATTCTCTCTCCTTAAACATGGTTGCTTATTCTCTTTTATTAAAAGGACACTCTGTTCCTGTGGTTCTACAAAGTACTTTTCATGCTCAAGCTTGTGAAGAATTATTTAAACACTTATGTATCAGTGGAACCCCCAAAATACGTTTGCATACTGGCCTTCTACTTGTTCAGCTTTGTGGAGGAGAAAGGTGGTGGGGTCAGTTTCTCTCGAACGTATTGCAGGAATTATACAATTCAGAGCAACTTCTCATATTCCCACAAGACAGGTAAGGTATAAGCTTATATTGATATGTCACCTGTGAATCACTTGTAAATAATTCCATGGTTCGTAACTTAACATTTCAATTGGCAAAAATGTGGCTAAATAATACTTACCTGTTTATTCCACTGATGTAAGAAGTAGTTCCAAAAAAGCACTGCAAATGACAGTTGTCTGTTTGTAGTTATTTATTTTACATGTATTCGGTACTTGCACCGCAATAAGTTGCTCTTTTCCTCACTTAGAAGTGAATTGGAAGACACTTCTGGTGCTCTTCACATACCTACCAGGATTGCTTTCCAGTGTCAAAAATTGCCTTCTGCTTTATCAGGCTTGAATACACTCTCACCACAGAGCTGTTCTTCCTTCTTCCAATGCATTTGGAAGTAGAAATGAGACTGAAAAGCACACTACTTGCATCTAATATAGAAGTTGTCTGAGATATGAGCAAACAAGCGTAGAGCTGAGTACTAGGTGTTAGGATGTGTGGATCATTTCAGATTATTGAATGAGATACTTGATATTCTAAACATCCCTCTGTTATTTTAATCTGACATATTTGCTGTTCTGTGGCTTTCTGCCTTCTTTGGACTGTAACATTTACATTGTCATACTTCTAAATGGATTAATTCAATGTTATGAGAGTACATGTATTGAATTCTCTACTCCTGCTATTCAGCATATCATATGTAATAGGAAATAAAACAGATAAGCTCTTGTTTCAGATGTACAGAATGGGATGTTCTGCAAGTAACTACTGACCTCTTCAGGGTAAAACAGAAAACATATAACAAAATACTGCACTATCTCTATGACAATAGATCTTGAAATCTAGTCCACTTGCTGGGCCACAGTGCTGGTTTCTGTAGCAATCTGCTTGAAAGCCTAGGGGAATACGCTTCTAGAAGGGGTGTTTCATAATATTACTGAAACTGGAGAGAAAATGAAATCTTAAATATTTAAATTTTATTTTTAGGGTCTTCATGTTGCTTTCCTGCATTGGCCAAAGATCTCTTAGTAACAGTGGTGTTTTAGAAAGTTTACTTAATCTCCTGGATAACCTGCTTTCACCACTGCAACCTCATTTACCTGCGCACAGAAGAACTGAAGGTAGGCCTCTAATTTGGGAAACTGTAGCTTCATATTCATTATAAGCTAGAAAACTGGAAGACTAGCTCACAGTTTTTGGTGTATTAAAAGAAGAGATTGGTTTTGTTTATTATATTTTTGAAACACAGATGTCTTTTAAAATATGCTCAAATTTCTTGTTCTGTAGGTACTAAGAGATACTCTTTTCCCTTGTTTAAATGTGAACAAAGTCTATTTGGTTGCTTTCAATTCAGCTAGGAAGCTTTAAAGTTTCAGCCAAGTGGGAGGAACGTCCAAGGTGTAGACAGCTCTAATGACTCCAGCAAATGACTTCGGAATTTAGTATTTTGGAAAGAAGCGTCTGTTTTTGTTCATAAGACCTTTTCTAAGTTTCAGCTTTTGAAGTGAAATGCAGCTATGAAGACAGACTTGAAACCATCCTTATGGTTTCTGCAAACTACATTTTTTTTGTCATTGTTGTAACCACAAGAAATTTACATTTTCTTAACACTAAAAAAAAAAAAGAACCTGACATTATATTCTCCAAACTTGATTTTTTGAAGTGTTTTCTTAACCACTCGAAGTTTGTAGAAAATGCTTGATCAAATTCTACTTTATCAGTTCTGTACATGTAGCAGAACATTGTAGAAGATACGCTACTTAAAATTCGTAGCATTACGAAGTTGGTAAATGCCAGCTGAGACTCTGTCCTTACTTGTTATCTTGTCTCCTGACGTGAACAAGCCTCAAGCTGGTGTCAGAAGCTGTCCTATTGCTTCCCCTTGGTCTACCATGTACTTTCTCAATCTTGGCCATATCCTGCTATAGTCTCTTAATGAGTCTGAGGCAAATCCAAGCTTACATCTCCTCTACCTCTGTTTGCACTCTCCCCACAGCTGCCAATTCCTTTCATAGCTCTTGCCTTACTAGTTGTCCTCACGGAGGACTTTAGGAAGCAGAAGTAACTGATACTTCAGAACTTTATTTGCTGGTCTTCCAGCTTCCTTCCTCCTGGACAGTACAGGTGAGTACTAGGGCACTATTATGTGTAATGGAAGCATCAGGTATGGCAGAAGAAAATCCTATTTGAGAACTACCACGCATAACTAAGGGCAAAGGGGTGAAAACTTACTGGGGAAAAAGTCAGAAAACGAAAATCAGAGCAAGAAGTGAGCATTATGAATAGAGAGAATTTAGAAGACTTGAGACAGAGGTGGGATATGGAAATGTCTGCAGTTGTTGTTGAGGTCGTGTTATGGGAAGGCCTACTGTTCCTCTGCCCACCTGAGGTGGGCTGTTTTTGGCCAGCATGGATAGGAGACTGGAGTAAACAGTCAGGGCCTACATCCTCTTGCTTGGGCTGCCAGCAACTAGGTGTGATTTTGGACAAGTTGTTTTTATGCCTTAGTTTTCTTCTTTGAGCTGAAATTAATAATCATTTGAGTTGATTAAAGCTTTTTTGAGGTCAGTGGATGAAAAGTATAGTGTAGCTAAACATGGCTCAGTACCGTGCACAGATATGAAAATGGGTATGTAACCTCTAGTACTGTTGAGTTTGCTCTATTGATACTGTGTGAAAGAATGCAATTTGCTTAATGACAGTGTTCCAGTGGTCATTAATTGTAGGTTTCTGGTTGGTATTGAGTACTCATAAGTTCACTTTAGAACCGTTCATTTAGATTTAATCATGCACACACAAATTTTTCTTGCATGATGTGTAAGATAATTTTTTTTTTCTTCTGCCTGTACAAAACCACTGAATTTAAAGTGTGAGACTGAAATAGGCAGTAACTAGCTATTAGTGCCACCAGCATGGTTTATCTAATCTGAACTCAATGTTGGCTTTCCTGAAATTTGTTTGAATGGCTACATGAAAATACACTATAAAGGAGTAATAATGAAGCTATTTGAGTGCAAGGCTTGTTGGAGCCTTGGGTGATGGGAGGAATTTCGTACTATGGATTAAGTCACATCTAATTTATGTGCTTTTATGCAAGCAGCTGTCATTCTGCATTTGATATTTAGGAAATTCAGGCATATAATTTTAGTCTTCTTTTTAAATGCCACTTGATTTCTACCTGTAACGGTAGAGGTGAAGCTTTTTACTTCTGACTTGATCAGCCTAAAAGAACTGTGATATTTGCTTTTGTGCCTCAACGCTACACGAAATGTTTGATTTCTTGTCATATTTATGAGTGCTCAGCGTCTTATCCTTGATATAAAAAAGGCATCTTTGTGGCCTAGTGAAATGTGTGCTGTGTAATTCCTGTCATGATTTTTTATTTTATTTTTTATGTTCTTATGGCTTCCAAACTTTATTAAGGCACTCAAATCTATTTCTTTTTAAGGAGTGTTAGATATTCCCATGATCAGCTGGGTTGTAATGCTGGTGTCCAGACTACTGGATTATGTAGCTACTGTTGAAGATGAAGCAGCCACAGCCAAGAAACCTTTGAATGGAAAAGAGAGGGAACGTTTTTTGACAGGTAGGCGATATTATTTTTAATTAAATGTCAAAGCTTGTTTCTGTGACTGTTTTGGAGCTGTTCAAATACTTAAAATATATTTTGAGCTCATTTAAAAAATGTGATTTTTAAAGCAAATATTGTGATTGTTTTATTTTCACTGTTGTTTGCTTCTTCACCTGCTTTTTTCCTTAGAAATATGTCTCTCTCTTTTTAAAGGATAATTACAAATTTCATTTGATTTTGTGAAATGTCTGTATATTGTTCTGTGACTCCTGTACCAGGCAGTTGAGAGTATACCATGTTAAAACCATATTTGTATTGTGAGGAATTGCAGTAGTATGACTTTATTACCTGTTCTGGTGTTTGTTGTGGTATATGTACCTTTTAAATGCATAGTTTTTTTTAGTAGTGGTTTTATTTTTTTGAGTGGGATAGCTATTATTTTATTTGAGCAGCTTTTCTAAGAATCAAACCTGGAAAGCTTTTGTGTTACTAAGGCTGTTCAGGCATTTTTAGTTAGGACAGTCTTTCTTATCTCCTTATGTTTTAAAAATAACAAAAGTAAACATTTTAAAATTACGCAGAAATATCACCATATGTAAGTAGAGTTGCATTTCACTAAGAATTTTATTTGGCTTGTTTCTTTAATATTTATTGTATAGAGATGCCAACCCTTGCCATATAAATGTTCTTCTGTAGAGTTAAATGAGTTTTAACAATACTGATTACTATCTTTTTTCTTTTTTTTTCCATTAGGAAACCAATGGAGTTTTATAAATAATAGCCTTCACACTCAGAGTCTGAGCAGATCTACTAAAGGCAACAGTAGCCTGGATAGACTGTATTCCCGAAAGATTAGAAAACAGCTTGTGCATCATAAACAGGTGACTTCTGGCACGGTAGTGGCTATTTTCACAGAAAATTCTGTATAGCTTGTCTCATTTTCTGAGAGAACAGCTTTGGCATTGGGACTCATTCAGCCTTGCTTTTGCATAGTCTGATTCTGGAGCTAAAGGCTGCCTATCTTCTTTGATATTTGTCTCAAACTGTGGGGCATGGCATCTGCTGAAAGAACAAATGTTGAAATGTACTGTTGCGTTCTGGGACCCATATTGGGTAATAAATATAATTTACTTTTTAGGTAGGTCTGGGTACATCGAAGTACAAGCTCCTAAGCTGTGATTTAACAGCTGGCAATGCTTAAGAGACAGCGATTTCATTTCTAAATGCAACCATGCTGGTTTTATGACCCTGGGCATGTATGTCTTGAGCTCCTTTAAAATTAGTTTTTTTCTTAAACTTCATCTGTTCTGTGTCTGCTAGTGGCCCCTAAAGGTGTCTCAGTTAAAGATGTGTATAAAGTATCTTTAAAAGGCTCAAGTTACAGTTTGAACTGAAGATTACTATCATATGAAAATACTGATCCTTTTAACATCTTATTGCTTAAATTTTCATTTTTTCCTATTAACATTTTCTTTTAGCAACTTAACTTATTAAAAGCAAAGCAGAAGGCTTTGGTGGAACAGATGGAAAAAGAGAAAATACAAAGCAACAAAGGATCATCATACAAACTTTTAGTAGAACAGGCAAAACTAAAGCAGGCCACTTCAAAGGTATGATGCTCTGAAACTGTAATTGACTTCCTGTCCTATGTGTGAAAAGATCCGTTCCTGCAAAGTCATTTTTGTCCTATGTTGACCTTACTTTTAGAAAGTGTTTCACCATGGCTGCTATCAAGGATATTCTGAGGTTGAATACAGCAGCCATGTGGAAATTTCTTGCCTTGGGAAAAATATTTACCCTTCAACAGGGTTTTTTTCTTTTTTTTTTAAGTGGTCATAGCCAAAATGACCAGTAATCCTGCAGCTTTGGGAATGCTAGTCTTATCTTTAAACTTTAGATAACGTATACCAAGAGAAATGTAAATTAATATTTTATACAGCTAACCCTTATACGTGGTGCTCTTCCAGATGCTGACCTGGTTGAGTAAGGAGAAAATAATCCTGCCATCTGAGTGACTCCCCAGACTAAGAAATACAACTTTTGAGAATGTTTTCTGAGCTTCCTAAAAGTATTTATCTTGTAGATTGTGGCATATTGCAGTAAGCTCCAGACTTACTGAGAGTGGGTATCATAGTAAAGAACTATTTTGAACATGAGATGAGATGCAGAAATTCAGGGATCTCTGGAGATGGCAGCACAAACATATCAAGGAATACAAAAAAGTGCAAATCTTTCTAGCTACCAAAATTAAGTATCTCTTTAAATATTTCCTGTGTAGTTCCAGAAGTACTAATGTCTGTTTGAATGACTGAGAGTAGGACTGTGGAATGACATAATGGAATAGTGGGCCTTAAAGGCATTCTGAAGAAAAATCTTACAAAAATTTCCAGTAACTGTGAAAAAGCAACCTAGAAATTTAAGCACTAGTATAAAAATGAAGCCTTAAGTTTTCACCAACTCTGCTTGTCACGAGCTGTTCTTTCCTGTTCTATCTTCTGCTTTATTCCAGCAGGTTATACGGGGGGGGGCTATTTCAACAGCTCTGCTCCAGCAGTGGCCCCCTTGAGACATCTTTTAATGACTCACTGGCTGAAATATGCTGTCTAGCTATATAAGTTTCACTTTATAGCAACCTCGTTGCATCCAAAAATGCATGTTGAACTAAAGAGTTTCCCCTTGAAATTTCTTAACATCTAGTTATGGTATTACTCTACGCTGGATAGTTGGCATTTCATGCATTTTTTTACTATTTTGCCTACTAATCACTTCCAGTTATGACATGGTGTGAGTAACCTAAAACATTTACTGCATTTTGGAGAAAGCTGAAGCCTTTGTCTTGGTAAATAGTTTTTTCTCTGGTCTATTTCAGTATCTAGTACTTAAGTGAGACTGTAAGAGGCCTTTGCATTATCTAATTTTACGCTGCTTTTGTAGCTGGTAACAGTGAACTGCTGGAGTGCCCTGGGTGGGCGCTAAAATTAATAAAAGCACCTTCTTTCCTCCACTGAATTTATAGACACTCGGTCACATAGGTTGTAGTTTAAAGCCCTGATCAAGTATTGGATTAATTTGATTTGTGGTGTTTGTTGGATGCTTTATATCTTGCAACTATTAAAAATTATAAAAATTGCCAATGATTTATCTAATGTGAAGAACTGAAAGTCAGCATTCTTGTAGGGATAAATTTCCATATTAACTATTTTCTGTCTGCCGTTCACTTCGTGCTAACAGTAGTTTTATATGCAGGTGTGGAAACAAGAAAGGGATTTCTAAAATACATGTTCTTGATATGTTTTATGGCAAACATAAAGGCTTAATTGGTACTTGTGTGGAACTGAATAACCTGGTTATTGCTCTGTTACCTGAGACAACATTCTGCCAAAACAAATTTCTGCCAGTAAAACCTTAATTCCATTTCACAAATGTTCTTAGACTCTCCTTTACTGTTATTGCTGCCTCAGATTTTTGCTGGGAGAAGATCCAGAGCTTAGTCTTAAAATGTGTAACTGCTGTTTCAAATTTAATTTCTACAGCACTTCAAGGATTTAATACGTTTACGTCGGACTGCAGAATGGCCTCGTTCTACTTTGGATACTGAAGTATCAACAACAAAAGAAACTCCAGAAATTGAACCACTTCCCTTTACACTGGCACATGAACGTTGTATTTCTGTAGTGCAGAAGCTGGCACTCTTTCTCCTGTCAATGGATTTTACTTGTCATGCAGATTTACTTCTGTTTGTTTGTAAGGTAAACAGAACATGGGATATCATTCTAAAGTTGCAGTGGAAACCACATTTCTGTCACTGCTTTTTTGCTTGCTTGCTGGTAAAAAATCAGCTGTAGCAGTGAAATTTCTAGTAATTTGTGGTGAGGTAGTTTTTCCTGATCTGTCACTTTTTGTGTAATTTACAAAATGATGGCTTCAAAATGGCCTAGAAAGACTTAACTTTAAAAAAAAATATTTTCGTGTAAGTACATTTGTAAAGTTCTAACATTTCAACCTAGTAAAAATATCTGATTTATTTGTTTAAAAAAAATATGGAAATGAAAACTATTACTTATCTTCATGGTGTTAAACATGAATAAGCAGCAAGCACATGACCATCTTGTTAGCACTCCATTAGTCAGTTGAAAGTATTTTCCTTTAGCCTGAATTCAGGATTCTGAGTCTCTATAGCAGTTGTTTGTTTCATTGATAGTTGTGGGAGTTTTTCTATACAGTTTGGGGGCAATTCTTTCTCCTTATTTATAATGATTTTGCATGAAGTTGTCTGTAAGAACACGCTTGCAACTTTGACTTCAGCTGTAGAAATGTGTAATTTCTGAAGGATGCCTAAAAATCTTTATTGTAGCTCCCATTAAGGAAATTAGCGTTTTTTTTAAAGTGTACTGTGAATGGTGGGGATCTTTAAGTGAAGCTTCTTATGTACTACGTTTGTTTCCTGCTTGTTTCTTGATGCTTTCCAACGATTTTCTGGGATTTTATAATCCCAGATTGGGGTTGACATAAGTATATAAAAGTTTTGTATTACGTCTTGCTAGTTGGATGTGCTTACATGGCACCTTTCTTTTTTTTTCCTTCTGAAAAACAAATGCAATTAGTCAGGTCTTGGCAAAAAAAATCTTTTCTTTCTTACTGGATTATCAATAGTAACTATGACAGAATATCTGTCCAGACCAGTGGTCTTTCTATCTTTATTTATGGATCTCAGCTTTTAGGTAGCAGTATGCAAAATCTTTCTTTTTTGCGAATTCAGAGAAATTAAACATGGTCTGTGAGCTAGATTTCTTGTGCATTGCTTTTTGAAACATGCAGCCTTCCAGTTTCCTTCAATTCTCCTTCCATCTGGAGAGGGAATTTGAGCAGTGTTTGCTCGTATTGCTCTTTCTACCGTCTCATCTTCTCTATTGTGTAAGTTTCCACTAACACGAGTCAATTATTCAGATTTTGGTATTCAGAAGGGTGATTTGACTACTGCAAACACATTTTTCAAGAGAAAATGAAAGCAAAAATTTTGTAATTGTGAGCATTTTCTGCATACACTTTTGGGGGTTGCTTTTTGCTTCTTTTTTTTTTTTTTAATCCTCTTCAGCCTCAAGAAAAAAATCCTGGCTGGTTTTAAGAATTACATCTATAACTTAGCTCCTGCTATCTTTTAGGAGAGGGAGTATGGTTATCACAGGGTAAATGTCCTACAGACTGGTTATCACAGGGTAAATTTCCTACTGAAAAAGCTAAAGAAACCTCAAAAAAAAAAAAAAGGCGGTTCTGGGACTTTGCCTAGAATCTTACAGCTAAAAGGCAACTGACTTTGGATCACAATTCCAAGGTGAAGAAATATGAACTTTTTCTTGATCTTTTTTGCATGTAACGTGAGGACGATGTTGGTCAAATAACCAAAAATCAAGTCTGCTTTCCACCATTTGTCCATAGGAGCTGTTAATGTGGAATGGAAAACTCTTTTTTTATCTTTTTAGCAAACCCAGATATTGCCTCCTATAGACAAGAGTCTTGGTGAACATGTTGGCCTCCTGCTGTGGAATGGGAGGTCTGTGCAGATAATTCTTTCTTACCTCATGCAGTTACTGAGGCCGAACTCCGATTTATTCATGACCTAACAAAAAATAGGTTGTAATAAGTAAGAAAAAGTTGAGGTCAGTTAAATGCCACATTCTATATCCAGTTCAATCCTGTAGCAGTATAATTACTACTTTGTTTTTTAAGTGTGATTGGAGGTTCCCTTTTCCCAGAGCAGGAGCTATGCCTAACATACTAGGAGCTGTGTGTTTACTCCTTAGTACTGGAAGTGCCAGGCTTCAGAATTGTCCAAATGCACTACAACTGCAAAGGTGTTGCACCAAAGGAAGGAACAACGTTGAAAGGACTTAATAATTCCACTCAGCTCTGTCATCAATTTGGAGAGTTATTTCTTATAACCCTGTTCAGTACTCTTATAAACTACTATATTTTTGACCATAACCTTTACCAAGAAGATTCTTGGAACTTGTATCTGAAATTAGA
Source organism: Anser cygnoides (assembly GCF_040182565.1). Lineage (NCBI taxonomy): Eukaryota > Metazoa > Chordata > Aves > Anseriformes > Anatidae > Anser > Anser cygnoides. The sequence continues at coordinate 35,240,583 of NC_089875.1, read as the reverse complement.
TAAATACTGCTTATTTTTAGAGTGAAAATGATCTTAAATTGTAGTTATTTCAGACTGCCAGGCAACTTTGCCTGGTTTATTACAGCACTCTGAACTTAATACATTAGTTGTGAGTGTGGACTCCCTGACAAGGCAGCTACTGCCTGATTTACTTTGGGCACAGACTTTTTTTTTTTTTGGATGTATTATGTCCAAGAAATTTTGAGTTTTATTGTTGTTGTTTGTGTTTTTAATATTGTGGATTTTTTAAAGGCTCAGTGTATAGGATTTTCCTTTATAAAGAAGATTTTATTGTGCTATTTAGTATGCTCTTCAGAACTGTTTTCATGCAGATATGAGTATTTATAGATGATCCATGACCTTACTATGGAACCTTTTTAAATATGCTTGACTCACCTCTTGGCACTTGAACAATGAAGTAGTACTCTAATTCCATTTTTCATTCCAAAATTGCTCAATCTTTGAAGGTTGAGCAAGGCATTTTTAAGGTTATTTAGAGATATTTTTGTAGCTTTACATTGCTACAGAAACAGTCCTGAGATCAATTTTTCAGACTTCTTTAAAAAAAAAAAAAAAAAAATGTTGTTGAGTTACACAGTGTGGGAGAATCAGGATTACAGTGTTTTACTCTGAGCCGGAAATGATGGCCACTTTCACTGATGGACAGTGAAAATCTCAAGTAATAAAGTGGAGAGGTGAATTTCATGGATGACTTGTGGTCCCTGAGTTCATCATTTGGCAGGAAGACTGGTGCTTTATCAGTTGGAGTGTAGTTGTAGGGATAGTTGAAAATTTTGTCATGATTTTGATTGCTTCGTTCTTGGGATATGGAGGAGAATTGATGTAATTATATTTTCATATTTTTTATAGGTTCTTGCTAGAATTGCAAATGCTACAAGACCAACAATTCATTTATGTGAGATTGTAAATGAAACTCAGTTGGAAAGATTATTGCTGCTTCTCGTTGGAACTGACTTTAACAGGGGAGACATCTCTTGGGGAGGAGCATGGGCTCAGTATTCTCTGACGTGCATGCTGCAGGATATTCTAGCAGGTTTGTTTTAAGTTCATATTCTTCACTATGTAGCTTACATTGGAAATTGATTTTCTTCATTTTTTTTTTATTATTTTGTTAGAATCTGCTGACTCTTAAGATACTGAGGAAAAAAATTATGATTCACAAGCAAATTGAGATGAGATTGTAATAAATAGAGTTTAAAATCTTTTGATTATCACTCAATCCTGAATAAATGACTTCTGCACTGAAAAGTAAAGCGTGTGCGTGTATACATTGTATATGTGTATGTGTGTGTCATCCCAATTATTTGAAAATTATCCAGAACTCCTCACTTTTCAAGAATTAGCTCTTGGATAATTTAGTTAGATGAAGAAAAACAGATAGTTGGCCTATATGCAGCGATGTTAATTTGTAATGGGAATGGAGTTTGAAATCGAGTTGTCTGGTTAATGTCATGTATAGGAGAGCTGTTGGCACCTATAGCAGCTGAAGCTATGGAAGAAGGTGCTTTGGGAGAAGATGCTGGAGCTTCAGCTGGGGATTCTGATGACTCTCTTCAGCAATCCACAGTTCAGTTAGTGGAAACAATAGATGAACCTTTGACACATGACATCACAGGTACATTAGTCCATAATCTTGAAGTATATATGCATACTGAAAAGTTTTTTTTGTTGTTGTTGTTGTTTTAAAAAAAAAAACTTTGCTGTTACTTATCTGTCAAAATATTAGTAAACAATTTTTGATGAAATAATTTCTGAAAACTAAGGCAAAATATGAGCAGTTCTTCAACTAATATCTCTGATCAGTAAAAAGTGGTTGTTATTCTGGTTATTTAAGAAAAGGCAGGTTTGATGTATGCATTAAATTTTTCCACTAAGAGCTAGGAGTATTAAAAGCCTTAGCATTGCCCATAAAGTATATGATATATCCCTGTTTCGTAATTGGTACTTGGTAGTATTAAAACCGTTTTAATCATTCAAAGGTGCTCCACCTCTGTCATCTTTGGAAAAAGATAAAGACATTGACCTTGAATTACTGCAAGACCTGATGGAAGTCGATATTGATCCTCTGGATATAGATTTGGAAAAAGATCCCCTTGCAGCCAAAGTTTTCAAGGTATGATGCACTTGAGTTTTCAGGGTAGCCCTTACATGTGAAATAGTAAAAATCTTTCTCTCTTGAGAAAATCTTTCTCTTCTTCATTTATGATATTTGATCTTCTCAGACCTGTTCTCACCTTTTTATAAAGGCTTAATATTAGAGTGATAGGAAAGAATGTAAGGATTGTGTTTACATCTCAGATATATTCATATCTCTGTTTACCACACAATATTTTCCATGAAGATATCTGTAGAAACAGCATGTTTTGAGTTTAATCATAATTTCATAATAATATGTTGAGCCTTTTCTTTGTGTTGAATAGGATGAAATTCTCATTTGGGGTTTTCCTACCCCCTCAGTATTGACCTTAATTCAAATGAGGCTGAAGGTCTTTCTAAATTGTTTTTCTTTCCACTTGATCAGACAGTACTACATTTTCTTACTTTTTCTATATACTGTTGTGTTCTAGCACTCATTAGCGCTCGCTTAAAGATTTTCTTTCCTTTAAAGATTATTCCACCCACTCCTTTTTTTTTTTTGTCTCCCTCCTTTATTGTGCTATAATGGAATTGGCAGTATTCCCCAGTTCACTTCATCCATGGGTATATTCATGATCTTATTGCCCAATTGTTCTTCAGAATACAGCCAGAAAAACTCTTCTTCATTCTTAATATTTCTTAAAATCTGTCGCTGCTTTGTTGTTTCTATGAACTGGTAATTGATACAGGATCTTCACATTAAAAAGATGCATATACAACATGCTTTCACACACTCTTATTTTACTATTTTTTCTTGTGATCCATGTGCTTTTTTAGTGTCTTTAATTATGACACTTGAGTAGAGATTGTTCAAGTCTTTATTTTACAGAACCCAGTGCAAATAATGACTGAGCCTCACTGAGGCCTCAAGGTAGTTTAATAGTATTGTTATACTTGTAATGTATTCTGTCTTGATAAATAACATCTCAAAATATCTGCGTGAATTCGGAAGTGGAGTATCACAGGATTGTACAAATATGTGAGTAAATCTTGATGATAACATTTTCAAACTGTTTTTCTCAATCTTTGAGACAGCTAAATAAATTGCTGGATTTTTACAATCACTAAGGATACAGTAGGTTGTACTGTAACAAGAAATAAAAATTTTTAAAGTTATTGCATCCAATATTCAGGTTTTTTTTGTAACTACTATGTTTGCATTAATTAAAAAAATATTTCTGTACTTGGGCAGTCTAAAGAGTTGCTGATGTTTTCTTGTTTTGTTTGTTTTTTAAGCCTATAAGCAGTACATGGTATGATTACTGGGGTGCTGATTATGGTACCTACAATTACAATCCTTACATTGGAGGCGTAGGAATTCCAGTTGCAAAACCACCAGTAACTACAGAGAAAAATGGATCACAAACTGTGAGCGTATCAGTCTCTCAAGGTGAGCAATGAACTATTTGAGGTGTCTGTTCTGTTATACTGCGTGCCACCCTTCAGCCTAAAAGAATTAAATTTCCTATCTGACACAGTTTTTCTGTGATAACTGAGAAAATATTATGTGAGGTTTTTATTTAAAATACAGCAGAGAATCTTATTTTCTAAAACGTTTGAACATGCCCTTAGGGTCAGTTGAAAATTATTCTTTTATTCTAGGTGCTTACAAATTTTGGAAGCTCTTTTCTAGTTGGCTGATATTTTGTATAGTTGGCTACATGATGGAATAAATCCATGCCACACTTTTTTTAGGTTCTTGTTTGAGAACAACTTCTTTTCAGAAAAATATAGGCTTAAACGTGTAGATTTAGTTGTGTGTGATATTAAGATGACTGTGAGAGGAAATACATCATGTTTCATGAGAAAATTATGATTTTATTAATTATATACTTCATGTTCATAAGAATCTTACATTCAGTTCAGAGTGTAAGTTTCTCTGTTCTGCTTGCATCATAGGTAAAAGTGAATCTTCCTATCAGTGATAATGAGATATTATTTTTTCAGGTTAGCTGGACTGTGCATCTGTATTGCTTGCACAGGATATTAGACTCACTAGCTATGCATGTCTTTGATATAATTCAGTTTTACTCTGTTTATTGCCTTGTGTAGCTTTAGATGCACGTCTAGAAGTTGGACTTGAACAGCAGGCTGAGTTGATGCTGAAAATGATGTCCACCCTGGAGGCTGATTCCATTCTGCAAGCATTAACAAACACATCTCCTACATGTAACTATATGTTGTCAAATAATTCTCTTCATATGATAACCATTTGAAATTTGTACTTTTTATTTTTATTTTCTGCAGTCACTTAGCAGCTTAGAAAAAATTGTATTTCACTTGAATTTTCTTCTTAGGCTGAGCTTCAGAAATATTTCTTTATTTGAACTTCTAAATTATGTGGATACATTACTTAAGATATTTTCTGAAATTGGTCAGATAGGCAGGATTCATTTTACAGTGCATAATAGTACAGTGGAAAAGTTGCTTTCATTTTCTGAGCCAGGTGCAAGTAAACATTGTTTCCTATTTTTATGAAGCTTTATTCTTTGTGAAATGTAAGCTGCTTTGTTCTTGTTTCATCTATTCATAGATGGAAGTGAAAATGCTTTCAGTACTTTTCAAGGATTTTGAATTTGACTATGCAGTAAACTTATGTTGTCAAAACACCCATGATGCTGATTAAGTGTTACCAGGAGACTTACAAAACACGCGTTTAGCAAAAACTGATAAAATATGTTTCTTTGGGCTTACTTTTCAAACAGTTTTTGTGAAGATGATGTCTGACATTGAAGTATAGCTTTCATGATAGGGTAGTCAACAGTCCAACTCACATGAACACCACGTGGAAGATGTTCTTGTAAATTATAAAATAAGTGTATTTCCCTTAAGTATAAAATATGAGGAAATAAGCATGAAATTTCATTCATTGACTTGCCCAAAATAATTGCGGGTGCGTACTTTGTTTTATTTATTTATTTATTGGTGGTGTTGTTTTTGTTTGCTTGTTTTAGTAACCCAGTCTCCTAGCGGAACAGATGATTCATTGTTAAGGGGATTGCATACTGCTAACCAAAATGCCCAGTTGATTGTACAGTTGTCATCTATACCCATGCTGAGTGCATGCTTCAACAAACTCTTTTCCATGCTACAAGTCCACCATGTTCAGGTATAGAAGTATGAACTTTTAAATGTTTTGATAATATTTCTCTCTGAATTTGAAACTTGTTTTCTTATATTTCTTATTACTTAGAATGCAACTAACCTGCTAGATTATGGACTTTATTGCTAATGAAGTTGTCCTGGACAGCAGTACTAGTAATGTCATAGATAAGCTGCTGAAAGCTTTTAACAATTAGGGACTTCCTTGTTAGAGTAGAAAAGTAGGAGTACATTTTTCATATTTAAAAACAAGTTAGTAGGTTCACTAAAGGACGGCGATTACCTTATTGTTAGTGAAGAATGTCACTAAGTGTGCAGTTGTCATTTATGGAGGTTTTCAAAATCTGGATAAGCCCTCATGCAAACCAGTCTGATGTCTTTAGCTGGCCCTTCCCTGAGCACAATATTGTACTGCATAACCTCTAGAGGTCCCTTCTGATCTGAATCATCCTGTGATCCTAAATGTTAAAATGAGATGTGTGCTTTCTGAGAAGTCATTGATTTAATGCTGTTCTTGATAATATACAAGGGAATGCAGTATATTGTATGTAAGTGCTCAGGTACCTACCTACCTGTTTATATTTTAATTGGATGGCTGACTGCATCCCTAAATTGTTCTTTACATACCCTATCCAAAATGCAGTTTGTGAGGTAACGGACCTTGATGTTTCCCCAGAATATCCGAGTAGTTAGTTTCCTCAAGGGAGTTACTCAGAGTAAGCATTTGTGTCTCTCTGATAGTAAAGAAAATTTCCCAATAGTTAAATTGGCTTCTGGGAGTACCTTTTTGAATAATTTCAGTTGACTTTTAAATGTCACTTGCCTAAATTGAGGCATCCCAAAAGCTTACGTGCAACCAGTATTTCAGTAGAAAGGTTTTCCAGATAATAAAAAATACACAGATTTTTGAGCAATGTGTACAACTTTGTTTTTTTTAAGAGAAACTTCACTGTATTTTGAAAGTCCATAACAAAAACATAGCAAAATAATTTGCTAGTTATGATGGTTTTTACTTGAATATTTTATTTATCAGAATCTTTAGATCAAGTAATGGAGTGTGTGTTTGTGTTATCAGTGGAACAGGAACAGTTGAAAATGTAGATAAGACTTTTTAAATGAAATTTTTTTTGCTCTGCAGTTCTGTAAAAACACTTGAATTTGGTTTGATTTTTTTTTTCCTTTTTGCAGCTTGAATCCCTCTTACAGTTATGGCTCACATTAAGCCTGAATTCCAGCTCCTCGGGAAGTAAAGATAGCGGCGCTGATATTTTCCTTTATAATGCTAATCGAATACCTGTAATTTCCTTGAATCAAGGTAAAAATACATGAAATAGGGGAAATGCATTTTCAGGAGGTGTGAGATTATTGCCTATTAGTATTCTTGTCAAGATCAGTGACGGGATGATTTCTGTGTTCTTAGTAAAGAATTCCTGGTCTCGTTATCTTCTTGACAGGAAAAATGTGTAGCTAATACACAACTGAGAGATGCTTCCTTGAATTCGAGTAATCTCATAAATTAAATTGTAAAAGTTGTGTGTGTTAATTCAGCGTTACTCTCCAGAAGACTCTTATAAACATAGCTTAGTCTAAGGTGAACTGTGCACGTGTGTGCACTTTTCTGACAAATTTCTTCTCCTGGTACACCATCCTACGAACTGTTTATTATTACTATCAGATTAATATCTGATATTAGGGGTAGGCACGGAGATGCTGTTTTACTTTTTGACATCAGTCTACTGACCTGTCAAAAAGACGTCTAATTATTTTTTTATATAAAGTGCTTTATATAGTTTAAAAAAAAAAACAACCGTGGTATCTTGTGGTGAGGGTCTAAAACATTAAGGCCTACTATAATGTACCTGTTGAGTACTGTGAAGACCTTTGAAATACAATATTTCTTTACATAATTTTTTCTGAGATGGCAGGGTTTGCCACTGTAGAAAGTTCTGTGGGCCAGTTCCTGTGAAGTGCTGGTGTAAACTTCTTTTCCTAATTGCTTGGAACAGTAGTTGTCAGAACAAAGTAAATAGAGCAAACAAACAAAAATATAGCAGTCAAAATGAGAAATTTGTTTTAATACCCTGAAAATTAATACTTAGTAAAACATGTTTTTGTTGACAGCTTCAGTAACTAGCTTCCTGTCAGTTCTGGCATGGTATCCTAACACCTTACTCCGGACATGGTGCCTTGTGCTTCATAGCCTAACTCTCATGACAAATATGCAGCTTAATGGTAAGTTGTGGGATTTTTTGTTATTTGTTTTTACAATGTGCAAATGAGTGTTGATTTCCATCTGAAAGATTACCAGAAATTTCCCTTTGTCACAGAAGTACTTTGTCTGTCTCTTCCTCAAAGAGTTAATTGAGAGTTTTATCAAGTTGGCTCCATAGACTGCTTGTACCATGAAAAATGAAACCCTAGTGGTAAAAGAAAAGGCTGTTACAATTAAGTTAGCAGTGTCTTCTAAAAAACATTTTTAGGCCTAGCTAAAGATCCTTGGGAAGTAGCTTTGTATTGTGGGTAGAGGTAGCAGAGGGTGAGGATTAAGGTAGTGTGAGAAATGTTTGTTTCTCTGATGCAGTAGGAATTTTTTCATAAATACGCAGACTCGAGTCACTGCTTATGTTAAGCTACCTGAAGATAAGCCCATAAAAGTCAGATCTATTCAGAAAGAAATCCATCTATTTCATTTCACTTCCCTATGCACAATAGATTATCTTGCGTTCTCCATATTGCTCCATAACACAGTAGAAATAATCTCCCATTGTGGATGAGATATTGCCACAAGTCAGGTAGAAATTAAAGGATGTTATTTTTGAATGAAGAATTTAAGCTCCTTAATGGCTTACTATCATACGACAGCTGTCATGAGGAATGTGTTTGTGGCCTTGTCCTCAAGGCTAAAGAAGATACTAAGAATTAAGAACTTGGAGACTGGAATCTCTGAAAACCTTCATATTAGGCCAAATCAGAGCTCTTTTACATTCTGTTTTCATGCCAAGCATATGCCTAAAGGCAATAATTATAGAAGAAAGAAACCCAGAGTCATCTGAAGATCATACTTTTCTGAAACAATTTGCCATTCTCTGGTGACACAACTAGTTGCAACAGTTTTCCACAAAGCTGCTTCACAAAGCTTTAAATGCTTTTTTAAAAATGCTTTTAAAAGCTTTTTAAAGCTTTGCTCCACAAAGCTTTAAATGCTTAAACACCATTTGAAACCATTGTCTTAGGGGTGCATTTTTTTTCTACAAGTTTCACTCTTTGTCGTTTTTCTGTGATGTTATTTAGAGATCAGTCTCATGAAAATATGCTGAAATTTTTGCTGCTAGGTGAAATGGTGGTGCTGAGGATAGACTAATGGAAAAGACTTCGTTGATATTCACAGAGTCTTTGTATTTGAGAACAGGACGTGGTCTGATTTGTAGAATAACAGTGCCTGTCATGCATGTGTATTGTCAACACCGTGATTGTAACTGTAAGCTATCAATTTCCAAAAATTTTGCTGTGTACACCACTGGTTGTATGTGAACCTCTTCCATGTGGTATGAGACAATGTCTGTGTTCTGACACTGATAGATAAGCAGCTGCGCATATGTGGGAGCTTCTTAGGCAACTGCCTGAGATCAGTAAGAGATGATCTGAATAAAAAGCTGCTAAGAAGCGACTGCTGTGATTGAACACAGGTGTGAATGTGGTTGTGGATTTTGGTGTTTATAAGATTTGGGCCCCAACTGCCTCCTTTTCCTGTACTTACCTATAGAACTAGAAGCTAGGTAAGTTTCAGCACACATCAGATAACTTCTGTGCCAGGATTCCTCAGTAGCTAGTAATTCAAAATAATATTCTATCTTGATGGCACTGAGTTATGGTATTTAAGCAAAGAAATACTCTCTGTCCACTTTGTGACAAAAGAGGGTGGGATCCATCAGAGCATTCTGCTATCAATGACTTTGGTTTCCATGTGCTTTAACTGAAAACAGGGCCTAGCAATAATCAGTCTCTTAAGCCATTAAAGACAGTGCCTTGCAGGAGTTCCCAGCAACTTAAAATTCTCAAAAATGTGTTTGCCAGAAGAGACGGGTTTTGGGGTTGTTTTATTTATTTATTTTAGTATAAGCAAACAATTTAGAGAGAGTAGTTTAAAGACATGTTGTTCCTGAGACTGATGAAATAAAGTGACGTCAGCATTCTTTTGAGTAAAACTTCTCTTGTGTCCTCTATAGCTCTGTAATGATTTAAGATATGAAGTGGACTGTCAATTCTGGAGAAGTTCTAGTATTTAAAAACAAACAGGGAAAAAAAAAAACAGAATAAGTGTGTTGCTTGTCGCACTGGTTGTGGACTTTATAGGTGATTGTCTGAAGGTACCGTTGAACAGTGCAGTAAAGCACAAAATATGTTACTTCTTCAAGTAAAATAAACATTTGGGGAGTTTTTGCACACTTACCTCAAAATAAATTTGGATACGTGGTAGTTTTGGAAATAATAAAATGAAATCTTGCTTCAGACTTATCTTTGAGGCTGTTTCAATGGTGCAGTTACATTGAAACAATGAAAAGTTACAGAAAACAAGCAAACATGTAAGAGGTATGGCCTTAGCAAGTTAGTGTCTTTAGTGACCTGAGTGGCATTTTCATTTTTAAGGTGAACTATTGCAGACTCAGAAATGCCCCCAAAAGCCAACCAACTAAAAAATCCCACTGGCAACCTACATACCTAGTTTTCTTATGGGGAAAATTAGTGTTTTGAGTATTTTACTTCAGTAAGTGTTCAGGGGTGAAGCTTCAGGTGGTGGGGAGAATGAACTTGATCGGTTTACCCAGGCTGGTGTTTCCAGGGCACATCCTGCAGTGGAATTCTTCTCTGTGGTTCTGAAAAGTTCAGTTTTTCTTTTAGGGAACCAGTGAAATTATGCACTTGGCTTTTATTTATTTATTTATTTGCACATTTCTCCCTCACCCAAACAAGACCTAGCTTTTCCATTTTTTGCACTGTTTAATGTAAACTAGAGCAGGCTTACTGTCTACAGTACACTGGAACTGTAATGCTTTGGTGTGCTTTATTGCTCTTATTCAATTCCAGCTATTGCCCTTCCATCAGTCAGAGCCATACATACTTACTCTAAGACTAATACTGATAAATCCAATGAGAAATTATTTGTGTAGCTGCACAAGAAATACTTTCAGCATTACTTTTCTACATTCATCTAAAGGAAGAAATTTGTCTGCAATTTCAGAATAAATTGGCATTTGATAAGGGGAAAACTTACTATGAATTATCTTTGTTTTCCACTTCTTCCATCTTCCCATAGGGATTTCTTCTAATAGCAAGTCTCTTTCCAATGCTATTTTTATTTAATTGCTCTGGAAACTTTTCAGCTGAGATGGAAGTAGTCAGGGTTTAAATCTCATTTTGACTGAAATGTTTCTCTCCTAGTTGGTATTTTATTGTTTAATATAAGGAAGTTACGGTGAATACTGAGGACTGATAAACAGAATGACCAGACAAACTCTGTATCAGAGCACCATTTTCTCTTGTCTTTCTTTCACATATAGAGTCATTGAATCATTAATGTTGGAAGAGACCTTCAAGCTCATCTGGCCCAACCATCCCCCTACTACCAATGTCACCCACTAAACCATGTCCCTAAGCATCAGGTCCAACCTTTCTTTCAACACCCCCAGGGATGGTGATAGTCAGAGATCACATCTTCAGCATGTAATAACCTGGAGTTTTGTTTAGATAGGTATAACATTATAAGAACAAGTCTTTTTGTTCAGTAGTTAGCTGTGCTTTTTTCAAGTTGTGTTTTGAGTTGATTTTATGTATCACTACTGAATAAGGCTGCACATTTAATAAAGCTTATTTGTTTGCTCATTGAAGAGTATATTTTAATTCTACATTTGGTTCTCAAAACCCTTATCCTTTAAGCTCCCTGCAGTGTTAGTCCATGATGAGAAGTCTCTGAATGCACCACAGACAACAATACCTTGATTGTTTACAGGATAATAGAACATGTGGTCTCTGCCTGTCAAACTAAGAAACGCACTTAAGCCTTATTAAAGTGGTAGACTAGCAAAGAAAAAAAAGTCAAAATATCTGTAAATATTTTTCCTACAAAATAAAACTCTGCTTTGGGGAATTTTGCTTTAGCGACTTTAGATACTAATGGAATATTTTGGGGGTAGTTATAACGGTAACTTTATTTTTCTAATTAAAAACTCTTTACTCAAAATGGTAGTCCTGAGCAACCAATTTCTGTTAGCTGATTCTACTGTGAATATTTGTGCATAATGCAGTAAGTATAATGGATATACAGTATAAATGTTGGATTTATACCTAATGTTTAAGATGAGAGATTTAATTTTCCAGCTTTTATTTTTAAGCTGGTCCAAGCAGTGCCATTGGAGCTCAGGAAAGTACTGCCCAACTGTTGGTGTCAGATCCAAACCTCATTCATGTGTTAGTGAAATTTCTTTCCGGCACTAATCCTCATGGAACAAATCAACACAGTCCACAGGTAATCACCAATTAAAATAACAGAATAACTCTTCATAGTAGGTTTTGAATACACTTGACATAAATATGTTATTCATAATGTATTATTCTTGGCTTACTTTTGTTTTTTTTTTTATAGCCTTAGTTGGTTCTTACAAACAACCGTAGGGAAATTCATATCGGTAATCCAGTATGATTAGTAATCTTTCTTTTTTACAACTATATGGACACTTGCTACAGGGAGAGAATGCTATGTGAACATGTTCCATGTTAGGATTTTTAGTAGTATGTGTGGAAAAATGACAAGAGTTAGCTTATATATAAGCTAACAATAAGTTAGCTTACTGAAATCATGTTGGATAGGGATGAAGAAAACAAGGTTAACTTTAAATATCCAGAATTTAAATTCCAGTTTAAATTCCAGATTTAAAAAAAAAAAAAAAAAAAAAAAAACCCTTTCATGCCTCCATTTTATGCCTGTTGCCTGAATTAATGTGGTTTCTACTGTTTCTTCTCTAATTTCAACTAATGGTTTTCTCCTCTTCAGTCTTTGGGATATTTGTGAATGGTGGCAAAAAAAGCCCAAGTTAACTTATTTGTATGTAATATTTGACAGTAGTCCCAAAACCAGTTTACCAGTTTAGGAGACAGAAAACAATTAGAATTTGCAGTCTTTTCCAGGCTGTTCCAGAATTTAAACATTGTGCAGGTCTACCAGTTTAAAGCACATATATGTAAATGTATAGTCTGTGAAAATCTATTCACATTAGCACAGCGATATAGTCTGTTTGAAGCATAGTTTGCATTGCTGAAAAGATAAAATCTCAAGATGCTTAACGAGTTTTAGGCAAAGAACTGAATTATTTGCTTTTTACTCATGGATAATAGTAGAAAACCACATAGTATAAATTGATACAGAATAGTTCTCTTGTGAAAACTCCGTAAAATTTTTCATGAAGCAATACGTAATACTCTTTTGTTCTTAGAAAGTGTTTTTCCTGCTAGGAATAAATGTTCTTGAAGACATTTTCAGTTTTATATATACTTATTAAAATGCTTTTTCCTCTAGGTTGGGCCAACAGCTACGCAAGCTATGCAAGAATTTCTTACTCGATTACAAGTGCACCTTTCTTCAACTTGTCCTCAGATGTTCAGTGAATTTTTATTGAAATTAATACATATACTTTCAACAGAAAGGTAAATCTTAACTTTTTGTTTGTTCTTATACACTCCTTGTCTTTAAAATCTGTGTGTGTGTGAATCACAAGTGAAATGTGTACATTGCCCCTTGTCATACTGGCAAGTTATATATGGATGGAGATGTTTGCAGCATTACCGGTGCATCTAGGCAGTTTCTGGAATGTGGAAGAGCTCACCTGGAATCCACACACAGCGGTCCTTACGTGAGGGACAGTGAATGGAAGCAATAAGCAGTTGGTTGGAGTTTTATAACAGCTAGAGCTAAGATGTAGGCCTTTTTTCCCTGTTACAGTAATCCCTAGAATAAAAGTGCTGTTGATGAGCTTACCCATTAAAAAGAAGAAGTATCCTGAGAGGCCTGAATTAATGAAAAGCTAAGCAAATTATTCTCAGATTGTGAAAATAACATGAACGGCTTTTATAATCATAGGTTCATAAAATGGTTTAGGTTGGAAGGGACCTTAAAGGTCATCTAATTCCAACCCACCTGCCATGGGCCGGGACACCTTCCACTAGACCAGGTTGCTCAAAACTCCAGCCAGCATGAGAGGATTTACCTACCAGTTTTGAAACAATTACAGCATTTCAAACATTATCTCAATCTCTGCTAATGGAGAACAACCCCAGTATCTTGCTGCTCCCTCTGTGTGGATTTTGTAAATACCTGAAGCTGGATTTACACAGGGTGTTCATCTAGGGAAGTCATCTCTCTCTGACTTCTTTTAAGGGCATATCACTAGTTTTCTTTTACTAGCTTCTGAATTTAGGAAGTGGAACTTCTTTTGTACCTTTGGCTCTGAATTGAAGTTCTCTTGCCTCTTTCCTCTGTTTCAGTTTATTTCTTCCACAGGTGGAAGATTTTTTTGACCTGCTTATTGCTGGTAAAAGTACTTCTCTCTCTCTCTCTCTCTTAACCTTGGTGTTTACTTGGGGATATTTCTTAAGCACAATGACATTGCTGTAGGAACAGATCCTTAGGCTGGCCATTTTCATGCCAGATGAGGTTGTTGATGGCGTAACACTGGGGAAGTTAGCACTGCCTTTCTTTTCTCATTTCCTCTTCCTCACAGTGGGAAACCTCCTTTGTCCTACTCTCTTCCTGGAGCCTATTGATGTCTCATCTCCCCACTAGTGTAGAGCAGTGCAGCTGGCCAGGAAGGAGAGAAGAGCTTCTGGCTTGTCTTTAACAGCTCTGCTTCTTCAAAGCTCAGTCAATGAGCACAGGACAGTTTTGTATATGACAAAACAGTGGTTATGTTGCAATTGTGTGGTCTGAAGCGTGTTAGGAATTATCATTGATTTTGTTGATGTTCTGCATGTCCCCAGACAAAAGCTTCATCTAATTAGGGAAGAGCTGCTTCTGTTTCTGGCTTCCCAGTAGGTGGCACTTTGGTGTTATCTATCCTTTAATCATACAGAAAACTGTTTCAGCCTTCTCTAAGAAATTTTACCGCAGTAATTTGAATTGGATGGATGGTGTTCACTGGGTTACATTAATGATCTATTACTTAGACAAGAAATACGATAATACGATAATATAATTAATTCAAAGTGAATCTTAAAATGCATGCCTGTGTACCATAATCTACTTGAAATAAGCTGATGACCCCTCTGAAATAGTAGCTTTTGGAATGCGTTAGGGCTTTTTGAGGCAAACCAAAGGTGGGACTCAAAAGTCAAAAAATGAAATAAAAGCACCAAAAAAGGGTTTAGATGATTATTTCTAAGACCTCAGGCAGTTACTGAATTGCACCATATCTGCATGTACCGTGTATAAGATTGATCGTAAAGAAAATATGTTTTACTGTTAGAACTAATTAAATGGCAAATATTTTCTTCAGGGCAGTTTATAGAAAATGTTCTGTACTTAATGTTAAAAGTTACAGTAGGATTGATCAATGTCAAAAGATACAGAGAAGTATTTTAGAAGTTAGTAACCCAACTGCATTTAAAGAATTAGCAGCTTTATTTTAAATATACTGATTCAGAAGACTTATTTTGCAGTCTACCAGTAAATATTTAAAAACAGTTGGGAAAATAAAGAGATCCCTTTATTAATCAACCTACAAGTACCTAACTGTGACAGTTGGAGTGTCTTCTCACGGTTTTACTTGTAGTTACTATTTGGATAACTAAAAACCGACCATTCTTTTCTCTACTATGGGGAAGAAAAGGACAGGAAATAATTCTGAACGGTTTTAGTATTATATGATTTCTTCCTGTGAAGTTTCCATACAAGTACATTTTCACCCACAAAAACTGAATAGGAATGTATTGCAAATCTGTACCCGCACAATTAACCAGTCAATTAAAAAAAAAAAAAACAAACAAAAAAAAACACAGACTTTTTCAAAGGAGGCTTTCATCTTTAGTGGTATCAAGCAAGTGACATCTTGAAGAGGTTCCACAGGCTGTGTAATGACTGGTATATAAAAAAAGTTAAGAATGCTTGACCTATGTGAAAGATCAGTTGATGCTTCAAGTACAGTTCTGAAAACGGCTTCATTTTTAGTTTGTTGAATGTCTAGTGTGCTTTTCGATTCTTAAAACTTAGGCAAACAAAAATATAAAACTGTTTAACTTGTTGATGTTGAATAATGAAATATATTTCTTTATATTTTTTTCTTTTAGGGGTGCTTTCCAGACAGGCCAGGGGCCCTTGGATGCACAAGTGAAACTCTTGGAATTTACCCTGGAACAGAACTTTGAAGTTGTGTCAGTTAGCACTATTTCTGCAGTAATTGAGTCTATAACGTTCCTTGTGCATCATTACATCACATGTTCGGACAAAGTGATGTCTCGCAGTGGCTCAGACAGCTCTGTGGGTGCTCGAGCATGTTTTGGAGGACTTTTTGCCAATATTATCCGTCCTGGTGATGCCAAAGCAGTCTGTGGAGAAATGACGAGGGACCAACTTATGTTTGATTTGTTAAAGCTGGTGAACATTTTAGTTCAACTGCCACTTACAAGTAACCGAGAATATAGTGCCCGTGTGCCAGTAGCAAGCAGTACTACAGACAGTGTGTCTGATGAAGAAAAGGTTTCAGGAGGCAAAGATGGCAATGGAAGCAATCCTAATGTTCAAGGATCAACTGCGTATGTGGCAGACTTGGTGTTAGCCAACCAACAAATTATGAGCCAGATTTTGTCTGCCCTTGGCCAGTGTAACAGCAGCGCTATGGCAATGATTATTGGTAGGTATTTTGTAACCAAAACAATTTTTGGGGGGTTTATTTGCACAAATCAAACCACTAGATAAGATACCAAAAGAATGATACTGCATGTGCAAAAGCGGAAAAATATTTTGAAGATGGACAGACAAAGATCTTGCACTCCATTTCAGAGACAATAGTTGTAAAATTTTGTATTCTGTATTGTTTCTCTTATTTCAAAGAAGGTATCTCTGTCTTTTCTAAGTGGGTCTCTTTTAAGCAAGTATGAAACTATTTAACCAAAGCTGTTATCTGAAAGCAACATAGTCTTTGGATGAAAATGTGTGAATGCCAGACCAGTGATCTGACATTAGAGAAACAGAGGAAAAAAGTATTAATCTCCAGTAGTCAAATTAAACAGCAGGCTGCATTTTACAAGCCTGAATCGCATTGCTGGAACCTTCCTGAAATTAATTCCAGAACATCTTATCCTTCACGCTGGATAGTTGGTGTCATGTCGCAAATATGCTGTGAATACTGAAAGTAGTTTTGGGAATTGTTGGTTGTTCTGAATATGAGTTTTTGCAGGGGGGAAATTCAAATACTCTCCTCAACTTTGATGTCTTTCTAAACCACGACTTTCTAAATATGTGTCCAGCAAATGTTTTGTACTTTTAAAATTTGGAAAGGTAGTGTTGTTTCAATATGTTTTTCACAGAATTCTGGGTGCTGGGCCAGCTGATCCCTTCAATGGATTGTTTCCCCCAAGGTCTTTTGATACAGGTTATTGCAACTAATGTGTGTGTGTGCATTTTGGGAAGATATAACAAAGCTCTTTGTGATTTTAGTTCCTTCATGAAAAACTGCGTTAAGGTCTCTCCAGACAATTTCTTTGAACAAAACATTTTTCCAAGTCTGCTGCCAATGTTATAGATGATCCAAAAATCAGTTATCAGCATTTATTATTTAAACGTGTAATGACTAGTGCAGAATGCTAGCTACCCAGGGAAGATAAACTGGAAGACTTCAGCAAATGTGTGGTGCCTCTGGTGTCAAAATTTCAGCTAATAATGTTGATTTACTGTGCCTGGCAAGCCAGTTGGTCAGGAACCACAATAGCCTCGAGTAATTCACTTGTTGCATGAAGTTAAAACATCTGTTCGTTTACCTTTTGTGACTGACTTGTCTATTCATTTCATTAGGGTTTCATGCTTTGTCATTGACAGACTATGAAAATCACACAAGTTACAGTATTCCCATCCTATTCTACCCTCTCCTTGCTTCAAAATCTTCACAACACCTTAGTTGGCTTCAGCTCTGTCATTTATTTTAAATTCTCTAGACCCTGCAAAGTCTGAGTCTTAACAGGCTTTTCTCTCTGTCTCCGTGCTTCCAGTGCATACCAGTATTTTCTTTCTTGACAACTTATAAGTGATTAAAGTACTATAGCTGTCAATTTTCTTGCCAAAATGTTTCTCTAAGGCACGTTGCAAAGATCACTTAAACACATTCTCAGTGTTACTATCTGTTAGTATAATTCCAGTTCCTGTAAATGGCAGGGAAATGAAATCCATTCCCCCAACTCCAGTCTAAAACCACTTTTAAAAGCTCTTCCAGATTGATGTCATATGCTTTGTGAGACAGTTATATTTACAGAGGTAATCTCTCTTTGGGAGGACTATTCTAGTGCTTTCCTTCCTCCTTTTCAGCAATGTGTAGTCAATACTGCTGAATAAATCCTGAACTGTAACATTGAGAAGGAAAGTTCAAGGAGAGGTATTTCCAATAGAAATACATATATTAAGTGGTCTAGGAATGCTAATAGTAATTTATATGTTCGTGAAAACTAGCCTATTTGTTGTTTTGAAAATCACTGTGAATATTTAACTGAAATGAAATTTAAATGCCTTTAAGGTCTCCTCTGTGCTGTAATAGTATTTTAGGTCTCAGCTTCTAAACATTGAACTGTTTCTGTTTTCACAAAGGTGCGAGTGGCTTACATCTTACTAAACATGAAAACTTTCATGGTGGCTTAGACGCGATATCAGTTGGAGATGGGTTGTTCACTATCCTGACAACACTTAGTAAAAAAGCAACAACGGTGCAAGTGATGCTTCAGCCAATTCTTACTTACATGGCTTGTGGGTACATGGGAAGACAGGTAGGTTTCCCTTATTTTGAAGTGCTTTAAGATAATTATAGGTTACCTGTTGCTATGTAGAAGAAATTTTGGCTTCTTCCAACCTCATGTCACTGCGATGCAGAAGGTAAGAAGGCTTCATCCATCGATCATGGTGGAGGGGGAGAGAAAGAGTTTCTTTAAGGACATTTTGACATTCCTGGCTAAAGGCTTTTGAAGATGACTGTTCCGTTGTGTTTAAGTGGGAAACGCATTTATTGTGTTCGTATTAGTGGGTATTTTAAATGTCCAATATTCTTATTTCCGTTTAACTGCATACCTGGTAGTTTAGTCTTTTCCATATCACAAAGACTTCTCCTTTGCAGGAGTGAACCTTCTGGAGTGTGATATTGCTAGTTTGTGGTAGAAAGTTCATCTGTGGTGGATTTCTTCTCTGGGATTTTTGCCTACTAAAAGGGGAGACTAAGAGTAGCCAAGTGTATTTCATATCATATGAATTCTGTATGAAACTGTGTATTTCGTAACTTCTAGGGTTCTCTTGCCACGTGTCAGTTGTCTGAACCACTGCTCTGGTTCATTTTACGAGTGTTGGACACCAGTGAGGCACTGAAGGCGTTTCATGATATGGGTAAGAATGTCTTTTCTTTGGGTGCATCAAGTGAAAGGTTTATTGTAGATTTTTATGGCACTTAAAGAAGGAATACAGCTGTACATCTGGAGGAGCAAACTTGCTAAATCTGCTTTTGCTTGCTTAGAATCTATTGCAGGCTTCTGAACAGTGTTCCCCCCCCCCCCCCCCCCCCCCCCCCCCCCCGTGTTATACACAGGTGGTGTTCAGCTTATTTGTAACAACATGGTAACGAGCACAAGAGCAATTGTTAACACAGCAAGAAGTATGGTTTCAACTATTATGAAATTCCTTGATTCTGGTCCCACCAAAGCAACAGACAGCAGTTTGAAAGCCAGAGTGCTAGCTTCCGAGCCTGATAATGCAGAGGGAATTCACAATTTTGCACCTTTGGGTAAGTGATACAACCTTCTCTTGCGTTAATATCCAGCGGCCACCTGAATCTTTATTATGTTCTTAACAGAAAGTATTGTGATAATGTTAAATGTTGCAGTACTATTAAACCTTCTAAACAGGGGGGGTACTGGTGTTTCAAGAAGATGTTGAGGGAGTAAACAAATTCTTTGCTTAGTCCTTCCTCCTCTCGATAGGGGAAAGAAGGGAGTGGTCTGTATGTGATGTAGCCACTGCATCAAGGTAGCTCCCTTCCTCCCCTGGGTTATTTGGATACCCAGGTCCAGCCCAGTTTTTGCGGTAGTCGCACTAAGACTCACTGACTTCACTTAACAGGCATCAGGTTTGATCCAGCTTTTACAGAAGTGTTGCAAAGACAGGTGATACAGAATGAGCCTGAGTTAGGTCAAACAGAGTAGCAGATGCTGGAGCACTGGACTACTTCTGCTGATGCTGCTCTCATGCTTGCACCTAATTGCACCGATGGTACTTGCATAAATATTTGTTAGAATTGCAGTGCTGTTTTGGTATGAATACAGTGGCTGCTGCTTTTTGAAATGCATGTGTTTTGAGATGTAGATGCCTTCTAATATTTTACTGAGGCTTTTTATTCCACTACTTGTGTCTTAATGATCCGTGTTGCTGCCCGCTAACCTATTGTAGCCAATGAATGTGTGTATACATATATATTAATTTATATATATATAATATCCAATGTCTCACTGTCAGGAGTGAAGAAAGATTTATTTTATTTTATTTTTAATTTTTGGAAGAACTGTAGGATAAGAGAGAAGTCCCTTCAGTCCTCTCATGCAAATTTAAAAGAATCAAATAAAATAATTTGGCAGAATATGGGACCATTAGAAATCTTCTACTTTGCTATTCACAAATTTTGAAGAGGTAAATCTGATAAACCTGCAAATGTTGGTAGTTAATTCCTTTAAGTAGTAAGAGTCCTAAAGATAGATCACAGTGGTTTCTTGTATGCCTCACCACTAAACTTCCAAAATGCTGCAGTTATTGGTATTCTTCTATGAGTGTATCTATCTTCATACTCTCAACTGAAAGTAAAATATTCTTTTAAATGTACCTTACGATTTTTTTCACTTTCTACACATGGATTCTCATCATGTGGTGTTCTCAGACACAAACTGGATACATTTGGGATAATAGTCTGTCAAAATGTGTACTCCAGGAATTCACCTCCAATAAGCAATTCAGTCATGGGACGAGGCTAGAGCTGCTCTAAAGTAAAACACCCCAAGTGTGTGTAATTAGAACAGCACAGATCTGGTCTTGGTGTGCCATACAACTTGCTGGAAGACATAGCCTATGTCTTTCATTCTTAAATCCTACTAAGGTTTGAAAAACATATAGTTCATGTGGTCATAGGCTTTCGGTTTTGGTGCCTTATTTTAGAAAAAAGGTTTTCATGTTAAACAGAGCTTTTTCAGAAAAATGTTAGCAGACTTCAGTTATAAAGGTATTTGTTACCATTCTAATACTTAAACCTTTAAAACTTTAAGTATGTTAACTATGAATTAACAGAGGTCAAGTTCTAAGCATACTGGTCAACCTGCACCTTTTTGTTTCGTTTGTTTTTATAATTAGATCTTGATGGAAAGTTTAGGGTTTTGGTAGCAAATAGCAAAAAGTAAAACACTTAAGCAGTTCTCATTATTGTATTTGGAATGTATGAATAAACTAAAACAGGTGAGATAGAAAAAAGTGTTTTCCACAATTCAGGCCGTAAGTTGATCTAGGTTTTATTAATAAATATTAATAATGTAAATACTGCTGTTTTTTTTGAAGGTTCAATCACCTCAAGCAGCCCCACTGCCCAACCTGCTGAAGTACTGTTACAGGCTACTCCTCCACATAGAAGAGCTCGGTCTGCTGCGTGGTCATACATATTTTTACCTGAGGAAGCTTGGTGTGATCTTACAATTCATCTTCCTGCAGCAGTGCTGCTCAAAGAGATCCATATCCAGCCTCATCTGGCCTCTCTTGCAAGTAAGTAGATTTGCTAACATTGATGCTGGTTGGAGCATTTGAAGGGTAAAATTTAGAAATTATAGAAAACATGTAATCAGAGAAACTAAAACTGATAAATTGTTTGAAGAATGACAATAAAATTAGTTAAAAAGCTTGATAGTTCTGCCTTTCATGAGAATCAAAAGCTCCAATTCTGCTTGATTTCTTATAGCTTAGGATAAGTTTTGTGGCATTAACATTAAATATGCCATGGAAATTGTCAAATGTCTCAAAACTCTGGAAGAGCATGATGTTGATCAGGAGCCTTCAGGCAAACTGATTTGGCATGGCATTTGGAATAAACCATGAGAGAAGCAGTTTTTCAGCTCTTACTGACATAGCCCAACCAGGGAAAATTTGGTATTTATACTGACAGGACTTGTTTTCATGTTAAAACTTCGGAATGAACTAATATAAACCATTTATCAAAATGCTTATGCATTTTACCATATGTCATCACACAGGACAAATACTCTAATTGCAGTTCTGTAGAGGTGTTTGCCTAAGATCATTTTCATCATCTTGTTCTGTATCTTTAACAGGAATGCATGTTTAATGTTTAAAATTCAAACTACTACCAATTTTTTGAGTAGTATTAAACGTTCTTATCTTACTCTGTAGCTTGCCCTTCATCAGTATCTGTTGAAATAAGTGCAGATGGTGTCAATATGTTACCTTTGTCAACTCCTGTTATCACAAGTGGTCTCACGTATATAAAAATCCAGCTTGTAAAAGCTGAAGTTGCCTCAGCTGTCTGTCTTCGTCTCCATCGTCCACGGGATGCTAGTACGTTAGGCCTCTCTCAAATCAAACTGTTGGGCCTCACAGCTTTTGGAAACACCTCGTCTGCAACAGTCAATAATCCATTCCTTCCCTCTGAGGATCAGGTCTCTAAAACAAGGTAAGCCTCTGGTAGCAGTGGCCTGAGACTGGAGGAACAGTTTGTGGTTTATCTTTATGCTGTTCTTTGCTCTGAGTAGCAAACTGTATTCGTGAGTAGCTGGTTTTGTATTTTAACATTTAGATTCGAACGTTTAAAGAATTTGTTATAAATATCTTAGATTTCTATTCTGTTGTTTTACAGTAAGCAGTACTTCTCTCTTTTTTTGCAGCATGCTTAATCTGCATGTGTAAAAGGGTGTGTTTCATCCCTGTAATGATGAAAGAATACAAAAGATAGGAAAGCACTCAGTTCTGTTTCTTCAATGTGTAGGCAGTTGGTTCAAAAAATTAACTAACAGCATATTTCCTATCTCTACTGAAGTCAGGAGACTTATATTGTAAGTATTGAAGCAGGAATAGAAATAGGGCAGTAAAACGTTTTGTGCAATTCGTATCCAATATTTCTGTTTGCAAACATTTGAGAAATATGAACTGAAAGTTGTGATTTTGGCTTATCAGCAAGATTTTTCAAAAGGTTTTACTTGTTTAGGTGGCATCTTGAATTTCTTACTTATCTGTAAAATTAAAATAAATAAACTTTTAAAGACTGCCTCAAAATCAATATTTGAGTTTTCCAACTTTGAATTTAATTATTTTTGGGTTAATATTTTAGGTTTCTGGGTTCCACTGAAATCTAGCTTACTAAATTGTTAAAAATCATGACTTTGAAATATATCACCTTTGAACTTTAATGTTTATAAATTTGAAAAGAGAGCATGGGAAAGTTTTTAAAAAATTTTATTCCGTTGGGAAAAATTTTGGGAGAGTAAGAAAATTCAGAGACCATGAACACTATCTGGTGTATATTGGATAAAAGCCATATAACTGAAACTGATCCTTGATCTTGAATAGCAGTGAAACAAATTATTATAGCCAATTATACTATTGTTATATTTGTACTTCAAAAAAGTTAACTTAGAGTTGCACAAACATAAGCAGTATCTAAAAAAGTGAGTGTACATTGTGAGGGTCCTGAAATTTTTTATCGTGGTTTTCAGCTTACTTTAAGTATCCCAATAAACTAATGTGAGTAATAGGATAGATATATTAAATAAACTTGGATATAATTTTCTTTGAGATATTGTCGGCACTTGCTCATTCCTTAAATGATAAATATTTTGGAATAAATTATTCCTAAAATAAAAGTGTAAACTTCCTTTAAGATACATGTACGAGCTTCCCGTAGTTAAAAAAAAAAAAAAAAAAAAAAAGGTGGATAAAGTTTGCTGTGAAGATAAGGTGACTTGTTATTTTAGAACTTGTTAGTGAAAAGGTGTCATTTGTTTCATGTGGAACTTAGACTGCAGTCTTGTTCATAATGCTCGTTTAAACAGCACTGTAGTGTATTTTTTTATAAATAAATTCTAACCGATACATTTCTAAATTGATCCAGTTAGAGTAGATTTGTTTTATTATTAAAAGGAATACTGAACAGCACAGTTAAAGAATAAGAGAGATGGGAGTGGGAAATGCAATGGTTAACAAATTTTGAATTTCTGCACTTTTTCTGTGCTTCTTATATTAGGTAGGACTCCATACTCACTAAGGTTCACTGTAATTTATTGTAGATATTTATGACTGAAAAGGTGCATGTCTAGCCTTGCCATTGCAAACTTCTAATCCTCTTAAACACTGCTATTTTTAGGGAAGCTATGCAAATGTATAATTCTAATGCCAACTACTACTGCAGGATTTTGACCTTATGAATATTAATAAATCAAATGGTGCCTAAGTGAGGCAATTGGCTTTTTTTAGCTTTCACATTTATATTGTGGTCAGCTCCTTTTAATGTTTAAAAAAAAATAAAAATTGCAAAAGCAAACCAAGAAAAGCCCACACCACTGCTCCAGAGACCCCACAAATCTGAGGTACTAATCGGCTGGCCGTGTTGGAAGAAATATGTAGTTAAATCAAGAAATCCTGAGAAGCTTTAGTAATAAATCCTGCAGGCTGTCTAACTTTTCCTATTATATGTGCAAGTATTGCAGGCTGTAAGGCATGCTTCAAAACTAGAAAAGAATGCATGTGGCCAAAAAGTTTGTTTTTATCCCTCTACACAATATTAGGTTAAAAAATAAATGCATAAAAATACTACCTCTACCCACAAACTCTGTCTTTCTTAAAACCTTAAGCCAGTAGTTACAACAGCAATACTAGGGTACGTTACGTTGTACTCTTAGATTCAGTTATTTTAATTTACTTTTCTCATACGATGTCTGATTGCATCACAGCGGTTTTCTGCAGTACTTGTCATAGAATCTAATGTAGGTAGTTATAGATGAAAAATAAAATAATGAGAAAATGATACATTAGCTCATTTTGCTGTTTTCCTTTTCAGTATTGGATGGTTAAGATTATTACACCACTGCCTCACTCACATAAGTGATTTAGAAGGAATGATGGCTAGTGCTGCAGCACCCACTGCTAATCTGTTGCAGACCTGTGCTGCGTTACTGATGTCACCGTACTGTGGTATGCATTCTCCAAACATTGAGGCTGTGCTTGTAAAAATTGGGCTGCAGTCCACCAGAATAGGCCTCAAATTGATTGACATTCTTCTAAGAAACTGCTCGGCATCAGGGAGTGATCCTGCAGGTGAGTGCAATGTCTGTCTTTTCAGTTGTTAATGAAAAATCTGCTTGTGCAAATGTACAAATACAGTGTATTTGTGTGTTACTTTCTGAGTCTGAATTTTGCTTGCCAGAACTTTCCATTGTGTTTCTTGCTATCACGTAACTTGCTATTTTTTGAGTATCACAGAGTATCACAGTGTATGAGTAGCTCTACAATAGTAAAACAGTGCAACCACTATTGTTTTGATTGGTGTAAAACATATAATTAGGGGAATGTTTTGAAGTTACAAGAGTAGGCCATGCAATATATTGCAAGTGCAGCTGTGTATATATGTGTAGATGCCTTGTATAGATGTTTCAACGTAACGAATATATCGGAGTATTTTTAAGGAAAATAAGTACAGCAATATTTGGGCTGTAACAATCTATAGCACAGAGTAAATTCTGAATAGTGGTAAGTGAGAACTTGAACAACTGATCAGTGAAATGCACTGTTTTTCATGTGTTTATGACTATCTCACTTTCCTTTGCTGTTTTGTGGCTTTGTAAATGAAAGAAATATGAATTCTTATCTGTCCTTCTTTGAAGTTTCTGGTACTAGCAGAAAGCACATTTTCAAAATGACTTCTATGGCATGCTTCACCAAGAGTTAATGTTCCAGTGTAGCCCACTGTCTTTTATTGGAATGCAGTTAGATAGGAGAGTAGTTTTCTAAAGGGCAGGGGATGAAGAACACAGCAAGAAAATGAGTAGGAACCAGTCCAAGGAATTCCTGGGCCTTAGTCCTGTTGATGGAAAATGGAGTTAAATAAGTTTCCGTATTGAGATAAACGTTTTTTTCTGTGAAGCGTGAGGTTTGACAACTCTATTTGTATTAGTTAATGTGTTTTTGGAATATGTTGAAGAAAATCCTGATAGTTAAACCTGTAAGTCTTATCTGATTCATGCACTGATTTTTTTTTCTTTGTTAGTAAGGCTGATTGTTGCATTGAACATATAAAATGTGCAATATTGTGATAGCGGTGCATATAAGAGTTGTTTGTTAATGGCAAAGCTCAATTCAGTCTTAATAACAATTTCATGAGTACTTTTTAAAGATACATATGTAAGTACTTCTATTATTTTCCCCTCTTCCCCCCCTCCTTTTTTTTTTTTTTTTTTTTTTTTTTTTTTTTTTTTAATGCGGCAAGATCTGAATAGCCCTTTACTGTTTGGAAGATTAAATGGTCTCTCTTCTGACTCCACAATAGACATTCTTTATCAGCTTGGAACAACTCAGGATCCTGGAACGAAAGATAGGTAATGTTATTTGGATTGTCATAAGGAAGCATAAATAAAAATGATTTGCTAAATAGTGGCTTTGTGTTACTGCACAAAATTTAAAATCTACTTGTTGTAATCTGTTTGAAATTTGATTATTACACGATAGCTTGAAAGTGCAGAAATCTAAAGATGCCTTTCAGCTTTCCCTCCTAGCTGTTTCTGTCCTTTGCACAGAATGCATCCCTCTCTTTTTATCTCTTACAAAAGTTATAAAACTTAGAGTTCAACTGACTTTTCTCTCAGATACTTAGAACTTATTTACCTTCTATGTTTTCTTTCTCTGTACAAAGCAAGCTTACATTTAGCTGCCTAAGATGATATGTGTTTTTAATTAATCTTACCCTGTTAGTGATCTAAGGCTTGCAAAAGTGAGTTTGAGCTCGCTCTTGAACTCTGCTTCAAAAGAAGCGATAAATATGTAAATCAGATTAACTTGCTGTCTTGGAGTAATTTGGTTTTGAGTGTGTCTTTGACCCTTTATAATGTATTACATCATCTTGCCTTCCAGAATTCAAGCATTGTTGAAATGGGTCAGTGATTCTGCAAGAGTTGCTGCTATGAAAAAAAGTGGCCGGGTCAGCTACATTTGTCCAAATAGCTCAACAAGAGAGTATGGTCTTTTGATGCCATCTCCTTCCCATTTGCATTGCGTAGCAGCAATTTTGTGGCATAGTTATGAACTGCTTGTTGAATACGATTTACCAGCGTTGCTGGACAGAGAACTCTTTGAGTAAGTAAAGCAAGCAAAGTATTGTACCTTGTATTTTTGTAACTAAACTATTTGTTCACTGAATTGATACAGCTTCAAGTGGAAAACGTTGTGAAAATTGTCATCCCTGATGCTAATTGATAGAGTAAATACTTAAAGATGTCTAAACAGGTAGCTTTGTAGTTCTAAAAACAAAACTTCAGATACTGCAGGCGTAACTGAGTTGAAAAACAAAATTAACACCAAAACAGTAAATCTATGTATGTGCTAACACATGTGAAAGGTATTCTGTTACATGTTTTTGTTTCTGTTTTTTTGAAATGGATAAGTCTGGATTGTTATTGTTTAAAATGGAGCATTTGCAGTAATTTTCAGAATAACTACAAATCACGCTCTTCATTGGTGTCCTGTTATATAAGCATTATTACTCATGCATGCAGTATCTTTAAGTGATAGCTAAGTGCTCAGGTCAAAGAGGGAAGGATTGTTTTTCTGGAGTCACCAATTTTGTGCCTGCCATAGCCTGATTTGAAAGAAACAAATTACAAAATCTTAAGTGAAACTTGAACTTTGAATTTGTGGGTGTTTGTTGCTTGATTCTAAAGGAAAAAACACCCTTAACAACAATGTATTTGAGTCCGCATGAAAAATATACGAGATAACAGTGTTTCCTAATTTATGTTGCTCACCGATTTCTTCTATGTAAAGAAAACAAGAAAGAGAAGCCAAGATGGCTTTGTTTCATATGTATTGTAAAAATGTAGCTGCTGAAGTCCTGTGTCTAGTAAAGAAAACATCTTTCATTTGTACCTTTTGAATGCAATTCCAATTACTGAAAGGAACTTTGATAGCACATAATATTTTGTTGCCCGTAGGAACCTTTTATATTTTCTTCTCTACCTTATTTTCTTCTTTAGGTACAAACATTCAGATACTGGGAAATGTCCGAGTTATGGTCATTGGTAAAAGCATGTGGAGCTTTGTATATGTGCAGCATAGCGGTCTTCAGATGTATACTACTAACTAGGCCTTTTCCTGAAGTACATCAGTGTTACTGTCTTATAAATAATTGTTAATTCAAAATGAGCTTGTTCATTTTGGGAATCAATTTAAGGATTTTAAATTGCTTGTCAATGAGCCCTTTCAGGAATAAGAAAATACATTTTATCAATTTTAACATTTGAAAAGGAAGAGCTGTAATAAAATACATTTCCTAAAATGGATAACCCTTTTGGATTTGCATCAATATGAAAGTGGGTTTAATAACTGACTTTCCATTCTTCAGAGAGAATGTGTTTTCATCATAGGATGAAATGAAGAAATACTAATAAAACTATTGCACCTAGTTTCAGTATACATGTTGCAATATAGTCCTGTTCCTCTACCTCCTGCCAACTAAAACTATAATTCATATCAACCAGCATATGGAGCAAATTACATATTTTTAATGAATACAAAAGGATTTTTGTCAGACATGGGTAAAATAATTCTTCTGATAAAAATAACATCCTCCGTGTATTCTTCATCCTCTTTGATATTTTAACTTCTGAAATATTTTTGTTGATTCTAGCCATAACTCTTTATTTCTCCTTCATGTCATATTTCATTTCTCTTTTGGATGTATTTTCCAATCATCCCCATTTTTCATTTCAATATTTCTGTTTTGGACGATGGATGCTAAATTATTCCTTAGTTATTTTTCATCTAGTTGGAAAAGAATCTTATTTTTCACAGAGCATGAACTTACCCAGAAAATTTTGGCAGAAGGATTGCGTGAATATATAGTTGGAGAAGAGTTAAAGTGTGCCTTTATTGCATGTGGACTTTATTAAAAAAAAAAAAAATACTTGGCATGTAGAAAATTTTCCTGAAGTCATAGGTCCACTTGGTCACTGAGATGACTTGTTCGTGTTTTATCTTAGTGTTTTTTAATCAGCCAGCAATAGAGCTATTTTTTGTTAGACCCATGTTCTCTTTTAGACTCTTCGAGTCCCTTTGACTAAACATAAAATAACACTTCTATCCAGAAGAGGGAAGAACAGTCCTTGTCTTCAAACAGGAAATGTGATATGTGATGATAGATCCAAACTTATTAAAAATTAACATTGAGGTGGCATAAGGTGTGCGTCGCCTGTGGATGTAAAGGTTAAGGTTATGTAACTTATTTACAGTGCCATGGTAATGCAAACGTGGTTCAGAAAACCCATGCTTTTTTTTTTTTTATAAAGTACTTCACCTACTCTGAACAAGTTTGTATGAAAAAATAATGTTTTCACTGATTCACAAATAGCACTTCAAAAGTATAAACTAAATAATAGGAGCAAAATTAGCTTTTGCACTCATGTGCTTTTGATTAACATTTCAGCTAATAGTATTTGAATAGAAGTGAGTTCAAAGGTAGATAGAATTTTACTATCTCTCAGGAATAATTCTGCTGTTAACTTGTGTCCTAAGGAGGGCAAGGATGATGTCATTCAACCAACAAAAAGAAAAAAAAATAAAAAGGATATGTATTAAAATATTTTCATTTTTTACAAAGGATTGATTAAGAGAGCTTTGTGAAAATGGGCACGTGTTTTTCTAGTAGCTGCATCTTGGAGAGTTGAAAGCAAAAAGGGGGTTATGGTTAGCTCAGAAATGTGTAAATGTAAATTATGTGACAACTATCCGAAGTCTGAAATCCTGTCTTTCACTTGCAACATGCCAGAAGAATCAGTTCTTAACTATTTTAAATAAGGTATAATGAAATAAAATCAAACATAAGGATGAGGAATGCTGTCTGGGCAGCAAATGTCCTGCTGATACCGTGACACAAAAGAGGCTGTCAAACTTAGCTCAGAGTTTTGCCATAGTTTCTAGAATGGTTAATGTAGAAAGATAATGTATAAACTGAAAAAGGGAATGTGAGTGGCAAGTTATGTCTTGATGTGATTTTTTGTCTTCTACAGGTCGCTGTTTAACTGGTCCATGTCTCTTCCCTGCAACATGGTTTTGAAGAAAGCCGTTGACAGTTTGCTTTGCTCAATGTGCCACATCCACCCAAATTATTTTTCCTTACTCATGGGATGGATGGGTATCACTCCTCCTCCAATGCAGTGTCAACACAGACTGTCCATGACTGATGACAGCAAAAAGCAGGACCTCAGTTCATCTTTAACAGATGACTCTAAAAACGCACAAGCCCCTCTTGCACTAACAGAGTCCCACCTGGCTACTCTTGCTGCCTCATCTCAGTCTCCTGAAGCTATCAAGCAATTATTGGACTCAGGTTTGCCTTCACTGCTTGTAAGAAGTCTTGCTAGTTTCTGCTTTAACCATACTTCTAGCTCTGACTGCACTGCACAATCAATGGATATCACCCAGGATAGGCTCAGGAGGCATCATGTTCCACAGCACTTTAATAAAATGCCTATCACGGCAGACCTAGTTGCTCCTGTTCTCAGGTTTTTGACAGAAGTTGGCAACAGCCACATCATGAAGGATTGGTTGGGTGGTTCTGAAGTCAATCCATTGTGGACAGCACTTTTATTTCTGTTGTGCCATTCTGGTGCTACTTCTGGAGGACACAATGTGACTGCACAACAGACCAGTGCAAGATCTAGCTTGCTTTCTTCAACTGTAACAGCAGGGTTGACCACTCAACAGCGGACAGCAATTGAAAATGCAACAGTTGCTTTCTTCTTACAGTGCATTTCTTGCCATCCTAATAACCAGAGGCTTATGGCACAGGTGAGAGAAAAAACAAATGAAATTTTCATTTCTTTACTAATAACTACAGATGAAACTTGCCTAGTCCAAAATTTTAAAACTTGTTTTTTTAAGCTTTCTTTAAGGTGGTTGGTTGGTTGGTTTGGGTGTTGGTTTCTTTTGTAAGTTGTTATCAACTGAGTGAAATTTGTCTTAAAACTGTTAGCTTGTTGGCCCGACTTTGTAAAGTATAAAAATGTTTCAGCATGGCCGTTTAGTGCTGTGTATGGATTTGTATTCCTCTTGGCTGCATAAAGATGTATTTCTTGCCTTAATAAGACACTTTAGACCAAAATCCAAAATACTATATTTAAGTACATAGGATTAAACTCTTCTGAAGTAGAATTTGAAAATGAGGCTCCATACATATCTTTTAAATTAGAAAGTTAAGGGAGATTTTCTGGTTAATTTGTTTACACAACTGTACCTGCTGTGCAATTGGTGTTCAGGGATATGTGGACTGTTACAGAACAGTCTACTATTCTAATGGAGATTCATCTAATTTCCTCACAATTACTAACCTTTCAGACCTAGTTGAATAAAAGTATTTTTCTTTCAACATTAAGAATGTCTGGGAACAGATAACTTGAGTGGGGAAAAAAAAAAAAACACATTTCCATGTGAATGACCAGTACTAATACTCTAATGGTGTAGAAAATGTTTGCTTTACTAATATGAAAGCCATTTTTCTGAATACTTTATCTTCAACTCTCTCTTATTGAGTAGTCTGCATGTTTACAATTACTTTGATGCTGTAGTCAATATTTTGAATGTTAAAAAAAAAAAAAAGAGAAAAGAAAAACATCTGCTGTTGTTGATACTTTCTTCAGTGGTCCTTATTTCTAATCTGGTTTGAATGATAACTGGAAGGTGGATCTTAGGAACTGCCTACTATGGCTGTGTAGAGCTATATTTTAGAGACCTAAATATAGAAATATTTTAAATAGGATGTCATTTTGCATTCCCAGGTTCTCTGTGAATTGTTCCAGTCCTCTCCTCAGCGTGGGAACCTCCCAACCTCTGGAAATATTTCAGGATTTATTAGGAGGCTTTTTTTGCAACTGATGCTGGAGGATGAGAAAGTGACTTTGTTTCTTCAGTCCCCATGTCCAGTAAGAGTTTTTGATATCTGTATGGTGACCATGGATCAAATGTAGCCTAAAAAAAAAAATCTGTGTGTATTCAACTTTGAAAGGTCAGGCAGCAGCTTTTCCTACGATACACGTTTGGAAAGGAATGTTTTGGTGAATTGTAACTCAGCTTTTCAAAAGACAGTTTAAGGCACTGCTTTAAGTCAGAGCTATCTTACTGAAAACGTCATGATTCTGAAAGAATAGAAAGAATAGAAAACTGAAACCTTTTAATATTATCCTTAATCATTAGCAGCGAATCCTGATACAAGTTCTAGTCCATACACCAGTTTTTTATTATCAGTTTCACTGAGGAATTAGTTTTGAAGCTTCAAAACTGGCAGAGATCCTTTAACGTTAGCCACAACACCACAGATACATTTTTGAATGACAAATACTTGAACTGATTTGTAAAGCTAATGTATGCTTTTACATTTCTAAATGCTTCACCAGAACAGAGTTATAATCAATGACTGAACTGCTGTGCTGTCAGCTGAAGCCTGTGAATAAAAAAAACCTTCTGGAAAACGAGAAGTATTAAAAGATCTGATACTGCCAGACAAGGAAAAAAATATTTTCTACTTTGATTTCTGCTGTTCTTTCTGTATCTCAAAAGTAAAGTCCTACATGAAATACTACAGCAGGGAAACTTGATCAGGAAGTGTAAAATGAAAAAGGGACAGCAAATCAGTTTTTGTGCAAACACATTTGAATGTTTTTGTTTTAACCTGGCTCAGATGAATTGTTAGTATGGAGTTTGGCAACATGGAGGTAGCATCAATTTTCTAATAAGGCATTTTACATAGAACAGATTTTTGCAGAGAGTTACTGAGTAACTCTCTTAGTAAGTAAAAACAAAAACAAATTCTTGAAAATAAAGTTTTGAGGTAGTTCAGTTTCTTCTGTTAACAATACCAGGAAACAATTTGGCTGTTCTTACTGAGTAGAAGGAGGTTTCTCTTTTAACATCCAAAGAGAAGTCTTAGAAATAATATGAATGTGCAAAGCATATTTGTAGTATGTCCAACAACATAACCTTGAAAATATTGTATCCTCATTTTTATCTCTGAGGTTCCTACCAAAACTATATTTTATAAGCCAAATTCTCATTGTCATAAAGTGTTAAATTCATTTAAGAGTATTGCACAACACTAAATTGATTCTGTATATGAGTATTAGCAAATAGTTCTCCTGATGATGAGGGAAGGGAACAATAGCTCTCTTTGTAAAGAAAAGTCTGTAAACAGTTACTGCAAGAAAAGAACAATAAAAAAATACAATCAGAGCTTAGGCTAAAATATATTACTATATTTGAAATGTTTTAACTAGTAATGACTTAGATATATCATCTAGAATAAACTTTATGCTTGTCAGAGCACTAGAGAAATAACAACTTTCTCTATTACAATTATATTGTGATTTTTCCTAACTTAATTTCAGAAATTGTTGAAAGACTCTAACACTTAATTTTGTCTCATATACAGCTATTTAAAATATTTAATGATGATAATAAATATACTATATTGTTTCTTATGCTAAAAACATTCCAGGCTCTTTCAGCAAACTCTTTTGAGTTAAGAAATTATGTTTATCCAAATTTGATGCATTTTTACCGTAAACCTGTGACACTGAAGGATATGTAAGGTTTCTATTTCAGCTCACAGAAGACTTAATTTTATTTTGCTGAGGTGAGTTTATAAGAATTTAGTGTTTTAGCTTACTTCTGAATTTCAAATCATGTTAAAAGTTGACTTTTTTTTTTATTTCAGCTGTACAAAGGTAGAATTAATGCTACTAGTCATGTTATTCAACATCCAATGTATGGAGCTGGACACAAATTTCGTACTCTTCATTTGCCTGTCTCAACAACTCTAGCGGAAGTTCTTGATCGTGTGTCAGGCAAGTTTGCAATATTTCTTGTTTTATTTTTTAAGTAGTTTAAAAATGAAAAGGAAGCCTAAACTAAGTATTTCTTACATGTGTATTTGTAACGGTCTTAGGTATTTGCCAGATGTAACACAGAGGTCTCAATTGTAAGCTTTTGCAAATGCTTTGCATGTTCCACTTCCATCTTTTCCTTCCATAGGACTCAAATTCTGGTAACTTAGCTACCATTTTGATGGGGAAGGTTGGATTTTTGTTTTTGTTTTGTTTTTAAGTATTCATGTATGGTGTTGCAAATATAACTTGAGAGATTTAAGAATACAAGTGATACTGCAAATACTAGTCTTTAGAATGCCCTGTCTTTCACCCAGTCACTTAAATATTCCCAAATAATGGCACTTGAATATCCTGGAACTTAAAAGATTATCCCAAAATGAAGATGAAATGATGTTGCTATGAAAAGGACATTAATGAAAGATACATCTAATCTCTGTAGATACACATTTGTACATTATATAAAATTTTCAGTTTACTTACTAAATGGAGATTGAAAAGAATATCAAGAATTTCAAGGCATGAATTTATTTGAAATTTGAATAAAAATAAATAAGTAGTCACACTAGTTGAATATACATGGGGCAATGAATCTATAGGGGGCCCTGTTGACCAGGCCTCCGCATTCCATAATCAACTGTGAAGTGTGCACTTAGCTGCATACATGTCTGACTAGGTATGTATGTTCTTACACATGGTTATGTTCGTATATGTTTTTTTTAACTGCTCAGTGTAGGATCAAATTTAATTTCTGAAGCAGATCTCTGGAGTTCAGAGCAACTATGGCCTTTTTATGCCTGCTTAAAATCTTTATATTTAATTAATTAACAAATGCATTAGGGCAATAAATGTTACCTAATGAGCTGATAGAAGTACTGTAATGGTATTTGGCATTTCTAACACCAGATAAAACAACATTTACTTTGGGATGTTGATCAAAAATAGTGAAGTCTAGAAAAAATGCTTGAAGCTTATTTATCAGGGAATAATTTACTATTTCACATAGAAATCTATATTCACTTAGCATCCAGACATGATCGTGTGTGGATTGTTACCAAGGTCTCTAGTTCCTTGTGCTATTTACAGTCAGAATTGCTCTAATGGGGGAGACGGTCGTGCACATGAGGTACAGATCAGTTGTTGAGCAGTGACATAACCTGTACTGAATAGCTGCCTCGGTGGTGCATTGTGCTCAATTTGATAGCCAGTGCTAACAGGGACTGGGGAGGGGAATGTGATGATGTGACGTGCGGAAATGCACATAATTGAAATCGATCAAATGCTGACTGCTTAAGACGTCATAACTCTGCTTTATGCTACGGAATTGTTTCCTTTTAAATTGGAAAAATTAATTCTGGGAAAGTTCAGGTTCTTTTATGTTTTCCTCTCTCATCTGTTGTGATTTTTCTGATGGTATTAAGAGCTTTGTGGTTCTTACATGTCATTCAATGAAGTCCGTGGTTAGGATAGTAAAGGAGTTTTGAATATACAAGGAGTAAACTATGTGTTTAGGGTGATGGAGGGAGAGAAGGGATTGACTGGGGTGGAAAAGAAGAAAAGACTGCCACCTCTGTAACAATAGGAAGTCATGAAGATCCTGTGTTGGAAGCTTTCCCTTGGATTAATTTCTTTTTTTCTTTAACTATGCTACTAATGTTTTCTATTACATTAAGATCTCAAATTGATCATTTCATATGTTCTGCAAATATGAATCATAAGCACATTCATTTTGTACTTCTTTTCCCTGTCTTAAGAAAAAAGAAAGCATAGTATAAAATCATTGCTAAATCTGCTGCTCACATCCCTTCACCAGAAGAAGAAAATGTGCAGTGTCATGGTAGATAGGAATGCTTAGGATAAGTACCAGTTGTTTTGTATTCCATCCACCTTAGTTTTAATTTACTGGTTGTGACAAGTCAGGAAGACTGAACAACATCGGTGGATATTACTTGAATACTAAAAATACTGTTGCTTGAGCATCCTCAGTAGTTTAATTAACAAACTTTAAATCGTCTGTCAATAAATGGGCATTCAGTCCATGGGACCAAGCTAGAGCTACTCTGAAGTTTAAATAATACTAATGATTATTTTTTTAAAAGTCCATACCCAGTGTGAAATATGTATCCACAAATATATATATACACAGATGTATACATAAATAGACGAAAATTTAGTGTGAACGTTAAGTCCTCAGTAGTACAGCTTTACACTCTTATCTTCTCCAAAGCAATTGGAGAACGATTGGCAATTTTGATGCCAGTGTTGTAACTTACAAGGTGTAAAATAAACCACTGTTCTTCTAATCTCATTTTAGTTGGTTGCAGTTGTGTTTTAATGTACGTATACTTGACCTGTCATGTAGTAGTTTTAACAGTTTTAAATTGACTGAGGACTTTTTTTGGCAAGAGGAGGCCAGAATTACAATACTTTAATGTTTAGATATTTATAAGAACATTACTGCCCGAGATAGAAGTCTAAGCTGTGTAAACAGTTGAGAATAGTCATCTGAAGAGCCTAGAAACTGGTAACAAAATCAACTTGGTATCTTGAAATGTTTTTCTCTCCTGCTTTTCTTCTCATGTAGATACACCCAGCATCACAGCTAAGCTAATTAATGAACAGAAGGAAGATAAAGAAAAAAAGAACTATGAAGAAAAAGAAAAAGTTAAAGCAGAAAATGGATTCCAGGACAATTACAGTGTTGTTGTTGCTTCTGGTATGTTTTTTTCTTCCATCTTCTGAAAAAAAAGAATCTTTCTGACATTGTAAGTGAGGGAAAAATCGTATCTACCAAATAATTCATTTAATTACTGATGCTTAGAAAAAAATATAGTGCCCAGTTAATCTAAGTGGCTGCTAAGCAGCAAAGATGAGTTCCTGGCAGTAGAACTGCTGCCTTTACTGAATTATATACGTGGGCAAATTTGTACCTAAATGTGACTGTGGTATGTTGTGGATGCTGTGGCTAGTGTAGACACATACCTGGAGTATAGATTATATGGGAAGATATTAATATTTGTGTACTATTAATATTGGTTGGGTATTGATTCCTCAACCCTTCTGCAGTGCTTAGTGCATCGGAGTTTAACCACCTACTTCCGCAATATGTTTTGGAAATACAAGAATTCACGTACTTTGCATAACAACTGTGTTGAAAAACTCAGATGCTTAAGTCATATAAACACAAAACCATGTTATTCCACTTGGAAACCACAAATAAAGGGTCGTCTTCCAAAGCTTTCACCTTGTAAAAAATCACTTGAAGGTCCTTCTGAAATCACTCATATAAACCCTTCTCCAAAATTGCTATGGAGGTTATAGATTGAACACAGTAATCTCGCAGTGGTACAAGAAGATTACAGTTCAGGTGATGGCTATAGAGATAATTAGTCTTTCAGTTTGAAGTTTTGGTGTGTTTGGGAGATTATTAAACTTCAAACTACCCTTTTCCTGTCCAGCTTTCTGCCCTCGTTGAGCTTTCTTAATTTCATTTACACTTCGTGAAGCATGAAGAAGAGATGCTGATTTCCTTTGACTTCTGGCACCAATATTTCTTAAGCTTTTCCTTCCAGGATTTTAGATGTAGATATAATTCTAAATTCAACTGTTGAGTTAGGGAAGCAGTTTCATGGATCTAGGTATATATTTAAAACAATACAGCTGCTTGTTAATTGCAGTATCTTTATTTGGAGAGATTTTTACAGTAGGTGCCACTTAAACATAATAAACATGTTTTGATGAGATCTAAAACATTAAGAGATTTAAGTTAAGGGTTAAAACATGAATAAAGAATCTGGGAAGAAAAAAAAACATTTCAATATTGAAGATAAGGCATAACATAACCAGCTGTCTCATCCCACTTGTATCTCTGATCATACTGCTCGGTATAACCCATTCCCTGTTCAGAAAGAAACAGACTTCAGTTCTTCCTTCTTTTTGCTTGTATTTCTTCTGGTTAGGTAAAACAGCTTAAATGTAAATTTATTTAATTTGCATTTGGTTTTACCGCTTGTTCACGGAACCTTTTCTTCTTTTGTCTATAGCTTCTTATGTT
This sequence comes from Anser cygnoides, assembly GCF_040182565.1. Lineage (NCBI taxonomy): Eukaryota > Metazoa > Chordata > Aves > Anseriformes > Anatidae > Anser > Anser cygnoides. The sequence goes on along the minus strand of NC_089875.1, from coordinate 35,202,860 downwards.
TTCTGTTTTTGTACATTAGTCTCGTCAGAAAGTCTCACAGCCAGTGTTTAACTTGTTTCCTATTAGCAAAATTATTAGAGAGCAGAGATGTTATTTGCAGCCTGATCTTCCTGAGACAAGCTGTTTTAGTGGACTGAGACTGAGTATTATAGCTGCTCCTACTCATCAACTGAAACCAGAACGTATTACAACATTTCGGGTCATGGTGTTAGTTTGCCAGCTGCTCTCAGCAGATTATAATGCAGTAACTTTATGTGTCTTTGTATTTGGATCTGTTGACTTTCTTACTTGGTCTATTGCCTGTCTAGAAGGGTACATGATAGGAGTCCATTTTTGATGTACCTTGAGTCAGCTTTGGCTGTCTCAAAATATGGCAGTCTTGAAAGCTCAGTAAGCTTTCATGGACCTATTCTGCCTTTTAGTTTTCATGTGGTACTTACTAAAAAGGTTTTGACCAAGGCAACTTTAAAAGCATGTTCAAGGATGCCATTCTTCACTTGTGTTACTGCCAGTAATACAGCTGAAGTCACCTCGCAGGTGACAAGTCATAGGTCAGACAAATGTTTCTTATTTATAGGCTGTATGCTGAAATGTATGTCAATGTAGATTTTTTTTGCCTTAGGTTCTTTCAGTTAGAAAAACAACCTAGAAAAGTTTTACCATAGGGCCCATTGATAGATTATTTCTTAAACTCAGTTAAAGAGCAGAATCAGGGTAGTTGTTGCCTTCTTCTTTGGATGATATGATCTAGTACAGTTCCAGCTGGGTTTATGTTTGGAGCTTAGGAGGACATGCAGCCTTACAACTGTAAAAATACTGGGATTAGATCCAAATATTTTTTATATATGAATGCTGTTCTGATATTTAATTTGTTGGTACTGAAAAATTTAACTTTTTTTTTGCTGGAATGGAAGGCATTGAGTGCATTGCAGCTGGCTAGCTGAAGTTATTAAATACCATAATAACTTCAAGTTTTATTTTTTTTTATCTCTGTACTAGGTTTGAAATCTCAGTCAAAAAGAGCTGTTTCATCCACCCCTCCACGTCCACCATCAAGACGAGGAAGAGTGATTGCAGATAAAGTGGGTACCTCTTCCTCAGGAGGAGAATCTTCCAGCAAGACTATTAGTGTTCCAGTTTTCCATCTATACCATAAACTTCTACCAGGTGACTTTAATAACTCTTTTTCAACTTCAAAAAATGGTCTTTTTCAGTGGCTGATACATCGTTAGAAAGTAGATATAATGGTGATGTACATCTTTTATCTTTTTATTTGGTCTCTTGTGGTGTGGAGCACTTCTGGGTTGGTAACAGGATGTGGAGCATTATGTAGCTTGAAACAGTTATAAAACAGTTATAACTGTAAAGTATAACAGTTACACTGTTCTGTTCTTCTTTGAAGTTTAGTGCCTAAACTTTATTTAGTTCCTAAATAAAATCTTAAAAACATTTCTACATTCACTTAGTAGTACGGAGGTTAGTTTTTTTGTAAGCCAACATGCATTTTCTTTGACCCGCAGGGCAATGTTAAACTGGCATTTGTGCCCTGTGATTTAATGTTCTGAGTGGGCAGCTAACTGGCATCCCTCTCTAGAGGGCTGAATTGCCCCTTCAGGAATATTTCTGAATTCCATAACATTTGCATTTTCAAAAACAGCATGTCTTAAGTAGTCAGTCGTGTTTTATGTATAGCAGATATGTAATCACATTTTATCAGCTATCTGGATAAAGCTGGTGGTACATATGTGTTTGAGGGCATATAGGAGAAAGATTGGGGACTGGAATTCTTAACCTTAGATCAGTGATAAAGGACAGGAACATGCATAAAATACTTGAATATTGTGCAGAAGAGATCCTTATCTACTTTATGCTATAAAAACAAGGAAGCAGCTAATAGAATTAAGAATTAGTAAATCTCTAATCAAAGTTGTTTTGCCCTCAGTGCCCGTTTCAATATCTAGCTGGTAAAAGTTGACTGTCTACTAATGGTGCTGTAGACCATTCTGTATTAGTGTATGGTCTCATTGTTCATATATCTTGTGCAAGTGCCAATTGTCACCAAAAAAAACCCACCAGAATCACTGATGGAAAAAGGCAGAAAACTTACTTCACTTAGATGATGTAGTAATATAAACATTAGCAGAATAAAAACACTTCTAGTTTTCATTTCTTAAGGCACCATCCTCCACTGAAGAAACAGATTGCTACTAAAGGCCTTCCTGGGATTTGTGCTGCTTGATCAAGTACAGTCAAGATGAAATGAGTGTGCTAAGTGTATTAACTGATCCAATTCTAAAACATTTCCCTTTACATATAAAGTCTACTAATTATTAGGAAAAAAAAATTGTTCTTACTTGAGAATAGCTTGTAATTTTAATGAAGAACATACTCTTCATAAACAGAGTGGCCAAAGTCCCCATTTCAGTAATCAGTTTGGGCTGTAGTTGCATGTGCATTTCAAGTCTACAGGGCTGCTGAAAAAAGTATTCCTTGAACTGCCATTCGTTTTCTCTTGTATTGTGTCTTGAGATTAGTGTAGTGAGCTTAGGCTTGGGACTGATAGGACTGAAAAAAGAACTGTGGTTTTGTTTGTTTTCCACTGTCTTCCACTTCAGTCTTTTTACCTTGTGGTTGCTTACTTTTATGCCACCATAATTCAAGGGGTGGGATTTAATAGTGGGAGGCAGGCAGTACCTGTTTAAAATGCACATCAAATTACAGCCTTAGCCATTTGTTAAATATACCAAGTGGTTGGGCTGTCAGCACAGAGCTGCTGAAGGTAATGTTGGCATAGTTCTCTGATTCTCTGTTCCAAACTGATGGGGCCCCTTTTCCCAAGAGGACAAATATTAAAAGTCAGGCCTTGGTTTAGAGCCAGATAATTTTTACTCTCCTTGGCATTGTGGTACACGTAACGAACAGCACCTGGACATGTATGTTAAAATAACCCAATCATAATTTTCAGCTCTGACTCAATGCCATTGTTGTTTAGGCCAGCCGTTACCAGCTGAAATGACACTTGCCCAGCTTCTGACTCTCCTGTATGACCGTAAACTCCCTCAAGGATACCGATCAATAGACTTGACAGTTAAGCTTGGTTCCAAAGTCATCTCAGATCCAAGCTTATCAAAAACAGACTCATTTAAACGTCTTCACACAGAAAAAGGTGAGGTTTTTTTTCATTCTGGTTGTTCATTTGGTGTTGTACTTTTTTGGTTTCTTTGTTTTTAAAATGCTTTTATTTTGAACAAAATGGATTTAATTGTTTTGGTAAGGAACAAGAGTTATCTTTATTCTCTTGCATGTAGTTCCTGAGCACTACGAGACAAGTGCTAAACTTTGTGGTAAATAGCAGATGTACTTCTTGTCTTCAGACTGAATACGTAAGGTTTACCAGTATGGTTGTTCTGGTTTCACTTTCCTTTCTTTGCTGTATTGTTGTGTATGATGTGATTATATGATTGTGTTAGGTACCATGCGTTTTATTTCTTGACGTGTATGCCAGTTATCGTTAGTACCTGTTTGTGCTAATAACCAGGGCAGATTAAGTAATGCAAGATCTGTTTGAAACCATATCAGTTATAGGATGAAGAATTATTGATGAGCATTTTGGAGGAAAAAAATGAGCAATTTATGTAAGGTGGTCTTTTTCAGCTATAAACTCTTTATGAGATATTAACATACTCTTATCTCCTAGATGAAAGACATTATTAAAAAAAAAAAGTGTTGTCATACTTCTAATGTTAACAAAATTTGAAAGGCATAGGTAGAATTCTAATAATTAACATTTAAACTTGTATAAATGATCCACAATTCTGGCATGGATTTGCAATTATTGCTAAAAAGTACTCATATTTTTATTTTTTTTATATTCTTGTACTTATTCATTTCAGGTTCTTGACTCAGATTTTGCTGAAAAAGGAAATGCTACTTTTGAAGTACACTTTTAAGTGAGGAAGAAGAAACAAGTACCACGTTGATGACAATGTACTAATTTCTTTTATGCCTTTGTTTTTTGTAGATCATGCAGATTTACTGGGACCTTGCCCTGAAGATGAAGCAATCAGTCCTGGGGATGAGTGTATGGATGCAGTGCTAGATGAATCACTTCTTGAAACATGTCCCATTCAGTCTCCGCTGCAAGTTTTTGCAGGAATGGGTGGATTGGCCCTCATTGCAGAGAGACTCCCTATGCTTTATCCTGATGTAATTCAACAAGTGAGTGAAAAAATCAGCAGAGAAAAACATGCTAACACTTTTTTTGTTTATTTAAGGACAACATTTTCTCCGTATTTCTGTATGGTTCAGTTTGACATCTCAGTCATATGGGGAAGCTGCTTTAAAATAGGCACATGCATGACTCCACAGCAGTCCAGCTATACATGCAGCTTCCCTATACTTGTTAGTTTGCTTGAGTAGCCATGTCCCTGTGAAACAAAAGCAGGAATTCAGTGTTGCTTCTTGCTTTGCTTCTGTTAATTCCTAAAATATTTTGGAGGATAGTAGAGCACAGAGTTACTGATAAAGCCATACTTGCTTATCATTCAATTGTTCATGTAAATGTTCTCTTTCTGTTTTTTTTGTGGTTAAGTGAAATGCAGTTCTTGGTGTGGATTATACAATTTTTAGTTTTATGTATTATAATCATAAATAACCTTGCAATCTGAATTAACTTTATTATAATAAATAGTATGTAAATTTTATAGTAAATATATGCTAATTTACTTATATATTTGACTGTAATCATACACAGAATTTCTGTAGAGGTGCTGCTAGGCTTTTCAGAAGTGTCAGCAGTGCCATTAGTGTGGAATGACTCCTTTGGCTGCTCTCATAGGTACAAAAGTAATTGTTATGAAAAATGGAAACAATAAGCCACAAGTTATTCAAAATCTAGTTGTCTGTGTTTTTGAAATTTTTTGGTTGTTACTCCTAATAAGAAAGATGGTGAATATTTATTCCTTTTGAAATGGAGTTAATCATGAATGAAGGGTGCTATTCGGTACCCTGACTGCAAAACTATGACAGGAATGGGAACCCTGTCATGAGACCAGATAATGAGTATGAATCCTTTGTAAATAGCAATGCAATTCAGGAAAAGCACGCTAAATATTGATGGCATGTAATGTGAGAGGACAGTTATTCCACAGATCTTTTAGAGGTCACATATTAAGCCTGTGCAAGACCTAAAAGTTGAGGAAATGTGTTCACATAAGCAACTACTGTATTTTGAAATGCAGTGAAATAGCAGGTAGTCTGTATTGAAAAACACTGATTCCTGGAATTCTGCAACAGATGAAAATCAGCTTATGACCATAAGAAATTTGAACACTTTTTTTTCCTTCTTTTTCTGTTGTCCCGGAAAGTTATTTTCTTTAAAAAAAAAAAAAAAAACAATGATGATGATAATTTGAATGTTTGGATTCACATATTGAATAAGAATTCTGTGATCTATAAAAACAAATTAAGTATGGTAATGCTAAATAGAAGATTCAGGGTTAAAACTAATGAGTTCTCCAGACTCTTTATTCCATAATTTTTATCATATCTTTAAATCACTGATACTTGCCATTCTGCAAATGCTATATTCTAAGATTTTCCCAATTGTTCTCTTAATGTGTAGATAATTAGAATCAATACAGACAGACATAATTTTGACTTCTAATTAGGAATTCAGCATTCTGAATAAATTCTGCAAGGGCTTTTCAGATGAATTTTTTCCGATTTAGATCATTTTGGTGATAAATACCAACATTTTAAATATGATTCTATCAGTTGATCTGAGTGTCATAAAAGCCTGAAGCTGCTGTGATGTTTACTCATGAGAGGGACCTAAGTGTATCCATTGGTTTTATGTGGCAATGTTTTGGTATCTGGAGTGCATGACTGTTTGTTGGGGAACTGTATAAATGTTATCCCCTGTAAACGCTAATACCCATCATAATGCCTGGCTGCTTAATCACCCGTGCAGTGTTAGTTCATAAAACAGAACTACAGACTAGTGCATTAGAGCATAATTGTAATAAAACCCACCAAATCAATCAAAAGCCTGAAAGGAACATGCGAGTTCCTACAAGGCTGCTAAGATATCCAAATTTCTCCTCAGTTGGTAAAGCAGTTAGGATTAGTTGCTCTTCTTTTAGAGTATGTAATTAAAATTAACCATTTCTTATTTACATTTTTAAGTGTCCAAAATAAATGGTCCATTTCTTATTTAACAGACTGATAGGTAAAATAGTCTTCGGTATCAATTATTTGGTGTAGTTTGTCTCCTGTGCATCTAGGTTTTAAATAACATGTTTCAACTGAGGATTTTAGGTCGACAAAATATAGTTGCTTGTGTATGTAGATGGGACTTAGTAGAACTGTTTTGAAAATGCAACAAGTATGTCCTTATTAACTATTTAGCCTGGTCCCTCTCTCTGTAAACTGTAGTGTATTTAATGTGATTTTTAATGGTGTCCTTTATTAAGATTTCAAGATCCTAATTTTAATAATTTTTTGCATAGGTGATTAACTGAACGACTACCAATTTTTTTTTGTTGTTGTTCTTTAAGGTGAGCACTCCAGTAGTTACATCAACCACACAGGAAAAGCAGAAGGACAGTGATCAGTTTGAATGGGTTACCATTGAACAATCAGGGGAACTGGTGTATGAAGCACCAGAAACAATTGCTGCAGAACCTCCACCGATCAAGTCAACAGTTCAGACTATGTCTCCCATACCCGCTCATTCTTTGGCTGCCTTTGGTTTATTCCTTCGTCTCCCGGGCTATGCTGAGGTGCTACTAAAAGAACGGAAACATGCTCAGTGTCTGTTGAGATTGGTGTTGGGAGTTACAGATGATGGTGAAGGAAGTATGTGCTGCAATTACTATGTTTTGTTTTTTTTTGTAGACCACAGCTAGATTGTTTTACTTAAAATTATTTATATTGTAATACTTTTAGCAGGAAGTTAGAATTGGTTTGTGCAATTTGTAAAGAACTGTGTTGTTAGCATCTTTGATAATCACTTTTATCTAAATATGAAGTTCTTCCTGGTGAGGTTTTGTTGCAATCATCAGTATTCATATGTTTACATCTAGATGTCAGAGTAATTGTAAAATAACTGCTGATCAGACTTACAGGTGATCCTGTCAAGATGCCAGTGCACTCAGACAGAACGGTTGGAGTAGCAGGATATGCTCAATTAATTGAGCGAATGTGTATTTCTGCAACCAAATGCAGAGTAACACGGATCGGAGCATAGCTACAGCAAATGTAAAATAAACTGTTGGAGCTGATTTAGAAAAGGAGAGGAAGATCTAGATTATTAGCTGAGCAGGAGCTTTACTGTAATGGTGTGAGTTCAGAAGGATAAAGGGAGTATTCTTGGATGAATGAACAGATGAGCGGAGACAAGGTTATTTTTATAGTCAGTCTTTGGAACCTGGAATAATGCATATAGTTCTAAGATTTGTATTTCTTAGTGTTTTGGAAAACTAAAGCATTTGCAAAAAATGCTTTAGTGCTTTCAGACGTCTCCTTTCATTATGACTTTAAAAACAATGCTGTTTTTCCATACAGCAACCAACTGGAGTTAATCTCTACTCAGCAAGAGTCTTTTTTACTGTCCCTTCTATTCATCTTTTTATTTCTCCTGTATTTTGGTACAGGACAGTAGACTGCATAACAAACATACAGTCTTGTTGCTTACTCCCACCTAATTTGAATAGTAATTAGTTAACGGACTGTGTACGTTCACTCAGATTACGATGTCCGTGAGTGATTTGCTTTTACAAACATATTTATATGTATTTTATAAACATACAAAGAGGCTAACGCAAACCCTTACTTTTTAGGTTGCTTTTCTTTCTTCTTGTGTGCATCCACTGTTGCCATTGGAATACATTTCCAGAACATCATTTTTGTGATTGGTGTGGCCTGTCTTTAATTTTCAGGCTAAAATTACTCATATGCAATTTGTGCCCAGTTATCATTATGCCAGCATTGTTCTTCGTTGTGAATAGCTATTCCTTTTTTGCATTTGTTGACAGGAATTGTATTCTCTCTTAGGCTTTATTTTTGCTGGACTAAATAGTCAATTTCTCCATTTGCTAAGCCAAAAGTGTGAATTCAGCTCTTTATCAAATGTGGAATAAATTGTAAACAGTTGTCCACATTAATTCTTTGTATAAAGTATTATTGTTTTCCTTTTCTGTAAGAAATGCATCTTTTCATACACCTAGAATCTTTTCTTTCTCATGCAATACAAAGAATACAAATTAATACAAATACAAATTCTGCACTTAAAAATTCATGGTTTATCGGTTAAATACTGATACAATCATCTGTGAAGGTAAATTATTGGGCAGATGTTTAGATTTTTTTTTTGTCATTTGGCTACACCTTCAGTTGTGGAACACTATAAGATCAGTGTTTTTTCCGGAGTTATTCAGTTTTATTTATGAAGATCCAAGTCAAAAGACACCTTGCTTTCTTCTTGTTATTTTCTTTACAAAGAGTATCAAATGGACACAAATTAACTGTTGTGTCAAGACTGAGAGAGAAAATAATATAAGTATATTTATATATATTTTATATATTTATATATATATATTAATATTTATATATATTTTAAGTATATTTAAGTATTTAAGTATATTTAAAATAAGAAGCAAACTTCTGAACAGAGTTGGCTATTTGGAAGTACTTTCAGTGTTTAGATATCTTCATTTAGATACACACTGTAGAGGGAATGTGAAGTGCATTATTAAACACAGAAAAGACTGAGACACCTTCCTAAATGTCTGTGTGTTGCATTAGTAGGTCACTCCATTAACTTGGTAACTCCAATAACTTGGCTTTTAAAAGAAGTAATTTTTGCTCATAATACATAAGGGTTATGTTTTTTAAATAGTTCTACTACAAAATCCAAACATGCATCTCATCTAATTAAAATTATGTCAGTATTTCACGATGCGTTTGACTTGAGTCACATCACACTTGGATTGTGCCAGTAGTTTCATTCACAATTTGGTTACATGAATATAAAAAAATAAATTCCCACATCATGAGAAACTACAGCTCCTTGTCAGCTGAACTGCTGTTCGTTGATCATATGCATTCCTTAGCTTGCTGTAGCTGCAAGTCAAAAGAAAAAAATAGTCTGAGCCACCTTTATTCTCTTCATTCAGAAATACAACCTGCAGTGTAGTTAAATGCAAAAGAACACTTGTGATTATTAACAAATTTTGTTTTCTTTTTCTCCCTGGAAATGGTGAATCAAATTCTGTAACTTGTTTTTAATCAATTCCATAAAGGAAATAAACATTCTTTCTTCTATACTCTTCTCGTCTTGAAAAGCTGTTGGTAAGAGAAACCTAATATTAGATAGCCTTACTATAGCTAAGTGCTTAAGTCCTTAGTATTTTTCCATGTTTTATTCCATAAACCATTCCATAGATTAAAAGACTATGTTGAACTATTGAAAGAAAATGTGATTTTGATTATTTTCTTCTTCAATCTAGGTCATATCCTGCAGTCTCCTTCAGCAAATGTGCTTCCAACCCTGCCCTTCCATGTGTTGCGCAGTTTGTTCAGCACTACACCATTGACTACTGACGATGGAGTGCTGCTTAGGCGGATGGCACTGGAAATTGGGGCTATACATCTTATCCTTGCTTGTCTTTCTGCTCTAAGCCATCATGCCCCAAGAGTTCCCAACGCTAGTCCCAACCAGGCAGAGGTAAGTTTAATAGCAGAACAACTGCCACTGAGAAGCAGGAAAAGTTTTTGCCATAATAAAGAAAATAATCTCAGTGCTTTCATTGAAATCTAATTTCTGTGTAGCTGGCATTTGACTGAAGAACAAAAATAATTAGTAAGTACTTGATTAAGTAATCGTTCTTGCGTGTTGCAGATAAACATAGTAATCATGAAATTTAAGCAACAAAGACGTGTCACTAGGCATTAAGGTGTAATCCGTTTCTTTCTCAGGATCTTCTTTTTCAGTACATGAGAGGCATAATACTCAATGGATGGTTGTTCTTTCTTTTTTAAATTCTCATTAGATAGCATGACCTCATTACCTTATTTAGCATTCATCATCTAAACTCTACTGACTGCAAATTATTTCCTCTTAAATGCTTCACAAACATAAATGAGTTGTGAAAATTAACGAATTAATGCAGTGATTTTTTTCATTCCCTTTTTAAAGACAAAAATTTTCCAGTGTTCAAGATCCCATGTGAATCTCAAATTCTTTTTTTTCAGTATACTTACTGTTTCGTACTACCCTCTATTCAGAACATGTATCCCCAATTTTTTTAGGATTATGAGTTGCCATTTCTGCACAACAGACTGATTGTCTCAAAATGTGTTTGAAAAACAATAATGACTTGCCCTCTCTTATAATTTTGTGGCAGAGGCTTGCACAAATGTTCTGGTGGATAAATATGTATTGGTAAGCAGCTGCGAAATATAGAATTGTCCATATTTTAGTAGCTTCTGATACTGATGAGGAGTTGAGCAAAGAAGAGATGAAACTATATAATTCACTTCAATGGCTAGTCAGTTTTGAAGGGGAACTGAGATACTCTGGTCCTAATTGGGTATCAGGCTGCTGGCATAGTAATGCCATAAGATAATTGGGCTTTTGGAGGGAAAGGGCAAACATTAATTCTTGTCTCTGCTTCAGTACTACCATGACCCCTGAAAATGTTTGCTTCACGTAATTCATAGCTATCAGAAACTAGATATACGTCAGGCCTGCACCAAAGCTTCTAGCTCTGCAGCAGGGCTTTCCCTTAAGTGCTTTAAGTCAGTGCTCATGACATCCTCTTAAGTGTTAAAGGCACAGGGTGTTTATGAGTGGTGATGTCTACAGGAGACAGCTGTTTCATCATCAAGATGCATTATATTCTCAATGCAAAAGTTAGATGGTGATTCTGGAGTACTATCAGTAGGATACTTCACAGGTGATAACGTTTTCCTTCAAATATAATCTCTAACAAAATCCCTAAAGAAGATCTGGACAGAAATTGAAACTGTTCAGAGCTGTAAATTAAATAATACAAATTAAAGTTGGGCACTTACTCACATGATCTAGCTTCCAGTAGGGCTAATTGTCACTGAGTAGCTATAATGAAAGTAGCAAACACTCATGGCTCTGGAAAATGCATTCACTTGTTCAGTGTTCTAATTAAATAATTAGGATAGCACTAGTTTAAAAAATGCTCATTGGAGTTTTTTATGCATCATTTTCATCAAAGGTCTGGTAAATTTTCAAAATTACCATTAAGTACTTCAATAGTTTTATAAGAGCTAAGAAATTCAGTATTGAAGTTATGTTAGTAAAATGCAGTGACGCAGACCATTGGAATAAATAACTTGTACCTCTTTCTATTTTGGTACATTTATTCAAAATCAGCACATGCTTGAGTATCCTAGCGTTTCAGTTGTGTACTTTCAGTGACATTTCTCCTTCCATCCCTCCTCCTAATTATGTTATTAAATTTGACTAGCTGTTAAACAGTAATAATTAGAGAGCTGTATTGTTTAGCATAATATTGATGAAGTAGCATTTTGATATCTTTCATCATTTAAACAGTAACAATAGTTTAAAAGAGAACAAAAATCGGCTTGTACTAGTAGTCAAATTAAAGAGCTACTTGGAACAATTTATCACTGACTTGTACTGGGTTTTTATGGCAGGGGGGTTTCTAGCTAAAGCTTTGAGTTCCCCTCAATCCTGATATCTATATTAAGTTTATAAATCGGGATTACGTTGTTTTGCAGAACAAAGGCTTTTTAAAGAATGAAAAGATGAAAAATATAAAATTACTATGACTTTATTTTCTGTAACTTAGCCACAGGTGTCAAGTACACACAACAGTGCATCAACAGAAGAACAGCAGTTGTACTGGGCTAAGGGTACAGGCTTTGGAACAGGCTCCACAGCTTCAGGATGGGATGTTGAGCAAGCTTTGACTAAGCAAAGGCTAGAAGAAGAGCATGTGACCTGCCTTCTACAGGTGCGTAATAATGAAATGTTGTTTAATGATAAGTAGTTGAAACATTAGGGCCTAGATAACAAAAACAGAGCTTGTATTTTTTTGCAGTCATGTAGTACAGTAATTATGGTATTTTTTTGGGGAAAAAAAAAAGCTTACTGCTTCCTGTCTAAATGAAAAAATATAGGGATTGTACTTGAGGCTGTTTTCAAACTTCACTAGACTGCTGCATAAAAAGGACCCAAGTGGGCAAGCCTAGGTGACAGTTCTGAATAGACTATGAACAAAGAAACATGCCAGTAGTTCCCCGGAGGTGTCATACATCTCTGTAGACATAGCAGCATTCAGTCAAAAGTAAAGGCTGTCTGTTGGGGAAGGAGGATGTGGGAATAGACATTTTGTGTGTCAAAATAATCTTACCTATTCATTTCTCACTTAGTGTTGCTCTGTTTTAATAAAGCATCCAAAGCGGTTACTGAAGTGTTCATGAATGTCTTGTATGCCAATGTGACAAAATCTCACTCAGACATACTATCAAATCCTGGTAACATCACTTAAATGGCAATATTAAATCACCAATGAACAACTGGACCTTAATAAAACTCTGATGCCTTTCAAATGCATTATATTAAGGACAAAAAAATCCTGTTCAGTTAGGCCTTTAAGTCCAGTTGTGAAATGTAACCAATCTGTTACCTTAGGTCAGTGCAGGGAAAATTAGATTCTTTCTAGTCATCAAAAATTTCATTCACAGAACTGTCAGCTCAAATGCATTAGCTAACCTCACCACTGGGGTAGTGCACAAACGGGATGAAATTCTGAAAACATCCATGCCCTGAGTGATGAAGATATCATTTTGATCTAATCAGTTATTTCAGTCACTGTAGATCATAAGGCACAAGCATCATGTCCCCTTACAAAAGCAAAATGAATAAAATCTGAAACAGTTCTCCTAAGCACAAAAAAGGAGAAAGCACCTGAATTACTCTTGACGAAGCTTCCAGGCAGTATTCTGCATTATGCCGTGCAGAGGTTTAGCTATAACTGTCAAAAGTCATGAGGAAAGGAGGCATTCGCTTTGAGCAGTCAGCAGTTGGAGGAGAAAGTAGAAAACCCTTCAGCATTTTGCTGAAGATGTGTGTCAGTTTTACAGCAGACTTTCCCTGATCACTTTTCTGGAAAGATTCTTTAGGAAAATTTTGTATGAAGTGCTGGTAAAATAAGATGGTACAGCAAAAGATGATGGCTAATGGGGTTAGAGCAAAGGAGAAGGAAAGAAAGAAAAGACTAAAATGGTGAATTTAGCCCCTGAGATTCCAAGTCAAGTTACTTAATTTGAGGGAACAACCGCACAAATCAGACAGTTGGAAGTACGTTGGGTTGTGTATGCTGTGACACACAGTCAGGGCCTGTGAACTCGGCCGGAGCCGCCACTGGGAGGTGCATGAGGTGGCTTCCCGCCTTTCCTGAGGGGAGGGCAACTCCTTGTTTACTGAAGCACAAGCATGCACACAAACAGTTCTTCAGAGTCTGTGTCATGCTCACTCTAAACTGTTGTCTCATCTGAAGTCCTGTCCAAAAGTAAGTTATAAATCGTTTTTAAAACATTTACATTTAATTTTTTATTCTATTGGCTGTTCTAGAGGTAATGACAACACCTGCATATCTCAGTAGTGACCTGGTAATCTTCAGACTCGAGTAACTCTAGCAGTTTATTCAAAATTCATGTTAGTTGATCCTCTTGAAGTAATTCAGAATTAAAATAGGTATTTAATTTTATCATATCCCCAAAATTGTAATCGTAATCTAGTAACTAAATAAAATTCCTTCTGAGACATCTTTGGGACTACTGAAATAAACACCAGTAATGAGTTAGCAAAATAGCTTGTGAGGTATTACTGGAATTTTTCTGAAGGAAGGAAAGACAGAGTTCTTTTGCCTAAAATGAATCTGTTATGATTAAATACTTTTCTGTATTTCAGGTTCTTGCCAGTTACATAAATCCTGCAGGGAGTACATCGAATGGAGAGACCCAAAGTAGCCATGAAGGTAGAGGACAGAACAGCAGCGCTCTCCCGTCCGTTCTCCTGGAGCTACTCAGTCAGTCTTGCCTCATTCCAGCAATGTCGTCGTACCTCCGCAACGATTCAGGTAACATGCCATTCTCTCCTTCCAAATCAAAGATATCTTATGTCTGTCAAATAAGCGTGATAAGAAAACAGTGCCGTTTATATGAACAGCAGATAGCTCTGGCTGGTTTCAGTATGTTTGCCACTTTAGAACTGTACTAATGGAACATTCACTTCAACCTTAGATAAGAAAACTGTTCACAATCGTTCGTAGAAATATTCATTTGTTCTAAATGCCTACACTTGGTTGGTTTAGTATCTTTAAATTAGAAATTCGATTCTTAAACTGTTGAAATTTGAATTTTTGTTCAGATGCTTTGTGTAAAGATGGATTTAATCCATGAATAGTAGAGGCTGTTGTTCCAAATCTGAATAATTTGGTTTTGGACCTTATTTTGCCTCCCCTGTTGTTGAAGCAACTGACAGACATATTGTCACATTATTGCAGTTCTTTTGGATTATTGTGTGGTGAGATTAATTTCTTGAAACAATGTCATAGGTTCTTGGTGAATTACATGGTATGTTTCCTCTCCAGAGGTAAAAGAGAAATCTGTGTCTTAAGTGGCCACAAAACTACACAGAACTAAAACAAGCGTGTGGCTCTTTTAATCTGTGGTAACTAGGGCGTTACATAATCTTGTTATGATGGAGTAGAAGTAGTTCAAAAAGTCTGCTGGGGTCTTAAAGTAAAAATAAAAACACAAAGATATTTTACTTGCCAGTTCATGGTTTGACACATCTCCCTGATTTTGTGATGAATCTGTCGGTTCTGTTTTGCACGTATTACAGTGAGGAAAATGAACTACATAGCTTATACACCAGGCTCATTATTGCAAATGAAAATCTAATGTAAAACAGTAAAATAAATGATAAAGTGAAACAATAAAGAAAAGTAATCTTTTTCACAGACATTCGTAAAATCGTCTGTTGTTGAGGTAGAAATGAAAAGTCATAGAAAGACCTAGCAGAAATACTCTGTTATCTAAAGGATGAAACCGTTGGTTCAGAGTTGTAGATGAATCACAGCTGTTGAAATTGGTTTTTGCTGTTTTCAATAGAAAAATGTGTCTGTATAAGTCACCTTTAACTGGGGAAGATACTGATAGAAGAGATGAGATATGTGGTTAGTAGAGAGAAGTTGGGACTAGTTCAGCTTTCAGAGACAGTTTGTTTTCCCAAAGCACAAAGAAAAGGAACAGGCTCAGTGAGAAATGTTTGTTTTCAATGTTTTCTTTTATTGGACTACTGCTATGGTGGCTGTCAGGATATTCCAATGTTATGGCTGTGAATTAACAATTAGTACAGAGGGAACAACGTAGATGCTTCTTGCGTTTTCATAAATGGATGTGTAGCTCTTAAAGTGGCAGCTAAGCTAATGTTAGAGCAAATCAAAACCTTTCTCTTTAGAGAAACGCCATTACCTACTATAGTTCCAAATTTGCAAAGGCTGAGATTATTTCTATTGGAATTTAGAACTGTAAAATCTCAAGGTTTGCATCTTAATGCATTGATCCAAGCAATATAGTCTTGAAAGCTTCCTGCTGTATTTGATCAACATTCTCTACCTAAAACTATAATTATCAATGTTCTTCTAGATTTAAAAAAAAAAAAAAAAAGTTTTGCAGGCTTGTATCAGTCAAGCTTGTCTTTGAAAGCATAATAGGATACCAGTAGGAGAGGGAAATGGGGAAGTAGGTACGACTTCTGGAAAGAATGCCTTCTCATCATGAATGTTTGAGTCAGATGCATTTAGTTTGAAAGTAGCCCCTGAAAATGGTTTGTCTCAGTGATAGCCAGGCGTAATTCCAATGCCGTAATTGCTGTTTAGTTCAAAAGCAGACAGTTCTCACATTCAGTGTGAGTTGCAGGTGATGCTGGGGTTCTAGATGTCAATAGCAGGGTGTTGGGAAATTTAGCTGACAGAGAGAGCCTGGCTGTTGCAAGAGACATGGAACTTGAGAAGCTCTGGAGCAGTGTTAAGCTCTGGTGCAATGTCCCTGAGACTGAAAAATTACCTTAACTAATGTATTTATAGCTGAAACATTGGAAATGTGGAAGTTTTGACTTGTTTTTAATTACATCTTGAAGGCTAGTGTGATGTATTAGAACAGATTTGAGTCATTTGTGTTAGGTTGAAATTAAATCAAAAGGTCTTCTCCAGCTTGAATTCTTAGCTATTCTCTAATGGAGATAGGGCTGAATGCCTACCAAGTAGGAGTAGAAAAGGAAATAGTGTTAGTAAAGCTCATGAACGTGGCCTTCCAGTTTTCAGACCAGTGTACCTTCTGCTATCAACTGTACTTTCATGTGGAAAAAGCAGGTAACTGTATTTTTCTTGTAACTTGCTGGACTGAGAAATTAGGACACTGCACGCAGAATGCTAATGGAGTGTTCCCGGGTTCTGGCACCCCATCAGGAACAGGCTGTGCTGAGGAAACTGCTGACAGAAAATAGCAATTTTCAGCAACTCTGTAACTTTCTGAGACTTGAATGGATGCTTGTGGGACCAGTTAAAGGTTACCCTTATGCTGGAGGTATGCTTTTGGTAGATTTTGTTTTGCTGGAGATCATTGAAATAACGGTGATCTTCACATATACCTCTCCATATGCATAAAATTATGTGGGGAACTTTTTTGTATAAAGAAATATATGCAATGAAGAGTCTGGGTTTGCTGTGTCCCTTTATTGCACAGTAGGCTGATAGCACCATCCTGATACAACATTGTAAGTATTTTGGTATTGATGATAATTTTGTAGCGTGTTCACACATGTTCAGCTAGCTACAGGTATGCTACATCCTGCTTGCAAAGTTGTTTTGGCAAAATTCTTGAACAGGTCCAGTATCAGTAGTATATAAAATTAGCCTTTGATATGCTTAGAAATTTATCTAGGGGTTTTTACTGCTTTAAATATGTTTTGCCATCCCTGCTCAATTTGTCCAAAACATACAGATAACAATTGGACTAGATTTTTATCTAGAGCAATCTAGATAACAGGAATATTAATCAGATGAAGAGTGCTTGCGTATCATCTAATCACTTAGAAACCTCACCTTGAAGCAG
This sequence comes from Anser cygnoides, assembly GCF_040182565.1. NCBI lineage: Eukaryota > Metazoa > Chordata > Aves > Anseriformes > Anatidae > Anser > Anser cygnoides. Next base: position 35,185,676 of record NC_089875.1, on the reverse strand, counting down.
ATCTTTGCAAACCAGATTGCTCTGTCACATTCTGCGGCTTCATCTACATCAGAGTAAGGTGATTGTGAAGTCCTTGAAAACTGTGAACTGACCACTTGCATTAATTTCCATAATTGCTTTTTTTCTTGCCCAGAAGGAAGGTTTATCTGTCTATGAAGGACTTTTCCGTATTGCACAAGACAGATCATAGCAATAGTCACAAGGAAGAATATCTGCTGTGATCCTCACCCTGTTTCTTGAACATTTTTTCCTTTGTGTCATATCTTATGGCATTATTGGGGTCTTTGATATCTTCCATTTCATAAATGAAAACAAGTTTGTCACTGTAGCATGGCAAGATTTTTCTTACTACACTTGTGTGCATTCCTAAAGACTTAATTCATGTTTACATTTGTAAAATTGATGTAATTCTGAACTTCTGTGTCACGGAACATCTAGCATGTATTCATTACTGAGCATTTATGCACATTTCGCACCCAAAGCTATCATGCAAAAACCTTTTCACTGCTGTCTTGTATATATGATGTTTCATTTGAACTAATTATCTTTTAAGAACTTCCAACGTGAACATTTCTCTCCTTGAACACAATGCTCAGCAATAAAATTTGCACCCTACAAGAGGTTCCCAGCAAACATGACCATCAGATTCTAACTGAAGTACGTGGTTATCTAGAAGCTCCAGACTTTGCTGATAAAAGTGAGTTACTTGATTGGTGGACCTAGGTTTATGAAGGTTAATATAAGCTATTATTTACCAAGAGGGAGAGAGTAAAGCACGACAGTAATAGGTAGATTCTTCTTGCTTAGAAATGCAGTCACACTGGTTTGTCCCTAAGCCAGTATCTAGCAAGCCCCAAGATGACTTAACCTTGTTTAAAGCCCAGGAGAGCGATTTGTTACCACCTCTTTCCTGGAAGACAAACGTCATGGCAAGTCACAGAATTCTGCTTGAATTATTTGCTGGAATTCCCAGGCTTACAGGAAGCAGGTCGTGCGGTGCGTTTTAGCTGGCATTTTCTTGCAGCCCTTTCTTCACGTGCCCACCTCTTCGTCTCCTTTCCTTCTTCAGTGGACAAAGATTCCACCTGATGTGGTTAGCATAGCTTGTGGTGTTAGATCCAGCTCAGTCTTCGTGGGTTTGACTGCTGAGGAGAGATGTATTTCTATGGGAAGGTTTTACGAAAAAGATTTTTTGCACAGCCTGCTCCACTTTGTAACAATCCAGTGTTTGAGGCTTTGTCTATTCTTTTCATGCCTATCTTCCTCACCGTAGAGGTTGAATTGCACTAGATTTCCTGCTGAAGTATTTATTTTGTATTAATCATACTTGTCCTCAAGGCATTATGCGGTGTTGGTTTGCTCTTTGCAAAGTACTCTGTTTCTGCCGGACTGACAAGGCTGAGTACTTTCGGAAGCCTGTGTTCCCTAATGGGGCTCTGAAGTTGGTACATTGAGTTCATTCATCTAAGAGTACCACGTCTCTACATCTTTATTCACAATCTGACGAAGGTGTGAAAGTACTACTGTAGTGTAAGCATTGAATCTTCATGAAATTCTGCTTTTCCCTGACAGTATCTAATAAGAGGTATTGCTGCTAATATTTTTTTTTATTCTTATGCATATATTTCATTAAAGGTATAAACACTGGATCTGTAAATCAGAGCTTCTTGAAGTAAAACTAGATTTAGGTCTGCATGAGCACAGAGATGTAAGATTTAAGAGATGATATCAGACTTCTGTTTCGAAACAAAATATAACTCATATGCAGGGGCAATCCTTGTGATCACGTTACCCTGTACTTCCCTTCAAAAAGACAAGGCCTTTATAATATGCAAAATCAGAAGCATAATGACAGTTTAGGTAGACAGTATATAATTACCCAAATTAAAAACTCTGCTAGTTTTCATTAATGTTAATGAACTCATTCATTGGTAAAGCAGTGATCCTGGACCTCTGCCATGGGTGGTTCTAACTTTGGGAATGCTTTTTATCTGTTGTGCTGTTGAGATGCTTACAAAAAAAGGTGCGGTATCTCACTCCAGTGTTGATATACTGATCAAGTCACAATTTGGAGAAGTGTTATGCACTGAAATGACATGAAATGCAAGTGTTTGTTTATTTCACAGAATTGAAAAGTTTTAAATAACTTCAGGATCAAAATAAACAGTAGTTTCTACCTGAACTTCTGTTGAGTTTTCAGGTTCTTCTAACTTCTAATTTTAAACCCCATCTCAAATAACCTTGTGTTATGAGATTAATGTGATATTATCCACAGATATGCTGTATAAGCAGTACATTAAAAAAATACTGTATTCTGTAGTTCTAAATAAACATGAATAACCCACATGGATCCTTTTCAATACGTCTTAGTTTTACAGAATACTTTGGTGCTTCATATACTGAAAATTAATATACAACACCAGAGATTTTCTGTAGACTACAGACAGTGAATAAGTTTTCTTGTCTGCACGTTCCCTTCCAGTGCAGCCTTAGCTCTGTTTGTCATTTCTTCTAGATGAGCCAGTATTGACTCAGAGTAGCAAAACCAGAATATACCATCTTCCACCTCATTCGTCTATAAATCAGTGTGTTATAGTATAGTTTTTGTAACTGACTGAAATACCACTGCCAAATTCTTTCTGTTAAAGATCCCTGACCTTAGTCTATGCATTTGCTTGTTAAGAAATGGTTTTCAAAGGCTCAGGTGGTTAAGTAGTTATGAGGTTCTATACAGTAATAAGCTGTTATCCATACAATAGATGTATTTATTTGCTGTCATTTTTATGGAGGGATGGATTTAGCTTTGCAGAGCTGACTTTCAGAAATGCAACTCCTCTGTTCTTCTTGTGGCACATGTAATACAAGAACAGTAGTTATTAGCCTCCCCCCCCGCCTTTGTGTGTGTGTTTGTGTGTTTTCTCTGTTGTATTTTTAATCCTAAGCTCTCAAAAGTAGCTTTTCTATTAGAAGAAATATGTGGGATATATTCATGTATACAAAAATTTCTATGATCTCAGACTGTCTGCAGCTTTGGGTTTAATTCAAAGCCATACTTGGCCTTAATTTGAAACATAGAAATAGTTCAATGAATTTCAGTAGACTAATGGTATGTACCATGAAGTATGCATGAGAGTTGCAATTCTGGGCCTAAACCATTAGCCGTACAAAAAGGAAAGGACCTGGTCCAGAGAGAATGTGTTCTTCTGGGAAATGCTGTTAGGCTGTTTTCCATACAAAACCAGGAATCCTTTGTGATACGTTTTATTTTACTTGAAAATAAGCAACAGGATAAAAACATGGAAGTTGTATTTGACTTACATTAAACACATTCTAAAATCAGCGATATGGAAAATGTAATTTACTTTTTTTTTTCCTTTGGAGAATATGTATTACAGTATCATTGTAATTTTTAATATTTCTTAAAAGAAGTACTAAAACTCTTCTTTACTTTTTTACACCACTTTAAAGGATTTTTAATTAGAAAAGCACATCATCAATATAGCATGATTTCAAATACAGATTCAATAAAGGCAAGAAAACTCTAACCTTTTCCAGCTTTCCACAAGACTAACAAAAATGCTGCAGAATATAGCTAGTAGTTAAAATTTTACTTATCGTATTACAGTTTTTTGGTATAACAGTGTTCCTGTTTCCACACTTATTACATATCAGTGTAGATTTTAAGCCTAAATTATAGTGATTTAAAAATAAAACACTTTTGTCTGTTTTCGGGTCTCAGCTATGAAGAGACATATTGCACAAAACTACAGAAAGCATCACGGGGCTTGCTTGTATGTATTCGTATATTTAATTAATCTCTTTCTGTGTTCTGATTGTTCTCACTGTTTTTCTGCTTATATTTCTTGTGCCTTGCGTGTTTGTTGGCAATAAAATAGTGCTGTCTCGGGTTCCACTATTAGGCTTTCATCTGTTATCAGTGAGAAATTGAATATTGTCTGTCTTCATTTACATAATTTAGCACCCTAGCTGGGCTCACAGATACATTTAGCAGTCATTGTTGCAGTGCCCTTAGCCAGGCACTTTGCTCTGGAATGTTATTGATAATATTGTCAGACTGTTTTGGTTTGTTTTTTTGCTTTAAATTTAGAAATCATCCTTACTGTCGCTGGTCTTTGCACTGTGTGCTATGCAATTGATGTTCACAAATGCCATCAAAGCGTAGTGTAGATGTACACAAAAACAATAACAAATAAATTGAGCACAGTTCCAATAATTCCAAGCAGTGCTAGAATAGATTCTTCTTTTTCCTCCTTCTCCTCTCGCCTTTTTACATCCTCCAGTGTTGTGATGGCAGAGGTTCCCATTTTTCCTGCAAATATCTTCACCAGTATTCTGGCAGCTAGCTAGAAGAAAGAAAGCAAATGGTAAATCTGGTCTGACGAACGTGCAAGCTTTGATGTTTTTAAATGCAATTCTGTACTTCTTTACAAAATATTTATTATTTCTGTGTTTGAGTTGTATTCATCTTTTGTTTTCTTTATGTATGGACATGTAGGTGTTAGAAGTAATCGTTCTGTAGATGCAGATCAGGTAGAAGTGAAAAATAGCTTGATGCTTCAAGTTAATTAATATGCTTGATTATAAAAGAAATTTAAAATTTGTCTTAGCCAGCTAATTTGTTTCTTTCTGAAACATCAAATAGATGAAAGCAGGTATGTGGGCATTGTCGAATGCTCTGAAATGCCTGGAGAGATGATGTGAATTTTCAGCTGTTAAATATTTCACTGTCACAGTACAAAACCAGTTGCAAATATTCATGTCTGCTGCTTCCGAACACGGAAAATATGCCTCTAACACAATATCTCAGTCTGTTTTGACCAGTGAGCCATAAGCAGGCAATTGCAGGTGAGGTCTTACCCTTTTACTTGTTTAATAGATCAGCTTTTGGGCATCCATGCAACAGTAAACACTAAACAGAAAACGTCTGTCTTTTCAAATATAAAGGTTATTACTATTATATATGCTTATTACTGCAGTATGCCAAAGGACGGTAGTACTTCCATAGTAGCAAAATACTGTGCAGTTTAAGGACTTCAGATAGATATTTACAGATGCGTGTATGATTTATTACCTTTTCTGTTGCAAAAGTGGGGTTGACAGGTCATCTCTATTACTTAGCTGTTCTTGTACTCTTAATTTACAGTCAAATATCCTCTAGAAATATATCCCATGTAAAATTACGTTGTTTGGCAGCTGAAATGTTAACATTATATATAATTTGCTCTGCTATTTTAGCCTTCCTGATGATTAGAAAATTCTAATCTTAAACTAAAATTTGATTGGGCTTTCTACTAGTTCAGATAACTCACGTTTAGTGAAGCTTTGCAATCACATTTTATAGTGCTACAGCGTTTTTCTCTCCTGGCAAACATCTTTAATCATTGATGATAAACCTATTTCTGCTGTGAGTCTAATTAAAGCCACCAGCTCAGAGCATATCTCATACTTAGAAAGGTAACAATAAAAAAAAAAAAAGATGTTTCTTACCCTACATTGCATCAGGAATAAAATGTCATCAGACATGCTTCTTACTCGTAGATTCAGTGGCAAACCAGGCTTTTATCTTCATGAAGGGGCTGCTCTCCTCACTCAGACAGACCAGATAGGAGCATGAACAGTTCCTTGAGGAAGAAGTTTAACGGCGAGGATAATAACGTTACCGAATCTTCCAAATGACTGGCCTTCTGCCTCAGTAATCCACTAATGCCAAGTGTAGTCAAAAACAGAAAAACCCTTTCTGGTAATGGTCCTCACTGTTGACTAATTCTCATTAAAATGAGGATTTTTTTTTCCTGGATGATGCAAAGCAACGACATGCATCCTGTTTGGTTTTGCCTTAAAAAAAAAAAAAAAGAAAAAAAAGAAAAAGAAACAGCTCCTGCTTTATTCAATTGTATTTAGTTATTTATTAAGACTTCAAAAAAACCCACCAGCCTTTGATTTACTCTCAGTGGCAGCCGTCTGAAGAGGCTTCTCACGTTGCCATGCTGTAATTCCGAATGCAGCGCGCTACGTGCAGTCACACTATGTCATTTTAGTCCAGGCTGAGAAGGGCTGAGAAGAAGGAGCCTGTTCCAGTGGCGGCCGTGTAAACGCTGTCACACACCTGCATTCAGAGGCTCTGCAAATAATTCCAAGGTATTCTTCGGAGCATTGCATAACTTAGCCCGACAAATCTGAAGAGAGGAATGACAGCGGCTTTAGTTGCACACTGTGGCGAGCTGTGACATTGATTAAACATGCACTTGGCACTCGCTGAATAAAGAAGGAGCTACGAGGCACCCTTGCAGACGGCGAGTTGCATAACAATGTGCGCTGGCTCTGCTGGTTCATTGTCAGGCCGGGCACATTTTCATCCTGCAACAGCAGCGAAAGTGTGCGGCGTGACGAGGAGTGGAGTTAACTGTACTTCGGGGTTTTCTGATGAAGTGCTGCATGACAAATAGTGACATTAAGGCATTCAAGCTGAAACAGTGTTTCTGCCTTTTGTCTTTTTATGCTTTGTTTGACAGGCAATTGTTTCTAAGGGAAATGCTGCTTCTAAGGCTTTCCCTTTTTGTATTCACCACCGAAGAATGCAGGTTGGTGCGTAATTAATGAAGGCACAGACTTGCAGACAAATGCTCCTGTTCTGATTTCGCAGGAAGCAGTAACTCAGATTCTTCCTAGGTAAATCAGAGAGGTTTTTTCGCCTGTGCCACTGCAGAGGGAGGGGGAAGCTCTCTTCTTCCCAGTCTCTACAGAGGATAAACCACATTTCTAATTACCTCTGCAGGTAGCTGTGCTTCGAATGATTTTATTCAGTCACTTTGTTCTATGAAGGCTAATAATACAATGTGTTTTTCTTGAAACAGTGCATGGTTTTTTGATATGAAGGAAAATACGTTTTAACTATATTGAAAAGTCTACTTCAAAAAAGCCTTTGCAAAATCAACCACTTCAAAGTTCCAAAGCTCAAAAAAGCTTATGCGTATGAAAAATCATAATTACATTGAATTCAACCAGTAGGAATGTAACTGGAAACCTCAATCACTTTCCAGAACAGCATATTTTAGAAATTAAAAAGCATTGTTTGAAATTCAGTTTTCAATAATCTTTGTGAGCTTTTATAGAAAGCAAAAGAGGGGAAAATCATTGCTTTTAAATGCTTCCAATTTCAAATTAATTTATTCACATATTAAATATTTTCATCATTTTTCTGAAGTGTTCAAGTACACTCGTTTTCTTGGTTTCTTAGTGCTAGGCAAAAGTTCACATTTTACATGTGTGTTATCTTAATGTTAAATACCGTGATTGAAGTACCGTGCATGGTGTGGTACTGGTACTTGATTTGCCCCTTATCCTGAGTTTAGTATTGCCTCAGTGAAACTGTTTGACTCTAGATGAAAGGTTTAAAGTATTAGTTTCAATCTCTCCAGAAGAGCTTCCTTAAAATATATTCTAGTATGTATATATCGGCTTTCCTTTTAAGCTTTATTCTGAAAGCCTGCTGCAGCTTCGGCTGTTCCTGGAATTGTTTCCTGTCAAAGTATCTTGAACGTATTTCTGTATTCTTTTAGATCCATTTAGAGATTGAAAAATGAGGAAAATTTCACCTGTGTATTCTGATCATTCACGTTGCTGAAAGCACCTAACTAATCTAATATTTAAGCCATTACATCGTATTAACCCTCACATGTTAAAAACCAAACCCATTGTGAAAGGAGAGAAACTGTGCAATGTGCATCTTTTATTTAAAGATTAATGATCTACTTGGAGGGTAGGAATCTGTCACCTTGTCAATTTAATATGACTTGGTTTAAAGGATTCAAGGTCAGCAGAAGAATTTTGTGCAATATTGTCAAGCGTAAGTGGTGACAACGAAGTAAATTCAGCAGCTGCACTGCCAATAACCAGCTAATTAAGACGTATCTGCAGAGAGCAGCAAAAGACTCACAAAGTATTTCTTGGCCTGTTTTTTGCCATGGTTGAGCTCTCATACCAGTCTTCCGTTTAAAGAGTTGTGATGCAGCTGACACTTCAGGGGCTGCACAAACCCAGGGAAACGAATCTCTCTAGGCTCCCTCTGCAAGCAGTTGAGGGGGAGTGACAGCTCCTGCACAATGATTCAGATCCAGCATTTGCCTGGACCTTGGTTTGATGGCCCGTCCGTCCTTCCTTTGTATTGAGGTGCATGTCTGTGCAGAAATGCCATGGTTTTGAGAACAGACCCAGCCAAAAATAGTTCAACAGCACAGCACAGTAAGAGGGATGGGGCAGTAGCTGCCTCAGTTGTCAGTGCTGTCAAAGAGTTGCTGTTTCAAGGGGAAAAAAGAAGTAGAAAAAAGTGTCAGTGCTAACGTTTCTTAATTACAGGAACCTCGAGGAGTTCATCTGTATGGGGTGAAAGCTGGTATTTAAAAATAATTTCCTTATAGCTACAATGCATCTCCAATGGGAAGAGAAAATTTCACATGGGATTTTTCACGTGGACTCAAGTGAGTAATACAGGCTTGATTTGAAAAGGCCTTGATTTATGCATCGTATTTGATTGTATCTGGAAGATTGGGGAGATATTTTACGTAAAGTAGCATTAGAGTCAGTACATCTTATGTGAGTCAGTAATAAAAGCACCTGTTTTGGGCTGAACATTAAATTACATACTAATTGGGTTTGGTATCCAGAAATATACTAAATTGAATTGTTATTTCCATTTAGGCAAAGCTTTAAAGCACTTGGTAAGACTTTGGCATCTAATTTATGTAGCATCCCAGAGCAGAGCAAATTCTGTTGATTGGAGGTCATTCTGTTCATTACTGCTGATGTTTGAGCATTTGTATTGCATGGAAATAGACCTCAGGCAATACAAATATATGTCATATTCTAAAGATATTCATACTACAAGAGGGGGTTGCCAGGCCGTCTTGTAAAGGCTCAGTGGTATAGATTCAATGATTTACGGTCTTGGACTTCAGATGATCATTATCCTGCTATACACTACTGCTGTGGGTAATGTGTTACACCCATAACATCACACTTACAAAAGAAACAAGAACTCTTAACCAAGGTATAATTTTTCTTTTTTTCCTAACTCATTTTTATGGATTAATACAATTTTGATTTTCATGTACTCTAAGATAATCCTGTATGCTATATCTTCATTAAAAATGCGTATTTTGTGTCACATATTGCTTGCCCTTACAGAGAGCAAATGCTCTGTAAAAGATTGCTAATTATAGCAGAACGTAAAGAAAAATTGGAAGGAGAAAATGGAAAGAAAAAAAATTAAAAAATGTCTAGACTTAAAAATCTATTCAGGTTAGGAAGCTGTAACAAAATCCAAAAGATCATTCATACATCATTTATCCATGAAGATTGTTTTCTTTAGTAGTTGTTCCGTGTTTTCCCTAAGATGCAGGAAAATGCTTGAAATGCAGTAGCAAATGCATCCTGTAGGTAGTGCATTGTGGTTTTCTTCTGTGATGACCTCCATGAACTCCATAAGCACTTATGAGATCTGACACTTTTTTGGTTTAAATTGCAGAACAACAGAGCAAAGCTGTGTCTGTTGGGAGATGCAATAATTAAGATGAACTGGTTAGCCTAACATGAGCTAGAAGGGGATATCCATGCCACTTCATCCTCCTTCCTTAGGTTTTTTGGGGTTTTGTTTTTTTAATTCTCATGGGAACTACCCACAGCTACTGTTGTGTGTTTTTTTTATTTATTTTGTGGGAGTTCCTAGCTTTTTTTTTTATGATGTAGGTGACGAGCAATGCCTTTGAGTCAGCAGTGATGGATGGTGCGGTTAGTTTGAGATGGTTTTCCAAGTCTTTATTTACCCTGTTGAGAAAAAAAGAACTCAGATCCTGCGTCTGTAGCAGTGCACGTTGCTTTTAGATTCGTTATTGCTCTCATTCACAGCTCTTTCGTGTGTTTCCTCTTACCACTGATTGGATGATGTTTACTCTTCACCTATGCATCTACATCTTGTAATAATTTTTCTTCTGACTGAGGAACTTCAATGACTTTTCTTTTCTGAGCTTGTAACTTAGTTACTGATTGAGAATATCCTTGGAAAAATACAGAATTCTCTCAGAGCTAACTACATAAATTATTCTAGTTTGTTCCCACATATCAGTCTTCACTCACCTGAAACTTGCTTGTTGTAATCTCTCACACTTGCTTTAAAATAGTTCTATATTAAGAAATCAATTAAAGCTTTATAAATGCCACCCAAAGTAGTTCGACCCTGGGAGTAATACCAGTTCTTCTGCCACAGCCTTTTTTGACACCAACTTCTCTTAGCAGCAGCCAAGATCAACTGCTGCTTTGCTGTCCGTGGATATGGTCAGAATGCATACCAGTATTTTATCAAGTGGTAAGTTTGCTAGCTCAGCCAGCCTGCTTTTGGAGGGTGTCGAGTGATACGTCCTATATTGGGTTGGGGGGAACTATTTTAATCGCTCTCTTGATGAATGGAAACAACTCAGGAGTCAGTGACTGATGAATGCTGCTGAGGGGTAGAGGTGAGGGTTTCAGCCCCAGGTGTGGTCTGAATGTGGTGGAAAGGAATGATGGAGCAAAGACGAGTTTTTTTGTTGTTGTTTCTCATCTCACATAGGACGTCAGGCATCTTCATTTTTATCTTTGCTTATATCAAAAAGAATCTCTTATATGGGGTTGTACCTTTAAAAAGTGATTAGTTAATTTTAAGATGCTTCAATGATGATTCAGTGCTGTTCTTTGCAGCTCCAGAGTTTTTTTGTCAAAAGTACTGGGGACTGTTTCTTCAAATTGGTTTGAGTGTAGGCTGCATGCTTCAGGAGGATAATTAAGGCTTTCAAGTACCACATTTTTGAGCTGTCATGTTTATAAATTTTGTTGTGTTAGAGGAATCTGTTAAGTGAATATTGGGCCCTTCTCATGGGCAAGCCAGGAGAGCAGTGAGAACTGATCCTAGTCCAGCTCTTGGAGAACAGTACCAAAACAAATACCTCTTTCTCCAAAGGCATTAAAGCATCTCCCCTGGTGAGTAAGAACAAATCTTGTCCGTATGAGTTTCCAGATGACTGCTCTTTTTAAAAAGCAAACAAAAAAGAAATCTGGAAGATACCACCAATCACAGCACCTCTTGCTACATCTCTTTCCTCTGGTTTTTCATCCTTACTTGTAAATGGTTTTGGAACAAGACCGTGATATTCTCCTCATGAAATCTCTTATTTTCTGTTGCAAAAGAATATGAACATATGCTTACTGTCTTTTAAAAGCACTTAAGGTATCAGGTTATTTTGTAGTAGATAGTGCTTTTGGAGTAGAACTTCATGAACAGATATTTTTGAAAATATCAAAACTTATTATTCACTTGAATGCTTAATAATACCCAATATTTATGAAAGAAACAATTGTAAAGTTGTGCTTCTCACTCAACTGTGTTGCAGAACGTTATTGTAATTTATAGGGAGTCATTAAGAAGTATGTATCAAAACATGGTATTGAGAATTAAAGATGTAACTGTTATGAGGAATAGTGCATCCTGGCTTTCATTTCTAATTGGGTACTGGATTGTGTGGCAAATAAGGCGCTTAGTTGTTTAAAGAGTATATCTTACTAGCTCCAAAGAGCTAATGAGGTTTTTTTTCCAAGAAATTATTATTTAGCAAAGCTCACTGAGCGATTGTAACTTTTACTTCAATCTTTATCTGTTCCTGTACTGCACGTTGTTGTAGATTGCTTTCGAACATCAGACCATTAACTGGAGAGCTCTGCACTGATTTACACAGCTGCTGATGACTTCTGCAGCTGTATATGTGGAACATACTTCAAACTAACTTGCAACCTCTGGCCCCGCTCACTAGATCACAGTGAACTAAAGTACATGTTAGATTTTTCCATAAGGAAGGGAGTATTGTGGGCAAGATGGTTGAAAACTTAACAGCTGAGAGATAGAAGGGGTTAAGGCAGGATTTCAGTGGGGCTTCTCACATCGCACCTTGTTCTTTCTGCTTTTTGCCTATCCATTTGCTGCCTAATTTCTGTGGAGTATTTTTCAGAAAAACGGTTCTCTGGAATTGAGTGTTGTTTTGTTTCGGTTTGGTTTTTTTTTTGTCTGTTTGTTTTTGTGTGCCTTAAATCACAGAGTTTTTTCCAAATGACTTAAGTTCCTGAAGGTTCTTTACAGCACAATCCTGATTGCATTAGTAAACAAGGTTGCTCTCTCATCTGGAGACCAATATGAAGTTCTGGACCTCTGTGGTTACAGGATAGTATGATTGTCTTGAAGCACGAGCAACAGACTACTTATGGATTTGTATCTGTCTGCCAAGAACCTGTATTTTTTTTTATATCCCCTTTGGATCTGCTTAAACATTACTCTTCTGGTACTAATGTGAGGTATATTTTTCTGGCAGACCTTGATGCCTTGCACTCTGCTGTGCAATATGTTTTATGTAAAAGGAAACTAAATTGTGGTGTTTGCCTTCCAAAGATGAGTTATCTTTTTTAATAAGCTTCCTTGATAGAAAGATGTGTAGAAGCTAACAAATCATACTTGTGATGCAGCTGGTGTTCATTTCATTACTGAAGTTAGTTTCTGTACTTTTGTTTTGGGTTATTCACTTGAGAAATAAAAGGTAGGAGCTGTTGTGTTCAAAAGTATTTGGTTTTGGCTGTAAGTGTTCCATGAAATTCTCTCTTCACTAGCTTGTGATATCTGTTTAATTTACAAAAACTGACACAGGTCACTGATGAGACTGTTCAAGGGATATGGCAGTAGAGTTTCTGCCTTGTTTAAAGTGGAGAGAGTCTATCCTTAAGCTTTCCTGGTCCATTTTATCTCACTGCTAAGGCCCATGAGTGTTTCATCCAGCAGTTCCTTTTTTCACTTCATTAATTGGAAGCCAAAACTGCTCTATAGGAGGTCGGTATATCCCTGCCTATAGGAGAAGACTGGGAGCCTCTAACTACTAAATGTTTTCCCTCAGCACTGTAATTGGTAAAGACATTTGACAGGACATTTAAAATTTGAGGTACCACATTGCATCTTTCAAGGTTTCCATAGTAACTATTATCGGGGCTCCCATTTTTTCTTATTTTACTTCAGTCAGACTGTACATCTCCAATGGTTTCATTTAGACTTGGTAAATGTGGCTGGGAGTATGAGTGCTGGCTGTCTGGAATAGATTGCACTGCTGTCTGCCACGTGCTGCCAACACATTCACTGATTTTTACTGGAGGCATTAAGAATTAAGATGCCTTTCATCACCTACAGCCTCAGTGCTTTTTTGAAAAGAGACTATTGCATCAGAGGACTACGACATCACACTAGGTGTCCTGTAGTGCCATATAATATTGCAGAAATGTTGGAGCCACTTCCTTCCTTCAGTTTTATTCTCCTGTCCTGCTCCTTATTGCTAAAGGCACCATAAGTGCTTACTGGGCCATGAGTCTCTTATTGGTGTCCACAAGAGACTCCCCAAAGGACAGTAAATAATGCATTTTCAAAGTTTTTTTTGTCTTTTTTCTATATTAGTGGCTTAATCAATCATGTAGGTAGCATAATTGAACAAGATTTCTTTCTGTTCATGTAGTGAGCACCTTGCCATGGTTAGTTTTAGATATTTTACTTCATCTTTCCTGAGAAAGAGTTCGCTGTACTCAAAGGGCAGAGTTTTAACAGTTCAGAGGCACGTGGCTCAGCGTGCATTTGAAGAGGAACATAGTGCAACGCGGGGCGCTGGCTTTCATTTCAGCAGCTGAAAGTCTCATTTGTTTGGTGAAGTGATAGGTCTTGATTATTCCAGGCATTAAGTCTCACTGTCACATCTGTCCTTTGTGTGTAGTCTCGTTTTCTCTCCTCTTTTTAAAAATAAAATGTTATAAGCATATCTGGCATTTCCTATATTCATATGCAGGCACTGTCATAGTACCTCCTTTCTTAATCTGAGTGTATTTGTAGTATTGAGTGGAGGTCACATGAAACATCTCTGTAGTTGAAGCAGCTAGTCTAGAAAACGAGTTCATCTATGATAGCTTACTTCAACACACACACTCTGGGTTTTTAATAGTGCTCAGATCTTCTTGTCCTCTCTGACTGAGGACAACCTCAAGCTAGTATTCTTTATTAACAAAAGCATATGTTGGGTTTTTTTTTGAGTTAGGGGACGATTCACAAAGGCTCTTGCCATCATGGCCAAGCAAACTGTTTGGCTATTTAAGGCAGAATAAGGCAGTCTCCGTGCTGTCACCCGAAGGCATGATCTGGTGGGTATGCCCAATCGTACAGAAAGTTTGCCGCGAAGCACAGTAACTGCACCTCACCCCATTCCCACGGGAATGTTGGTATCCTCTGCTGATGGTCTAGTAGTTTGAAGAGAAGACGTGAGTCTTGGCCTTTTTCCATCTGCTGAAGTAATGTCTTTAAAAAAGAAAAAAAAAAAGTAATCCTTCACTATCTAATTTTGAATTTCCATGTTGATTTCTGCAGCATGTGCTATGAAATGGCAGATTTCCATCTAATTTTCAATTCCCATCTTACCCTAAAATACTAGTGACTGTTTTATGGGCTGGAAGGGGTAACAGTCAGACTGAGGACCATTTCAAGGTGGCTGCTTGCCCACTCGGCTTGCCAAAAATAGTGAAATCACTATTCCTTCTCCCAGTGCAGGGATGATGAAAGCCAGATTAACTTCCTCAAAAATCATGCTTTATGTTGTCAAAGCAGTAATACCTTTCCTTTCATCTCTGTGGAGTGCCTGCACTTGAGAATTAGCTTCAGCACTTGAGAATTAACTTCAGTTATCTTGCTTAACTTAATGGTTTGTGATTTAGGAATTCAAAAGGGGGGAAGCATGTATTTTGTGCTCTAGTAACAGACTTGCAATGTGCCATCTGAGCTTGCAGCAAATGAATGGGCCAACAAATACAGTTACTGTGTTAAGTGCAAGAATTTGATCGCATCAGAACTCAAACAGGCTTAACATGGGGTGACTTTTATTGATTTTTATTTATTTACTTAGTTATTTGTCAAGAAAGTTTCAGTCCACAGGCTATTTGTTTAAGTCAGGTAATTTCTCTGAGGAAAAATGTTTTTCTTACCTCCTTGGTTAAGTAGAAAATTAATTTTATGCTTTTAGCTTACCTCTAGTATTAGATTTATTTCATTATGTCTACTTCAAATATAAATTATTGGTCTTTTTTATCTTATTAAATGCCATAGCAAAGAGGTGTATTAATAATGGAGGTTTTTTTCATCCTCTACCAGGCAAAAAACCTTCATTCTTAAGCACTCACTGATTGCCCTTATATATATTTCCTTCTATCTTTTTCTTTTATCATCACTGATAATATATCCTTGTGTATGTTTGTTGGATAATCTAAAGCTATCCTGCAGCTTTACGTTGATGCTTCCTTATACTTGTTTTCTAGATTTGGATGCAAACATCATTTGGTTAGAGCTTTATCCTGTACTTGCTTTTCTTCGTATTTTGTTGGTTTTAAAGAACTGATACTGGGTAAATCCAATGATCTTTGGGAGGGGAGATTTTTGGAAGCTAGAGTGTTGGATCCAGTGGCAGGAGGAGTTTCCTCTGCAGTACTTTGGTTAAATCCCTTCTACACTGATGCTTACTGCACCATTTAAAAACAAAGCAAGCAAACAGCAAATGAAAGCCAAAACAAAAATGAATGTGGAATGTTTCAATTTTAGTTTTCATTAATTATTCTTACTTGGTAATATGTTTCCCACTACCCATGTTAGATGGCTCTGTAGCCTCCAGGAAATATCCCTTCACTAACTGACTGCCTTTTTAAGACTATTTGAAGTATTAATGGCAGAGAGGAGTATCTCTAATGGGTTCCATTATCTGGGATTTGAGTGTGGCATGGAAGTTGTAATATCTGCAATTCTGTGGATAACGCATGGTTTTAGTAGTCGCTTATGCTTTAAAAGCTGAGATTCTCTTTTATATCTTTCATATCAGTTGGGTTTCTTTTTCCCGCTCCTTTCAAAACAAAGGAAATTGTCTGTTTATTCAGCTGTACGCACTGGCTTCATGAAATAATAGCTCGTGCTTCTGGCAAAGGTGTTTTTTTTTGTTTTTTTTTTTTTCTGGGTTCATGGATGTATTTATGACAAGTTTTTCAGTGAGTAACATTATTCAACTTCACTAGTAAACAAAACTTTCCTGAAAATACTTATATTTAAAGCATATTTGACTTTGGTGAAAAGTTAAGTGAAACAGAAATAGTTAAGAGCAATGGTCTGGTCCCTTGAGCAGCGTTCCTGCACTAACTCGAGATGACTGACCGACTTGAGCAATGCATTTTGCCTCTGTAATTGAAATACACTGTTTCCTTTTTCTGCTGCAGTTAACATGTTGGGTTTTCCGCATTTCCTAGAAGAAGCTTACAAGAGCAGCAGTGCCAAGACAGCCCACGTTTGTTAGCCTGTTATTTTTATCACCATTAGGGGACAATGAGAGTTGCCTACGGGAGAATTACAGGAGTGGGGCTAACATACCAGTGCCGCCCTGCTATTCCTGCTGCGTGGCCAGGGCTTGTGTCACCTCATTTAGTCCTCGGTGCCCTGTTCTTACATGACTTTACCCAATTACTTTTGAACCTGTAACAATATTTGATGCCACAGCATTTAGTGCTAAGCTCTTCCAAAGTTCAACAGCGATGCGTTGTGTAATGCATACTGCTGCTCTTTCACAATTTGCAGTCTTCTAATGGCATGCCTAGTCCTTTTAATGCACCCATCAGCCCTATTCATGTTCTTTTTTTTTTTTTACTAATAATTTAGAAAAACTTTATCATACACTTCATCAGTCACTGAGGCTGCCAAGTCTTCATTTGTTTCATTTTACATAGTGCAGAAGCTCGATTGTTCAGTCACCTCTCATCCCTTTGCCAGTTCTGTCCTGTCTTTTTGAGACAAGGGAAAAAAAACACTGTGGAAGTCATACTATTGATTGAGTGCAGTCCCAATAAGTAATTTCTAATTTCTCTTTCCATTTTCTGACATTTGATTTTATTTTTTTTTTTGGACTGCTAATGAGCTTGGTGCTGACACTATAGGAGCAAGGACTTAGGGCTGGATCAGAATAAGAATAATAATCATAATCAACCTGGAGCCTGACATTGCACATGCTGGGAGGCACACACCCACCTACCCCCTTCTTGCATTGTTTTACTCTGCTCTGGCACAGGGTTTCAAACTCAGTAGCTGTGAGCAGGCTTCCAAAATGAGGTTTAACCCCTCCTCCTATTGCAAAAAGACTAGTCTTTTCTGATGCCTTTTTTAATATGTATAATCAAAAATGGTACTGTGAAAATGTTTGTGTCATTCCCATAATGAAAAGTGAAGTAAAAGTCAGGCTAATTAAATGATTACAAGATGACAATATTTAGAAAACTTCGGTTTTATTTTTGCCCTAAGGCTAATGATTTCTTAAAGATCTCTGATTTTGAAGCATTCTATAGGCAATCCTTTTTTTCTATGAAAATGGAGCAGAACATAGGGTGCTAATTAGGCCTATTATAAAAGATGCTTGCCCTGGGTTGATTGTGAAACAGAAAATCAAGAGGCAGTAGAGCATGACGCATTTGGAACTGACACTATCGCCTGCAGCATGGACTGCATTCATAGATCATATGTTTGAGAAGATGCGGTGAAAGGGGCTGAGGGACGCCTGCACTTGTAAAATATTTAGAAAGAGGAGGAAGAAGAGGGGCCCTGTTGGAAACACCGTGTCTCACACGTACGCTTGGCAGTACCTGTGGCCACAAGGCTGTGTCTGAAGGTTTTAATTAAAAATACAAAATTAGTGTTTCTTTTGTGTGGCATTTTTGAGCAGTGGTGTTTTTTGCTACTGAAAGTCTTTAATAGGAGAATGAGATCCCGAAATCTTCCATTTAATCACAGCTGTGGTTTTTAGGTTTGAATAACATACTGTAGCATCAAAAATACATCCTCACTAATTACTAAGCATATTTTAGGAATGGTATAAAATTGACAGAACTTTGAGAGCTGTTGGTAAATGATTTGGAGGTTAAAAAAAATCAGTGGCAGGTCTGTGTTGTACTGCAGTCATGATCTTAACATTGGACTTAGAGTTAGTAATAAGTGGAGTGGTAATGAGAATGTCTTATCTACTTTTAGCTTTTTAAATTCATGAGACCAGTGTCTTTTAAACTTTACTACTTTAAAAATAAAAGATTCTTGGAATACAAAGGTATTTTCTTGTTTTTGGTTTTGCAGGGGAGGTTCAGTTACACTGTAGAAAGTTTTCAGCTTTTTGTATGATGTAAATAGATGAGTTGCTCTACATAACTGTTAGTGGTTTTCTTTCACATTACTTAAAATAGATGCAGGATTTGATAAATACTGAAGGAAAAAAAAAAAACACTTCATCTTTCTAGGAAGATATAAAGTCTAACTGAAAAAGGAGAAAAGTAGAACCAAACCAAACCAGGAAATAAAACTTAGAGGAGTTTCTTGGGTCACTGGAACTCTGCCCCATGCAAGAAGCAAACCTCTTGGCATGGGAGATGAGCATTATTGCAGAATCAGAATTCAAATTTATCTTGGATTATCGAAATCAATTTGTTAAAGTTTTAAACTGTTTTTCCCCTCTTCTGATCTATTAAATGTAAGCCATACTTGTAACCATTTGCAGGAATTTTTAAGTTTAACTTTACATTTCTTGTTTCTAGATTGTGCGTTCTCTATAGAATGCCTTTTTCTTTTCAGTGGTTTCCTTTTAAATGTGCATTCGTGACCATGCCTCTCATGTCTGCCTGGCAGAGCTCTTCAAGAAAACAAAAGAAATGGCTGTAAATTGGAAGGAGTTTTCCAGGGGTGCCTTCTGTGGCTGCTACCAGCACACCCTCGTTTCCTTCAACAAAGGCAGAAAGGCAGTCGTGTGCTTTGTTCAAAAGTAAAAGAAACTGCACATACAAAAAGTAGTTTGAGAAAGTGATACTTTTGTGGGTCTTGGTTGAAATTCAAGACAAGTCCTGAAATGAAGCAAGTCGAGTAAATGAGAAATGAAGTACAGAGGATGGATTAAGAACAGCTATGTGCAGATTCCTTCATAGTACAAAAGCCAGGATCATATCTATCTGTCAGTGTGCGATTTACAACTGGTTTGGGGTTGTTGTGTTTTTTGTTTTTTTTTTTTTCAAGTGGCTCTCGTTTTTCTCAAGTGTTTGTTTTGCCTCATGCAAACGTGATGTTTGCAAGCACTTCAGGATAGGAATTCCTAGTTGAGTCGTGGTAAGAATCACAGCAGGAATGCCTTCACATTAGAGGCAAGTAAAGCAGAACTTTTCATCATTTTCCTAGAAATTATTCTTCTCCATTGGTTTCTTCAGTCTGCTGTAAAGTGTGAAGATTTTTTGATGTAGTGGATATGCTATATTAATGGTTTCCTTTATTTTAAGATAAATGTTTATTCTGTGTGTTATGTTTTAAATGTCCATTGCAATGGAAATAAGTATTATAATCTTATTCATACCCAGTTAAGTTGTACTGAGGATGTTAAATGAATTGCAGAAAAATTTATTGCTGCTCAGTATTATCTATTTAATGGGCCATTAGGCCTGGCTATTCTTTGTTTGAATATTGTATAATATTAAAAGAAAGCAAATGCATTAGACTCACTTGGGGCATTATCTTGTTACAGATACTTATGCCATTTAAGGCAATACTTTGATCCTATGAAACCACCCGCTCTCGTGCTTTTTTATATACCAAAGCTATAATTGCATATGAATAGGCTTTTTAAGAAACAGATCTGCTTTGGTGATGAATAAATAGATGTGTGGAAAGCAATCAAAATGTTTTCTGAGATCACAGCTAATGTTTGAACCTGGATCAGTTATTCTCCAGGGACAACTAGACTGTGGTGGAACCTCTCAAAAATGTGCTAGGTGCCGTAGTATCTCATGACCTTTGTGCATTTGTGAAAGTCTGCAGCTTTCAAAAGGACCTTGTCCCTCTGAAGCATGAGGTGCTTTCCAAATATCTGCCATCCCTACCTGCCTTAGTAAGTAGCACTGACCTGACTGAGATTTCCGCTTTTCCTAAACGCGACAAACAAAAGCAAGTTTAGACCTGAGATGCTTTTTCGGTGTGAATTGAGAGTATAGATCACAACATCATAGAACAGCTGAGGTTGGCAGGGCCCTCTGGAGGCACCTGGTCCAAGCCCTGCTCAAGCAGGGACACGCAGAGCAGGCTGCCCAGGACCATGTCCAGGCTGCTTTTGAAGATCTCCCACGTGCAGGAGATCTCTGAGGAGGAGATCTCCAATCTCCTCAGGTGCATACTGCCTATTGTCCAGAAAAGCTATAGTGAACTTATTGCTAATTATCAAGGACAATAAAACACTGGTTTTTGGACATGTCTGTCATTTCTGCAATTAATAGGACAACCTCGGTAATAAAGATGCTGCTGTCACTTCCCTTTACATCTGCTATTTGTGGCACCACCGTGAGTCCAACCTCCAAGAGCGCTGCTGTCATCACCTCATGATCCACCTTGTGGTGGTGTTGCAGTGCTGCTCTCTAGAGAAATCTCTCTTCCTCTGTTTTGGTGTAAACATGCGGCTTGGTTCTAGGGCTTGCACGTTCCTCAGCAGCTCACAGCCGTGCGGAGCCAGAGACCACAGACAGCTCCGAGGTGGGCAGAAGCGAAAGGGTGCGCGGTTTGGTGTGTGTGCGCCCAGCATCCCGGCAGGTCTGGCTGTACTCGGTGCGGGAGCTGAGGGCGCCGTACAGGCTGCTGTTCAGAACAGGTATTTGTCATTATTCAGTAACAGTTTTGACTTCGGGATAGCAGAGTCCTGGATAACGTATCCATCTGTCATTTATTGCAAAGCCAGGAATTCAGATCTCCTGTTTCCGTTATCTTAGGAATGCTGTGTATTGGCAGTTCGGTCTGCTTATGGATATGCCTATATAAATCAAACGATGTTAGTACCTTCTTATACAACTTAAGTACCCGTATAAAAATAATTCTGACATATTTAAGGTTGCTAATACTATTCAAATTATAGCATTTCTGTAAGGAAAATTACTTGTTTTTATTTAGTGATGAAAGTCCAACACAAGAAGGTACTTTATTTAATATGAACGAAATGTTATCCTCCACTTGCATTGCCCAATTCAGTAAGGCAGAGAAAAAATTGAGTATATTCCTGAGGTATAGCATTCTTCAAAGAAAACAGCATTTTTAGCATTTAGCATTTAACCTTTAGCATTTGTTCTTCTTTGATGTTTATGTTTGCTTAAAATTCAAATGGCTGTGGTCACAGTTGGTGAGATAGCTGTATGTAAGGATCATAGTCTAAAGGTTCTGTTGCTTCTGTTTGATGGAAATAGGTTTACATTTTATAGTTTTCTCCATGTTACTAGTATTTTAATGTGGTTCTTTTAAAGGACTTCATTACGGGATCTCAATAACTTTTGTTATAAAGCTGTATCTTTTATATTTCTGAAATGCACTCCCCAAATACATACCTAATGCTATCTAAAGGGAATACATGTGTGATAAAAGCCCAACTAACTAAATTTGCTGCAAGCCCTAAAAGCAGTAAAGGTGATGCTGGAGTCTGAGTGCTGCAGGACTTTGGTTTGAATGCTGCGGGACTTGCTGAGCCCCAGCGTCGGGCCGGTGCTGTCCTGTGGCAAGGCAGGAGGAGGTGAGCGTGTAAGAGAACAGCAGCGCTGGGCCAGGCAGACACTTGGCAAAGCAGCAGCACGGAATCCCAGGGGCTTAAGCATAAGGATTTAAAGACCGATTGCTACCCAGTCTGGATTATCTAATTACAAGGAAGCGTAGAGATTTTAAAAAATGCTTGAGTCTTCTATTTCAGAAAACAGAGACGTATCTGCAGAAAACATATACTGTAGTCAGTCTGGCATTCGCTTTCAATTGAAAGTAAAGTAGGCACAAGGAGTAGATGAACTGCTAAATAAAGATAGTAAACAGAAGTTTGCCAGTTTTCAGCTCTCTACAGTGAGTTTTACGCTTAGCCAGATATCCAGTCTTAAGAGAGAGATGTTTTTTGCCCTCTTTTTGGCTTTAAACTGGGGGCTAGGGGAAATTCTAGAAAAGATTTCTAGAATTTCTGTTTGTTTTGGACAAGCATACTTTCATGGGTCATAATCTTTAATAAGGACAATAAAAGCCTTGGAAAAAAGTAATGCAAGACATGATATGAAGGAGCTGAGTTAGAAGAGTCTAAATTGCAGTATGTAAAAAAAAAAAAAAAAAGACAATTTATTAAGGTTAAGAAAAAAAAAAAAGGTTTCAATTGAGAAAGGTTTCAGCTTTTGGGGAACAACTACCAAGTGGATACATTTCATTTGTTCCACAAGGGAACAATTGCAAAGCAACGTGTGTTAGCTGAATCTGCTAAAAGCGTAAATTCTCTCCTGCCTTTCTGGAAAACATTTCCATTTTAAAGTCACGCCAGTTCGGTTTCCCTCACAACTACTTTTGAATGTAACTAGCCTTTCAGCAAAGGAGGAGAGGGCAAGCACTGACGGATTTGAGATGATCTATTCTGACCTCATGAAACCTTCTTGGTTAAATTAAAGGAAGAAAGAAAAGCTTTCCAGGCATCAGGTGCACCAGCTCGTCTCAAACCTGTTCACCTCGGGCCTGTTGCTGCTTCTTTTATGGACGTTTTACGCATTGTGGGGAATTTTTCTGTGGGCAGTTGAGGTTCACTAGAGAGTAGGCACTGAGCATAAGGAATGAATGTGTGTGCAGCCATACATGTCTTACGGCTAATAAAATGTAAGAATTGACAGATAAGAAACTGATTTTCTTAAATGCCTATGTTTAAGTTCCATGAAGGTTGATTTAAATATATGGCATATTTCAGCACAGGATATTTTTAGAGCCGTGATACCAGACCTGATAAATTAATGCTTTGTTTTGGTAAATTTCTTTGTACTCAACACAAAAAAAATATCTCCCCAGTTGAGAGTTCGTGCTGTTTTAATAGTTTCAAAATACCAATAGCAAACTGTAGATCAAAGAAGAGAGAGAAAACCTTAAAACTTGGATCAACTTGCTTGTTGAATTGCGGTTGGCTATTTACCCTGTCCCGTCGTGCTGTATTTAGAGCTAAGGGATTGGTAATGGGACATGAAAGTTTGTGATATGCTTTAGCTTGGAGGGTGAGATGTGCTAAATGAAACATTAAAGAGTTCTTCTGTGCTTCATTCTGTCCTAATGTGAGTTGTCAGTTATTTTTTTTTATTTTTTTTTTCTGGAAAAAGCTGAAATGTATTTTATCAAACTCAGTCATTTGTAAATACTTTGAACTAGAGCAATGGCTTTTTTTTCTGCAGTTAGGTTAAAAATAGTGTGTCCTAGGGACAGAGGAAGCAGCTGTGTTAAAGTATCTGCGTATTGCTACATTTTTCAGGATTTCTATTAATGATATAAAGTCAGTTGAAATGACATCCATTACATATTTGTCCGAGCAAGTGGAAAAGAAAAATAAACAATGTGGTGGTAGAGAATCCGTTAGAATCGTGTGTGTCTCTGCGTGCCTGTCCTAGAGGTGATATCTGTACTGTGCCCCCAGTTACTTCTGTGATGCATATACCTCATGCTGAGCAGCGCCAAGACAGTGAACTCTGCCTACCTTATATATCTTCCTACTCATCTTTACTGGCTTGTGCTTCATATGTACTCAGATAAAATAGGCATGTTTTTCAAAACCTTTGCACGCTCTGAAAATACATGACAGTTTTTAAGATACTTTCTCCATTGAAAGGAGAAAAGCTAGACCTCTTAGAAGATAACTTCATTTATTTCATGACCGTAAGTATTCCTGCAGTAATGCAGACAAATTTTCCCAAAGGAGAGAAGGTAATTATAAATAAAATTGATGATATTTAAGTCTGTCTTTATTAATGCTTACGCTATTAGAATACCAAATGATACACTGCTACGCCATATGGCTTTTCACTTTGTCTTTGATTAAAAGGTTAGAATTTTTCCCCCCATAGATGTTTGTTCGGCATTTCAGCATACACCTTGAGCCGGGATTGTATATTAAGCTCCTAGAAATGAATACAGAATGTGGTAATCATGTTGTGTACCGTGTTAGCACTTCTTCTTTTGTCCTTTTGTGTCTTTTGCTAACCTTTGTTTTCCAGGTATCTTACCCAGTTCATTCTGGACAAGTCCATTAAAACGTAATTTTCAAATGGTTGTTATAAAGTACCATGTTTTATAATTAAATGTCAATAATATTTTAATAATTATTAAAATCTAGCTTTTCTGTTTAAAAAAAATCTAGTGGAAGGACCATCTTCAATTTGAGTAATTTATGTAAACTGTTTTTCTCTTAGTCTTGGATATGGCCCGACATGTGCCCCTCTACCGCGCACTGCTAGAATTACTCCGTGCTATTGCGTCTTGCACGTCGATGGTGCCGTTACTGCTTCCTCTGTCTGGAGAAAACAGTGAAGAGGAGGAGGAACAGCTGGAGTCACAAGCTTCTGTTGGGACCTTGTTGGCTAAAATGAAGACCTGTGTAGATACCTATACCAACCGATTGAGGTAATCATTTTCATCATCCCTAACCTTCCCTTGGCTGTATTTTATAATTAATGTGTTAAGAATATAGAAGTGAAAGAAGATTCAGTTCTGTATTTTTTATACATATAGTCCTGCAGTCCAGAGTGAGAACATACCGTATACTTGATCTAGATTTGTGTTTAATATGCATATTTTCTGTTTTATTATGCTACTTACTCATAAGTATAATAATTTTTTGCTGATCGGAAAGAGGAGTGCTGCTCAAGAATCTGGGAGCTTCACATCTTTCTAAAACTTCTCTCCCTCTTCAAAGAGGTATATCTCTTGTTAGCAGGACTCTATTTCCTGCTGTCAGTCTGAAAGCAGGAGCATTCCTTGGAAGCACTTACACGTGCCCATTCTATAAAGAATGGAACTGGGGAGGGTGAAACCAAATGGTAGTTTTTACCAGGCTTCTTTTATATGCTACTATGCTGCTTTCTCCATCGATAAAGCTTCCTCAATGGATTCTCCATCAGAGGCTGACTGGTTAGTAGAGGAGCCTTTTGGATTTTCTCATGAAGTAAAAGATTCAGTTGTTATTTGTAGTGAGAAACCTAACTGCATAGAGACAGTTGAAAATTTTTGACTGGTGATATTGATTGGTGCTAAATGTGAAAAGCCTGTTTGTACACATGGCGACTCTGCAACAGTTAATTTGTTAACGCGCGCGTCAGAGGTGAGCTGGGACACTTGAAGATGATTTGATGTTACAAACAGATGCCTTGGAGCCATCTGTGTTAGGCTTTTCAGGTCTTCCACTGTCTTCTGAGGAACTTCACATTTGACATTTCTTGTCAGGCACTCTCGCAGTCTGGTACTGCAATTAGAGAACAAATGGAGAAGTGTCTCAATCCCCCTTCTCTGCAGTGATGCCATCCAGCTGCATAAGGGATGCAGTATAATGTCGTCTATACAGGCTTGTTCTACACGCTCTCTGGACTTCAGCAGGCTTATCAAGCCTGTTTCTCAAGGAAACCCAGACAGACAGACAAGACATGAGGACAGTGTCTTACAGGAACCATCGACTACTTTTTAGGTACCTCCTCTTATAAAATGAAGGCAATAATAAGCCAAGATTCTCTTTCAGGGAATGTGTGAGCTCAGGCTCATTGGTAGCTGCTTTTATTCCTTGATGATTTTGGTGTAGTCCATAAAAAAGGCAGTTTTGCTTTGTTAGACCTGTTATCTGTCTCAGGCTTGTTGGTCCATAGATCTTGGACAAGAGTAAGATCTAGACGAGCCATCTTTTTCCTGTTCTGTTCAGTAACAACCAGTACCCCCAAATTGTTTTTCCCTTTCTATGTTCAGTCACCGAAAATTCAGAGCAGTCACCGACCGGCTCTCACGGAAGCAAGGAGCCCCTGTGTGCCTTCCAGCTCCTTGTGCCTCTGGGAGGTGCTGGAGTTGGCACAGATTTCACAACTGACTTTTCATCTCTAACTGTCTCTAACCCTCCTGGTTCCAGACTTGAGGATTTGTGTTAGTTTTTGTTTTAATTGATGAGTCAAGTTTTTCTGCTTGGACTGAGGGTATTAGAAAAGCAAATTCTGATGCAATTCAGATTTCCATTTTTTTCTTTTGATCATTTTCTGTCTCCAGCAGTTAACAGGTTACTTGCTTTCAATATCAAGTTGGCTTGTAAAGAAACAATATTCATCCTTAACTGAACTCCATGGACTTAATTACTTGTGAATTTCTGGAGTCCTTTTTAACTTTGATTCCTAGTCTTGCATATCAAGCATGTAATACCCATGGTGGGATTTCTTTGTTGACTTAATTCAAGAGAAACGGAATTAGGAAGAACAAGTAATATTTCTTTATATTAGTTACCAATCCAAGAAACATCAGCTTGTGCTTTGCTGGCAAAACTATGTAGATCACAGTATATATAATCTTAAAATAGAAAACCTCTGTGTTTTGACCTCTTGTAATCAGTTTCCAGTATAAATATATGTGTAAATCTCTCCACCATGATTACTTTTTTCGTTGTTGTTGTTGTTAATCTGGTCATCTGTTGGACAGCCTCGGATTTAATGGGCATGGAAACCTGTGTCTTCTCACATCACTTCCCTAAGCTGAAGTCTGAAAAGTTTCTTTGTCAGAATGGCACATGACCGTTGCTACTTGTAAGCTCTTTTTATTTCGGCAAAATAAAATATGATATTATTAGTTCTTCAGTGTTAGCTTAGGATCTGAAAACTAAGAATAGCTCTTCAGGCACAATCAGTATTATTTTAATAACTTGCGAATTTCATTTTAAAATTATGATTGGTTCAGTTACATATCTATATAACTTTCTTGTGTTATTTTGATATATCAGCACAAAATAATATCTTGTCTTTCCCTGGGTGTTTTAAGCATAATACTGTTTGTTTCTAAAGCCGTGTAGAGACAAGGAGGGAAACACCAACAGCCTGAACAGCCTGGAATCACTGGGGTGGAAGGTTTTAATTCTCAGCCTTCTAGCTGAAGGTTTGCCAGCAACATAAGCAAGTGTTGGCATGAATTTCTTAAATGGGACAATCTGCTGCCCTTTTTAGGTCAAACGCCAGAAGAACAACATAATTATGGGATCTGCTTTCAAAGACAAAATTTTCCTTTATCTGAACAGCAGTGCTACTTGCTTGTCTACCAAATGTCACTTGCATGTTGGAACAAGACTGTCCACTTCGATCAAGGGGGACAGTTTGGTTTTGGATTCCAGTTAAGCATTCGGTTTCGTTTACTTTCAAATGCCATAACACTCTATTGGAAAACAGGAAACCTCAGGATAATGGAGCAGAATGAGATGCTCATTCCTAAATTTGATGAGGCAGATAGGGTAGATGAGGCATTTTCCTTGCTATGTCTTTTCATTGTCTTCACTGTTACCTTGCAGAACTTCTTTGAGTAACAGTGCATTTTGCAAACAACAATTTCCTTTCTAATTGGATCCTAAGAATCCGTGTTTTTTATTATTATTTTTTAAAGACAAAACCTCCGTCACTTTTTTTTGCTGCACTCTCAAGGTCATGTTCAGAGTTAATGGTTGGTTGTAGGGACCAGTGCTGCAGCCTTTACTGGTTTGAAATGCTTCAGTTTAGTGTCTGTAAATACAGTGCTGGAAGCCCCAAGGAGTGTGGGGAGCCACCTCAGAGGAGACTGCTTGCTTTTGACAGTGCTTTATTTGCAAAGGCATATTGCTTGTTTTGCCTAATTTTAGTGGATGGGTCTAAGAGTCTGTGGATTACTGAAAGGAACATGCATGTTTGGTGCATGTGGAAGCCCACGGAAGGCAGGGGGCCATTAGTGCGGGAGGCTGCCATGGCTGCAAACGTTTTCCCAACAGAGTGACCGTCAGCATAAAACTGAGTGGAACTGCCTTACAAGCAGCATCTCTGCAGTACAGAGGGGCTGAACGGTTCACTGCCTTTACTTTGTGAATAATTTGATAAATGTATCACTCCATATTACCACGTTTACCTCTAAGTACCTGGCATGAGTGAGTAACTGCAAGTATTGGCTTTAAAAATTAAAGTTGCCTTGGGAGTGTATCGTTCATTATTCATTTATCACAGCGTGAAAAGAAGGCTGTCATCTTCCAGCACAAGCTAAATTAATGGCTTAAATTATTAGCATGTACACTGCTGTCTCTTCTAGAAAATATATTAGTTACTGTCATCCCTTTAAACACGAGCTGACATGAGTTTGTCTGCATTTCTTCAGTGGTTGAAAAGCTGCAAAGGGAAGGTTTTAAGTCCTAAATAAATACTTGGCTGCTCCTCCACTCTAACGTTTAGATAAAGGTTTGGCCTGCATCAAATAACTGAGACATTTCACTCCACGCAAAATCTTGGAGGAAAGGAATACACAGTGTAACAAAGATACGTAAATATTTTCTAAAAATAGAGAAAATGTACAGCAAAATAGTTATATGGTTATATTTTCTACCCTAGTTTATTATTTATGGATATTATTTGGTTTTGTTTCTTCGGAATACCATTGAAAAATGTGTAATTGCAGCTCAGGAATTTGATAATGCAGCTAGTTTGCCTGCATACATAAATTTATATGCAGGCTGCTACAGTGTGGGGAAGACTTGAAGGATCCTACTGCCCTTATCACTTCTATGAATGAGGAGATGAAATACCAAAATAAGTTTTTTGGGGAGAGCATGTACCATTCCCAGCAGCTCCCTATCTCCAGCTAGAATCTTCTTGGCCTTCTGATGTGCTTGTGTATGGCACACAGCTTGGAGAGAGCTCACTGCGGCTCTGAATCCAGGCGGGATTGCAGCAGCAGTGCAGGAGAGGAGATGGTACCAAGAAGGAAGGACAAATTTTCCTCAGCTAATAATTTGTTTTGTCCTTGTTACACCTGCTCACGAAATGGGAGAATGGTCACCAGAGTGTTTTTTTTCTTTAGCACACACAATATCATGGGTTTCAGATTATGCTAAGAAGTAGGTTTGGGGACCAAAATACCATCTTTGGCGTTGCTGCAGATTCGTCACAGGAGTAATGTTTGCATGGCTCTGAAAGTCCTGCTTCTCACCTCCAAGACCAGACCCAACGGAGCCGTGTTGTATGTACGTGTTACTCGGGATCCATCCAGCAGGCTTCACAGGCTTTCTCTACATGTACCGAGATTCTTCTGTGCACCAGTTGTATGTGAAGCCCACGGGGCTTTAGATTATGTTTGCCTCACCCATTTCATAACCATCTTTGGATGGAAACTGTATTGACTTTTATATTTTCCACACCAAGTTTGTTTTCAGCATCAGAGGTAGAATCAAAATATTCTTTGTGTGCTCATGTGTTCGCTGTCAGTAAGTCAGTATGTCTGTAGGAGGTCTTATGCATGTGGTTAAGCATTTTGTCTAATGAGACCAGTACCTTAATGTTTTGTTTCTGAGACTAAGGAGGAAAAAGCTGGTAGTCTAAATTGTAAAACCACAGGGCAGATGAAAGCCCTTCAAGATAACTGTCTTGAAATAAATTTGTAATAATTAACATTGCTTTCTGTATCTCTACTAATTACATTTTCACTGCTTTTCAGGCACCCTTCTCTTCTATAAGCCAGTTGACATTTCATTTTAACCAAAATTTCTCCAAGGGTTCTGTAGCAAAGAGCTTAAGGATTCTACATCAATAGCAAGCAGTGCTAAATCTGTACGCCCTTCTTGGGACTGATGGCTGTAGCACGTCTCTGATGACTGTCGTGTCAGGTATCACTGAGGTTTAGTGGGCTTAAATATACATATCAAACCTTAACAGGCTATTTAAAAAATCTTAGCCTTGATTTCCCCAAGGAAAAAGACAGCGATAACGATTTGGGAAAGTGTAAATGGGAGAGGCAGCTACTGCTTCTTTTTCTTCAGCTGTTTCTTAAACTCTACACTGTTTGGCTTTGATGCTTTCCTCCTAACTGGGAATACTTGAAAGTTCACTATTGCTTGAAGTCAGCAATGGGCTGACATTAGGTTGGATTAAATCTGGAACAGGGAAACTGGACCAAGCTGCAGTAATGAAGGTTGTTATTAATGCACTCTAGGGATGTTCTCGTTTGATTAGGTATGGTACAAAGACTTCCATTATTAATGTAATCACCGCTATTGAGTACTATAGAAGTTCATTATTTATGCATGATTTTGGTCTAGATCAAAATACAGAAAGCATATTGTAGTTGACAGTGGCTAAAATATATGTTTGGAACATCAAAGCATTGCATTGCTAATTTTTCTTGCATAGTTAGCTTTGTTTTGCTTCTGGGTATGGTAATGGGAAAGAAAACCGGTGCTTCTTGGCTGTCTATCTTGATTGGATCTTAAAACGAACAAGTGCTGTTAAAATATTTACAGAAAGTGGGGGAAAAGGCTTGTTAGCATAAAAATCTCTCTAAGTTTTGCAGGATAATAATGTAAATTTGTGCTAGCTCTTAAGTTCTCAAATTCTAAAAAATTAAGGTGTTTAAATTGACATTTTAATTTGCAATGCATCAAGTATAAATATATAATATAGAAGCCATCTACATTTGTAAGACTTAGAATTATGCTACATTAAATTGCTTAATGAAAGAAAAGTTCTTATCTTTTATAGTCCAGAAGAGAAATGCAGAGAGAGACAAACGTCATTTTTAATTCTGGTAATGCCTACCTTGTAGGTCGTAGACATACTGTAAATTTTGACTAGAAGATCAATCTCCTAGCATTTTACCGTGAGTGTATCTTAGAGAATTGTTCATGTATTGTGGAATAGGAAAAAATACCATATTACCTATTTAAGTATTGACTTTACACCGGGATCTGTGTGGGTGGATGAAGTGCGCATTCATGACGTGATTTTTGTTATATTGATTTTGGAAGCTTCTCTAACACTTTTTGAAAGTGTGCAAACATAAAGTCGGCATGCAGTGTAACTACCAGAATTACTAAATGGTTGTAGCAAGAAACTAGTATAGTTGTATCACGGGCTTTGTCTTCACATTTTTCCTCTTTGTATCAGTTGTACTTCTGTTTGTCAAATCAAGACTGTATGTTCAGTATTGTCACAGCTGACTGCTACATTAAGTAGCATTAACCTGGATACCTGATTAACCTAGAGATACATAGAGACATTCCATTTCAGAACATTTGCTTTTATCTTGATCTTTGATATTTTCCGTGTTGACAAGCATGCTTAGTACTGTCTAATTTGTTGAAAAATATCCTCTCATGCTATATCCTTTTTTTTTTTTTCCAATTAAAAAAAAAAAAATCAGGTCTAAAAAAGATAAAGCTAAAGCCGGAGTAAAACCAGATGCTTCTGATCAAGAACCAGAGGGACTCACACTTTTGGTACCAGACATACAAAAGACTGCTGAGATAGTTTATGCTGCTACCACCAGCTTGCGCCAGGCAAACCAAGGTAAAATAGAAATACCCTTAGAAATACTGTGATTATTTGTAATGCATTCATGAGCAGATAACTTAAACATTGGTTTAAAAGCAAGAGAAAAGACTTTCTCCTGTCCCCAGTCACCGACTACATTTTCAAATGTAGTCATTTGGACCCTTGTGTTAGTTTTAAATGTTAAATCAGAATATAGAATAATTCAAGTAAGTTGGAGCACATCTCACAAGTTTCAGCACAATTAAGTAGTACGTCTTTTTTCTCATCAGAAGATGAGGTACGTGACCTTTAGTTGTAAGGCTTTTGGTATGAGAAGCAAACCTTCTGAATTAGTATAACTAAATGCACAACAAAAATATAAATCATGGATTGAACCTGCAGACAGTCAACCATCTGGTTGTCTAGTAAAGAAAACTAAAGATTAAGTAGCTTAATTAGTAGGAGACGATATTATCAAGGAGTATATAACCAGCTCCTGATTTTGGAGAGTGCATGAAAAACACTTGCATGAGTGTCCATCCACACAAGTATATGTCAGACTTGCTTATGAAAAATCATTAGAAGAATCAATAAATTAATATTCATAGCAGCAGTAGTCATTAATTATTTCTGGGCTGAGATAACAATCTTTATTTACTTTAAGCTGTTCAGGTAATGAAAAGTAGTAGTTAGAAAAACAGATTTGTACGCTCTGAGTGATCCCCAGTTTTCAGAATTCTCTGCAGACACTATCATCACGAAGTGTCATTTTGAGTTAAATAATCCCCAAACGGTTGGCGTACTTGTCTCAAAATTACATTAACTACAAATAATCATCACATTTCATATAACAGAAAAGAAGATGGCTGAATACTCCAAAAAGGTGGCTGTGAAGCCCAAACCTCTGTCTGTTTTACGCTCTCTTGAAGAAAAGTATGTGGCTGTCATGAAAAAACTCCAGTTTGGTAAGTTGAGAAGTGTGAATGTTTGTATTTTAGAAAGCAGATACCTAAAAAAATATGTAATCTTTTGCAATTAATCCCTATTTTTTTAAAAAGTGATTAGCTTTTTGCATATGTCATGACCACTGATACTTTTCACACATGGAAAATTATACAAGTCTGTATTTTCAGGTTACAAACTAATGCGCTCATTGAACAAATATGGAATATATTATGAATACACTAGATGAATTCAAGGGACCAGTCACAAAATTCAGTGATGGTGTTCATATTTTCATTTCGGTAATGATTTGTGACTTTTTTAGTCCTCAAATTCTATTGCAGTATTAGTAAGGTTTTCTTAAACTCATATAAAAGTTTATATAGATGTTTGTTAAAAGTACAACTTTTTTAAATGGAATAGAATTCAGATCAAAATGTGTGTTTAAAGTAAAATGAAACTTGTAAACTTCATTCTGTCCTTTTATGAAGCTCATTATGTTGCATTTGGAAAACATGATGAGAATTGGTTCTCATTTTGGCCATAAAGGGAACATGTTTAAAAAAATTCAAGTACTACTACTAGTGTATCGTCTAAATAGAGTTATAAATTTATTGCAGAAATACGTTTTATACATATTTTTTTTGAACTGCAGTGACAGCATTTGCAATCACACTTCTTTGCTGTTGTATTTGTAAGGGATTTTCCTCCCAAATGTTTGTGGAGTTGTATGCCAAGAATACACAGGTAGGAAAGTTTGTAATGGTAGCCTTGCACCCTGGCAGCCAAGCTGCAGATTTTGCATAGTTAGTGACTAAAGAAAATTAGCTATAACTTTTTATGATCTTTTAATAACATTGCAACCACCACACAATTAAATACTGTTGGTGCTCTGTTTCATGCTGATTCTCTTATTAGCATTTTTTTGTATTCAGAAGTATCATTGTATGCCTGGTCTGGAGTAATTGGTAGCTTTCCAAATCAGAAATGGTGTACGTTGGACAAGTTGCGTATGAATGCTTGTACATTTGCTGCAGGAATTCATTCGACCCAGCACTGGTAATGCTTTGTTTTCTGTGAGCACTGTTAACTCACAAAATACCTATTTTCATGATGTAAATTAAACTTTCCAGATTTTAATACTCAGAATGTTAAGGCTGACCCATTAGTAACTTCACGGTTTTCCTGATGCAATAAAATTTTCTTCTCTTCTAGACACATTCGAAATGGTTTCTGAAGACGATGATGGAAAATTGGTTTTTAAAGTAAATTACCACTACATGTCTCAGGTAAAAAATGCGAGTGACGCCAACAGTGCTGCCAGAGCCCGACGTCTTGCTCAAGAAGCTGTGACTCTTTCAACATCACTGCCTCTCTCATCTTCATCCAGTGTTTTTGTACGTTGTGATGAGGAGCGGCTTGACATTATGAAGGTGAAGTTATTTTTATTTCCCTCTTTCAGCTGGGTGTAGAAGAAAAACCAAAAGTATTTCATTTAGTCTGATCCTGATTTCGCAGTAACTTGGCGGGAGTGGGGGGGTCCATCTCCCAACCAAGGACACTTAACTTTTGTTAGCCAAAGAGACTTAACAGGACATGGTTCATTCTTCTGCTGCTGTTCTGAAGTGAGAAGTTTTGTTTTGCTACTCGATTGTGGTCAAAGGTTATCTTTGCATACTACAGTTTAAGTCAATTAAAAGCAGTAGGTATGGAGAAGTACACTGATTGTCTCTGGACCTGCAGTTTGAAGACAGAATTGAATTAGTAACATGCAATAGGAGGTAGAGTTAGCTCCTTTCATTTTGCTTTCCATTTGTAGTCTGTCTGAAGAAATGGACATTAGCTGAGAGCTTCACTTATCCAGGATATTGAAGTGAACAGACTGATAGCCTGCATATGATGATGATGCGTACAGTGTTTTCTGCAAAGTAGCATGTGGAAATTAAATGTTTCATATAACTTAGAAAAATCTCAACAGGGTGACAAATGTAAGGGTTCTTTTTGAAAACTGTCTCCTTTTTTTACAATGGTAGGTTCTCATTACTGGTCCCGCAGACACCCCTTATGCAAATGGATGCTTTGAATTTGATGTGTATTTTCCACAAGACTATCCTAACTCCCCTCCACTCGTGAATCTGGAAACAACTGGAGGCCACAGTGTGAGATTTAATCCAAACCTCTACAACGATGGCAAGGTAGGTCATCTTCACTCTTGTGCACACACATAACAAAGAAGTGAAACTGATGAAACTTGTCTGTTTTTGTTCCTTTGTGGTTTTGTGTCCTAACTATGATAATTCTGAACTTCCAAGATAAAATAGTTTAAGAACAGGGGACCAAAGGCCTTCCTAGCCCAGCATCTTGCCTTTACCTGTAAGGAAAAAATCATGACCAAAAAGGTGATTTTTCTAGAGCGAGGCATATTTTGTACTCGGTTTGGTAAACCTGGCAGTGTTCCCCAAATGCAGGTCATTCATCTGGATGCTTTGTGATAGTGTGGAGAGTGGACTTGCCATCTTACAGCTGCAGCCAGTACTGGCTGCCTGTGGGAGAGCATTAAGAGAAGGGCACGTGCTGAGCAGCACGTTCCCAGCCTCCATCAGTGTAATAGGCCCCTTGGTGAAAACAGTGGCCACTTTGTCCAGTGACATTTGGAAACCTTGCGTGTCTTCATCTACAGTGCTGCACAGGAGTGAGTTCTGCTGCTACACATTGCTGTAGTAGCTACTTTTCCATTTTTGTTAAAATTCATGAAAATTGGCTCTTAAATTACTATTAATTAAAATATACAGGTATGGGTATTAGGCTGAGAGAGGTATTGTGCACTCTCTGATTTTAGAGGTGCTTGTTTGTTTTTTTCCTTTTACAGTCAAACGAACAGCCACTCCTGATGTACTGGAGAAAGGTGTTTTGTTAAAGCTGGTCTTCAAACTGAATTGAAAAGTGGTCTTCAAACTGAATTGAAAAGTGATTTAACAGTTTCAAATGGGAATGACCTCTTTTCTGAATGATTTTAGAGATAATTTATTTTGTAAAGCCTTTATCAGCTGGACTGGACCAAAAAGCAAGTAATTTTGACCTAGAAAAATGTTCTTTTCCACCCTCCTTGCGAAATTAACCAGGCAGAAATCTATTTTGGCTAGCTAAGGTAACCAGAATCCTTTCCATGGACAAAGTATGCTTCAAATCAGCCACAACCAAATACACTTGCCAAGTGCCTTGTCTCTCTTGCCATGCAGAAGTGATTTTTCTTAAAAGAAGAAAAAGAGATTCCTTAATCTCGGTATCCTTTTAAAAAAGAAAATGTAACTCTAAAATAAGGATGGAATAACTGTTTTGCTTAAAAAATACTAAAATAATATTAAAAGCTGAAGAAAATTAGGGGTCCCTCCCAGCACTCCAGTCTCCTTGGTATGGTACAGTTCATTCTGAAGGTTCCAAAAACCTAACAGAAAGTCAAGCACATACCAGGGAAATGCAACTTGTATTTATACAAAAAATAAGCACACAGGAAATTCTACAAAGCTACAGAAATGGCTAGCTGTATGTCTGCACTGAAGTCTAGACCCACAAAACAGCTTTGGCTGTATCAGTGTAGCATTCCTTCAGCTTTTTTTAATGCAAAAAAATTATCCATAGACTAACGTTTTTTCTCATTTTCCACTCTTTCATGGGTTCCCCTTGCAGAAGCTGTAATGTTCCTTTTGAGTTTTACAACGGGTTTTCTTTTAACACAGACACAGAACGTAATTCAAACTGGAGAGTCATGGTGCATACTCTCCTCTGAATTTCTTCTGTTTTGTCTCATTACACTCCCTCGCTTCGATTGTTCAATTTTGTGATAAGGTTGAAGAACTCTCTGGGCTTCACTGCAAAAATCCATATCGGTCATAAGAGTTAATGAATGTTTTCAGTTCCTTGTTAGTCTGTGTGAAAGAGAGCATCTTTGAAATGCTTAAGCAGAATGATTTTCTTTAGAAACAATAATGACAAGTGTTAAAAAAGTATCGAAAGAGGAATGTAGAAAATCAGATATTAATGATTCATTTATTTTTGGAGCCACTAGAATCTGTAAGTTTTCCTTGAAGACAAGTAATGTAACTTGTTTTGTTCATTTATTAGCATGCCGTTTCTCCTCATCCACATTATTTTTGTGCTTTCATTTCAAATTAGTATCATAGCAAATAACTTAATTCTAAAAGTCAAATATATACAAAAGTTTGACAAAAAAAAAACCACAACGTAATGCAGTGTAAACATGTTGTTCTGCCCAAGCAGAACAAGTTTATTATATTTGTCTGAGACAATAATAATATCACCTTTTCAGGTGTGTTTAAGCATACTAAACACGTGGCATGGAAGGCCAGAAGAGAAATGGAATCCCCAAACATCAAGTTTTTTGCAGGTGAGCATTTCTTCTTTCTCTTCAGTGATCTGTCCATCCTAAGAGTTTCTCTTCTCGTGCTTTTAAACCAGAATTTTCTTTCTCAAATAAGCATAAAGAAAAGTCCAGAAAATGTGCTATTGTGACATCTCTTTTCTGTCACTGGTAGCAGCAGTTTCATCTGAAATTGTCTAGGCCATATTTTTCAAATGGACTTGAGCTTGGTCCACCTACGTATCAGGTCAACAAGCAAGGTCTGATCCAGAAGCTGTGTTAATAAGAGTTGCTATCTAGAAGGTTAAAAGCTGCCAAAATCAGCCTGATTTCCAAGGAGTCCAGACCACGGGAGAACAAATTTGCATCAGATTCATGAATGAGGGTAGATGCATCTACACACTAGTCTTCAGTGAACAGTGAAGGAACTGTGGGGAAGTTCGTAAAAGTTAGATGTCATTTAAATGTGCTGTTGTTACAAGGATGAAATTAATATGTTGGGTATGTCCAGCACTGAGTCATTCTCCGTGCCTCTTTAAGATGGATTTTTTTCTTCCTCATGTAAACATCCTTTCATTGTACCAGCAGCTGTGGTGGGTTCTTTATTTACTTACATCCAGGCAGTTACATTTAGGAGCTATAATCGGACTATACAAAACAGTAACATGAATTTGTCAGGACCTACACTGAAAATTCATAACATACAAAACTCCCAGGCCGTGTCCTTGTTCAAACATTTTCTTTTATCTGTAAATGATTATGGTGCTGCAAGGTGGAGAAAAGCTGCCTTCCTCCTCCCTGTATTTAACATGAGAAGTAGAAGTTTTGTGATGGATATTTAAATCTCTTTCTAGGTGTTGTTTATACTGCATTAGTAGTTTTCAAGTTGCACAGCAATATATAAGCACATATATTGCCCTTTACATTTGTACTGATAACGTAACAAAATACGTAGCTATTTAAGACAGCCGTCATGCATTGCAGGTGATTTTGGTATTCCGGGGCAGTAGCTACACACTTCCAGATTTTTAACTCGGGGGATTCACCACCACAGACAAAAAAAGCTTATGTAGGCTTATCTTACCACAGAGTTTCTGTTGGAGATGTAATCTGCAATGATCTTCATTACCCAGAGACCCTATTCAGTTGTATTGAGACCTTGCTTTTGTAAACAACTTTAGTAAAGCCAATCCTGAAACTTAGCAGTTCTAAAGCCTGCCATGCGGATGACTCTGAGGAACGTGTAGTAAGTACTGCAGTCTGACTTCACTCAACCATTCTTTAGCTTTAGTTGTACTGGATGCCATTTTCTCAGTAACAGTTCTTTGAAACATCAAAATTTGCCAGAAATCATTTGTTTACTGCTATAAAAATCTACAGTTCTGTCTTCTCAGAACAATAATAAATCATCAAGTCTTAGTTTGTCTTTTAAGCTCTTTGCAAGCTATGCTGGTGAAACAGCAGTGTATTCCTGTAGATCATACCTGTTATTGGTGACTGAGAAGATTTTACTCATTTTCTTCACCTGTTCTTTCTTCAGTTACAAACTGCTCCCTAGCATCAAGTTTTACCAGTTAGTTCCTCTAGGTAAATTGGAGTACTGACTTATTTGATCTTTAACGATGGGCTTTTGATTGCAAAAACCTATTTATGAGGAACTTCAAGACTTTGCTGAAGAGGTTCCTAGAGCAGTAAGCTTCCAAGTTGAATGACCCAAGAAGTCTTTATAAGATCAGCTGTTACCAATGTTCTTAAGTTCATGTTAGGGTTTTATGTGCCGGTTATTTTGGCAAGATCCATGTAATTACTGTACAAACTGATCCAGTTGGTTGCATGGTGCTTTGCCGCCTTGTTTTTGACAGCGTGACAAGCCACTTCACATTACTTAAAACACATCAAAACAGCTATATAGTACTTGATTCTGATTATTGCTGTGATTGGGCAGGAATACGTTGCTGGTAACAACAAAAAATAGAGGTGTGTGCTAGCAAGCTATCAACTCAAAAGCACGTAGTCATTTGATTGACTGAGTTGTCATGTGAAGCAATATCTCACTTACTACATGGAGAAATCTAGACCTTTGGACTTCTCTTAGTTTTCTCCTAAGGTGGCCAGTGGAGGTTGCTCTGGTGGGTGGCATCCCTGCCCATGGCAGGGGGGTTGGAACAAGATGATTTTTGAGGTCCCTTCCAACCCGAGCCATTCTATGATCATACTATAGCAAGCAAAAGATCCAAGTGTGCAGAAAGCATGCTACGTGCCTGAAAGTAGCTGGCTAGTTTTATGTCTATTTGTAAAATAGAAATACCACCCCATTTTTTTTTTTGAAAGACAACTCCACTGGCCACATTAGGAGAAAACTAAAATAAGTCCAAAGGTCTAGATTTCTCTTTCATTATTATTCCGTATAATAAAGACAATCCTTATAAAAACATTTTGAAAGACTGCTCTGACTGCATGCTCTAATAAAGAACAGTGGCTGGTGGCCACTGTGAGATAGCAGTATAGTGTACGAAAAAGCCTTGCAAGTACATTTAAGTTTTGATGTTTTATGTAATACCTCTCTATAAAAACAACATTTAGGGAACAGGAACTCTGATTTTTGTTTTGCCAGGTACTGTAGTTTTCCACAGAGCCATATAATTAGCATTTGGAAATGAGTGCAAAGCATAGTGCCAATTAAGATAGCTTTCACAGGTATAACAGACTCAGTTATGTCTGTGAAACAGCTAAAACTCTTTAGTGAAACACAGTCTGCCGCATTTATGGTCTGCCACCAATCCTCACTTTGGTTCTTGGCTTACATATATGAGTCTTAGTAATAAATTCTGGAGGTCATATAGGGTGAGTTACAGGCCAGGTTTAGTCTTGTAGATTGATGTTTTTGTGGCTCTAAAAGGTGATTTCATTTTCTTCAAGACTTCTAGATAGCCTTGGCACACCAGAAAAGAAACACAATCCAGTAGGCAGGTTCTTCAAAATGCTCTTTACAGACAGTATTCCTGTTGGTCATGTCTTGAAGAGTGGCTATTGATTGTCCAAAGTCCGTGAGGAATAAATCTGAAGAGGCTTAAAGTGTAGCTATTCTGTCTTCAGTAACAATCAGTGTTAAAATTAGTCCTGAATTTATCAGGATATACTAAGTTATGCTAATTGACTAAACAGCCCTTAATGTTTTCAGCTTTATGCCATAGAAATGCGTTGAGCAATAAGCACATATATAAAGCAAAACAAAAACTTGCAGTGACTTTTTCAGGGTCCCTGTGGCACTTTCTCAATTTATTACTTGGAGCAATAGTTTCATAGTACAAGGTACATATTCTGTTCCACATCCTAGAAGACTGTACAGTTTCTGTTTCAGCATAGTACAACTGCAGACCTGGACTTCAGCAGAAGAGATTTCAACTTGTTCAGGAATCAGCTTTAGAGAGCTGGTTATCAGACCCCTAATGGTTCAAGAACGGTCTACTCCAGTGTGTGGAAGTTGAGCAAGAGCAGTAAAAAGCCAGCATGGGTAAATAAGGAACTCCTGCCTAAGCTCAACTGCAAAAAGGAAGTCCACAGAAGGTGTGGGAAATGGGAAATTTTGATTAAGTACTAGGAAAAACTTTTTCACTGTGAGGGTGATCAAAGACTAGGATAGGTGAGGTGTCCAAGAGAAATTGTGGAATTTCCATCCTTGGAGATCTTAATGTTTGCTCTCCCTACAAGGGACAAATAGGACTTGGAGATCTAAGCTGTAGTTCCTTACATAGTGTAACTTTCCCAAGATTCAACTTTGTAATCAAGAGATGAATTGAAGTTTGGAATGATAAAACTGATGTAGAAAGGTATTAGGAAACCGCATTTTTAATGAAGTACTTTTTCTTAGATTAGTATGCTAGATTTGGTTATTAGAAATCTCATACGGCATTTAAACTTAACATGCTAACATTTTTTAGAGCTTGAGATTGAAAATAGTAAGAAAGCTGTTGGAAGTGGTCCCCCCCACATACTGGGAGAAAAAAACACTTTGTAGCTTTTAAATAGAAAACAGCTGGAGGACTAAATAAATTGCTTGGAAAGAATCAAGTACTACATGTTTTTTCTGGCTCAAAGATTAAACTATTGTCAGACCACCCAAAATGCTCCTGCAATTAACTTTTCTGACCCAAATGAAACTGGAAAATTGGTTTAGAGTTTCTCATTCATTACAATTATAATACAGAGTAACAACTGCTTATTAAGGCTAAGAAAGTACAATGCTGCATAGTGTCAAATTTCTCTACCACAGCTATTTAAAAATTATATATTTAAAGTATAAAATTCAAAAAAGCAACACCCAACTAGTTCCAGACACATGTAAAGGCCACAGATCGCTCAAACTCCCCAGGTGTCTCAAGTCTTGGACCTGAAATACTCTACATGGGCTTTGAATGTGTACATTACTCCTCTGCCTTTTAGTGTCGTAAATGACCTCTTTCTTGCTGGGACCTGATTTGTGAGGAACATTTTTTTCTATTTGACTGTATTTCTCTGCACTTTAATTTTTTGCTGTAATGCAAAATAGCCACGGCTGCTGCTAGTCCAGTATATGGCAGGCAAGGGAGACAATGTGTAGTTCTCCATCTCAGCTCAAAGGGCGATATGAGTTCACATTTCTCACTGCACAAGCATGTGCCCTATCCATCAGGGTAAAGGGCCAGATGGCCCTTCTGTACTACAGTTAAGTCACATCAACTACACAATTACAAACAGAGAGCATCATGGCACCAAGAGAAATAAGGATGTGGTTCTGTGAGGTGATGGTGGGATTAACCTGGGTCATTCACTTGCTTCTTGGCTGTTGCTTTAAAATGACTTACTTGTTTGGCATTGCATCTGTCTAGTGAATAAACACGGCAGAGAGAGGATGGAAAACTGGAATGTTTTTATGCTGGCGTTGCTACAAGAGAAAATCTGAGAGAATGCTGCTGTTAAACACAGAGCAAAACTAGCTAGTCGTTGGGACACTGCCTTGGTCACTGACGCTGTGTCTATCTGATGTAAACTGCGTGTTCTTCATGTTCCAGGAAAAAGAATGACTCTTGTCATTCATATCCAAATTCACAAGCTGGACTCCTAAATCAGGGGATGGCTCCCAGCTTTAAATTATATCTAGGCTGGAAGAGCAAGCAGCTCTAGAAACAGGTGCCCTTTTTTTTTTTTTTTTAATCTACTGCAATGGATATCTTACATGTACATATGCTGTGTGCTGGAAATGCCATTCTTAGACATACAACAAGAAATGATCAACAACTGTTGACTGAAAACTCAA
Source organism: Anser cygnoides (assembly GCF_040182565.1). Classification (NCBI taxonomy): domain Eukaryota; kingdom Metazoa; phylum Chordata; class Aves; order Anseriformes; family Anatidae; genus Anser; species Anser cygnoides. The sequence goes on along the minus strand of NC_089875.1, from coordinate 35,143,599 downwards.
CAAATGCACTTTCACAAAAGGATACAATCAGAAGTCTCCCCCTTTCAATGTTTTCTTCTGCTTGTGTTTGTATTTTTGTTGTTTTTTTTAACTTAGTTTTGTCATTTTCTCAGTGTTTGAACTAAATATACATAGGACTTAAGTTTTAACCATGTAGCAATGGTTTCAGTCTGAAAGCATGGACATTTCCTACTTGCAAGTAGTGTGTATTACAAATGACACTACTTAGTCATAGAAGTGTTTTTGCATATGAGGTAAGCTAAATTAGGCATATTTGAAAAAAAGCAAATGAGTATAGTGTTTTTAATACTTATTTTTCTCTCCTAACAGGTGTTAGTGTCTGTCCAATCCCTAATACTGGTAGCAGAACCATATTTTAATGAACCAGGTTACGAACGTTCAAGAGGTACTCCAAGTGGTACCCAGAGCTCCAGAGAGTATGACGGAAACATACGACAGGCAACAGTCAAGTGGGCAATGCTTGAACAAATCAGAAATCCATCGCCATGTTTTAAGGAGGTAGGTTTTGTGAAGCTAAGTAAACTATATCTTGTTTACATCAGAGTAGTCAAGGAAACTGATCTTGTAAACATTTTTCTTGCAGTGTGTTCCTTTTCACATATGCTTTTTAATACAAGCAAAGAATCATTGTTTAGTGGAGTGTTGAAAGTAATGCAGATACTTGGAAGCATGCCTTGCACGAGATGTCTGTTTTATCCTCTTTAATCCCTGAGGCAGCTGACTATAGAGACTGAAGTGAATAAGGATTTACCTGACTTTACAGATCCCTGGGCAGTGCACAGGAACTGGTGGGACTTAGAGGCAGAAACCTGTAAGGAGGGCTGGCACACAGGTTCATAAAAAGAAGTTCATAGGGGTTGGCTCACTCTTAACGCCAGGTGGTGCCTTTCATATCACAGTGACAACTGTTGGATCAGCCTTACAATTGGGCATTCAGTGTCTCTTAATCAGCTTAGCTAACAGCGAAGTATTTTTCTAAGAAACGTGAATTTGAATCAAGTATTAGGAAACACTTTGGATATGCCAAAACAATGCAAATTGGAAAAATACTTCAAAATGACTTCCAGCCTTCACATTATTCATAAAAGGATCCATAAAAGATATCTATTCCTTTGAAAACAACTTGATAAAACCAATACTAACCTTCACCCATTTGCACTGCCTTAAAAATACTTACTTAAAAGAAACTAAGTTGTTTACGTGCCTGAAAATAGACTACAGCTCACCCGTAGTATTGTAGAATAATTTAGGGACCTCTCTCAATGTCTCTAGTCCAATTCTTTTCTCAGAGCAGCTCCAAACAGATCACAAGGATTTCAGCATACATGGCAAAGGAAAGAAGAGTGGAAGTTACACTAAGAGAATCTGTGTGAATATTAATGCAAACTGGGTGATCAAACATGAGTCATCTCATGGTACTACCAACAAATAGAGAAAAATATATTTTGCTCTAGGTTACTGTAACTACAGCCATTTCTAAGTTGAGGTCGAACTCGTGTGTTTTCCATTGGTTCCTGTGCTTTCCGTTGTTTTCCTGCTAAAATATGGAAAAAGTAAAACTATTTCAGGATTATTCACACTGCTAAGTGTGATATCTGAGTAAGAAAACAGTCTCCTGTCTCTTTCTTGCTGTTGATTTTAAAAAAAAAAAAAAATCCTTTGGGATGTAAAAAAAAAATTTCCATTTAAACTACCGTGTCTTATGGCATGAGAAAACAAACATTTAACCTGCATACCAGCAGTTAAATATTTTTTTTCTCCAGGTGCTTTTAGGCACATTTCTTTAGGATAGTATGATGAAATCCTCAAGATAGCGAGAAGAAACATGAAGCTATGATAGATAACTTATATGAGGAAAAGTTCAAGGCTAAGATAGCTTGCTTTTGTGTTAAAAAACACAGTCGTGCTAGCTTAAGCATGGAGTCTGACCTAGTGCTTTATCAACTCATGAAAATTCCAATAATGTTTCTGTGAATACGTATTCCTTATCATTATGAAAAGTGGCATTTATTTTTATTGAAAAAAGGGGGGAGGGAAATTGTGCATTGGAAAACATTACTTTTTTTTTTTTCTGATGCAGTAGCTGAATCTGCACCCAAATGAAAATACGACTCTTGAGTATTTTTATCTAAGACTAGCTTGCTGTTAAGATCTCCAGTTTTTTTGTAGGGTTGTGCTAGGAACCTTACCAATTGGATAATCATTCAGTAATACCAATGCAAAGGCATCCCAGAAGCTTAGGTCTCAGAAGGAATTTGCATCCTTCAGCTCTTACTACCTTTTGCCTTCACAAATCTGAGCTGTCTTCCCTTTGGTGTCTTAAATGACAAGTAGGCTCAGGGGATCTGAAGTGCCAGTCTGTGGGAGTTCTTCCAAACTCCATTAAGGATACAAGGAATGCATCCAGAATTGAAGTCTGTCGTGCTTTCAATATGCAGTTTTTCTTTAGACAAATAGCTACATTCTCTAACCTCTAGAGAGAGAGATGATTTTGTCAATTATGTTGCAATATTGGCAAGAACCCTCTGTGCTCAATAAAATTTCTTTAATTTTATTGTTTCTTCCAACAGGCAGAGTTCTAGAAAGCTGTTAAGACAAAGCCAACACTAAGAAGAATTTCACAACTTTGTGTGATTTGTTGTTTGTTGGTGTTTTGTTTGCTCTTTAAACTATATAGAGGCCAACCTCCACCTCTTGGTTCAATGCTGAATTATCCCCATAGTGTTTTGGTTTTTCTCCTTACATCAATTTGGGTTCACAATCCGTCTTGCAGGTTTTGTACTGTTGAAGTATATGGTTCTTAGATAACAATATTATGTTGTTTCATCCTGAATCTTTTCTTGCAGGTCATTCACAAACATTTTTACTTGAAAAGAGTGGAGATCATGGCTCAGTGTGAGGAGTGGATAGCAGACATACAGCAGTACAGCAGTGACAAGCGGGTAGGCAGGACCATGTCCCATCATGCAGCAGCTCTTAAGGTGAGACTTGCTTTTAGAATTTTGTTCTGTAAACCAAGACCACAACTGTTGATGAAACTGCATAGCAGCCGAGTTTTATAATAACAGTGATTTAAAACCAAACAACAACAAAAAACACTAACAACTTCAAAATGTGTAAACAAACTGAAGTTTGATGACTGTCATGAGATAAAGTGAATATGCAGGCCCCTTTGTTGGTATTTTTTTCTACAAGATTTTTCTTTAGTTCCTATCCTACCTATTTTTCCTGTAAATACTTATGTAAGATATAAAGGGTTGATTTTTAAGAATTGGCTTGCTTTTTGTTTATGATAAAATTGTTGTACATGTAACCTTCGCTACAAGTAGAGCTTACTTCCTGGCCAGAAAACAAACTTTTGGGATAGATAAGCACAGTTATTAAACCATGATCCATTACTTTATGCATTATCCTTTATGTTTTATCCTGTGTTCTAAAAAGTTTTATCAATATAGTTGTAATTATTTAAAAGTTTTCCTCCTTCCTAGCCAAGTATTATCAGTTGTGTATTTTGTGTCTTCCACGTGGACAACAGACCTATATACAAACTTCTTTTCATGTAATTAAAATTGTAATTTTGATTTTTTTTCCTTCCCTTGAGGAATAAGAAAAATTGTTAAGATTTCTTTTTGCTATTGCTATACCTTGTGTCCTTTGAATATGGCTGGTCTTCAACATGGAGTTACTGTGAGTTACTGGAGTTACTCTGATCACAGAGCATAGATGTAACTCAACTGCAAGTGAAATAGCATAACATTTATACTGATAAACTTATTTGCTACAGTTCTGTTTGCTGCCTTGAATTTGTCCCCAATAGCACCTGCTGGCTACTGGCAGTATAAAGAAAGTATCAATCCAGAAAGGCAGAGAACTATGAGAAAAGATTATCCAAGCAGTGAAACAATACATTGAAACCCTTTCTACTTGCTCCTTTTGTTGCCTTCTATTCTCTAACACTGTGAAAAGCAATGTTTTAACTTTGCTCTTCAGCACTGATTTCTTTTTTGTATATTCAGCGTCACACAGCTCAGTTGCGGGAAGAACTTCTAAAACTTCCCTGTCCTGAAGGACTGGATCCAGATACTGATGACTCCACAGAAAAATGCAGTGCCACAACAAGTTCAGAGGAGACGATGTTGCACGAACAGGTTAAACCCAGCAGCAGTAAAGATATCCCCCCTGATTTCAAGTTATGAGTTGCATTGACATGGACTTTCTAGACACAAAGGCTTTGAAGCACAAGCCAAATATGTCAATATTTGTATGTAAGAAGCTAATTATGTAATAGGCAATGAAATTGAAACTATACTATGCCCTTAAGGATATACAGTTTAATTCAAGATGATCTTTTATTTACCTGTACAAGAGTGTAAACTTTTTTGTGCTTTTATTTTTCAATTGTGAGAACCACTGATTGGTATGTTTAAAAAGTTATGTATACAAGAAATGGATAAATCACTGATATATAAGGGAAACTACCTTAGGAAAGAATGTTTACTGAATGTTTATTATTTTTTTTTACTTGTAGAGTGAGGGCGGTTGTAACAAAGAATATATATTGGTCATTCTTACAGCTACTATTTAAAGTCAGAAAATTTTCACTGAATTTGATAGATTTTACGTTTGGCCATATATTCATGCTCATATTTGATTCTAAAGAAAACCTCCTGTATACTTCAATAAAAGTTAAATGGACATGATCCCTCTTTTATGATTTACTGGTACATTTTTTAAATAAACTGCCATAAAATACGTTATAGCTGAAAACTTGCACTTGTATGACTGAATTCATTACAGTCAACGTATTTAATTTTATGCTTACTAATTCTAAAATGCAGACGAAATAAATGCACATGGTTTTACCTCATGCCAAAATCTGGACTTCTGAATTCATCTTTTGTTTAGCTAATTTATGCAAACTAACAGTATTCTAAATTTCTTAAGGGCTATTCTGGAACAAAGTCTTTTCTGTTGAAATGTCTGATTTTTACATAATGACTGTACTTTAAGTACTGACAGGGGCTAATGACATGCCATGCAGCAATCTTACCGTGCTGTAGTTCCTACTGTACAGGCTTAGTTCCGATTTTATACTTGCAGCCACGGGTCCCTACCTAAAAAGAGTGAGGGATTTGGTTGATTCAATTATCGAGTCTCGCTTTTAACATAACATGCATTACTATCACTGTTAATTTTTAAGTAGTCCTTGAAGGACTAAAAAGTTCATACTGGTATTACCTCAGACTAATGATCTGTTGTATTATTAATACTATAAATCAGGCAAAAAAAATCTTTTTTTGTTTTCTATTTGTTCTTTGTTTATAAGTATCACGCTGGAATTTTTTCACTTTTTGTTTTACAATGTATTATTTCTAATCATTAAAAGTGGCACCAACTGAGGTCGTGTTCTTATGCTGGTGGTTAAAAGACGTGAATAGTTCTGACCAAAGTACAATTTTTCTGTTTTGTTCATATAGTGTGTTATTCCAAGGCCTAACCTGATATCACATACCTTTCAAAACAGCAACTTACACATTTCTTTGTTACTTCAGGGACTCCTTAGAAAGCAAAACAAGCAGTTCTGTGCCATACGTTTATAAAACAGTTTATGCTACATAGTCAACATGTTAGACCTTTATCAGTGTTAAAACAGCGCTGCAGATCTCTAGATTGGTTTTTATTTACTACTACTACTGTACAAAGGGACTGTGATATTCTTGTAAAGGCTCCAAAAGCAAAATTACCCACTAACTTGCAACTATATTTAAGTTGGTAGATTCCATTAAAGCTCTTCATTTAGTACTTAAACTCTTTTTATAAAATCCTGGCACTTGTACCAAAAAGAAACGTCCAGTATAAGATTCCCCCTTATACTTAAAGATGTTTTTTAATCATTAAAAAACCCACTAGAATAAAAAAAATACCTAGCTTGCATTGATCAGCCATTAATAGGGCAGATAACATGCTTGTATCATTTTCTCTAGGCTGTATTTATGGGACCAAAGCAATGCTAATGTGCAGTCACTGCTGTTTACATCTGCCTAATTAAACAGCTGCATGGGAAATTAAACTCTAATTTGTATCCACATACCAACTTTTTTGCTCCAGCCTTAGTGCTGTAGAGCAATATGGTACCAAATTAATTCACTGATTCAATCCTTAATAACTTGCAAATATGTGAGTAAACTGTAATCCTGACAACAGATGCCAAATAGGTATTTTCAGATATATATATTTTTTTTTAGGTATAACACAGGGTAGCTACATCACTTTGCAGTAAAATCTTACTAAATTCTGAGGCATGTTGACAACAGACATGGCTAGTTCTCATACCTCTCAAAACATCAATTCAGGCACTTCTGTGTTACTTCAGGGAATCCTTAAAAAGCAAAGCAAGCATTTTTTAACCATTTACCCTAATCATTTACCATCAAATTCAGTAGAAGCCTGTATGGGTCGAGTTCAGTGCGATGGTTAGAAATTGCGACTTGTTTTTATGATGCTTTCTTCTAGAAAATCTGGAAAAAAAGAAGTTAAATACATTCAAAAGCATAAAAGGCAAACTGCTAATCGGAGCTTTATGGAATTTTGCCCCTTGTTTGGTACTACCATAGGCCCGATTCACCACTGACCCCCTTCCCGTGCTGTGCAGTGTGCTATCATGCACTGTCACCAGCAATGGGAACGCCTGTAGCCATCTTCCAAAGGAAGCGCACCCCGTGTCACAGCCCATAGTCCTTCCTGCAGTGTCACAGGCCAGCACTAACACCAAGCTTCTCGCTGACTGACTCCATCTCCGCTATCTACCAAGGAGGGAACAGTGCAACAGCCACCAGTGAGATCCCGCACACTGAGAGAGCAAACCAGTCGGTACAGTCATCGCTAGACATAAAGCACTTCTATTTTGCAGCTGTAGACACAGTACAATTTGCATACACCCATGAACGCTACCTCTGCAAGATGTGCTTCCTTTGAATGGAAGGTGTGCTCTACCTGTGTGGATTGATGCTCTTCTGTAATTCTACCACACCCGTGTAAGAAGGAAAAAAAATAAATCCAGAGACAACACCCAAGAAAACCCAACAGAAGATAGATATGAGAATGCTGTGCACAACTTCACATTTCACTCCGATAATTACATTTTAGCTGTTTAGGTACTAAGAGAATAAAGTATGGATGAATATAACCTGTCTGGGGCTATGTCAGCCTGCGTGGTGGTTGGTTTTCCTGTTGCTTTTTGTGCTCTCTGCCTCTCACTTAAGTTCAAGGTAGAGATTGTGCACCTGTCAAGGAGATGACGTTGCAGGAGGTAAAAATTGTTCCAGCCCAGGTAAGGCACTGGACTACTGATAGCGGGTAGAGAGCTTAAATGTGGGCCTGTAATCAGAACTGTAGTTGAATAATGAGCTATTAAACAGCAGTAGAGCTTCAATTCTTTACTTGGAAAAAATAAGGAAGCTCCCACACAATACAGTAAAGAAATATACCAAGCAGAGGTTAAATTGGCTAAAACCATCATAAATAATGTAGTATATCAAATATAGCACTCAGGTTCTGGCAGGAACCACAATGTTCGGAAAACATGGCTCCAATACAGTATTTTGTCCCCTGCACTGTGCAATTTATACATAGGATGCTTATTAGGGGAGCTTTTCTTCCCCAGCACTTCTGCTGTTACATAAACCATGTTCTATTTTACATCCTCAGGCAAATGACTTGATAGGCGAACCACCATATTATTAATTTACTTTGTTTACCTGTAAGTATCTGAACAAAAATCCAGCTGACCTACATTTAAGCCAGGACTACACTATGTTGTGCCATTCCCTCTAAAGAAAAATTATTTAGGCTTAGGTTTTTACCTGGAGTTGCTCTGGCTTGTCTGTCATTTTCTCCTCCACGCTGCCTGTGTATTAGTGGATTTTAGAAGTGTTCTTTTCTTCTGTCCCCAGAAGCCAGTCACCATCATGTGGACTCACCTCCCTGGACTGTCATCTCCCTGTAGATAGAAGGATTTTTCAATGGAAAGGAGACTAAGATTTACATTTTTCTTAACCTAAGGAACAAGCATAAGGCACATATGCCATTTCAGATATATGCACTCAATTTATTACTTTTATCACATATATATGCATGTATATACTTATACCTACATTATGTTAGGCAGTTATTTGTGATAGAAAAACAGTTTTCTGAGCATTTTCCCTCTCTTTTCCCATAAATGCTCTTAACATAAGGAGAAAGGCTCAGGCATTTATATTGAAACAGGAGCTTTCTAAAGTACATTAAGCTGAATGTTGTAAAAGTAATTTCCATATTTACTAAAACAAATCGTAGGTAAAAACATTTCATTCTCCGTAGATTTTGTTCGTGCCACTGTTTTATTCTCTGGAACACAGGTGTAGAAAATATAATATCTACCCACTGAATTACTACAGTAGAGCTCCAAAATAATCTCACCACTGCCTCTGTTTCTAATAAAGGTTCAAAGAAAACAAGTTCCAATATACAATGCTCTATCTCGATTAAGAGGGTTCTGCATGTTGTGACCTGTCATCTTTACAGGCAATAACCTCTAATCCTCTATGCTTTTTGCCTCAGAAGCAACTTTTTGGCCTTTGAGAAGTGCTAACCTGGTCTACTCACCTCTCTAGCTATATTAATTCTACTCCTTTACATTAAAATTATGCATAAGATCTGTATCATTTGATGATCTCATCCTCAAATGTCTAGAGAGAGTATTAATGCTAGAGCTGGTAACACTTCTCTAACTCATACAGCAAAATCTTGTATTTAAGGTTGTCCAGGTAAAAATCTGGAAAGGAAAGAGACAGATTTCTGCTTCTGATGATAACTGAATTAATCTAAGGAACCAGTGCAACAGAGCCCTAAGAAAAAAAAAATCTCTGGGGAGTAAGAAAACACAAGTTTTTGTCACCTTCTAAGATATTCAGAAATGAGATAACCACGGTGAGACTTGCACACAAGTTAAATCTTGACAGCAATGCTCAAAACTATCCTTATACCAAATATATGCTTACAAAAACAAACAAGTAGGTTCATCTACTGAGGTTGCTAGAGCAATGAGTCAGATGTGCCTTTATATGAGGAAAAGAATTAAACCTCATCAGGAATGGCAGAACTGACATTCTGAAAAACTTCAAAGCCGTTTGCACTTCTTACTGGTTCTCAAAGCTCCTACCATAGCTCCCTGTGTTACGGTATAAAAACCTGGGCATGCTTTCCAACACGTTCCCAGTGTTGTGCTCCATACTGCCACCTTAAGCACTTGCTGCATTTTTTTCCTATTTGCCCTGGACCTCCAGTCATCATTCTCTTCCTCTCCTCCTGCCCCAGCTCAGCAGCTACGCACCAAGCCTTCTGTGGTTCTTCAACTCTTTGCATAAAGCAAACGGGTATAAAAGCAACCAGATCCCACATCCCCAACAGCAAACAGAGGAACACAGTTTTAAAAAAATTAAAAGTATCCCTCCCAACGACAAAATTAAAGAAAACTAAAATCTCATAATTAAAAAAAAATCCCTTTGCCATCTTTATAGAATGCCTCTGATGCTTCATTAAATATTTTCTCATTTAGCAGAGCAAATGGGAAAAACGTGGTTTTTTTTTCTTTTTTTCCCCCCATTTTTTCCATTTTCTTTCAGATGTTTAAACAAGTGTGTCATTCAGGGAAAAAAAAAAACAAAAAAAACAACACCAACAACAAAAATGTCTAACACCGTGCTCCTAGATAATGATTTAGAAGTCTCCAGAACTTCTGTTCTCTCACCTTGAGATTACAAGCTAGTTTTCAGATACCGAAAACCTTTGCGCTTAATATAAATTAACAATAACCATACCGATGGTAACTTCCCAGACAGCACACCTTCTGTCTGTCCAATTTCCTTTGTTAGAAACCACTGGTAATAATAATTGTTTCTAGTTACCATTTTAAGCAGGTTATGAGAGGGTAGCAATGAGCCCGACACCTCACAGCCGTACAGCACAGCTCTTAGGCTGGAGTATGAGGGCATGTCTTTAACGGCATGAGGGGTACCGGTACGGTTCGTTTAGGACATAATGAGGCCGTCATCGTTACACACTCACAGCCAGCCTAGCCAAGGCTAGGCCTGCTCACATTATGGAAGCCAGGGTGCCAGAGCCCTAGGCAGGCTCAATGGGAAGCATCCTCCAAGCCGCGCGTCCCAGCCCACATCCCGGCCCTAGCTACAGTTCAAGCTGTCCTGAAAACCTCGCAGATGTTTGCTGGCAACGTACTGAGCAATGGTTCAAGAGGAGACAGTGGTGGCACTGCAGATCAAAGACTAACACCAACAGCAGGATTGCTGAAAAGGAAATAGTAGCTCTGCCAACTGGAGCCATGCTCTCTGCTCCCAGGTTGTCACTGCAAATCTCTGCTGGGTTTCCAGGCAGTTTCAGTGAAATTTGTTGCAAAATACAAAATTCACAGGGGCTGGTCCTCAGATCACCAGAAGTCACAAGAGAAATCATACAACCATCTGGCTGACTGAATTTTGCCATAGCATGTGGGCTTCTGGGCAAGTCCCAGAGCATTGCAGAAACCTCAGACCAGGAAAAAAAGAAGTTCTTCTGGATTCAATTCAACACATCTCCTGTCTGCCTCTTGGTCACTGAAGGCAACAGAGTGTGCAGCCAGGTCGCACAGACTCTGAAACACCTGCTGTCATGTGGCTCCCTGGGAGGCTTTAAACATTAGCAACACGATGGGTTTAATAGAGACCACCTGATTCACGTGGCTGAACAGGGAAGGCAAGGGGGGAAAATTAGATCCAAGTGATGATTTAGCTCAATACAGACTTCACTCTGGCTTAAAAAACAAATGAACAAAAATAAATAAATAAATAAAAGCTACACATGCACACTCGGTCACAAACAATTGCTGTTGATGAAGCAAATGGAGACTGAAATAAAGGTACTTGAGAACAAAATACCTGTTTGTATCTGCACTGCCTACTGATGTGTTAAACCTCCTTCCACTCTTTTCTAGCTATTCCTCTAAGGAAATCATTCACATTAGAAAACAAATAGCCAGATGAACAAATGACACACAGCGGGGAACTGAACGTCAATAACCACAATCAGAGGAGAACCCAAGCCATTTAAACAAAGAATAGGAGAACAGTACATGGTTCTTGACAAACAGCTATGTAATTCAGGAAAGATGGTTCTATTTGTAGAGCTCTCAGAAGTCTACTCTGCTGGCAGAAATCAATGAAGGGCAGTGCTGAAATTCCAAGACTGGATATAGAGAACTGCAACAGCATCCTGTATTACTGAAGGTTCTAATTCAAGACATGGATTAATCATCTGAATAACAGGGATGCTACGCTTCCCTGTAGTTTCATGCAGCTTCTGATAATGCTGTCTCCTGAAAATGGTAGTCTGACTTGTGTGTGTTTTTGTTACTTTAAATACACTTTTGCTTTTACTTGCAAATTTTCAGAATGCAACAGCAAGTGATTTTCCATTGCCAGGCGTGCCCTCAAAGACAGTTGCCCAGTCAGTGTCACAAAGGACAAACTATAACAGTAAATTCATCCAGTTCTCATTTTCCCCAGCTAGTTCATTTTCCACATTTCAACACGCTGACCTTCTATGCATCAAAGCTCCACTGAGGCGTCAGAACAGCACTCGGTGCCCTGGCATTCATCGCAGCCCGTGACTGTAAGCCCTACCCGCCACAATCTGGGGTCCCGCAGCAAAGCGTGAGCTGTTGTACAGAAATTGTTCTACATCCATTCCCAAATGCTACATCCTGTGACTGATGAAGGGTTTCCATGCAGAGTGAGCTGCCAGCAGTGTTTGCCTCAACCTTTGCTTTCTTTTTATCAGACAGAACTCATGCCATAAGCCTTCTGGAGAAAACACCACTATTTACATTTTTCCTAAGTGTAAGTATTTCCATGCTTAAAAAGCTTTTGCCTTAAAAGTCTTTGGGTTTTCAGTCAGCATATGGAAAGAAAATGCTTTATTTTAATAGTTTAATTCAAGATCAAGAAAATGACTGGTGGCTGAAAAAGCACGAGAGGCTTTTTCTCAACCTGACCATAAACCAGACAAAATGGTAAGTTCTAACTCTAGAAATCTTTAGGCCATAGCCCCCCATTCTCAAACACTCTGGCACTTCAACACACAAGTATTTAAGGGTATATTCAAAAGCATTTAAGCAAACTGGGCTTACCTATTTGTTTCCTTTAGTATAGTTCATTTTCACACTTAGCAATGTGGAAATTACTCTTTCTACAGTAGGAGAACTACCGAAAATCACTTTCAAATCAATCAACCCTGCACAAAAGACCAATTGCCAATCACACAATTCCTGCGTCACCATATATACAAAGGTGCTCTCCAATGATAAGGTGCTAAACTCATCACTTTGCAAAGCTTACTAAAACAGACTGATTTTCTTCAAGCACGTGAATAAGAATACTACATAGCAATTAAGCACAGAAAGCTCCCTGTGCAGTTTCAAAGTATGTCCTCCACCAGGACAAAACACACTGCAGTAATTTTTCTTTTTGTGTGAACATTCATACAGCTACCAGATTTAGTGCAAACAAGAAATACTAACCCTTAAGAACTTTTAATCTTCAGGCTAGAATCCTTCATACCAACGAAAAATCTTTCTGCTCCCAGGAGCTTATTTGCACAGATAAAATAGAAACCAATTCTCTTACCTAAAAATGCTCTTTTTCAGCACAATGCCAAGAAACTGACAGAATATACAATACTTCCAGAGGTTTTACTCAGCATCATTTTCTCATCCTAGCTTACGCCTTTGTATTTAACTTGCTATTTATATAACATTAAGGAAGAAGAGAGTTCTGTGTGAAGATGATAGAAACATTACAAGTGCCATTTCAAGGCACATATCAGGAAAGACGATCTGCTCTTTGCTTTCTCATTAGAACACAGTTTTGCCATTCACATGGCCATCCTGTATACCAAGTCCTCTGCCCAAAGTCAATCGGATCACAGAATCACAGAAATGATGACCAGGAGGGACGGCCAGAGGTGACTGCCTGCTTTTCCCCAGTCTGAGCATCTAGCTCCCTCAATGACTATTCACGGCATATGTGATCGAATACCCCTACAATCCTCAATCCTGAAAATTTAGGCTCTGCTTCAAGCTTATTGTTTTCTCCCTTTTGTCTCTAATCCCTGTTATGTAGCGATGTTACTATGGATACCCCACATTTATAGCTTACTTCAGTTACAAGGTGGAATTTGAACATTTTAACTTACTCAAAACCCAAGCCATTTTACAATAGGTGAAGAAAATGGGGAGGAAAACTGAGTAAAGGTCATGTGTCGCTTTAAAAAGGCTAGCCATTTCCAGCTTCTCTCATAGTTGCAGTAAAACCATCAATCATAATAAACTCATTTTGTCTAAAAGCAGAGGTAATACATTTTTCCATGTAAATCACTTCATTGCCATGACAGAATGATGTCAGAGAGTCTAAATAGGTGATCTCATAAATTTTCCTTTTGGAACACTGTTTAGCACTAAAGGTTACAGCAGGGAGGGGCAGAAAGCAAGGGACATGACTGATGTCAGCTGTTGGTGAGAAAAATTTCATTTTAATTTTCATAAAATGGACCTAAATATGATATTGACATAGGAACACTGTTATAGACTGGGAAAATATATATATGTAACAATATTGGAGCAGTAAGAACCCAACACCTTTCTAGAATAAAATTATTTTTATAAAAAACAATTGCAATAAAAATTAACTCTTAATTGTTTACTATCATTCAGCTACTTAAGGACTATTTTTGAGCAATATTTCTGCAGTTCATGTTTACCATTTGTGCACATATATATTAGTTAAACATTATTTAGTTATAACTAAAATTAGTTCTGCATCTAGTTTGGCTATTGTACCTGTATTGGTACAGGAGAGAAACAGCATTCCCCCCCAGACTACAGCAACAGCAAACAACAAAAACAACCAAACTTGCATGAATTGCAGTTTATACTTTAACAAAACTGTGACTATTTAGTGAAATCCTACAGTAGCATGGGAGAACAAATACGTATGGCCTCATGGAGATGGAAGGACTGTCACAAAACCTAAAAATCAAAGCTGCTACTCCCTGTTTCTTTGTATCAGATCTCTCCGAGTCAAGCTTTGGAAGAAATTACTGATTTTGGTTTGATACAAACTATTTTTTTCTATTTGTTCTTTTTTTTTTTTTTCACTTGAGTAACCAAACTGGGGAAAATAGAGGGAAAACTCTGTTTTATGTAGCCTTAATCCCCACTCTTTACTGCAGCAGTGGGTATACTCAATAATCACAGCCCTGCTGGGTAAAGAACAGCAATTCTTCTCTTTCCACACAGTCGATCTAATGAGAGGTGTACTACAGCCCACGCAGACTGGCTGCAATGAGAGAATCAAATCCCCTTTAAAACAGCTATTTCATATACAGACAAATAGAAAGTTGGATAACCCCTCCGCATTTATCCAGCTCTTAAAACGTGTTTCACCGCCTCTAATGAGCACCATGGCTGCAGGGCTGTAGCTCTATCTGCCTCCCAGTCAGCTCCTTTAAGGCCAGCTTTTTGCACAGAGGACATTCACATCTTTTCTTACAAATCAGACACCTCAAAGAAACAAATACCATCCTCCACCACACCTGATCTGGGCAAGAGTGAGCTAACACTTAAAAACATGCACTGGTTCGTTATTTGTTTTCACGTTTAAATTATACTTCAACACCTGACTCCAAAAGAGAAGCAATTTTATCAGGGCTGTTTATTTCTGTTAAATGGTTAGGAAGGACTGATATTTAACGCAAATGCCAAAATCGTCCATTTCATCCTGAAGCACAGTGCACAGCAGTGAGGGCTGGCATGACTCGATCTAACAGATCACTGCTGTGGAAATGGCGATGGCCCACTCTTCCTCACTTCCAAGCTGCACTCCTACAGCTGAGCTGCCAGAGGAGCTCTGGTGCCCTTCTCACCTATGCCACCACTGACAGTGGGATCCCCAGCCTGACGAGACGCTGCCTGTACAAAGAGAAACCTGCCAGGAACCGGAGCCTGCCAAGGAAAAGCTCTCCTTGGCATCAGAGCAGCCTCCAAGGAAGGGGCAGGGGAGTGCAGGTGGAAGCAAGGCAGGTCTCACCACCCTCCCCTCCTGCCCTTTTCAGAGGCCAAGAGCTGTTTGGCCAGCTCAGCTGCTCATGCAAGTGCAGCATCAGCTCTTCTACCTTGCTGATTTTTAAACTCACTCTGTACCTGTCAGTTTCCTTCTCCGTAACACATATATATATATATAGAGAGAGAGAATTTTAATAGATCCTTTAAGAGCTTTGATTCATTGTAACAAGACAGTTTCTCAGTGAATTCAACCTAATCCCTTCACCAGTGATATTTATTCATTTTTATTCAGTTTGGTTAGTTCCCCAATTTTAAATTCCTCTAAACGTGCTCTGAAATTTATATTTTGGGTAAGATGTCCTCGCACCAGGAAAACCTTAGTACATAGTACAGGAAAAAACAACAACACGTCCATCGGCAGTAAAGCATTCTCCTGAATACACACAGGAAACAAAGATAAACCTGCCTTTTTCCCTAAGTCTGCTCTCTGTCCAGGAACCCTTCTGCCTGTCACAGGACACGTCAAAAATAAAAACCACCTCAGAGGAAGTGAATCTTTTAAATCTTTTTTTCCCCTCTTTTCTGCACTTCTCCTTCATGAAGAGATTTATACCTTTCTTTGTATGTGGCTGTAAGCACTGATCATGACAGAAAAGCAAAATCAACTACAATAATTCTGCTTTGTTCTGATAGAGACGATGTGGTGCCTTTCCTTTTGAGGAACTCTGGTAGGTTTCATTGATTTGTCAATATTGATATGGGAGAAGGGAAAGGAAATATATTAATGCGCAATATCAAGTGTTTGGGATTATCTGTAGCTGCACATCGGTTCAAAGACATCTTGGAGGATGCCACCTTAAATGAGAACTCAGTCAGGATCTAGGTAGAATAACTCCCCAAAACGTGGTCTTTATTGCTGACTCTCAAGAGGCACAACACAGCATCAGATCTGAGAAACACTGACTCAAACAAGTATGAATTCCTCTAATAAATTTAAAACTGTAACTCACTGCTCTCAAGTGCTGTTTCCCTGTATAACTCCTTTTATCGATTCACAGATTTTTTCCATTCACTTATCTTACTTTCACCACAAAAAATATTATCAACTTTTCCAATGTTTGCATTATTTTTTCCCTTCTATATTCTCTTTGCTCATGCAAAGCTTGACTTTTTCCTTTAAAAAATGGTCTCTACTGTTAATGTGAGGGCCCCCACTTCAGACTATTTATATAGTGTTTAGTAATTACCTCATACTCAAATGCCTACTTCTCTTACTTTGTACAGCATTTTCTAGGTTAACAAAAGAACTTCACAATTTTCATGAAATCTGTTCTACAGAAATTGTTTTTCAAGCTCTTCATCTTTCTGCCCCTCTTAACAAGAAAATATAAAATGGAATTCAGTAATTGAGAAACAAGGATTCTCCTGAATATGTTAATGTAATGTTTAAGTGATAATGACAAAAGTAACACAAATGAAAAGGGAAATGTACTCAGACATTTTCCATATCACATTCAATTTCAGAACAGACCGCAACTGCCAACCTTGTATTTTTTTTGTAGTTTAAGAAAACCAAGCATTCATACTTTTGTACTCCTCAATGTTGATAAAGGCAGTATATTTTTAAAATTCATACTGAGGCTCATTATCATCTAAAGCCATTGCTAAAAGCTGACAAATTAAACCTGCCAGCTATGGATATATTAAATTCCCCTTAATTCCCTCAACTTACTACATGCTGAAACCCGTTACATTCTTTTTTAAACTCACAGTACTTTTGTGTGCCTGTGTGTCTCACTTTAATCATTTTCTGTCAGATGCACTGCAGCAAGCCAAAGAATACCACTAACCAATTTGCAAAACTGTTGTATGCAGCATCTGCTGAAGTAAAATTTCTCTTTCCTCTGTTTCCACCGCCTCAGCGACTGCACTGCAGAACTGCTCCAACCACTCACCGGTCACAGGTGACAACTTACTGAGACCTTATTGGAAATTTGCAAGGGCACCATCTGCCCTGTACATGTACTTGACCTATCAGGCTAAAACGGTCTTTATTCCAAAGCAACTAAAGAGGTCTTCTGGAGAAAAAGACGTACACAGGGGCTGTATGGGGGAGTGAGTAGGCTTCACTTGCTTGGAAAATTCTTATGCTCTGCAGTGAAACAAAGTAGACTTCAAAACAGAAAGACAGGTATATTGTCTTGGTCAGCCACTGATCCTCTCATCCGGATGTTAACCTCTACCAGCAATGCTGCCAAAACTTATCAGGCTGTTCTTATGGATACTTACATGGTATAAAATGGTACATGTAATAATTATTTTCCTTGACAGTAACAATAATGGATCAAACCTCTTAAATTTTCACCTGCTCCCCTTATTCACCACATCCTGAAGAAGATACTAGAGTTCTTAATATACACATACGTAAATTGGTAGATCCTGATCCCTCACACAACTACCAACATCCATTTCTATTGTCTATTTACCCTTTCCTCCACAAACTCACTCATGCTACCTTTCACAGAGCATTACTGACAAAAGAAAAGAAAATCCTTCCAGGCTTGTCTGCAGTGCCACTTCTCTGTACTCTCTCTCACCAATTTTCAGTATCCACCATGACAGCTTCTGCAACATACTGATTGTATATAGATGGAGGATTTGTAGCAATTTCCATTATTTACTTTGCATCCAGATCTTTTTATTAAAAAAAAGATAAAATCAGACAAGACGCAGCTGTTCACACAGCTGGTTTCTGAAAACAGTATTTTCTCTGCCATTTACTACATTAGCCCTCCATGGCATCTCCAAGTACGTCTTATAACCACCCTATATTCCCATCCGAAACACTGAAAGAGTTTCTGTCAGGCCGCGTAGTGCACTAATAGGCCTTAACAGCCTTAACAGCCCTGACCAGCATCCACTGGGGCCTCCACACACACCTCTCCTTGGGCTCCGATGCTCTATTTATGGCCTGACCAGAGCCACCAGCCTCCCTTGTCACAGTGTTGGTCTCCAGCTCAGCCATGGCCTCGCCCAACCCACGGGCCTGACTTGACGTTGGACCTGCCTCACCACCATGAGCTTGCAGGACGGTCTGGGTGAAGCTGACCACCAACTATGGTTCCGCCTTGCTGGCCTGCTCAGGTACAGCGGGCACGGGGCCCTGGCTGCTGGGGACCCTGCTCTACCCTGCCACCTGGGGGATCCCCTCAGCTCGCGGGCCATAAGTCGCAGCTGGTGCTTACTGTGTCCTGACCATCCTGGGGAAAGGACTTCTAGCCAATGCTTCTCCTCTGATTAAGATTTCTAGGCCCTATTTTAATATACTTCATTAAAAATAAGGAGCTAGCTTTCTGGGCAATGGGTAAGTGAAGTAGTTACTCTGCAGTACTGAATTTAGACTATTAGTTCTCGGTAAATAGGCAAATGTCTTATGCTGAGTTTGTACAGACCCTGCTGTGCCAGTCAGTGTGAGAGGCTAATCCTAATATGGGTAAGTAACAATTCAGCTTTGGAAATTCAGAAAGTAAGGGCCTCATCCTCTGCTTTTGTGAGCTAGAAAAGCATTATTGAAATGTTCCCTATTCAAAAGACTATCCACAAATAGGAAAAATTGCAAGCACTCTTATTATGTGAGCACTCTTTGTTTGTAAGCAAAGCCTGAGCCAGTGGCTCTGAACCGCACTGTCAACATCACAGAAAAAGCTGTCGCTGTTTTCTCACATTCAGTGAATGCAGATGAATCGCTTTTAAGAGAAGTCATTCTTGGTTTTGATTTCATGCTGTAGTTTACTCACAGCTTGAATATTATCCTATGTTGGACTTGCCAAGTTTCTCACATTTGAAATGTACCAGCTGCCAAAATTATACCTAAGACCAATGCCTCACACTATACAGCAATATTTATCAACAAGATGTCTCCTTCGTTTTTCATCTAGTCATTTGAAAAATAGGTCCGAGGTTCACTCACAAAAACTGTAAGAAAATTTAAAGATAGGTGCTCCACATGAGAAATCTGGAAGATTTTTACAAGGGCAGATACCCAACTACAGCAGCACTGAAGCATTTGGTGCAAAAAAAGAGGCTACTACTACATTAGCACAAAAAGAAGTAAGCTTTACGATTAGCATTCTTAAACTTTCTTCTATATTTTACTTTATCTTCTTAAAAAAGATGAAGATGTGTTCATCTTCACACATTATAGAATCTGTAAATTGACTCATAGCTAGGGAAATCATGAAGACTATCTGTAAAAGTACTGGGATATCATTATTTCTAGGAAGTTAACCTTTTCCTGTGTCTCAGACTACTCTTCCATCTTGAATTGTACTGAAACACATACATGGGGACACACGGTCTCACTTCTAGTTCCAGTGAATAGATAAGCATCATTGGAATGATAAAATTTGGGAACAGGGATAGTGGTTTTATTTGTTCATTCATTTATTAAAAGACAGCTAACATCTTCTATTCATATTCAGCAAAAAATTTTTCTATTAATTCTGAACAGCTTTGAGATTCCCACAGTACATCCTTTACAGCAGCTACTTTTGGCCGTGGCTGCTGCTTTTTTGCACTATGAAGGACAAGGAGGAGAAAAGCTTGGCTGGCCTCAAGCCCTTGGTGGGCTCCTTTGGAAGAGAGAGGTTCTTACTGTCACCTACAGTCGCTCTTGCCATGAAAGCTGAATTTCACATTTCTCTTGGGTTAAAATGTGAAGCCACCTACAAGCTGATTTAGGAGTCCTTCAAGACATACAAATGAATAAACTAGTAATAAAGTATTATTTATATTTACTATTATCTATGTTTCTACAGAAAAGCAACAAGACAATGTTTTAAATTTGACTTCATCTATCAGCCCAGCTCTGGTGCCTGAAAGTTTTGTAAATAAATGTTCAAAGGAAACTTAACACTGATTATTTCTGATTGGCTTTAATCCATTACTACTGCTGTAAATTATTGGTCAGCAGTTTTAGTTAAAGTGTGATTTGAAAATAACTTCAAAAAAGGAAATCCTGGCCTCAAACACTCACATGCAGACTGAAGTCCTACCCTCCCTTGTCAGTACTTTTTAAATTGTAACTTATAATTGAGACCTCTTATATAATGAGGAACAAGAATCCCTGAAAGTCACAACTGTTGTCCTGGGTCCAGACAAAGCATTTTAATGTGAAAAGGGAGCAGCCAGTGCTGTTGAACCTGGGAACCACCTGAAAAGTGTCATGTGGCAGCAGCAACTCCAGCAGCAACTTTCAATTTCACTGAAATATATGGTATCTAATGGCAACATTCAGCTGGTCTTCACAATGCTAAGTGTGGAGAGAGAATTTTAAAGGCACTATTTCAATTTTTCTTCATATTTCTTTTTTTTTAACATTTAAATTATCAACTTTATACACCTATCGATGATACTACAAATCTTACTCATAACCTCTCTTAAGCCCTACTAACAAAGAGGTTTCATTAAGATTATATATTGTATCCACAAGAAATAAACATCCAAACAATATCATCATCAACTTTGCAATCCAAGGATCTGGGCAGATCTGACTCAACAATGAAAACATAAAAAGAGTTTCATCTCTTGCCCTCACACTTTCTCTCTAGCAAGTACTTTTTTAGAAACTTCTTGTCAAGACTGTGCTAGTACCCGAAGCAAAGCAATACATCCTCCATCTTGGAAACTCCAGAACATGTTGACAATAGCTAGCAGTACAATGACAGGCACAGAAAAACTTCACAAAGAAAACAGCCTTAAAGGGAACAAGAACAGATTTACCTGAGGCAAACATTATTCATGACACACATGCAGCAAGCCAAGAGCTAACATGTTCCAACAGTGATGAAGACAACACAATTAAGGGGTAACCTCCAAAATTTGGAATTCCTGAGAGCATATTCCACATCTTCATAGCTAAATCCTAGTAAGTCTTTTACTCAACACACTGCCAGAAGACAGATAGAACTGTCTAACTAGAGAAATGCACCGAGAAATGCAAAGGTTTCTACAGAAATATCAGCATCGGAAGATAATGATATCAACTGACAGTTCAATGCTCCAATAGGTACCAGGGTCAAATGAGTCCGACAGCTTCCTTCTGCAGTGAGGTTATCCACTCATATAATTCCAAAGCACTTAACATAAAGAAAGAGCAGAATATTCTCAGATTCAGGAAAGAAATAATTGCAAGTTTCAAATAAGTAAATACATAAAACAGAGAAATAGATTAAATTACCACAAAAGCTTAGTGCAAATTGCTAGTGGGGGATTGTAGTACCATGTAAAATTCCAAAAAGTTTTGTAAACATGAAATATAAGACTAAGAAGTTTGTTTGCCAAGAAAAACTTTGAATAGTCTGAAATAAATCTGAATCAAAGTTCCATCTGTTCAATAAATTCCATTACGGGTAGAAAGACTTAGGTGACCTCATAGCGAGTTCAAATGAGTAATTCTAGGCACAGAGCAACAAGAACATATACAGCAACCTAACTTTTCATTCCATGATCCCAGGGCCAGCCAAGTCTCTGTACATCAATCCAATCTTCCTCATCCTTCCCCAGAAGACATCAGCATGAATTACAGTCACAAATTCTGTCTCAGAACTGAAATCTGGAGATTTTAAGCTATGCATTTTTATTGATAATTATACTGCTAATTGCGGTACAAGACAAAAGTAAACTCTGACAGTGACTTACATTGCCAATGATAACAGAATTTAGCCTAAAAGTAACTACATGGATGCTATAGCACTGGAAAAACAGCAATAAAATTAAGTGCAAAAAGCCACATCACACAAACAGAAATTAAGAGACAAGAAAATATACTGGGAAAAGTAAACACTTTGCAAATTTGTGTTCTGTGAGAGGAAATTTTAAGGATCCTTGTGATAAAACTAAATCAGTAGTTCGGTAAGCACAAGAGTTAGTGAGGCCTGGATTCCTACTGATTTGTGTCTCAGCTGACTGCAAAACTGAACTGAAGCTTTTCCTGCTCTCAGGGTATTTAATGGTTCCCCAGGCCCTTTGCCCCTTCCTCCCCTGCCCCAGGTTGAGTTCTCTGTTATATGATAATACAAAAGTTTTCATGCAGGACACAGCAACTGTGGGTGGCATGTTTCTCTCCTCATCTATGCACGTTTTCAGAAACCTAGAAAAACCTTAAATGATCTTAGAAACAAGCTATGCCTCTGTTTAAGTTTGGCTGAACGTGGCCAGTAGGTTCTGTATATACCAAACAGGGACAGTCAGCAAGACCAGACTACATAGATCTATTTTCTCTAGGAAATCAGGCTAGCAAGAGCAGTACTATGGGGGCTGGATAGTTTTTTTCTGCTCCTTTACGTTAAGCGGTCTGTTTCTTTTCAATCATATGTAGGACTAAGATGTTGGTATTATCCCATTATTGGGATTTGTCGATATGCTTTTATATATCATCATCCAATAAACTGTAAGGTCTATTTATTTAGGCAGTCAGTCTGAACACTCTGTTATTAGTCCAAGTTTCTGGCAGGATCTTTTCCTGGAGGTTAAATGGCATCTTTCCAAATTGCACCTTGGCAGGGATTTTGGCTGTGCTTAAACCCATGAGGTTTCCCTCTTTTTGTATTCCTAAGTCATTATGCAACAATAAAATTTTTATGATACCTAATGTCTTTGAATTTTACAGAAATTATTTTCATAGTCTGATGATACTACAGTTTATAATGTCTTTGAAATTTTACTCCTTCATACTACATTACTTACCAACAAAGCCAAGGCTTTACGTTGTGACAACAGGTACTCTACATGCTGAGTGTGGAACTTTCCTACAATACGACAGTGTGTGTTATGGTATCAGTCCTTACCATAAGTAATAGCAGAGATTACAGTAATTGCTACATATTTTTAAGCTTGTTTGCAAAGGTTAGAATAATGCAGTAATATCTAAAACCAGCTGAGGAGTCTAAGCTGAGGCAAGAAAGGCTAAAGTTTTGATTTATAGCAGTTATATAGCAAATTCTAGAAATATTTCTAGGTAACAGAGGCGATAAAGAATTATGGTTTTGGTTCTATGGTTCCAAGGCCAGTTGTTTAAATTAGCTGCTCTTTCTCTTCCCCCAAGAGCAACTGTGCAAGTCTGAAGCAGTTAAATGATTCTTTGTTTGGAGTTTTAGTCTGAACATTCTTATGAACATTTAAAATTACCTATTTCTGACTGCCATAAAACAGAAATGTACTATACGCTATACTAATAAATATGAAGCTTCCCTTCTATTAGGCCTATGCACTTGAATGCAGAGACAGAACAAGGGGGTTGGAATGCCTGCACACTCAGTCATTAAAGCAAACAGGGGACACATTCAAAACTCAGTTCATTTGTCAACCTGACAGCAGCTGGAAGATTTCTGCATACAAAATATAGGAGCATCTGGCTATCAAGAATATTTAAGACCTTACCTATTGATCTCTTTCATCTGCTTAAATGAATTCAAGATGTTAACATGCCTAAAATATGGTGATTAAACATTCCATGCATATAAACCTCAAATCCCAATAAGCAGTAAGGAGAAGATGATACAAATACTGCTAAACAAAACCAGCATCAGAGATCCCAAGTAACTGATTGAAAACCCAGAAAGACCAGAAACTTGACTGCCAGGGGATGGGGGGGAATTGTGTACATTTTATGAATTTGTCAAGAAGGACTAGAAGGATAAAATCATTGTAAGACAAGATAAGGAAGTAGAAGAAGATGGGAAAATTTGTTCATGATTCTATTTGATGTTTAAAAACAAAAAGATCAAGGCAATATTATTTATTATGATAAGTTAGGTATAACTTCTTTAACTAGGACCTATGGGTTCTGCAAAACTCTGACTTTGCATACCAAATCTGTACAGCAGATTCATAAAAGTTAGAAACTGGAGGGCTTCACAAATATGCAAATAAATTAGTAAAGTACTCTTTACGTTTTATTTTTTTAGAGTATAAGCACTAAAATAAATAAAAATATATAATTATACAGCTGCATCTGGAACACTGTCCAGTTTTGGGCCTCCTGCTAAGAGATAAAGAAAGATCAACAAACTGGAGAGAGTTCACCTGAACACTAAGGCTGTTAAAGGCACATGTTGGACAAGGAGAGGCTAAGGGCACTATGCTTGTTAAGCCTGCAAAAGCAAAGTAACAGCAGTCTCTTCTGATAACTAAAAAAGTGTTAATGAAAATATGGAACCAGATTCTTCTCTGAGGTTCATAACTAAGGAACAAGAGGCAACATTCACATGATT
Organism: Anser cygnoides; assembly: GCF_040182565.1. Lineage (NCBI taxonomy): Eukaryota > Metazoa > Chordata > Aves > Anseriformes > Anatidae > Anser > Anser cygnoides. The sequence goes on along the minus strand of NC_089875.1, from coordinate 35,119,152 downwards.
CACAGATCCCTTCAAAGTTAGATTTGTCCAGATATATTTCATCTTACTCAAGAAGTTTTAAAATTCACTACATCACAGAATTTGTTCCAACAATTTCAAGGTACAAAGAAGAGACTATCAGAAGAAGGATGTAGCTTTAAAGAGGTACTTGGGAAAAAAAAGCATTTTTCTTACATTAGGAAAGCAAGGAAGGTTATCTGACTTTATTGACACATGCTGCTGTGGAAAAAAAAAAACACATTTCTTCTGATGAAGAGAAGTTAAAGTTTATTTTATAGTCTTCACAGGTAAGTAACAGCTTAAGTTAGAAACAATTGGGGAGGGGAAAAACAGTATTGTTGATTTCTCATGCACAATAATTTGTGTAAGACTGGAAGTTTGATGTAAGTACATTTTCATCTAAGTAAATTTTCAATAGTTGAGTCATTCTTATAAATTTGTCTTTTGAGATCATCCAGATCAGTTTCCAAGACCATGCAGAGAAACATAAATACATGCTGCTTGTGAAGTTTTCTATAAATCAACCTATATTGCCACACTAAGTAGGCGTCTTATATAAGACACAAGCCTTATCTTACTTTTATTTATTCATTTTTATGAGAACAAGATGAAAATGAAGTCCCCAACACCTACTTCCATTCTCTCATTAGGAATTTAACTACAGCAAGGATGCTATCTTTATCCTATACCTCTCTACCATTTTCAGTATTAATACTGAAATTTTATGGCTTGAAAATGAGATGTAAATAGAAACTGCTATTATTCTATGTCCAGAACAAAGAGTGACATTAAAGGAGAATCTGTTCACACTAGAAGCCAGACTAAATTAAGTCTTGACCTATAGCACACTGTGATGCTATCAGAATCTGGCTCTGTGCCACTAAGTCTCAATGTCATCTCTGTAATCTACATTGAGCTATTAATAAAATTAACTTATCTGTAGAAAAGAAGGAAGCAAGAAACAATTGTTAAAAACCATTCTAAGTTTACAGAAAAGTAATAAAGCAATCTTTCAGTAGATGAAACACCTAATGCAATTAAGACTGAATGATACATAACTTCAAAATACACCAATAAAAAAGCAGAAGCAATTTCCAATCAAAGCTGTAATTCTACCTAGTCTTTCTAAGGTCATTCAAATGTCATCCCTACAGTGTGACTTATGATTCATTTTGGGGCTCTGCCTGGAAGCAGAGTGTAGAATGAGATAATGGGTGAAAAGAAGAGACAGACAAGGGAGAAGATAAAAAAAACAGCTTATCTTTTTGTTGGCGGTGGTGGTTTGTTGTTTCTTTTTGTTTGTTTTTGAGAAGCATTTGACTAAATGTTTTGAATCATTTGTCTGAAATAGTTTGCATAAAACGTATTAAAGTATGAGAGAGCGGAACTGCAAGTGTAATACAGACAATTTTGGACAACACACATGCTTATTGTCAGATGACAACCATCTGTGGAGAGATCTTATCTCCATTCTCCTGACTACACCATCAACGGAGTAGACCAGCAAAGCTCTATAGTCATGAAAGTTTATACCTTGTTTCATAGCTACTAAATGTGAATGCAACCATCAACCACCCATCAAGGTGATCCAGGTTCAGGGAAAAACTCAAGAAGAGACAAAATTACAAGGAGAAAGCTTCATCAGGAAGGTGAGGACACTTAGTCCAAGTTCCTACCCTCAGAAGACAACAAAAGTCTGAATGTGTGTAGTGAGCATTCTGTACATCCTCTATAGCAACTTATATATATGAGAAAACAACCAGAGCTCCCCTAAGACTTCTCTTTTTTGACTAAATACCATCCTAACTACCTTTTCTCATAAGCTAGTAGATAAATAAAAGAGCAAAAATTGAGAAAGAAACCAGAGACAAGCAGAGAATTGCTGATTAATGGAAAAAAATAAAGCTAAGAAATTTAAGTGAAATTTTCTGGTTTCCTAACTCTTTAGCCACTGTCAGAATACAAAACAAAGCAGCAACACCAAAAAAAACAAACCCACCCCACAACCTGTCCTGAAGGCTCAAGAAATCTTAATTTATCTCTGAGCATTCAAACAGAGACCCTATGATACCATGTTTATTTACTTTTATAGAGAAAATTTTAGGTAATCACACTTGATTTCTGTAATTAAATGATACATATTAAAATGTAAAGTACAAATGTATAAATGCATTTTCAGTCCTACAAAAAGCTCTTGCTGAAAGAAAGAATTTGTAAATGGATTCTACGAAGGATTATCTGACAATAAGGGAAAAAAAAAACTAAACAGTTTTACAAAGTTTAACTGCACTAGAGGTTGAAATGGGAGCATCACACATAGGAACAATGAATTGGCCCGCAGCCTCAGACTTACTGACAGCTGCAGAGGAAAACTTGCATCAAATAACCTGAGCTTCAATTTCCTGGATAAGAAAAGGCAAGGCATGGGTTCATAAAGTTGAAAAAAGAAATCTGGACAAGAAGATCTGAAAATTATTATCAGGACACAAATAGCAGCAGAGACCCAAAAGCTATTCCCTGAAAGTTCTAAGAAAGGATGTTTTATTCAGGAGAGCACTATAACTATGCCTCTTTGGCCTCATCTCTTCTAATCTTGTGCAGGCTTTTCAATTTTAGAAGCAAATCCTGTAGGACTTTTGCCAGAAAAAAGAGTCATGTGCTCTTAGCTTGAGTGTGCTGACAGAATTTGGTGGTAATACTAAAATATACCTGAAAAGTCCTTGTGAAAAATGCAATGAGTGACAATTTCAATCATTTAGAGGAAGGACAGATCACCTACTGTGTCACTGAAGTTATAGAAGATAATATGGGAGGGGTGGGATGGATCTCGATTTCTGGAAAAAGAATATTTTGGTCTGTCACCTCCCACTCCACAAACAGCATAGATTTGAAAATCTGCCCTGAAAACACAATGTCTCATCTACAGCCAGAGAGACTAGAACAACACGTGGTTAGTGAAGCATTTACTCTCTGGGTGCCATTCCTGGTTTACTCATTCTAGAACTGATCAATGGTGGGGGAGAAGCCCAGGATATGTTCTGTTTCATCCCAGGCAGGCTAGTTTTGAGTTGGGTGAAACTGAATATAGAGAATTCACAGAATCACAGAATGGGTTGGGTTGGAAGGGACCTTATAGATCATCTAATTCCAAGCCCCTGCCATGGGCACGGACACTCCCCACTAGCCCAGGTTGCCCAAAGCCCCATCCACTAGAACTTTTTAAGAAGTCCAATCATCTTGTGCTGCATTTCTTACCAAAGAAGACTTTAGTATTGATTTAAGGTATCAGAGCATGAAACCAGATGAAAATTGGGACAATCCTGCACTATGAGTTAAACTGTCACGAGAGACTTTATTCATGGCATTTGTTCATCATCTTATTTTAGAAATGCTTTTCTTTCAGTGGCTGCTCATTTGCTTGTTTTAGAAGACTGAAAGCTTTTATTCTGAAAGGTTTAGGCATTATGTATGTAAAGAAAAGTTGTACACAAACCGCAAATCTGAAACTGGTGCACACGCTGTCCTCCCGTGCATTGACACAGGAGGGACTTCAGTTATATCCAAGCACCTAGAGACACTACATAGGATTTTATATTCCTTTTCCATTTCGGGAATAATTACTTGCTTCTAATACAGAAGTAAATGACCTACTGCACCTGAACAACAGTGTTTGTCTTATGGAAGAGGGCAATCTCAATGCTACATATCTCTAAAAACAAAAACTTCAGTAGGAGGAAAAAACAAAAATGTGTAAACTGAAATTGCTAACAGGGAGAGAGAGACAGCAATTCTTTCCCAGCAGGGATGTCAATATGCAATGAGAATGAGTCATTATGATGCAGTTCTGTGATTCAGACAATTCAAAGCCGCTCTGGGATGTCAGGCCACTAACATATTTTTGCACTGTGTGAATCCATGCAAAGGCAAAAAGTATTCTCCCAGCTCTTAATAGACTCCCACATCTCTAACGACTTTCTGATAAGCTTTTTTTTTTTTTCCCCAAAAAAATTTGTTACATCAACTGTAAATCTAATTTAGGCAGCTTTTGACCCTTAGTAAAATGACCATATTTGTTTCAGGTCACTCTTTATTAGTAAAGGTAGAGGTACTACTTAAACGATAAAACCCCACGCAATTCTGGCAAAAATCATAAAACCAAGATGCAAGACTTGATAAGGACCAAAAAAAAAAAAAAGGAAAAAAACCACCCCCTGTACTCCCTGTTATGAATGAAAAAATGATTAAAGTGATTAAAGTCAAAAAGCTGAACAAGAGACTGTCTTCCTCCAAAATGCAACATAATTCTAAAGCAACTGTTCTCTCAAGTGAACAGGTTGAAGACAGTAAGGACAGTATGACTACTTTCCCTACTTTCACGTTCATAATATGGTCGCAGTGACGTGTACTTTATTTTGAGGCAGAGTACAAATTAATATGTAGACATGGACAAATTCATTTCTATTTCCTAATCTACTCTTATTAACAATTGCTACAAGCAACCTTTGAACAGAATGGATGTAGAAGAAATCTACAGATTTCAGGTTTGCACCAAGATTTTAAAAGTGATTTCTCATCACATGCTCTTCTAGCCCACTCTCTCATCATAAACCTACTAGCACATTCCCTAACTACAACAGTAGAAAGAATTTTCCACAGTAACAAAAGGTAAGGCAAAATCTTGCTGAGAAAAGTTGGAAAACCTACAGGAACTTATTTTCATCTTAATAGTCACAGGAAAACTGGAAGGGTATTGGAATATAGTAGATATCCATTCGCTTTGCTACAGGATCTGAGAGGTTACATGTGAGTTATACATGCCAATTGAAGCCAAATCTTGATCTTATTGATACCAAGAATTTTGGTAACAGCTCAGTGCAGAATTTTACCTGTGAAAAGTAGGAGACTTTGAATGACACCAGCAGATTTACTGATATTTGTGAAGTCTTATTTATCAACAACAGTGCAGAAGGAATGAAAAATGTCTTGAGTGCATCACAGGTGCTGGTACTATACAGAAAATTTGTGAGATTTGAAAATTCTGTGATCCTTTGGTCACTGTTGGGGACTGTAAAGGAATGGGTCAGTTTCCTCCAACTCCTTGGAAGCCTGTTCAGAAAACGTCTGAGCTGTCAGAATTTCTCCTTCAGGCAGGCAGGAGAAGAGCTTAGCAGAAGCAGTCATGAAGGACAGGGAAATGAGTCATCCTACTTCCCTGTTGATGATCACATCAATCCTTCACTATGTCACATTATAAACATATAGTAAATATTGACGGTCACATTGAGTCAGATTTTCAAAGGGAATGGATACCTTGTTTTTGTTCCCCGCAGGAGAGAGGGCAAACTAATCTTCACAGAGGCTGGTAATTTCAAAGATTTAGGGAGAAAGTAATTGGGGAGAATATGAAAATTCAGTTTAGTGCAGATTTTACATTCCTAGAGGCCAGCCAGACCTACAGGTGTTTTAACTATGAATACTCTGTCCACTTCCCTCCACTACAATATAGTAATTTATTTTGCTAAAACCTTCTTTGCAACTTCTAACATTTGCAGTCAGCTTTCCCTGCCTCAGGGAAACAGTTTGCCTGTAATATTCAGGAATTTACTCTGAAGAATACAGTTTGAACATTTAACTGATGTCTTTTGGGGGCCACTAAGCTTACCAAAAGTCTGAAGTGTGTTTCTGATGCTGTAACCTCAAATATAATGATCCACAAAGAATAACTGGTTACTAGGATGTAGCTTAACTGAACTAACTGAGCCAAAGAAAAGCTGATGGAATTCCCCAATACAAGCTTTGCAGATCCTCTTCTCTCACCAGATACATCAAACATTCTCTTAACAACCACAGAAGTTTGGTTACACAATCTTGCAAGTTTTCATCCATCTATATCAACAAGTGTGTTTTCTCCTTGGTAATGGCAACTCCCTCCTCATCCCCCAAAAAAGCAAATCAACTGTTGTTCAAAAATGGCATAAAACACAATTGCATGTTTCTTCACCAATACCAGAGACCTGGCACATGATATTGAGGATGAATTCAAAATCCACGTAACAGCAGTTTTTATAATCAGTAGCTCTTTGTTTAAAAATATCATAATAAATGTCTGTGCTGATAATAACAATTTTAAACTTACCAAAACTTTTTTTTACAGGTGGTCTTGTTGAGAGATCATGTAGCGTTTTGCAGTCCACAGTTAAGTTCATCTGTTTCAAAATGCCTTAGAGAAAAAAAAACCTGCAACAGAAGATAAATACTGTATCAACACAGCAGCACAGATACCTTGCAAGGGGACTTTAAATATGCTAGTTGAGATTCCACAGAGAGCACAACACTTCATACAGACAGTTCTCCTACCCTCTTGGAAAAAAGTTAAAGACAAAAGTTGTTCTCTGAAAACACTTGTATCAGAAGGTTTGATTATCTACTTCTTTCTTGGAAATTATAAGCAGCAATACACCAAAATCTTGAATCTGCAGTTCACAGTATTGCAAAAGGCTTGCCTCCCTTTAGAGCCAACTGACGGAAGTGACATTTAAATGCAAACAAAAACTGTTGACCATTCTTTGAGAGAAGAATATATATACATACTTCAAATCCTTCATGGAAACAAGGTCAAGCAGCATACTTCAGTAAGTCTGTGGCAAATGTTAAACAATTAACAGTGTATTTCACATGAATGGTAACTATCCATCCACTGTCAGTCAGGAGTGCACTAATTCCTGCTGGTGGTATTCCTGCCTATGTACCTGCTATAATTTCTGGATGTCTCCAGAAACTGAATTGTGTGGGAGAAAAACAAACAACAAAACACATCTCAGGAACTGGCAGAGATGAGAAAAACAGCAAGATATACATCATTTTTATCAAATAATTGTATTTATCAACTATTTATTCCCAGAAAAAAAAAATTACCAGCTTTCCCTGAAAACTATGCAAAATGTATTTTTTCACTTGTTTACTATCTTTTTCATTGTATTTTGACAGACATTCTGAAATCCCTGCCAGAAAAAGGGGTAGACGTGGAATAGGAGTGCTATTCAACATTTTAATTAGACCTCACTTAAGAATTCATCCACTCAATTTTGTAAAATCTATGTATGTTTAACGCAGATCTATTATGTGGAAGGGAAAGAAATGTGTAATAGTACAAGTTACATTTAAACACAAAGAGCCTAATTCCTATTAATTTTTTCATACAGATCACAACAAAATTTACAGAAAAAACTACCCACCAAATCGGCAAGGTTAGCAGGAGTTAATTTATTTCCTAAACTTACCCTTGAAAACATTTAAGTCAATTTTAGAACAAAGCTGTGATATGACACACCACAGAAAACTGAACATATGACGATACCTCATTTTGAGTAATGGGTTCTGTTGTGTCAGTAAAACCTCATGTGTTATATATAGATCAGCTGTCAAATGGAAATCAGTGTGCTTAGAATATTATTATGTTGCTACATAGACAGAGAGAAAGCAAGTAACATCATTTTGATTTCCAAAGATTTTAGTTTTTAATGGTGAATTTCATAAAATGAACTTCATGAATGTCTTGAACACACTATATGGAAAACAATTTATTTGCTGTGCTTTAGGAAGTTCTGTAAGCTGCTGCTTCCAGGACAAATATTCATCTTTGGTTCATGGCCCTAGAACTTACAGCGAGTGAATGGCTATCTATGTCTCTATTAACTATATAAATTTATATCACCTTTTCGTGTGAAAAATGATATAGAGTGGATTGTTTCAAGTCAGAAAATAAGTTGAAAAGCAACACATTTTTATTTAACTGTGTTTTGCTTTTACAAGCCTGATTAAATTTGAAATTAAAGACTGTATATTAAAGCCTAACCAAGCAATAACCTATCACAGGCACTTGAATTAAAAAAGCTGCAGTAAGTCTTCCTCAAATTTTAACTAATAAGTTAGATATGAAAGTAGGATGGAAAGATGTTTGTAAGACATCAAATTAAGTTCGGCAAGTACTATATTTCATTATACTATGAGCTGCACTGAGTAGCAAAATGAATTTCAACCTTTGCAGTGAAGACATCCTCAGAAGTCATCTTCCTGCACCAAGGATTTACTCCTAGCTGTATTAGCTTTCTGACTCGCTTACACCAAGTTTTGTTAACAACTCTGAGTGAACGTTTCCATCATTTCACCCCATTTTGAATGCCCACGAAGGTACGGCCTCTCCCCTCCTCTGTGTGCAAGGAGCGAGCTCAGAGGTGATGGCCAGAATTACACTCCCTCAGGATCTGGACAGGTGGTGAAGTAACTACAGGTCCAGGCAGGACAGGAGGCAATACAGCACCGCACACCCTTCCCAGCCGCCCAAATTTAAGGCTCCGAGCCCGCTCGAGGCAGGTATACCTGGGCAACCCCTGCCTGCCCACGCGTTGCGTCCAGTGCTCTCTCACAGCTGCCTGACCCCCGAGACACCCGTTCTTCTCGCAGCTGACAAACAACCCGGGGCCCACACGCCCGAAGTCCCAGCCCCACACAAACACAGCCCGGGGGAACAGAGCTCAGGATGAGAACCGAGCTCGGGCAGGAGCCCCTCACCCTAACAACGAGCGGCACGAAGCCGCCAGTAACGGCCGCCACCCGTAACGGCCACGGCTGCACCCCTCCCGCTACCGCTACTACTACTACTACTACTACTGCTGCTGCTGCTGCTACTGCCGCTACTGCTAGTACCGCTACTACTGGCCCTGGGGCCGCTGCCGCGCCTGCGCCGCACCGCCTCCTCCCGGCGTGCTCGACGGGGCCGTGATGGCGGCTCCCTGCTGCCGCTGCCCGCACATGGGCTGAGAGGAGGGCTCGGGCTGAGAGGAGGGTGGCGGGACCATGCTGGCCCTCGAGCGCGCCCTGCTGAGGGGCTTCCTCAGCGCCGCCGAGTCCTTGGAGTGGAAGCAGGGCGACGCCTCGGCGGCAGGTGAGCGGGGAGCGGAGCGGAGCGGAGCGGAGGTGAGGTGAGGGACACGCGGTGCCCGCCTTGCTGTGGGGGTCCTGGACGCGGCTCCCGGGGGTCCCCTCGGGCGGGCACCGGGCTGGGCTGCGGGGGCAGCGCCGCTCCCGGGGGCACCCTGCTCCTGGGGGCACCGCCGCTCCTCAGGCTTCGCCCCGGGGCTGTCTCGGGCTTCCTCACGACCGGAGCGAGCGAGGCACCTGCCTGCCCGCGTGTGGCAGCGGCGAGAAGCTCCCTGCTGTAGCAAAGCGAAAAAGATGTGGAGATAAAGACTTCTTTATCTGTACCCCAGGCATATGCTGAATTTTGGAAAAGAGCTGATCTACTCAGTTCTATTTCCTTACGTTAATTCTTATTTAGCCCTAATCCTTGTACTGTCTAAGAATGTTAGGTGGTGACACTGACATCTAGCAGGTCTTTCATAGTTTCTCACTGAATGGCGTACATTTGTGTTTTTATTTCACTTTTTTTTGAAGTAGTGTGCTGTGATGAGATTTGGAGAGTGGTATTGAAGAAAACTATCTTGCCGTAGAGGCAGAAAATGGTGGGGGTTGTGATGATTTTTAATCATCGCTTCAGTGGGCCCTGAAACTAAAAGTTAAAGACTGTGACCTTGAATTTGTATGGTGTCTTATAAGAAAATAAATAAATAGAGAACCAAGAGCAGATTTTATGTGCTTACAGTTATGTTGCGCTGTTACTAGAAAGAAAAACCTTAGTATTCTTCATTAGTGTCCTCAAGGCCAAGGGTTATTCTACAAAATACAGTGCCACCTGTCTGGACGGCTGTAACAAAATGTAAATAAGTTGTCGCTTTGTGAAAGAAATTCTCCCCTAGAGCACTGATGGGAGAAAGTTTCATGTTATTTATGTTCTCTGTGAGGGTGTGATGTCAGCAAGGCCCCAGAACCATTCCTAATCTTTTGCATATGCCCTTGCAGGTACAGCTTAAAATGTTTTTCAATCATTTACCAAAAAAAAAAAAGATTACTTATATCAGGTGGCTGGTCATTGTTGCGAAGAACAAAAGTAAATTGTGGTCAGCAGGCTGGTCTGTAGAGATTAGGAATGAATGTGTGTCCATCACCATTCCTACCAAATCATCCATCGCTGCTATGGAAGTTGATTTTTGTGCTCAGTCTTCAGTTGTGTCCGAGACTGAGAGTACTTGGTTTTGCTGGGGGTTGTTGTTTGGTTAGCTTCTGTGTGCAGCTGTAGCTGGTGTGGATGTATGCCTGTGCTAGCATTAAATAGGGTAGTTTAGGCCCTAATATTAGGGTAGCTATGGTAACACTAAGTGCTCAGGAGCTGCAGTCCACAGCTGGAATCACTGGTTAATATTATGGCACGTATCCTATGCAGACCTCTGCATTTCCTCACCTGCATTACCAGCATCTGCATTAGCTGGTTGAGAACTAGTTAGTATGTCTACATGAGCTGCAGCATAGACAGGTACCAATTTCTCTAAGAATAGAAGGCGTTAACGTGATGAAACTGTTCTAGCAGACAGCTGCTGGATTGGTTGCAATGTAGCATGCTTGATGAAAGAGGGGAAGATACCTTCTGCGAACAAAGCCTGGGTCAAGAATACTTCATGAGTTTGAAGCATCTTAGGAATTAAATGTATAGCACTTTGTGAATTCTGTTTGCCTTGAAAGGATTAAGCAGAGAAACATTAATGGATTCATATCCACCTCAGTAGTTAATTTGAAGAATGACTCTATGTGCAGACTTCTCATTGAGGTAGTAAACTTACAGGAAGATAGTACTTTTCTGAAGATAAAATCATATTGCCTATTCTTTTGAATATTGTAAACATTTAAAGGAAGGGCTGTGTACTTCATGGTTATACATGGGTATTCATGGAACTCTTTAAGTATTGAACCATTGTTATTTGTTGCAGTTTCCGTGAAAGAATCCTTAAGCCTTTGAAATTGTCTCGCCCACATGATTTTACCATCACACACTAATACGAAAGGTTTTGGAGGAAGAAAACCCTCCTATGAGAATTGTCAGTGTATGTATTTGAAAGGCTATCCATTATATTTCCCCTGAAATTCCTGTGCAATTTTTATGCTTTACATTCATCTGGCAGTTTGTATTTCATTGTAACGTTAATACAAGTTCTGTAAAATTCATTTTGGATTAAGGTGACCCCCGCTACTGCTGTTCTTCAGTTTCAGTGCAACTGTCGTTTTCTGGCAACTTAAATGATGATTCCTTACTTTGAAAGGGGAGAGGTATATGTTTTGGTTGGAATAGCTCTTGTAAGATGAAGTTCTTTCAAATTTAACACTGATTTTTTTTTTTTTATTTCCAGAAAGTGGATCACTGTTGCAGTTGATTTTTGATGGGAAATATGAGGCAATATTTTCAAATTCAGCTATCCGAAATGTTTTCAGTGCATCTTCTGTGGCAGAGGAGAACATTGAAAGTTACTTGGAGAAACAGATCCTGACATACCTGGACTGTTCCACAGAGGTTGATAACGTGGAAAGGTGGAAATGATTATTTATTTTATGGAAGATTAATAGAGGCAATGTTTGATTTTTACAAAAGGCATTATTTGTTTTGTATTATGTGTCATAGAGCTGCTAAAGTTCTTGATCTGAGAGAAAAATAGAAAATTGATTTCTTGAGTTGTTCCTCCCACTTTCCTGGGGCATCTGTTCATTATCATTGTTTCTTTCACTGGATAGTGTTCTGATATGAAGGGTTGTTGAAAACACTGGCTTTGTTTATGGTGACTACCTCTGAAGCTGCTGGTATAAAGAAACAAAGAAATGTAAATTCACATTGCCATGCATCTTGAAACAGTTTGTTAACAGTTTTCTCTGAAACGTTGTGTTACATTAATGTGAATACTTGAAGTACCATGTAAAGTTACTGTAAAAGTTATGTCCGTGTTTCTGAGTCTGGTTCATAGTAAGGTTGTTTTAATATGAACTGAGTAAGTTATTTATGGCTGGTATTTATGAATTAGTTATTTTCTTCATAAGACTCACTAAGATGGATTTTAGCCTGTTCATTTTGGAAAATATTTGGAAAATATTTGGAAAAATATGACACTGAAGTCAGACTCATTAACAGCAAGAATTAGCATATGCAGTACAGTTAGAGTGAATCTATCACATTATGGATAGTAGAAGCAGAAAATTACATACATATAACTTAAAGATGAGTGTAGGAACAGGTTTTAGCAAAAGGTAGGAGAACATAAAGGTATAAAGGAAATAAGAGGAAGGTAACGTATTGCCAAGAAGCATGGCTGAATACAAATGTGTGTGTTTTAATGTGAGGCATGAAAATGAGTTTTTGCTAAAATGCCAGAGAGAAACAAGTAGTTGGCACCTCTAAAATACTGAGACTTGTTAGCAACACTGATTGTGGCTTGTCAAAAGATTATATGATAGTGTGATATCTCATGTGCTCCTGTTTTCTGATCTGGAGTGTGTAGAGATTGTTTCTGTGTATTTTGTCTCTAGGTATTTTTCCCTGTTTTTTTTTTCTTTCTTTCTTTCTTTGTTGTGCTGTTGCTTGCTGTGAAATCATCCTACCTGGAGTTTAGATGGTGACATAGTCTAGAGAAAGTTTTCAATATTGTTAACTTCTGTCTTAGAATATTTTATTCTGAATTATGCATCAATTAAAGAAAGATCTGTTGGGGTTTGAAACATCCTGAAAACTGTTAGCCCAATCCTAATCTTAATTGTTGATTGAAATTTTGTTCCTGTTCACAAATGAAATAGCCATTATGAACTGTTTGACTGCTTGAAGAAAATCATATTCTATATCATGCATTCAGTAAGACTTTATACATACATATCCTGTCACGGTGATATTTTCTTTTCCTTCTCCTCCTGTGAGTTTTTATTGGCCTGTATTTCCATTTGCAGAAATTTGTTGCTTTCCTACTGCAGACAGCAAAACAATTTGTTCCTCAGGTGCTTGTGTTCCAGTACTTTGGTCTTACAGGTTTCCTTTCCGCTCTTCAACTGTAGGCATTGTTAGAAGCCCCCTTGCCTAAAGATATGGAGGCAGAACTACAATATTTAACCTTTCAGAAGTAGACAATTTTCTGCCCAAAGTTATGTGCTGGGTTTTTGTTCAGAATTAAAAGGTGTACTTTTCAAAATGTGTCAGTGTATCCAAGGTAAAATCCATTACATAGTTATTTTATCAACCTGCAGGCCCTGTACTACTTTTCCTAATTTCTTTTGGAAAGAATTAATGCAACTTGTGCACATGACTTTTAAATGCCGATGGTGAAAATACGTGAGTTGTTGTTTTATTTATTTTTTCCTGTTGAGGGAAAAAATTCCTTATTTTTTTATATAGGAAAAATCCCTATTTTCCCTATAAAGGAAGTACAGCCACTTCTAAGTTCTAGCTGAGAAAAATCAGTAAGACACTGGCTTTCCTTTGACTTTTAGTAGATTTTTTACTATTGGGGTCTTACTTCAAATATATGCTTTTTTGCTGAACTGAGAACTGTAATTGTAGAAATTAAAAAAACTCTGCAAGTTGAATTCAGTCAGGATCAGAAAGTTGGATAATGCTAACCTTATTCTTTTAACACAATATAAACACAGTACAAAGTATGGTTTTATAACAGTGTTTAAAGAACTCTTAGGGAGTTCTTTTTGTGAAGCTAAAAGGGAGCAGCCTGAGGGCAAAACAGCTCAGACTTTGTAGCTAGATTATAATTTCTTTGGACATGTCAACTTTTCTACTTCCAAATCCATGGTTCTGTAAGGAAAATATTTAACAGTATTTTAGATTTTAGAACTTGCTGCAACTTTTTCTGCCACTTTAACTGCTTCCGTCCTTCCCCTGCCGGATGTATTTTGGTATGGCGCTTTTAACCTTCATGGATTAAAAGTGAATTCTCCCAAGTATATTTTGCAATAAACCTACAAAATAGAAGTGTTTTTTTGTTTGTTTGTTTTTATTCCTGTTACAGCTACTCAATTCAAAGGCTATCAGTTACCTTCTACAGGAAACATAGCTTCGTACTTGTATTTTAAGTCAGCAGAATTGTGGAGGAAGAAGTTATAGTGTATAAATGCTAACCAAGTGGAAGGGAAGCATCTCTTTGGTGTTGTCATGACTTCTATTTGAAGGACATGTATTTTTTCCCAAGGTAGTTTCCTTCTAGAGACCAGGAGGAAATAGTGTGCAGGACACAACAAAAATAATAGTTCAGGAGAGTTTCAAAAGAGCTTGAAAGTCTCTTATAATGTTTGATTCTTAAACCTAAAGGAACAAGGAAATGATCATGAACACTTGTTTTAATTGTCCATGTATTTACTGCTACTACCTTATTCAAGATAGTAATGACTGTCAAACTTTCCAAAACAAGTCCTTGCAATAAAGCTTGGTTTGATTTCCCAACATGTATTTCTGATACTTCAGGGCACTTAAACAGTTTGTTAACTAGTGTGCTATGCATGTTAAAAAATAAAAGTGAAGAAATTCTTGCTGTTTCTGCAACTTGCTTGCATGTATTTAAATAGGAAAAAATAACTGTTAAGCATCTCTAATTTTGTTTTGACTTCTCTTCTGTAATTTGTCTTCACATTTAAAAAAAAACAAACACACAATCTGTAACCTAATTGTATGTAAAGCATAGTCTTGCTATTGGTATTTTCTCATTTATTTGAAAAATGTAGTGTTATATGCAAATCCCTTATTTTTTTTCAAATATCAATGCTGTATCATTTCTGAGTTTGAGAAAATATAAGTAAAGCAATATGAATATTACAGTGGAATGTATATAAGCATTTGGTTTTACATCATGGATCACAATCCTACTTGAGTTGGTGTAAAGTGTTTTAAAAAAGACATGGAGAAAGTATGAGCGAGATGAATGGCTCTAAATCTAAGGAAATTAGAAGAAAGTAATGAAACTGTATAGGTCACTGTAATAAGTGGAACACTGGCAGCAGTGCCTCTCCTGCTTTTCAGGCAGCACAGAAGAGCAGTTTTAAGGCAGCACTTGGGAGGTAAGCACTTGCAGTTCTGCATTCTAAGTGTGAAGGGCAGTCAGAGACGGAATGGAAAAAAAAATCTTGGAAAAAATGAAGTGATAGGTGAGGGACGCTAGCCTTATTTGCAGGGATTAGAGCTTAGAAGTAGCATTCTGATACAGAATGAGTGTTAAGGGGACTGGAGGTTGGTCACTAGTCTGAAAATGAAGACAGCAACAAGAAAAAACAACTGATGATGACAAATCAGCCAGTGGAAAGAGAATCGCAGCCAAAGTAATGGAATTGCATATAATTTGCAGAGCCCTTCTGCATGGTTACAAAAGCATCTAGACATCAAGCAACTTTGCCTGCCATAGAAAGATTTCAACAAAGTTCCTTAAAAATACATATTTTGGTTGTAGGATTAATAAAAATAGAGTAAATGATAAAGTAATGCAAATGAGTCTTTGAAAGACTGAAGAGCTGTTGAACTGCAATGTTGCAATTGATTATTCTGTATGTTATCTTTCCTTTTAGAAGCTTTGAAGCATAATATATAACAGAATAAATAGTGCATGTGTGATTGTTTTGTGCCTAATGTTAATAATTTAGTGTGCAGTAATTGTCACTGCTTTGTTTTTGAGTTGATTGGAAGTTTAGCGGTAACCTGAGATACGCATTCAAATACTATTTGGCGGTAGATAGTTACCAGCGGAATAATGACAACTATAAAATCTAATTGTTTGACAAGAACTCTTTATACCAGTCCTTGCTCGCTAACACTCCTGAAGGCTCTGGGATTTCTTTTTTTTTTTTTTTTGATTCATGTACTCCACACCATTGTTCTACATCTTCTGTCACATTCTTGCCCACCAGCTGCTTCTGTGTGGCTTTTTCTATTTGACTTTGTTTTTTGGAGTTGTATAATGCTTTATCCCTTTGTTTCCATTTGGAGGACTCTTGCAGCTTTAAGTCCATGTTTCACAGCAAAAGGATGACAAGTTTTTTTCCACTGAGCTCCTTAAAATACCAGTTCTTATATTAGACTAGTACAGTTAGAACATTACTGTAGGTAGGAGGCATGTTATATATGTGGTATGTAACAAGGCCCGTGTTGGCATATGACTGATTATAACCCAGTAAGGTTACAAATCCCAAAAGAATCCTAAAACAAACCAAAAAGTTGTGTAAGTTTCCTAAAAATCTACACCTGTTAAATCAGCCATTAAATTCTGAGGGATTTTGCCCTGCTTTCTGCAGGCCACATAGGTTATTACTGTAGGTACATAAAGAAATAGTATCATAAGGGTATTAGATGAGTAAAATCTTGTAAATAAGAAAATTTTATACGCAGTTCCAGGAAGGCAACAAAGTCTTGTAATTCCATCTTTAAATAAAATACTATGTTTGCAATGAAAAAGCATGATTGAATGAGATAGCATTTGCTGCCGAATTATCCGAACCAGCTCTGAGGTGATACTTCTGAACTTTATGACGCTTGTTTAATCGTTTTGTTCTCACAGGGAGTGAAATTAAGCAGCTGTGTAAAAGCAACAATAAATATGCTGTTTTGGAATGTATGCTAATGCAGCAACTTTTCTTTGAAAATGCTGAAGTTTAGATATAAGAAAATACAACTGTCTGGTTGGCAAACAGCGATAATCTTCATCCTATGCTAATCTCCCACTCATATCTAATAGGCACAGCCTTAAATTTTAAAACACATGATTTAACTCTGTTTCCAAAATGTTTGTCATTTGTTACAACCATCATATTTCCAAACCATTCAGTTTCCCATGAGCATTTTTGAATTCTATATTAATTATGTTTTCCTACTGAGAGGGGGGGATTTTTAAGGCTGAATGTTTTGAACTGGTGTGAAAATTGATCAGATCTTGTAGTCCTAATTAAAAAAAATGATCTATTGCTAATTGTTTTTCTTATCTATATTGCAGGCAGAGGCTGATGTTTCTACTTGGTGTGGGCAGTTTGCAGCTTTTCGTTCAAAGCAATTGGACTGGGCCTCCCATTCAGTTACAGCTGCAGGACTTTTTGCCATCTGCATTGTTGCAGAAATTCTGTGAGGTATGCTTGAGCTGTAATAAGCTGTCCTTTTACAGTCACTTCTATTCGTGAATAACCCACTTATCCAGAGAACACATATCTGTGAGGTCCAGGGTTAGAATTAATTTCCTTGAGTGTTGATCATGCAGGCTGCTGTTGCAAGCATCATCAACTGTATAAGTTTTTAAAGCACTATTCTTATTCTAAAAGTAGTTAATGTTTGTCTACTTCAACTTAATAGATTTCTTGCTGGAAATGTTGTTTTTGGATATGGAAGATATTTATTGTGCAGCAGCATCTGCTTGAAGGACGTTTGATGTCGATAAGTTATTTGTTTTGGAATGCATTCTTAGTTGGATCAGAGAAAAATACTTGTAAATGGCTTAGAAGTTTTCCTTGGAGCAAGGTAGAAGATGGATAAAGAGGACAGTAGATTTGTATGCTAGTATCCTGCTAGGCTCGTGGATGATGCCAAGTGAATCGTGGAATTAGTAGGTCACATGAGCAGTGTAAATGCTGTAAATTGTGGAATGAGGGGAAGTTTGACAAGTAGATAAAAAGCTCCACATAAAACCTTTGCGTCTGTTACATTACTGTGGTATGTTTTTGCAGGAATAACATAACTCATGAAGTCCTGACATAGTTTCCTTTGAAAGGTTGCATTTCTGAATTACTTAGTTCAGATACAGTATCTGTCCCTTTTTTTTAACATAGATGGTTATAATTGTGGTATACTGTAGAGATGGCATGGTGTGTATATCTATAGGCTTATTTTTTTGCTTGGTTTTTGAGACCAGAAATTAAAATCTGGTCTTCTAATGGCTAAATAAGAAGGAACAGTGGAAAGCAAGTATACTAAACCTGTGCCGGTAAGAAATGAGCAGAAATATTAAAGCATACTATTTCTTAGGAAAAGAAAGTGTTCAATTTTCAACTGAAAAGAAATATAAACGAATTTCTTCCATTCTCCTTATCTGTTTATGATCTTTAATATTATAATTTTATGTTTATAATATTGAGCACATTAGATTATATTATAATATGCTTATTTGTGAGTTCTGTTTACTGAAGAATTTTAAATGTCTGTTAGTGTATTCACGCAGGCTGCAGCCCAAGATGGTAGTCATAGCATTGCCGTCAGACTATAAGGAGTTCAGACCTAGAAAACGTAATGTTCTTAACTTCTATCAACCATCCCATTTATTGTCTATATTAATGGATGAATGAGATGCTAATTATCTGTTGAATAAGGGAATGTATGTCTCCTGTTAGTTTGTCTTATGGCTGTGAATGCAATGCATTGACAGCTGTTTGCATGTGCAGAGGTGGTATTCCAGAATCTAAATCAGCAAGAGATGATAAAGGAAAACAGACATGAGCATTGCTAATTTCTAATGAGTACTGCATCAGACTTCGTTAGCTGGAAGGTTTAACTAGTTCTGCATTCAGGCAAAAGAAGTTTAGTTTTATGTATACTACTGCTATCTATAGCATCTGAAGAGTTTTTTCCAAGAGCACTAAACAGTTGTGCTAAAATATATATCCAGTTTTCTTTTGTTAAACATCTTAATTCAAAAGCTTTCATATGCTTTAAAATATTTTTATGTATATACTTTTATTTTCAAGGATTCTTAGTATATGAACACTCCATAAAAACAAACATCTCAATAAACTGACATTTTTGTGCTTCTTTTAATCCAGCTTTTCTTTCTCGCATGTGCAGATACTCAAAAAAAAAAAAGTGGGTTAAAAATACGGCTCTCATTTTCTCCATTTCTAATGTCATCTTTCATATTCTGTCATCAATACTGGTATAAATTCTTTTTTAATAAGCTTTCCACTTTTCAGACTAAAATGATCTTTTTCCCATGTCAAGGTTAAAAATAAATAAATAATGTTGTCATGTTTCTCTTAGCCTGCTCTAAGTAATATCACTAACTTTCAGCCTTCCAATGTCTCATTTATTTCAGGAATATTTGCAAAACTTATTCTTATTTTAAGAACATTTTATTGGATTAGTCTTAACTTTATGAGTTTCAGGCTATATAAGTGCTGCTACTTCTGTCCCTTGAAAGTTTCTCCTCCAGGTCAGTGACATAGTTTCTTTTCTGCCCTAGGATAACTGCTGAACGCATCATTAATTTTACTTTCTTATGAGTGTGTTAAGACTGCATAAGAACATAATTAATTTCAGTGAAGAGCAAATCATAAAATAGCCTGATTTAGATGAGTTGCTAGTTGGTGCGTCTTGGATGTCTTCCATGAAAAATATTCATGAGTATGTGTACTTTATTTCCCATCTCCCAAATTGATTCCAGCCTTACTTCTTCATAAGTTATGGTTAAATTCATGTACTCCATTAGGGTTCTGTTTTATGTTCTGAAGAACTGTTTTGTGCTTTTGTTTTAAGAGTCCATGCATACAAACAGTTCAGTAATTTCTAAACAGAAAAGCAGCTAGTGTTTTAGTTCTTAGGTGACTGAGTTTTCTAAAATTCCTTCAGGACTTTATCATTCCATTTAAATAGTCTCGCTGAGTTTTTTTATGGTAAGTGACTTCTGTTAAAGCAAGATTAAAAACAAACAAAAAAGCCTGTATTTAAATTAAATGGATTATCAGTTCTGTCTTCAAACTTTCTGGGATTAGGCTAAAACATTTTTATGATTTTACAGTAGGTGAGATAGGCTCCTTGTGTCTTGAAGTAATGTCGCTGTCTCTGTGCAGGTAAGGGAATGAAAGGTGCAGAGCTGTTTAGGTTGCAGTGTGTTTGTCCTGCCTTAAGTTTCAGAGTTACAGAGTATTGTTTGTCATCTGATTTCATATTCACAAGTAGGATATATTTGTAGCAGCTAGAAACTCCATCTGGAAGGAGATCCCAATACACTAATGGATAATACTTGTAAATAACTGGTAGGAGTCCTCCAAATACGTTTATCAACAGCTCCTGCTGGCCTTTTTGTAACTTCCAGCTTGGTTCCAAATAATGAGTTTTGAAATGCATTTGAGTAACTTTCTCCTTATGTTTGTATTAGCGCTTCTTTTATGCATGATATGATCCTTTTGTTGGAAGACTGAACTATCACCAGGCTTCCGTTGATACCAATAGCCATGTTCATAATTCATATGAAAAATACCGATGTGCTGTGTAGCACTACTGTCTCAAATCCAGTATGATCCCTTATCCTTGTAAATTTTATTAACTGGAACTGTTGGGAGTTCTTTGTGATCCAGACCTGTATTCTTTGCTTCCATTAGCATGAACTGGCCATAAAGATGAGAGCTGAACCTTAGGTTAACTCATGTGCCGTTTGAATACCAGTGACCAGCACAATGTACACTGGAGATTCTGATAAACCTCTCCCTCTTGTGGGGTATATAAGGAGGGATGGTAAAAAGTAAACGTGGAGTGAGTCTTGTAAGCAGAGGGAGTCTGCTGAAGTAGCCTACAAACTTGCAGTACATTCCCTTGCTGTGTATATGTAAAAGAAATAATTCTTAATGCTGCCATTGGAAAATTATCCCTCCTTTAATGCCTCAGCAAAGTCAGACCTTACAGGGAATACAAGCAAGAACATTCCTAACTAAGTACTCCTACGTGTGGTGCACTCAGGGAAGACTTACTTGTGCTAGCTTACCTTTATCATCTTCAGTCTGCAGCTCAGCTCTGCATCCATCATTTACGTGTTGCTCATTTGGTTAATGAAACTGGAGACAGCCTGCACCATAATCTCATTATTTCCTTTGCAGAAAGTTGGAGAGAAGCAGTTGCTAGCAAAAACAAATTTTCCCCAAAAGATGTCTGGAGTAAAGGGTGAATTCTGTTCTGAAGGACCAAATCTTCCACTAGCAACCTGAGTACATCTTCCGTTATTCTGGAAGATATATAACTTCAGCTTTGCCAGTTGCCAAGCTGTGCAGGAGTCTTCGTACTATTTAAAATCTGAGAAGCCCAGTATGTTACACTTAGTAGCTTCGTACAGGTTCATTATTTGATAATTTGTTTGCTTTTTTTCCCCTCCTTTTTTATTAATCCATCCCATGCCATTTACTTTGTCTTTTTCTACCTTTGTGTATGTCCACGCTTACCTTTTTAAGATTTAGGTGAAGCATCCCCAAGACTGAGAAAGGGATGAAGAAAGATTAGAAGGGCCAGTTCAGAGTGAGCTGTCTCTGAAACAAAAATAAAAGTGTACCAAATGCTCACTTCGCCTGTAATCATTACCATTAGCAAGAAAAGAGCATGAAGCCCCTAAACTAAATTTCTTATACTCTGTATTCTCACAGCCATTGAGCTGGAATGGCATAAGTAGTTTTCTATTGCCATTACTCAGCTGGTAACAGTTGTGCTGGGAAATACTTTTGAAATACTGTGGAAGCTGTAATAGCCAAGAGTACTGTCCAGCTTGAAGCTGATGTAGGGCTTTAGTAGCAGTTACTTAACGGGAAATGTTAACTTACTTTTTGTAAGTTGAATGCATTATCTGTACTTCGGACAGAAATTGAAGCATATGTATTTAGAGTGCATAAATACATTTGTCTGTGTTTAGCCCAGAAGTGGTCAAATGGAACCATATGCAGATTCAAAAAAACCTGGATTATCATCTCAGATATTTCTGAGCATATGTTCATAAACTCCAGTATATGTTTCTGTACTTACATATGCACACATTTCTGAGTAAAATAATCATAGGTTTTGAGTGGAGGTCTGGTGAAGAATGGAAAGACTCACAATATAACCCAGGTTTATTAGGTCTGGAACATTGTGTTAGCAAATTTTGGTTGTGTCCATTTTGAGATATGGGATTTTTTTTAGCTACATGAGATAAATATGGAAAATGTCTAATTTAAGTGCTTAGACACAAGAAGATAAGCTCTAAATTTCTTTTTTCTCTTAGCCAATGTTTTAAGGATTTTTTGTGAATTTCAGTCCAGTCTTTTCAGCCCTTGAAACTGTAAAAACTTGAACATCTACCTCTTTCATATGTAGCTGTTCCCTACCTTAAAGACTAGCTTAGGATAGTAAATTGTGTTGATAGAAATCTGCAATGATAATGCAGTCTTAAAGCACAAGTTAAAAGAACGAATGTTGATTTAGGCTTTCTTAGTAAAGAGAATGTTTGCTTCCTTGTATGGTATTTGCTTTATGGAAAAGAACATGGATTTGTTAAGATAGAAGATATCAATTCTTTCGCTCTGAGACTTGTTGGCTTATTTACTAGGCTGTGACATCTCTCTCCCTCTTTCCTCCCTCGTTATATTCCTATTAATGTTACATTAGCTGGACTGAGCTCTTCAGTGAAAGGCTTTGAAATGAGAATGTGAGATTAATTGGTTGCTGCAGTGCTTAAATGAGGGTAGATTACAATAGCATATCAAATGTGTTTTAGAAAATGGTTCTATAACAAAGCTCGTAACTTCTTTGCTTTCCCATTGATTATTTCAGTGTTGCTTACTTTGAAGAGTGAACTCAAAAAGGACGATAGGGAAACAAGTTTAAGTTAAACTGAAAACTATATGAAGTCTCCTGTTATACCTGTGCGTTTTCAAAATGAATCTTCAGAAGCACGGAGTCATAACTTCTCAAAATCAGAGTAGTTAGAGATGTTGGTAAAGCTGTTCCTTTCTGGATCATTAGAGGTGGGATGGATCTAATGTCTTTCTACATGGCCATTTTTTCTTTACAATGGTCTGACAAACCACTCGGAAATACACTTTGTTTTCAATGGTAGGATTGATAATTGAAGTGATGTCAGGTAAGAATTACATTTTGGGTGAATAACGTAAAGCCCTTAGTCATTGCCTACTAAGTAGGAGTATTTTCAATGTTAATACATGGTAAATAATGAACAAACCTAAGGAAATCAGGAAAAAAGCTTGAAAATTGCCATAAAGAGAAGCAGCAATCGTTAAAAAGTGAACTAGGGAAATAATGTGGTTTAATAACTTTTGTTTTTAATGTAATCTGTTGGTAAAGGTGTTGAAAAGAGTTCCAGAGAACTTAGTAATTACATTACTGGTTTTGTTTGAAACATTGTAATGTGATTGCAAACAAGATAGAAGTCATTTTATAGACTGAATAAAAATCTTTCTCAGGCAAGTGACTTCAGTGCAAACTGTCACTTGACTGTCTCATCTTCTGTTTCCGTCCATTCCCTTTTCTTGCCCCTTTCGTACAAACTGAAATCAAAAGCATTCATTTTTTCAGTTTGCAAAGGAAGCCATTTGAGAATGAGGGGTCAACTGATGAACTGACATCTGCTCTAGTCTGAACATAAACCATTTGAATGCTTTCAGTGGATTAAAAGGAAAAGAAGAATAGGTGATTGTCACCTGACCATCATCACTGAGAGACAGGTTTCCTGGAAAGCTACCTCAAGCCCATTAAGAAAAGAATTACTGTAGGGAACATCACAGGAAAACACCTAAAATGAGATCTAAAGGAGAGGTCTTTGTTATTAGGACAAAGGGAAAAATGGTTCTAATATTGCTATTGTGATGCCACCCCGAAAGGAAGCTATCTCTGGGGAAAGAAGATAAAACATCTTGACATCATAGGAGGAATATCTAGTACATTTGAGTGTTGTAGGATTAATTTAATAAATTTATTTACTTCTGTGATGACAAGTGGAATGGCTTTGGTTTATCAGAAGTTTTTCTCCTTAGACCAAGGGGAGTATATTACTAGAATGTATTCAGTAACATTAACTGGACATATGCATTTCAAGTGAGAGGAAATCTGAATATTTCCGATCACATTGATAAGATGTATCTGGCCAGTGAGAGGCAAGGCAGAATTTACCATGACTTGGTAAACAGTTGGGATTCAAAGATATATATCGATATGGGTTTTTTGCTTTGTTTTGAGCAGACTTTTTTCAACCTTAGATATGTGAGTAGCTGTTTTTCCTAATTTTATGATTTTGTTCATAAACTTATTCATGTTTCCTGAACACTCCCACTTTTCTTGTTCTTTCAGCCCAAAATGCTGCACGCAGCAATTTTGAAGATGCTGGTTCTAGATGCTGAATCGGTCTATACCTTGACTTCTCATCCTATCTTGCTGCTTATAGCTAGGATAATCTTCGTGAATTCAAGACACAAACTTGCATCTCTTCAGGTAAGAAGCATTATGACTGCCAGATACTCATTAATTGGTTCTCTTGTTCTTTTTTTCATACCTTATTAAGTCAGTATAGCTTCTTCCATTTCTTTTTCTGCAGCTCTGAGGTTCTTTCTTTTAAGAAACAATTCAAACAAAGTAATTACAGTTAAACACAAGTATCACTTTCTTAAACTATTTTCTCACTGTCTTCTCCAGAAAAGAAGATCCTTTAATTATCTGTAAAAATTAGAAAATTGAATAGAAAGCAACTTTTAAAAAGGCACATACTTTGTAGCATTTTTGAAGGAGGGAAGGGGGCAGGACCGACACCTTAAATGCCCTATAAAATAATGCATCATACATGCACTGTGGCCTTTTTGACAAGCTTTGGGATATCATTAACTGCTACCATATGAATTCTAGATGCCAGTAAAGTCCTCTTTTGCTTTTTTTATTGTCTTCAACCTCTCCTACAGGCATCCATGCGGAGATTGCCTTAATTCTCTGTTGTACAGAGATAATTATAATAGTACATTATAATCAGGGAGATATGAGTCTCTTCTTGAGAGGTTTTTTGACATTACTTCTTTTGTAGTTTAGTAGCAGGACTCTTTGGAACTGGGTTACTTTTAACAGCAGCATCTTCTCTATTGCATTCCAGTTGAACAGAATTTGGCTGGAGATCAAAATGCCACATGGTCCCTTTTTATGCTTGGCTGACAACATCTATTCCCAGCTGTGTCTTTGTGATGAATTAAACTGTGTGGGAGATGTTGGCTGTACTGCATTTCTGGAAGCCAAGCTCTTCCATCGTTTTCCCTGTTATTCACAGATGAATGCTGTTGAATTTCAACAATTGGGTCAGTCAGGGAGGGAGAAAATGTACCTGGTATAGAGAATTCCCTTGCTGCCTCCCCCCAGACTGACATAATTGGGGGCCTCTTTCTACCAGTGGAGGTTCAATTACTTGTGGTTACATTAAGTTTGGGTGGTAATCTAATGGCAGTAACTGATAAAAAGTACTTTTGTCAGCAGGTCAATGTAACAATTAAAGCTTAATTCATTCTTTCTCATTTCATCCAAATTCAAAGGAAAGTTTCATAATAACTTTGCTTTTTAGGTTTAGTGCAAATGAATTTAGAGTAGGATAAAACACCCTGAAATCTATTATCTAAAGCGTTAGTAAAGGCCCGTTAGGCCCGTTATATTTAAAAAATGTTACTGTCTATAGCATATTAAGCGTTTGACAGTAATCAAAAAGTATTCTTAACTTGGATTCCAAAAAATAACATTGCTAATTAAATACTATGCAGAGCTCAGGTGGCTTACCTGAAACTTTATAAAGGCATTCTGTGGTTCTAAGATTTTTGAGTGGCAGGCATCAGGCCTCAGGAAATTGTATCATTGAGCTGAGTACTCAGTTGCATGGGAGATAAGTACTTCATTATATAAATTTAAACTGAAGTCATTTGAAACTTACTTCAGTTGCCTTTAGGTTTCTAAGTAAGTGATGAAATACTGGGATTTGACCTTTTTCGCAAAGTCTTTTGATTGTGTGCTTTTATTCTATTCAGCTTGATATCAGAAATCATCTTTCATTGCATTTTGAAATAGATACTGTTATTCTTTTTGATGGTTCCTTTCTAGGGACATTACAGTCAACTGCATGTGATTGGTTTAGATGATTTTACTTGAATTATGTTCAGCTTTTAGGTCTGATGGATGTAAGCATACTTGTATAAAAAGTTCAGAAGATAGGTGCCTTTGAACAGCACTTTTATGTCTGTTTTGACAAAAATGATTGGAGTGCTAACAGTAACAGAATAGCTAGTAATCATTAGAGCCTATGTAGAGGTATGCCCTACGTTCACAGATGATTATCTTAAGTATAATTTTGAGAATAGACTGTTATCCATGAGCTTTTCCATGCATTTCCATCTGGTGCAGATAGGCCGGGATAAGATAAGCTGGGGAGCTTATGTTTTGTGTATACAGCTTTCTAAAATGAATTATTTCCTAAGCTGTGATCTAGCTCTGCTGTAGAATGATTGCTTAGATCTGAAGTATTTGTCTTTCTCAGATTCCACATACAAACATTAATAATTTTAATTGTGATTGTAAGGCATTCTCATGAGCACTTCTCGGTCTCCTTCCTACCCTTAAATAAAGAGATACGAAAAGATTTGACTGAACAGGAAAAGTTGTATAGAAGGGCAACACCGGATGGCCAGAGATACTGTACTGGATGGCTTCCACATGAAAAGTGACTAAGTAGTCTAGGAGTCTTCAGACTGGAAAGATTACTGAAGAGTGAAATCATGGCTGTTTATTAAAATCATGAATATGACATGAAAGAAGAGAAGTAGGGAACAGCTTTTTATTTATTTATTTATTGTCTTTTTCTGTTACAAGAATTCGGAGTTATGAAAAACAAAGTAGCAAGTGGCTGGTCCAAAATAAGTACACAGAGGTATTTCTTTTATCTCCTGTTCACAAAGTTTCTTGCCAGATTGTGGTCATAAAGATCTGCTGGGTTCAGAGAACAGGTAGAGAAATTAACAGAAGCAAAGCCCATCAAACTCTGTTAGAGCATTGTAGAGCTGCTTGAATATCTTCATCTTTATGCTAGGTCACTGCCCACTTTTTACATAAGCCAGCTATTTTAGTTGGTTTTATTTTTTTCTAGAAATGACCATCTAGTAGATAAGTAAGTCTATATTTTAAAGCCACTTTTTCATAAAAAAAAATAAACCTGTATTTGTTGTTCACTTGAACTATCCTTATTTTCTTTCAGACATTACCTTGGTGGACTCTAAGATGTGTGAATATTCACCAGCAGTTGTTAGAGGAGAGATCACCTGAGCTATTTACTCTTGCCCAGACGTGTATAAAACAAAGTATGTTTCTAATTATGTGTTTTGCTTGCCCACAGCATCAATTTTAAAATATCTTTGTGGGATGGGAGTTTTCGTGTAACTACAGAGAGTGGAGAAGGACGAGAATTGACTTAAATTGACATGGATTTCTGTGGCACATGCTGTTCTTGAGACTGTAAGATGAAGATGAGAATGTGATTGCAGGCAAAGGTTTTCTATTGATTTCCTATGCAGATTCAAGATTTGAGTTGGATATTTATTTCAAGAGCAATATTCCAACTCAGCTTTACTGTAAAGTATAAAAGAATATTAAACTTTTGTTTTTTCTTACTCTAATAGCGGTTCTGAGATAAAAGACTTTTTAAAGCTTTTTTTTTTTTTAATGGACATACCTTTTATACACTTGAGTGTGTGTTTATAAATGTGTGGAGGTTTGCTTTAAGCATAACAGACCTCCTCTGCTGGTATTTTACATGTAATTTTAAAATTCTCCTGGACTGTATCCTAATAGCTTTTCTTTTTCTTGGTTTGCAGTGGCAGAAGCAGAAGCTTTCTTCACAGGCAGTGAAGGCTGTCACTTAGCAGTTCAGTTCAATCTTGAGTGTGCCTATACATTTTTGTATTACTATGAGTACAAAAAAGCTAAACAATGCTTCAATACAGCCAAAAACATAACAAAACTGCAGATTAATCTGACAGGTAAGTTTGCTTGTACAGTCTGTGAAAGTTGATTGGTTGGACCAAACTAACTTGTTTTTTCTTTTTTTAACATGTCCAAATAAAGAAATGTATTTTGAAAATTCTTGACTTCTTAAAGGTTTGTCTTAAGAATTAGCATAGCTTGGAAGAAGGAAGAGAAACATACCGTCCAGTTACAATGTCGTCCTTAACATGAGTGTCCGAGCAGCTGTAGTATTACAGTCCTTCCTTGTTGTATTTCATCAGTCTATCAAATTCTAGGTCTAGTTGTGTCTGTTATAGGACTCCTAAAATTAGTTGGTGTGGTTGTGGTGGTGAATACATATTTGGGGTTGCTATACACTTACAAAGAAGTCTGCATGTTTATATGATGAAGTCATTTTATGCCACTAGTCTAGATCTGTTCCATGTAAGTTGCATTTAAAAGTCACTTTTGAAACTGTTGTCACCACAGAAAATAAGTAGAAAAGAAAACAGAAATATCAAGGATTCAATCAGTATAGAGATCTTAAAATTATCCTTTCAGAATCTATTCTCTGGAGTCCCAAAGATCAGATTGCTGCACTTGTAACTTTGTTTAAAATTCCATGTATAGATGTAGAAAGGTTTGGCCTGTCTGGTTCTGCTGAGTAAACAAAATGACACAAAATGCACAATTTTCTTGTGTGAGAGCTTTAGGTTCTGTCTGGGAAGAAATGGAAAAAAATGTGCATCCATTTTTTTCTATAAAATTGTTAGTAGAAAGGATCAAGGAAGTGAAACTTGCAGCCCCCTTATCAATTACACCACTGTAAAAAAGCTAGCTATTCCTTTATATTTAGATTGGAGCTATACCTGCTTCTGCTTATGTCCTTAACCAATTTAATATTTAATTAAAAATAAATTGGAATTGTTGTAGAACTCCATGCTCATTTACTCAAAGGTTCTAAAGATTAACTGAAAAATCTGTCAAGAAAATCTTGTGGCATAATATTTTGCATAACTATGATTGAATTGATTATATTTGATGATATCTGTCTAAAACATAGGAAAAAAGGTGGGATCGATTGAAATATAATTAATTTAAATATGGAAATTATTCCTATATGTGACATACTGTATGTGTGACATTTGCTGCAAAATAGATAATATAAGCTGGTTTTGTTTAAAATTAACCCAATTTTTATTGTTTTTATTTAAAAGATCAGTGTCTGTGATGATGATCAGGCTATAAAAATTCAATAAACTAAGAATAGGTAAAATTGAAGTGCCGGATGGCTATGCAGCTGATATTCCTCAAGTTGCTTGAGGAGTATGTTCTTTTCTTTAAAAGAGATTATTCATCTAAAAACTAATTATCTCCATAAATCTAACCTAGGGAAAAGCTGGGTTTTGGAGGGGGAGGTGGGTGGCTGGTTGGGGGGTGAGAGGGAGCTATGGAATTATTTGCATTTTTAATGACTATACCAAGAGGTTACGCTAGTCCCAGAGAGAGATTACAATGATACAGTCTTAAAAGAATGTTGCTGTGAAATTCCTAAAAGTTCTGTGCCTTATCTCCATAAATATATTAGAATAGTTATGAAGGATGTCTAACCTGAAAGCCAGATGAAATGAACTGAACATGTGGGAATTGTTGGCATTCTAGACAAATTCATTTGACATGCATATTTTGGGTAAATGGAAGGAATGTTACATCATCAAAAATGACTTTGCTTTGCTGTAAAAATTCAGCCTCTATCAAAGATATTTTTATGGCTTTGGGAAGGAATTTCCATTTTAGGAAAAGATTTTGAGAGTTTTTCATTCTTCTGGGATTGTAATCCTTACTGACTAAAGATTTTATTACGGCATGGGAATTTATGCTGCTTTTATAAAGAACTTAGAACCAGTATTTTTTGCAAGTTATTTTAGAAATGCGTGAATAAATCATAGTTGTTCTTGGCTTGTGTATTTTTTAGTCCCAGTAATCCAGGTCTGTCCCGTATTCATCATTTATTGAAGAGCATCCTTATATCCCTCACAGCAAGTCACAATCACCAATAACTACAAAACAGTTGTCAGTGAAAGACTGTAGTCCTTCTCGCTTACAAATTTACTAAAATGAGCGGTGGTAATCCAAAATAAATTTAAAATGATCAGATACGAAGGATTAATAATGCTAAACCCTGAAATCCACATATTGTCCATTTACTGTTTTCATGCCCAGTAATGGGCACTTTTAATATAGGACAGAAAGTAAAATCTCTGATGTGTAGATTCCCTATTTCTTTGTGATTCTTTCTGGTGGTATAAAGCAAGCAAAATTTTCCCCCAACTTAAATACATAATAATCATTTTGATCTGGAAAATGTGTGTTTTCCTTGTAATACTAAGGAATTCTTTGCTTAAAAAAAAAGAAAGAAAGAAAGGTGGGGAGCTATCTCAGAGTGTGAAAGCATTGCAGCTTCTACTTGGTAGTGAGTAAAATTTAAAATTTATCAGTAACAAACGTAGCTTTGTGAGTGCTTTTTTATCTGTTTAAGCAATAAGGCATAATAGGAAGTGAATTACAGCATAATGGGTTACAAGCATTATTAAAATTGAGAATTGAGTGGTACTGTGTAAAATTAGTATGAATCATTGCCTGGTCTCTATTCCTACCCTGACCGCCCCAATGTGATTGTAAGGTGCTATTTTTAGAACCATTTACTTTCCTTCATAAACTGTTAACACGGGACTTTCCCATTAAAAGGGGTGACTGGCAGAAAAGGAGTAATCAGTTTAATTACTCATTTCCCTAATGCTCTCCTTCCACCTCCTGGAAGAAAAAGGAGCGAGTGCTATTACAGCGTGTGTGCCAGACGATTCTTACTGACAGTGGCCTCATCCCTTGGCATTTGCCCACTGAACACACGAGCAGTCAATCGTCTTTATGTCAAAGTTCTCATGTACTGCAAATTTTCAAAACGATAATGAAATTAAAAACTTTTTATCTCAATTGGCTCTGCAAAAAAGAACAGTGGGTCAGTATTCAGTTCTCCTTTTCCTTACATTTGATTTCACAGTTCACGTTACCAGAGCGTTGTATCATAGTAAACAAGCAAACCTCCAAATTTTGTAGTTTTTAGCTCTATTTTGGGAGTGGATAGGTCTCATTATTTTTAAGTTACTGTTCTGAAATTGTTTTGTGACTTCCCTGATTGCAGCGTGGAAACAGGTTGCTAATGGAAGTACAGCTATTTTTTTTCTTTTCTATTTGGTATAAATGTCAGTTGCTATCCTAAAAACTTATTAAAAGTTGTCTGAGTGTCTCATAAAGAACTGAAGAAAGAAATGTTAAGATGACTTTCACGTAGTGCGTTTGAAATATTTCAAATATTTAAATATTTAAAATATTTCAAATGTAGCTGTAAACTGTACAACTGTAGCTGTAAACTACAATTGCAAAAACAATCATATCCATTAAAACTAGTTATATGAACTTCAGTAACAGCAAGCAAAGGTGTTTCCTTGAGAAGAATTTATTTGTAAACTATCTAGTTAGTGCAATAAAATGTAAAGGAAAAGATGCAAAACTGAAGGAAAATTCAGAATTTGTATTTCCTCCCAGTTTTTCTTCCATCATCCCACATTTGGTTCGGGCATCTAACTCATGTGCTTAAAAAAACGATGTAGCCCTAGGAAAAAAAGTGAATGGGCTTTGAAAAATACCGTCCATCTTGTGATCATATTTTCCCAAATGTTCTACCAATCCACAGAAGCATTCAGACACTGAACTGTTTCCATCTGGAAACTTTGTTGCTTTATAAGACATTAGGAGATTTTTATTTACCTAAATGTTTCCATGTTGTCAGTACCTTTTAGTGGGGAAATTGACTAATTGTTTGCAGTGTATTGCTTGTATTTTGCTGTAAGGAACTGATGAAATTTGGCTGTTGTGGGTTTTCAAGAGGCAATATTGTGGGTTGTAGGAAACTTACATAAGATGGGCTTTGCAAGACCTATCTAGTTGCGTTTATATATTTTTAATGTTTTTCTTTGAACATTGTAGTAAGCAGTGAGAATACACGTAGTTCATTGTAAGCAGATCAGTTAAACACCACTGATTTA
Organism: Anser cygnoides; assembly: GCF_040182565.1. Classification (NCBI taxonomy): domain Eukaryota; kingdom Metazoa; phylum Chordata; class Aves; order Anseriformes; family Anatidae; genus Anser; species Anser cygnoides. The sequence continues at coordinate 35,087,394 of NC_089875.1, read as the reverse complement.
AAGGTTAACTCAATGTGTTTCTCTTTTTGTTTTGCATTTTTTTTGTGAGCAAGTTTCTTGATGGGATGGGATCCCTTTCTATGATGGGATTACGGTTTTTTAGTGGTCACTAATATAAACTTGTATTAATTTTCTGTAGGTGCTTTGGGGAAGAGAACACGATTTCAGGAAAAATATGTAGCACAGCTTATAGTGGATGTCCAAAGAACAGATGAATTCCTCCTTCCTCATAGTGAACTAAGTCCAGCACCTACTCCTCTAGAAAACCTAACAATGGTATGTATTTGAGCGGAGATGTTTTTTAATTTCTTAAAATCTATTTGGGATTTTTAATTAATTAAAATACTTTTAAGATTTTCTTTGGTGTTTGCATGTGTGTGCAAGTGTGTGGTACCTAGATGAAACTTATGATTTCTGAAAGTTTTTGGAAGAGATGAGACAGATGTTTGTCCAAAGTGCAGGATGTGGTAAAACCACATATAGCTGTCTCCAGACACGTTTCTCCATCCAAAGATGTGGCTTTGCAACTAAGAGCGTGTTTGCAAATATATTTTTCTGGAGTTTGTATTGATTTCTAGTGAATAAGAATAATAGTTAGGAAAACAGGTGAGAGACTGATTTTCAAGATAGCCTGGAAGGCGTCAAAGAAAAACACAGATGCCTGAGGGCTGACAGGCACATGTAGGAACAGTGTGAAGATGGAGCATTGGTCTACTTGCTTATACTGGTATGAATTACACAATTTGGCCTAACTGGTCTTAAGGGTGGATGTGATGACTTGAATTACAAATGGCTCAACAGCCACTGAACTGTTTTGGGGGGCGTTTTTCCCTTCACGAAGAGAAGTTCTAGTCAGGATTTAAAGTTATTTGGACTTTCTGAAGAAATCAGAGAGAAGCTGGGGCGTTATGGTCCGAGATCTATTCTTTAAGCTAGAGAATCATTATAAAAAGGTTTTGTCTTAACAGACTTCCATGTCATGCAGGGATCTTAAGCAAAAGAAATCGACAATAACTTTCTGCTTCCAAACTCTAGCAAACTCTAATCTACTATATCTACTCATTCTGAAAAGTAGAAATGTGGCACTAGGAATGATTTTAGTGTTTCTAAATCTAATCTTGTAATCTTCAAGGAGGGAGTTGAATTTTATGCGTATCTGAGTAACTGTTATACAACTCCATCATAAGTTACTCAGACTATTAAGAAGTTAGGCTTTCTGTTCTCGCGGTCTACTATTGGAAAAAAAAAAATCAAAACCTTTTATTTGTGTGTTTTATATGTCAGAATCTCAAAAACATAGTATTGGTAGAACCATGTCCTTCTTTGAGGAAAATCAGAGGTATTTCAAATTCAAACATGTTATTAACCTTGTGTGGGTGTTCTGTCACAGATATTAGACCGGGCTTGGCTAAGTAGACTCCCCAGTCCAATTTTTTATTCCATTTTCTAGTATGTCTTTATTGATAAATAATTATTAAAATACAACTTCTTAATGTCATTTGTCAACTTCATGTAATTTTTTTAACAATGGATCCTAGTTTTTCTTTTGCAAGGTCTGGTCTCAAATTTGTCATCTCTGGATGTATCTTGAAGTTCTTTTAGGCAAAACTGGAGTTAATGCTATTTTCCATTTGCCAAAAGCTGCTGGCAACCGCGTTGATTCTCCAAAGTTAGGCCAGGTGTTCGATGTATCTTGTAGACTTTTAAAAGACTACTTATGAAAGTTGTATGGAAGCTAAGTCTTGAGAGTTGTTGAGAATCTTCGCAGATGATGCATGTGGAAAGCTAAAAGGCCTGTGATCTTGTTGAAAAGTAGTTATAGGGAAATTTGATTCCCATTTTCAGTGTTGTTATATAACATCTACCATTTGCAGATGAAGTAAAATACTCTGTCTGAAAATAGCAATTGTTCTGGATGAGAGGAAAATTTCTAAAGAGACTTACAAAACCTGTGAGTTTGTGTAAAGGCCAAGCTGTGGCTGGTCATAATTTCTGATTTTCATCTCCATTCATGGAGTTCTTAGTTCTAAATTTCTTCCCTTGTTGTTTTTCAGGAAGATGACTGAACAAGTTATTTTGTAATTAAATGGTCAGTAATTGCATTCCATTAAAAATAAAACCATTATAGCGATGTGACCAGTTATTAGACTGTTAGCTGGGTTGATGTCTGGCCAAGAGCTTCCTACTTTTGTCTGGTGCTGAGCAGATAAAATATCTCAGATTGTACTAAAATGCATTGCATTTGAGTTTGTAAATTCTGCTCGCAGGTCAACTTTCTTCAGAATCATTAAATGATCCACAAGTGCACATTTGGTTAAACTGACTATTCCTGTGAAAGGAAAACCTCAGGCTTGAGGTGATACATAAGGACTCTTGATATGAAATGGTATGTTTAAAAAAAAAAAAAGGGAAAAAGAAAAAAGCACCACCACCAAAAGCATTTGATTAGTTTTAAGGTCATTAAAAATTACTTGTAATTTTATCATTTTCTGATGTTTGTTTTACCTTTACAAACAATTTTTTTCACATTGTAAAGGCATAAATTTATTTGAAACTGTTTCTAGTTGAAAATGTATGTTTTTCCTCCAACAGAACTGTGATTTAAATGATGATACAGTGCTTAATGAGATAAAATTAGCAGATGCTGATCAGTACCAGGTACCTGATTTGTGTGCAGAAGAGCTTGCTGTAATCCTTGGAATTTGGTAAGTTACTCCTTAATTACATAAAAAACAAACAAAACTCATACTATTCTTACGGTGAGGAAATAAGAAAGTGGTAATTGGCGGGAGTTTTTTTCCTTACTTATGTGATCTGGCTAAAAAACAAATCGCGTTATACTTGAATTAAATTTTCAGTTTCCTCAGGGTGGACATTAATGTCCAGAACAGATTTTCAGAGATATTTCATTAATGGCTGTATGATTTTTTTTAATCCTTGAGAAAGCATCTTTGTGTCTCAGTTTAATCATCTTTTAAATGTCAAGTGGCAATTAGTTACCATATTGTGATCATACTTTGGCAAATTTTCAAAATATGTTTGAGTCTGCAATGGTCAGCTTCTTGTGACAATCATCTGTGTCTTTGAAGGAAAACTCTTCCCCTCTATTCATTGCAATGGGAATACTTCAAGCTATTTCTCCCCTCTCTTATTTTTTCTTGCATAAAGTGAAGTGAGTCATTAGTAGAGAGAAAATTGTTTCCTTTTGTATGCCTATTTCTCAGACTACAGCTTTTTGAAGGCTCAGACACTTGCTTGGCTATATAGTTTAAGTTAAATGTTATAGTTAAGTTAAATGTGAAGTTTTATGTCTCTGGTTTCAGCCTACCCACTATAGTCAGAAATTCACAAGTAGGGTATGTACCATGACTATATTTTCTTCATTTCCAAAGACTTGAACTTGCTTTCTTTTCAAGGCCACATCTAGATCCAATTCAGGGACAAAAGAGAGGAGTGAACAGTGGTATGATAAATATCCTTGATCCCAGTCAATTTTAGCCTTTAAGTCTGATCCCCGTCTCTTGTCCTCCACTTCATGCAAGACATTTTCACGTGCACTTCATTTTCTAACACAGTATTGTCTTATATTCAGACTATAGTATCCTTCCACCGTCCAGAATGAAAATCTTATTCTGTATTGGTCTCATTGTTTTCAAAGGGTAGAATTTGACCCTGACTGGCAGCACAGTAGATTTCTTGACCACAGCATGTCATTTTGTAATCACCCCTGTCATGCTGTGAATAGTGGCTAGAAACTATCTTGACTGCTGGTTGTGTAAGTTTTAATCCAAGTGGCATGTAAATTAGGCAGGACTCAAAGCAAGAAGCTTGTTTAAAGAAGCTTGTTTAAGAAAGGAGAAGAGCCAAAAAATTTTTTCTGTGTTGCTTCTCCATATATATGGTAATTGCCACTGAGTGGTATTCAGTGGGTGGGACAATATTAAATGTCTGAAGCTATTTCAGTCATAGATAGAGTCAAGATTTGATAGCCAGCCATGTTCTGGAAATGTTAGAATACATTTATTCCTACATTTATCTGTATTTGTGCAGTGACTCTGAAGGAAGCATAGACAACAGAGATTAAAGGTCTGAATTTTACATGGCTAAAGTTAGGTAAGATGGATCATGTACTTCATGATATATCAGATTGTAGCCTTCCTTGCACTTTATAGTGAGATCATGCTTTGTAGGTTGTATCAGAAGTGCAAGGCAACAGCAGGTAAACAACTGCTTTTATCTGTTTTGATAAGAGAGCTTTCACTCTTCCAAGCTGTTTAGTTAGAAGAGATTACATAAAAGTAACTGAGGAAGGCCAGGGCTTACACATGTTGTTCTGTGAAAGTAAACGATGTGAAATAAAATCTTGGACAGCCTTTATTGGTGGCAAAAGTTTTTCTGTTATATTGGTTTTGGCAGTCCGACCCATCTTCACAGAAGTATCATCTAAGTGCAAGTTTTTATTCTTATTATTTTTTGAATAAACCTATTACAGGTGCCGGATAGTATAATGATCTCACCATGGTTATTTTATGGCTGTTTAAAATCATTGCCACAAAGTATATTGCTGTGCACACAGCTGCGTGAAGAGATTCCGCTTGGGAAATGAACTTCCTGTCTTGCTCTTCGGAATACTCAAAAAGTCAATTGAAAAACCTTTGTAAAACTTTGAAAATGCTTGTAAAGTGATAAATTCATTGGGTTTGGATCTTTTTCATTAACAAAACCAACACAGCTGGTGAAACTGCATAGAAATATAGCAAATACTTATAAAAATAGATTTGTGAAGTCTGACTTATCTGTTCTTCACTTATCTCATGCTAGTTATCTGTAGTTTTAAGTAGATACTGGAGGAACTTGGATTTGCATTATCTGTACTTGCAGAGAGGTAATGCATCAGGAAACATAAACAAGCCAAAACTCATTAGTTGTCACCATCCATCTAACTCAGTACTGTCTTCAAGAATGGCTTTAAGAAGATGCCTAAGGGTAAGTAAGAACAGGGCACACATGTTGTTGCCTCTAAATGGTGATTTCATGAGCCTAATCTGGCTTGTTTATATAGCAGCCCTCAGTGGATCTCTTAAATACTCATAATCTTACTTTGAGTCCCTGTAAAATTTCTTACATCTGAAACATCCTTTGGCAAAGGCCTCTGTCTACATATTTCATGTCAACTGCTCAAAAAAAAACCCCAACAACCCTTCCAGTTTTGTTTCTCAATAACTTCTTTTACTGACTTACCTCTTACTGGAAGAGATGATGAGCTGTCAGTCCCTAGCCACCCTCTGTTTTGCTAACAGTTTTGAGAACCTATGCGATGTACCTCCTTGGTGTTAATCCTAGCCTAATCACTCAGTCATTTTGCAGAAGTTATGTTTTTGTCTATAAGACTTAAAACATCATAATTCACTGTCATAAAATAATGATCGTTCTTGATGTCTGTTTCTGAACCTTTTCCAATACTGAATTACTGCTTTTGAAATGAAAGCTCCAAAATAGAACATACTATTCTTGGGTGTACAAAGGCTATACACCATATTTTATATGTGTTTGTTATGATGATGTACTTCATAAAATATATCCTCCTGTATTCTCTATTCCTTTCTTAATTCCTTACATTTTTTATTTGCCTTTTTGATTGCTGCCCGGTACTGGACTAATGTTTTCATGCAGCTGCAATGCTAAACAGGTGCTGAACAGAAATTCTCAAACCCTACCAGTTTATGTGATGCTAGGACTGGTTTTCCCATTGTGCATCACTTGGCATTTTTATTTTATTACCTTTTTGCTCCATCCTGTAAGATCTTTTTGCAGCTCCTCACAGCCTATTCGCATCCTTCCTTCCTCAAAGAATGTCATATCATTTGTGAGTTTTCTCACCTCATATATTCTCCTTTTCCAGTTTATTTATGAATATTATAACACGCATGATAGCACAGAGCTTATGCAAGATTCCACTGGTGATGTTATCTATTGGTATGGCTGACCATTTGTGGTGATTAGTGACTTCTCTTTGTATTCTTATGAAGAGGCATGTGATCGCATATCCTACAGCCAGCAGATCCTAAATTCCACTCTGATTTCAGTTCCAGAAGTTGTCTGGAGTGAACTGCTTAACCCATCCTTGAAATCAAAACAAATACAGGTTGTACAGAAGTGAAATATTTGAAAAGTACATTGACAAGAACTGACAGAGTTGTTATAAATGCTTAAAGCTACATTTCTATTCTAGATACAAGTTCAGATTTAAAATACAGCTTTAAATTTGATTTGGTATGGTAAACCATTAGAACAATTTAGTTTTTCTCCTTTGTCTTTCAATGTATTGTACTTATGTATCTTAAAACATTGTACATGGATGTGGCAGAAATGGAAATTAGAGACCTATTTTATCACTGGTTTTGAGCTGGAAGATCTGCATCTATATGCTTAAAGCTGTGACAAAAATCTGAAATCTGTCCTAGAAGAGGGAGAGGATTAATCCTTTCTGCTTGAATCAGTGTTTTTTTAGGACATAGAAAAAGAAGTTGCAATTTTGTCAAAATGTAGCTGTACCTTGGTTTACCCATGTGATTCAAAAGCTGCAGTCGTGTCACTTAACATTCTGGTTGCCTAGCTGCTGCAGTGCTCTTGTTATATTTGAAGTTTTCTTGCAGCTGTTTTTTTAACCTTTTCTTTTTTCTTTTTGCCATTGAGAGGGAAACTTGCTGCTAATTTTCACCTGAAGTCATGTTTATATTAGTGACTAATGTTTAGTGATTTTAGTTGACTACGTTGTGTTCTCATTTAAGCTGATTATTTCTGCTAGCAGCTGAGTTTATACAAGGACAGAAGTAACTAAAGCAGAACAATTCTGTATTACTTTCCTATTTCCATAAAGAAAATTCTTAAGGAAAGGAAAAATGATATGTGACAGATTTGTTCCCTAGCAGTGTTGTCTAAAATATTCAAAATAAAAATTAAAATCAATAACATATCTATCTTATGTAGGAGGAAGGGGAAAAATGTGTTACTGTAATAGCTAATGTACAGGGAGTTGACAAGGTCTGCTATTCTAAGCCCTTTCTCATCGCTATTCTACCAAAAGCACAATTTCTGTGAGGCCACACTCATACAGTTTGCTCAAGCTGCCAGATGTTATGACACATCAGCAGAAGGTACGTGAAGAGGGAGTGGAACCTCCGTCGTGGGAGGTCTGAAGTTACGTAGATATGCAGAGCAGGAAGATGAGTTGGAAGATCTCTCAGGCTTTCTTCTGCTATATAAACTGTTGTTTTTCAACTACTCCGGTCATTTTCTCCTCTATAGATGGAAAGATGAGCAAATCTTTTTCAAAAAAATTCTCATGAGTAATGCCCATTCTCTCTCGCCTCCTAACCCACCCAATATGCTTTATTAGGTGCCTGTGTTGCTACTGGATAACTGTTCAGTTGATTGGTCAGAGGATTGTTGCTATTACTTAGAGAAAGGGGAAAAAAAAAAAAAGCCTTCAATCTTAAAGGACTGCAGTTAGATAATTTCAGTTTAGGTTTGAGCAACCGATTCTTTTGGCTCATGTTACAGTGAACAGTTATCAGCTCTAAGCCTGGTATCCTTCTAGATTCTCTATTATATACCTTACATAACGATTTCAAATGTCACTTTTTTAATAAAATGGTAGAGTAGCTCCCATTTGCCACTTAGGTCCGTGGTAGCTCATTTAAAAAAATAAAATTAGAAAATGGGGTGCACGATTCTGTTTACTTTGGTAGCCTTGTTTTGTCTCCCAGTTGAAATGTAGAGGAAATTTGGTAAGAAAACATCAAGAAAAGCACATCTGAACAATAGATCTCCTAAGCTGCAAAGGAAGAGGGGTCCAAGGATTTTATCTCCTGTTAGAAATAGGAAATTGAATCTCAGAGGGGAGTGTAATTATGCTTTTGCTGTGTCTCAGCATACCTGTATTTGGCTGCAGACCTTTGAACAAATGCCATTTACTTTGTCGGAGTGGAATTTATTTCAGTCACATCCCTTAATTTCCTGAATGTTGCATCTGTACTCATTCCTAGGCTCCTCTAGTCAGATGAATATTAGTGGTTTCTAAAGAATGGCTGTTTGAGAAATGCTGAAGCAGCGATCTCGAGGGAACTCTCTTTTCCTATATATTTTCCTTGGTCTTCCACTTAGTGGAGGTGGAATGTGCAAGAGACCTATGCCATCAAGAAGCAGTCTTGGCTCTGTGCTACACAAATGATTATTTTTCTTTCTGTGGGCAAGTAAAGGTAAAGAGATGAGTGCTTGAATGGCATCAATTATTTTCCTATATTGAGAGCTTCACTCTTTTTCTTAGAATTATTTTATTATGGCTTAATGCTTCCTAATTTTTTTAGAAGAAAAAACAAAACACATCAGGCACTCTGGCCTTTTTACAGTTTATGTATTGTCTTTCTAAGTATACTCAAGTTTGAAGACCTGGTAAACTCATTAGACAGCAATGGTAACTATATAATACGTATAAAAATTAACACTATAGCAAGAATGAAGTTAGACTCAGGTAAAATGTTTTCTCCAAAGTAAAATACGTAAAAGGAACATAATTTCTATGACCCATCATCACAATTAATAAACTTTTTGCAATTCTTTCTTATGAAATGAAGCCTGTTGCAGAGTTCAAGGAACAGTGTGCTGATTTTATACATACATACGTAGCTATTATGTATGTTTGGTGATGATCCATGCTCTGTAGTACGATTTAAGATTTATTATCACTTGATATCTCTTACTTTCACAAGGAACTTGAATTGTAACCTGGTTGGTGTTTCTGCCATGTATGCTGTAAGAGATATAAGGTATCTCTTATAGTACATTTTTAAGTGTTGGAGGAATGTTGTCTAAGGAGACCATCCACCCATATAGAGTTGCAAACGCAATTTATTTTTCATCTAAACAGTAATGTTCAACTACAAACAAAATAACGTTATATCTTATCTCTGTGTTCTTCCGGCTTTCCCCCTTCGTGTAACACAAGTTAGCGGTAACGTCACTTAGTTGAGAGATGGACTCCTGTGGTTAATATTGCTTGAGTGACTAGAAAGAGGGTGTTTGAGATTACCTTCCAGCACTTTTTCAGCATTAATATGTTTTTGCTTTGAAGAACCTGTGTTCAATTAGTCGTAGAATTTTAACTGAAAACAGATCTCAGTAAAAACAGGGAATGGATTTAAAACTGTTTAGGATGCATAAAATTTAACCCCATAAGCATGAATGCAGTAAGACATTTCAGGTTAGAATGGGAAAGACACTATGACATATGTTTGTCCCATGAAAAGGTTCTCTTTTTCCGTGACTTCTCCTAGGTCTTGGCCACTTTCTGCACATAAGCAGTACCATTTGTAATTGTAGCATTTTTCCAGAACATCCTTTAGATTTCTGCAAGTTTGAGAAATTTATTCTACATAGTTGTATACTGAAAACTAAACAAGCACTATTTTATATACATTTCTTTTCTTTACAGTATAGACTTCCAAAAGAACAATCCAATACACAAGTTAACTGAAGAGGAACTTCTGGCTTTTACTTCAGTAAGTAACTTATCTGGACTTTTTACTAAACATTTTAATTTAATATTTAAGTTAAGTACCAAGCAGTAATTTACCCATCACATTAATCATGAAACTGTAAAACAAATTGTTTTAGTGGTCAGTTGTTTCGTTATTTTTTTTCTGATTTTAAGAAACTGAATTGAAGTTTTATCCCATTTTGAATCATCCTCATGTGGGATAAGCTTGACGTCTAAAAATTTAATCTCACCTGAAAGCACATACTAAACATTTTTCACTTGTTTTAGTTTTTATTAACTATATGAATGACAGTGTAATGTTAAAGCATACGTTTTCACAACAAGCTCTTTTATGGCACTGGTGTTCAAAGTGCTCTTCTTTTAACTGTGTTTTGTAAGGGGACTTCAAAAGAAACTGCAAATTTCTTCTATCAGATCTATTCAGTTTAAGTATCAGGTGTTCCACATAGACATGTTTCTTCCCAGCCCAGTGGATAATTTGTCTTCTTGCTGCAGAACAAATATGTAACTTCCAAAAAAGCCTTCAAAATTCTAACTTACCTATTTCTTCAAAGTATTTTTTTAACCAAGACAAAATACAGCTTGCCCCTGCCTCAGTGCCTTCTGTTTTTTTGTGTGTTTTTTTTTTTTTTCAGTAGTAGTTTACTTGAGGGAAGAAGAGGAAAAGGAAAGTGATTATATTGTCATTTTTACTTGCTTTGCAGTGTTAGACTTCAGCTTTAGTGCAATATAGGGTGCTTTGCTCTCCAACGCAAAGCTTGCAGCCTTATACTCATTTTCCATAGCAGTACTATCTGGAAGAGTAAGTTCTTGTTAGAATTTGTGAATAAGATCTCAGCAAAAATCTTGTAGATTTCAAGTTAGATAAAATTGTATCACTTGCACATATGTGAAAGGATTGTAGACAGGAGGGTTAACCATGGTAATGTTTTTCTGGTCAAAAAAGAAGTTCTGTCTGGAAAATCCTAATTCTTTTATTAAATTGAATGTGAAGTAGGTTGGTTTTAAATTCATGCTTGTTTAGGACCCCATGATACTGCAGTACACATAAGATAGGAATGGGGGGGAACTGAGTGAATCACTATGAAACAGTTTGTTATGTGTAGTCTCTTTATTTTTTCTGCAATTACTATAGTGCTTTCTGACTACATCCTCATACTTGCTGAAATGTGTCCTTTTTGCAATACAGTTCTGTTTTGTTTTTTAGAAAGGTTGGAATAGAGAGCAGGAAAATTAAGCCCATGTAGAACAGGTAGTAGGAATGAAGAAAACAGGTTAACCTAATATTGCAAATTTTTGAAAAAATTGTGAAACTTACAGTATATTTTTTTCAAAAATAAAGTTGTGCAGATATATAAATTTTCCAGATGTGCATTATAATTTTGTTCTAACAAACCCGGCCAGTTTGTGTTTAAATAATATGTTTTTAATTGAGGGCCATCTGTGAAAACTCAGAATTTTACTTCTCACTTTTTATTTCCTGTCAAGCTCCCTAGGGTTTTTATATACTCCCTGCTTCAGTCTTCCCACTACCTATTAGTCCACCCACTAATTCTTGGATGGAAAAGTGGTCCTGATATACCTGAATCTTGAATTAACTTGTTCTCCACGTATTTTATCCTTTTAATAGAAAGTGGAGTGGTATTGTGGTAACAGAACATCTTTAATGAGACTGCTCCTATTCTCATAATTTTATGCGTTCCAGAATAATGAAATTTATAGTGAGGTTTACTTGTTTTTAACACTTGGATTTGCAAACATTTAAACACTCTTCAGGTTTTACAGCAGAGGGGAAAAGTCATGGTAGCACATATACTAGGTAAGAAGGGTAATCCGCTTTACTCAGATCTTGTATTTTACATTGCTTGAGGCATCATATTACCTGATACCTGAGATGTAAGAGATTTGTTGGGTGAATTCATCATAATAAGAAAATTAAACTGCATTTTTCTGCCATCTAGTGGCTGATTACTCAAAAATCACGAGAGCCGATGAACTTGCTCCTTAAATACTTCCTGCAGCTGGGGGCTATGCCTCCAGAGATATATAGCTGAGAGATATGTTTAGGCTTCCCTATCGCTTTGGGCTCTGATCAGGCAAAAAAAACCAACCAAACAAAAAAAACACACAGAAGGATCTGTAGCAATAAATGAACAGGAATGTAGATCTCTCTGATAGTGTAGAGTTTAGTGTACAGCAGCGACTTAAAGATATAGCTGGTAACCTAACATTTAGAGTAAATAATAGAGTAAATAATAAATTTCAATATTGGAATAATGTTCTTTTAAACTTTAATTAAACTTTCCCAATTATCTGTCTGTAGCGACACAATTCAATCTTACTGTTATTTTCACTTTTGATCTGGACTTGTGCTCCCAAAATACAAATAAGAAGTGTGAATTTTAACATTACAATGACAAATGTTTCCTTGAAACTGAAAACAGAAATCAGACATGAGCTTCTATAAGTTATTTTTAATAAAGGTGTCTTCTGTAGTGTTTGTGCTTCAGCCAGAAATTGTGGGCAGTAGAATTTCATGGTGAAATCTCTGAGCTATTCTGTGTCTTAGTTCCATCTGAGCCACTGAGGCAAGCAAATAGATTGCTGTGCTCCCTGGTAGTGGGGATGTTGTATATGAATGTTAGCATGACCTTGGTTCTTGCAGTGTCTGCCAGCTGAATGTGGAAGTGGCACTGCAAAATTTATCGCTTGTACTTAAAGTATTTTTCTAAGCTTTAGTACAACCTAGTGATACAGACAATGAGCCCTATATCAATGCTGCTCATGGTAATTTCTTTAGCATCATTTAAACTACTATGTGTGTGTGTGCGTGTGTGAGCAGGCATCTTCTCAGCCTACATGTGGATTCCTAAATCTGCAGGCTGGTTAGATGGTTGTCATGCATTCATCTGATATCTGCTGAAATTTATCTTTCCCGAAGAAAGGAGGGCATTTCAAGATATCCTAGCATTCTTGAGAAATTTTAAGGCACTTGTCACAGTTCAGTGGATCATCAAGAGATCCTGTTCCTTTGGATACTGCAAAACAAATGCATGTGACCTGCAGGTTCTTTCTAGCAGAGAGATTTAATGTCCAGGTAGTACGAGGGAGAAAGGATGATAAAAGTGAATCCTAGTAAATGATGTGGTCCTGCCTTTTATTAAGTGTAGTTTGGCAAACCAGCATTCTGAACTCCCATTTATATCTCTACAAGTTGAAAATGACTAGATCCTTAAGCTATATATGTATTTTAAACCACGTAGCATGCAGTCTTAAAAACAGCGCTATTAAAAATTGGATATTGCGGACAAATACGAAAGGATGATGATTGCTGCTATTTGTTTACTGAAGTAACTTGGGAATAGTTGCCATTGTCATGAAAGTACTAATGTTTTTAACTAAGAATTACTTTTAGAATTGTTGACTTTTGCATCAAGGTATGGAGGTGCACAAAATCCTGTTTAATTCTATGTGTAACCTCATTGGCTGGGATAGTTCCTATTAGATTATTAGATAAGTAATTTGGTCTTCAGTACTTGAGGTGTTCCAGTCAAATCTGTTCACCAGTCATCAGCATAATATTTCAGCTTTTAAGCTGTTAACCTGTATCTGAAATTAGAAATATTTTATTTTCTTCTGCTTATAGTTAAATTGTTGATTTATCTTTACAGAAGAAATTTATCTCTCATACACATAAAAATAAACACAAAAATGTTTGTTTTTAGAGGAAATTATTATTCTCATGCCTAAGAATTTACGGCAACAGTTATAGTGGTTTGTATGCTATTAAGAAAAAGCACTTGGACTCCCAAGAAAGCTAAGATTGTGTTTAGAGATCAGATAACACACAAATTGATTCAGAGGCATAGTTATGCATATTATGTTTGGCAAACTTTCTGATTTAGCTTACTGAATATTGCATTAAAAAGCCGTTTTCAGGAGAGGAAAAAAGAGACAGTAACCCAATATTGAAACCCAGTGCTTCTCTGTTAGAATTACTGGAGTTTTTCTCTTAATAAACCTTTTTCTCCAGAGCACTCTATATAGGAAATAGGAGGTATCTGATGCAAGGAATCCAAGAACTAACTCAGTATTGTTTTCACATGGAGGTTTTGTAGCTTAGTTTACTCCCAGAACCTCAGGTTCTGGGAAGGAATAACTACTAGATGGCATTGCATTTTCTTCTTACAAAAGCAAAAAAAGCGTTTAAAAACAACACCTAATATTTAAGATTATACTCTGCAATACAAGTTCTTACAGCTTTCTAGAAAGCTTATACCATAGCTTATAGTGTACATACTAGAGAGTCAATTTAGTGTTTCATCATCTGATACAATACTCCTCCAACAGAATATCCAGGATTAAGGAGCTACAGCTGGTCTGTAACATTACCCCTGCCATCTGTCCTGGCCTTCACTTTATCCGGGGGAGAGGAGATGTGTGGCAAATGTGATGTGCACCTAGCGTCGTGTGGGAGAAAATTGTGTTGTTTTTCTTCTCTTAGTGGGTTATGATCATATGACTTTGAGTGGTAGCAGCAGTATTAAACTGTAGGAGACAGAGGAAGAAAAGCAATGAAAGGCTGGGAACCAGAAGCCTCTTGCATTGTGATTCTCATATCTTAGCCCCTTATTTTTATTCTTTGTACAAGATGAGAAGTGAAAGAAAAGGTATCTTGGCAAACTTAGCTGTGTTGGTTTATTATTCTCTTATGGAGAGTAGAGCAGTTGGTTTATTTGTTACGTGATGAAAACCTGGGCAAAGGAAGTTCTGACAGCTCTTCTGTCTATCAGCATTTTCTGCAGGTGAGGATGTCTTTCTGATGCTATTTTTTCTCTTTAAGAATAATAGCTTTTATTCTGTTCACAGTACATAAATATTTCACCTTCCTTCAACAAAAATACTTGATCATTCTAAAGTTGTTCCGATAATGCCATGAAGATTACCAAGGTCTGATTAATGACCTAGAGAATGTGGAGGAGACGGTCAAAATCCAAGGAATACTATGTATTCCAAAGATGGAGCAGATAGGAAGGAATAGATCACTTCCTTTGTTTTTCCAGTGTGTTGAATTACTAATTCCATAAGAGACTTTCTTTTTACTGAGGAATTTGAGAACAGTTGGACAGATTTTTTTTCAAGGTGGGCATTTGAGTGTAATAGAAACTGATGGTGTGTATAGTGCATTTGAAAATCACAGCAAAGAATCATAGTGCACATTTCATTGAGTGTGTGTGTGTATGTATATGAATTACTTCTGCTTTTCACTAAGAAGGGGTTTTCGGAGGAGAGAGAGGGTGAAAATGGGAATGCTTTGTTTCTGTCATCTTTTGTATCGCGTTTGTGATATTAATGTGGAACTAGGGAGCAATCAAATCACAGCACATGATATTTGTAATGTTAAGTCTTCCTATTAAAATCTCTGTAAAACTAACATGCCAATTTGGTTTCTAAAGAGCAGTTGTTAATATAGCTTAAATAAAAGCAGTGCATTTTTCTCTGCTGAGAAAATCGCTGCAGTTTTCTTTGTTTTATAACCAGCAAGAGTATTGAAAAGCTCATTAAGATTACCATGCGTCTCTACTGCTGTAACTTTTGTGGGCTTTATAAAAAGCTTCTTTCACTTCTTTTCTAAGCAGTGTTGCCCATTTTGAATAGTCTTTGCTGGTTACAAGATTATTATGCTGCAAAGACTTTCTCTCTGAAAAGCCCTGCTAATAGCACTAGTAAGACTTATTTTTCTTTAGGTTAATGAATTAAAAGCTATTCTATCCTTTCTTTCTTCCTTTTTTTTTTTTCCTAAGCACTCTTACTGAAAAGCCTGAATCCTTTTCCAGAAATGTCAGCATCCAAACACTGCTGCTAATTGAATGCATGTATGTTTTCTGGTCCATCACGCATTACTGGAAAATCAGATGGAGCATAGCAAAAGGGAAGGTTCCTCTTTCCACAGAAGCATCATGTGCAAAGGCTCAACTAGATTTATTGGATGCTGAGTCACCAAGTGTCTGGTACTTACATTTACAACGTATCGTGAATACGAAATTAACCTAGTGTTACCAGTTATTTTTGCTGCTGTTCTGTTGTGTGTGTTTAGAAGTTTTAGGGTACATTAACTGGATGCTGTAGCGCATGTGTTGCAGGGCAGGGGGGAAGCTTGCATTCCATTCCAAAACTGGGATTAAGTAACGGTCTGTTTGAAGTTGTTTTATTTTACCAAATATCAGATTTCAACATAACTGACACTTTCATCTCTTTCAACTTTGTTCTCCTCTGTGGTCTGCATTCTTCCCTGAGTCCATGGAATCCGCAGCTCTGCTTGCATCATCTCTTACAGGAGATGATTCCCAGTTTATTGTGAGTGCGAAGAAATTTGGGATTGCCCTTCCTTTTTAGAATAGTCTGCTCTTTCATATAGTCTGTACAGAATTACTCAATAGATTTTAGTGGTCTCACTGAAACCACAGTGGTAAGAGAACATGCAAATCACGTTTTAATATTAATAGATTATTCTCTTGTCTAAGGGTTTGCGAAGTTAAGCAGGCAAATTTGATGACAGTTAGTAACATTTTTTCCCACAGCAGCCTTTCTTCTCCCCCTCCTCCTTCATCTTTATCTATCAGCAGCTCACTTATTTTTTCTAGCAGCCTCTCTGACAGATGGTTGACATGTTGCAGGCTTCCCTTCCCCCTCTCGTGTCCTTCACCAGCTATAACTATTATAATTTACTTCAACAAAAAAGTTTTGGAGTTCATGGCATCAAGATGATGAAATTAAACCCCTCATTCAAGAAAAGGCTGCTTGATATATCATCTGACGGGAATGAGACCTTCTCACTACTCAGTGCAGTGCTTAATGTTCGCGTTTTGACAATATTTTGATGATCAGTTCAATTCATATATTATCACTACTAGTAGTCACTTCTCTATTTGAAGTGATGTTGTGTGATCTTTCTGTTTGGATGAGGAGGGGAGAGATAAACCAAACAAGAGCTAATCCAAGTCTTTGGTTTTTTGAAATGGTTTTGTTCTTGTACTGTATATGAGGAAGAATTATTTTTAAAGTTTATTTAGCTCTCCTAATGTCTTGCCCTTGTCTTCTTTGCCTAGTTTTAACATTGCCTCTTCATTTGTTCTGTTCCTAACCAAGCATTTCAAATATGACTCTAATCTTCCTTGTTTCATAGCGTCTGAAAAATCAATGTAATTGAATTCTTGTTCACTGGTCAGTTGCTACTGTCTCTAAGCAAATGAGTTTAATTTACTGTATTCCTATCATCTGTGTAGTTTGAACTAGAAGTGGAACACTGCTTCCATAAGTGTCCCAAACAGTCCATCTGTTCTATATTAAAATGAAGTATTGAAAAAGTAACAGATTTTTTTACTTCAAATAGAATGTCATAGTCTTTAATTAAAGTCATGAAGAATGTATTTTTTCTTTCCCCAAAAGAGTTCTGAAGTATATAAATCTGATACTGTCTTTGAGTCATTTCTCATTGTTAAAATGCCACTTAGAGGGGAAAAAAAATAACAAGAAACAACCAACAAACACAAAACCAGGTACAAAGTATTTTTTGATTCTAACTGCTTTGGGAAAAATAGAAGATAGATTTATGTCTTAAGTTCATCTGAACCTGCTTCGTTATGAAAATGTCTAATGTTTTTTCCTGTTTTTTTTATCTTGAAATTTTAGGTAGCCAAAGTACTGGAAGGGATTTCTAATTGGAATTTTCTTCTAAGGTTTTATTATTGGGCAATATAAGAACTTTGTGAGAAAAAATATTTAATCGAGTTCTAAGTGTACTAAGCCAAGGGCTGTTGAGGGGAGGGAGAAGTAAGGAGGGTAAATCTGTTTTTACCTGTTTTTAAAAAATGTTCCTGGACAAATTCTTACAGCTTGGATTCAGCAAAATATTCATTCGCATGCTTATCGTATCCTCATTTGAGTTCTGTTCAGCAAGAAACATATCTCAGTCTTGTGTATTTGCACTGTGCTGCCTTTGTAGAAGTATTCAGTTGACTTCAGTATGTTGTGGAAAAGCATGGTACTGTCTGTCTTGCTTAAGAACAAAGGTTAAACAGCTCTGATTTTGGTATTTTTGTGTTTCCTTTCTCATCTTTTATTAAAAGCAGGAAGTTTAAATAGTAAAATGGAATTTTCAAGTGCTGTTGACTAGAAATCAATTTAATTTAATTTACAAAACTTCACAAAAATTAATTTAATAAATTAAATTAATTAAATTTAAAAATTAAATTTAAAATTTTAAAATTAATTTAAAATTAATTTAATTTAAAAACATTTAAATTCATCTGTATGTAGGTTGTGTACATTTATTTTACTTGTAATCATTTAACACGTCAATTCAGTACTGATCATGTACTAAGCTGTACATTGTGAATAAAGGAAAGAAAAAAAGCAAGTATTCTTGCCAGTAGGCCCCACCACTCTTTTTTCAACCACAAATGCATTTTACTAGGGTAACTGATGTTGATAAGCTAAGTGTTATTTAGAAAAATTACTTGAGATAGCAAATATCCAAGAAAATTTCAGAAGGTCATTTGCATGAAGTGATTTTGACCATTATGAGAAGTAATTTCCAGTTGCCTGAATATAGAATAGGAAAGGATCGCAATGTATATCATAAATGAGCATCATCATTACTGTGAGAAAACTCAGACTTTTTTGCTCTGTAAAATTTATATGGTTAGCGTATATGATGATGTGGTATGGCATAACTACTTCTGACATGTTTGGATTGGCTGCATTGATCATGGCAAGTGGAGTTGTTAGCTATGAAGACTATTCAAATGCCAATAAAATGTTTAAAAGCATCATGTTATATTTGTTTCAATTTGTAAAGATATTTTTAAAATATTTAAACTATTTGTTTTCTATATGTGAAGTTGAGATGTGAGGCCTTTCTGGAACTGAAGTAAAAATCATGAAGCTACATAGGAGTCAGTGTATTCTTGATGTATTTGGAAAGACATCGCTGCCCTGCCTATATAATCCTTAAGCATGTATTGCATTAGTTAAGTTGGAGCTTGGCCTTTTTTCTCCTGAGAGACTCTGTCTTGTCAGCTAGATTTTTAAGTACATTTGTCAGAATATGTTGGCCAACACATTCTACAATGACTGCTATCATAGTCTAGACAAAAGAGGAGAGAGAAAACTTTTACAGATATTTAAAAATAGACTGTGAAAGATCTCCCTGCTCTCTCTCGCTGCTGGAAGCGTTGTAAAATGAGATGTTTGATTTTAGAATTACAGCACTTGGACAGAAAACAGCACATGCATTTGCATTCCCACAAATTAGTACTGTACCTGCTTTGTATATATCATTGGCTAAAACTGGATGTTTTCTTTTGGTTTTTAGTTTAATACATGTCAATAGAAGCCCTTTCAAGTTTAGAATAACTGAAAGGAATATGTTTAGCAAATATTTTTTATTGTTTTTAACGTCTTTCATGGTTGGAAGCTCAGAACAAGACTCAGAAAGCAAGTCAGTTGAGTGGAATAAGGCTGTTCCTCATCCTACCACTTACTCTCTAATAATTGTAGTGTATATAATTATATATCTGTGTATTCTGTATCTTCCTCTTATCTAATAGTAGACATGTTTATTTATGTGTCTGGTGAATCTCTAACAGAACTGTGTAAATGCAAAGCTTAGAGGTACACAACTAAAAAGGCTGCCTCTTGCACGTTGAAGGAAAATGTCTCTTTTGGCTGCTTTTCACAACTATTTTAATAAACTACTGTTGTTTATATGCATAATATAACTAAAACTAGACTTGGAGTCTCAATCCATTTCAGCTCATGCCTTTAACTACTTTTGAGTCTAAACATAGCCCAGACATTGTCTTTGCTTTGGTCTCTAGGTGAATATATTCAGAGTACAACTTCTCTCTTCATAACCTTGTCAGATTTAGGAATGTTACTCACTTCTGCACACTAAGATAGGTTTTTCTTTCATGTTTCCCAGCAGTCTCAGTCATTTTTTCCAGTGTTATTCATGTTTGCCAATAGCAGCATCCCACTTGCTTTAGTTATTCTTTCTTCATCATGCCATATTCCCCTCGGTCCAACTTTGTCAGCTCTCACCTCCCATCTATTTATCTGACCTTCACTTTTACTCTCATCGTTCCTGATTCCTTTTTTCCTCACATGTTCCTATTTTTACTCCTTTCCTTCCTGACTTTTGCATGCTGCTTGAGGAGTCAGTCTTTTCAGGGCCGTTCTGTCTTCAGTCTCTGAAAGGAAGGTGGCTGCAGCTTTGTTGTGTTTCTGGAAACCCAACTTCGGCACGTAAAGTTTAATGCCAGGCTGCTAGTGACTTCCAGCAGTTTGATCCTATTGCGTGTAATGGGAACAGTAGCTCTTTAATGAGACAGACCACTTGTACTGGTGAAGTCAGGAATTGGAAGGAATCAGAACCCAAATATTTTTAATGGACATGAAGACTTGTTAACATGCTCTTTTCTGGGAAACTGCTGAGACTGTCCTAGAACTCCCACTGAAATTGTCACCTCCAGACTTTGACTCTAGCCACTTAGTCCACCAAACAGGAATTGAGACATGCCTCTTGCGTTCAACATGACATTTATCTGTGAACACCAAGGATTGCTATATGTAGATTCATGAATTACAGGGACTGTTGTAGGCAAAATTCCTGTGGTGGTTGCTGGCATTCAAAACGGGAAAACCAGGTATGGCACATTCCCGGTAGAATCCTGTCTGGCCCTGTGTGGATTTTCCTGTACTGTGCCTCATCATTCTTCTCCATACAGCTGTTTTTTACCAGACTGAAGATTGCAAAGATGTTGTATGTAAATTCTATACATTGTTCTGACATAGCTTAATAGTAGAGTCAGGGTCAGGCTTACTATAAATCACTGGTTTAGGCATGTAATTCTTACTGAGTTGTCTTGGCTGTCTGAGTTACAGAAAAAAATGTAATATCTGATTTTGACTAGTTAACATCATTATAGAGTGGTTTTATAAATAGCATTTTTGCAATGTAAAAACTGTATGCAACTGTTTAAGTATTCTTGTTATGACATTGACAAATCTGAAAGTTTTGAAATTGTGGAAACATTAAACTTGTTCTTTCTCAAGATGACAATTGTATGTATGCCTTTTACTGAGGGATGTGAAAGGAGGTTTCAAGGTTCCTTTGTGCTGTATAACTTCTATGGTTGGACTCCAAATTTATCTGAGAACCAGTATTTT
The DNA here is from genome assembly GCF_040182565.1 of Anser cygnoides. NCBI lineage: Eukaryota > Metazoa > Chordata > Aves > Anseriformes > Anatidae > Anser > Anser cygnoides. Next base: position 35,066,603 of record NC_089875.1, on the reverse strand, counting down.
TGCTACTCTACATTACCTTCCAATGCAAAAGATGCTCAGTTAACGTATTTTAAGGATAATTATAGCAAATGTTTATTTGTCCTGAAGTTTTATCATTGCAAAAGGAAAGGTAAAATTTCTGTTAGAGTATTTATGGCGTATTAAATAGCAGCAGCATACAAAGCAGTATTCTTCCAGGGGCTGTTGGTCAGACTAAACAAACAGGAAGCATCACTTAAGCACTATGGAAAAAAGAGTGGAGAGCTCATAAATGTGAATAGGCGGTGGGGAGTGGACAGTCCCCACTATCCGGGGGCAATTGCATAAGGATCTGTCAGGCCCAAGGGATTTTACAGTGGTCCTGAGTGCTGCAAACATTGGTTTTGCCCTCAAAAGCTCAAACAGTCAAAGAATCATTTTAAAGTGTTTCAAAAAAATAAAAAATAAATACAGGCTTAAAGAGTTGACCAACCTAAAGAAAGTATTGACAAATCATGGTTCTTGCCTGTAGCTGCAGGCAGCAATACTGTAAATGGAAAGATGAAAATTCATAACTGACTCTCTCCAAAAAATAGGTTTCAGTCAGCAGAGGATAATTTAATCTCTGATGTTGTCTATTCCAAAAAGTTCCTTGTTAGAGGAGAGGCAAGGATGGGGCTTGGATGGAGCAAGTAGGCCAGGGGAATTAAGAGCCTTCTGTGCTAGTGTCCCAGGGAATACCTGCTCGGGGGATATGTATCACATGTTGCCTTTCCCATGCTGTCAATTTGAATGGAACGTGTTTGAAAGTATTCTCCATGGGCAGTGATTGTTGTTCTTCCTTCCTTTTTTTCAGTCATTTGCTTTGTTTGTCGAGGCTAAATAGATTGTAAGTCATCAGACTGCATGTACTATTGCATACAGTCCTGAAACTATCTTGATCATGTATAGCTGTTCTTAAATTCACTTTTCTACCACCTTTGCAGAGAGCAATTTTTTTTAATATGCTATTTTTTTTTAGGATATTAGCAAAATAGCACGTGACATGTTTAGAACCTTGGCATAGACTAGGGAAATCTGGGGTTGAGTAGTTCAGAGAAATTTGCTGTTGTTTAATACCCAGGGAAATCCTTATCACTGGTAGTGAAGAGTTAAAGTCTAGCCATTTGAATCCAAAAACCTGATTTATAGCTGTTGAGATTGGGCCTTAGGAAATAAATGCAGTACTGTGATGTGGTGTGGGAGTCTGTACTTACGCTGTTTCAGGAGTAGGTCCAAACCACAGACCTGAAGAAGACAATGCTACTACAGTCAAATCTGGCTCAAGTTATTTTCAGCATAACACAGAATAAGTGATACGTTTGGCGCAGCAGAGCGTGTGTCAGTAATATGGCTGGACTCTATTCTAAGTGAAAATAGAAGCCATATCTTATGTGGTTTACCCTTCACTAGTCATTGAAAGCAGATTCCTTTAAAGAAAACAGTATCTTCATTCTTCGCGACATTTCCTTTTCTTCTCTAGTTTCTTCCTTTTCCTAAAGAAAAGTGATTGAGAACTTCCAAGGATAACTTACTTCTGAACTTTAATAAAAAAAAATATATATTTTTTTAATTTTTGTAAGAGGATAGAATATGTATACTACTTGATATCATTGCAGAGTGTTAAGCTCTTAGAAACCTTATAAATGTCAGCCCACAAATGTCTATTAATGCAGAAGAAAATTAAAATAATCCTGGACATCCAGGATAGACCTTGCAGTTTGGATGTAGAACTCAGATAAAACTGTTATGCTGTTATTAGAAAGTAGAAACTCCTAAGGGAACAAAAACATTAAAACATCCCTAGCAGAACTTGATTTGCATTGATTTCTCAAATGTTTAAGATTACTTTGATTTATGTTCCTTTCATAGGCCTCTCTGAAAGTTACTACCTGCATGTGTTCAAGTTAAATAGCACTGTGCTATACAGGATTAAAGAATCATGTTTATAGCTCACCATGCATCTCCCTACTTTTTGTTTTATTTCTGCTCCACACCACACAAGCTAATCTGAGCTTGCTTTTTTTGCGTTTGTTGCATTCACATCCAGCCTAAACTTGGAGTCTTTTATTGTTTCCATTGAAAATTCCTCAGTAAGTGTAAATCTTTGTAATCCTTTTATGTAACTTTTTCTGTGGAACATAGGAGGCATCACTTGCAAGAGAATGTTTTTACAATGCTCATTTTCTTTGAACTTTTTCTTTGTGTATAATATGCCAGACCTTCATCTGAGTTTTACCTGCAGAAGTGTAGGAACAACCCCATTTGCCCTGATGTCATATCAAATGGCAGATCAGTTCTGCTATTAGTTACATTCGCAGCTAGCTGGAAAGGCAGTCATCACATCCTTGTGTTTGTTGTAATTCTGATTGGAGATCAGACTCCGGTATACCTATGTCTGCATCAAGTGACCTGCCTTAATTCCATTTTCTCAATCCAAACAACGTTTGCGTGTTTCTGAGTTGCAGGGTTATGAAGTGAGACAGGAGATTTTCCAAGAAAAACCATAGAAACATCCAACTTACGAGAAAGCTCAGGAAATCTTGATGTGTATTCAGAAGACATAAAGACTATAGCAGGAAGAAGAAACAGATATGGACTGAGCTTTGGATGTAAGCATGGTTATAGCAAGTGCTTAACCGTTTCCCTGTACACTACTGAAAAGTGTGCTTGGGGAGGAGGAGAGAGAAAGTCATTTTGATTGGTATTCTTCATGCGTGTGAGGAAGTGTGTATGGAATCAGAAGGAGAGAAAAAGAAAGATGCAGCCTTTCACAGAACAACATTTAGATCTGGTAGTAAAGGCAGAAGACAGAGAGACAGAGACCTTTTGTATGTTGGTTTTTGTTCCCTGTCCTTCAAAAATAAAATTCAGCTGGCCTAGGGATAACTTCAGGTTCCAAATGAGACGTCCATGGAGAGGGAAGTTGGATGTTTTGCTAACTAATGATACTTGCAAGAACCAAGACCAGAGGTAAGGTAGCCTCATTTTACCTGAATGTTACCTGTGTTGCCGTTTCCAGAAAAAGTAAGATGAACAAAGAGAAGCTGTGAAGTCTGAGGATATTTTCTTTGGGGAAATCATTCTTTTTCCCATCATGACTTCTGGTCATATTGCCAGCTGAGTATGCGGAGTCTGAGTATTAACTGAATGAAGGAAAGGAATAACCATAGTTTATAGCTGGGAAGTAGCTGTGGTGGTTCTGTTTTGTTTTTCCAGTGAAGTGCTTTCTTTTAAAGGTAGGCAGGAGAAATAGGTGAAGAAAGGTGCTGAAGTGTCTTGACATTTCTAATGAGGATAGTAACAAAATATTCTGAGCAGATAAGAAGTGATAGTTTTTGTAGTATTTAGGCAGAGTTGAACTGTTAGTTAGTTACAACTGTTACTTGCAGCTGTGTTAGTTGCAAGTTAGCAGATGCATTTATTTTGGAAAAAAAATCACACACAACTCTTCAATATCCCTTTCTAGTAACTTCAGTGAAAAGAGACATTGTGTAGTCCTCTTATTACAAACTATTCTTGGTTTTCTTTGTGTGGCTTTTAAAGTGCCATCTACAGGAATATGATTAGTTGTCTTCAGAGGCAATTAAGAAGAGTTGTATACCACAGGGTTGTCTGCTCTTTCCAAAGAGACAGGTCACTTAATTAGGGGGATTCATGTTCGTTTACATCTATTACTAGCATAGCAGTTAGCATAATACTGAAACTGATTAAATTTCTGCAAACACGTTTCCCAGCTGGATTCTTGCCTTAAGTTAAAAATTATATAACACAGTGTGAGATACATCTGAGGTGTTTTTTTCTTCACACGCACACCCTTCCTCCCTCCTCATCCCCCCCAAATCCAAAGAAAGTCTGTTTTTAGAACATGTTCTTTCCCATTACCCAGATGAAACAATCATTCCAGAAGGGTCTGCAGTCCCATGACAAGCTTCGGGGAACCAAACAAGATTTGAGACTGGAAAGTGAAATTGTTGAGGACTTGTGTAGGGGATTTGTTGGCAGTTAGCACCTCAGCTGGGCATCTAACCTAGGTGCTTTAGCTAGGAACTTAGTCTTATTCGTAGAGTCAATGCAACTGTAGGGTCTTAGGGAGCTCCTAAGATTGATGCTTGTTCAAAATGGTCTTTTGAAGGAAGTTTCCTATCACCTCAGACCTAGGGAGGCTAACTTCTGAGCTTTCCTGCCTGATTTTTATTTTTCATACATACTATGGAAATGGCCCAAAAGCCAGCACAGTTTTTGAGCAGACATTGCATCAGTTAAGGGTTGGAGGGGGGAGGAGAATAGCTGTTCTTTGCAAGATAGATATCAGAAGGAGTAGAGTTGTTGCGTAAAAGCAATGCCATGAAGGAGAAATATATTTAGAGTGATTGGAGGGATGGAATGTAAGGATTTCATTTCGTTAATGTTATCAGGAGCCTACCTATTTGCTGCAGAACATAGCATTTGAGTAAAGTTAAAAAAATAAAATAAAAAAATCATGGAGCATACAGTTAGTGAAAGTCTGTTATCCTTCTCATACAGAGTAGTGGAATATTTTGTAAATATTGTGAGAAGAAAATCTATTGTAGTCTCTCTTAGCTTGAGTTGATTATGCCAGCTACTAAGTGATTTCTGTTATGTATTTATTCAGTATACATCCAGATACAATAAGTGCTAGGTAGATAAATTTCAGAGAGTCAGTCACTTGCAAATTGAGATTTAATGAGATACTTAAAAAATTAAAATTAAATTTAGATAAGTGCAATATAATTACTGCTGTAGTGAGTATAACATTCATTTCTAAATGAGTCTAGTCTAATCTAAACTGTTTAACCAAGACTTTTTTTTAAACGTCTTTGCATACATTTTCCATTATAAAGTGTGGAGAGACAGGAAAGTGAACTTGGAAAGACTCTTCATAGCTGCAGATGGTGTGGAAGGGCACTGTCCATTGTGTGTGTGTACATATATCTTATGTAAATGTATAGAATTAATTCTTTGTTGCAAATATGTTCAGGTACCTAAAACTGAAACTACTGATGTAAAATAATCCCATTCAAACACAATAAAATATATAAAATTCCAAAAGTAAAATAAGTCAAATAGTGTCTTCCCATTTTAGTGGTCAAATCGAACAAAAGGTACTCAGTATTTACAATGATGTAATGTTACAACTTTAGTGCCAAGGCTACCAGACAAGACTAGACAAAGCAAATTTTAAGAATACCATTCTAATTAAACCAGTCCCTTGGTGTGGATCACTGATGGTGTTTTGGCCTTGCTCTTGACTTCTTAACATCAAGAGGTATTTCTAACGGCTGCGGCTAAGAGCTTAAAGGCCAACTCTGCTCACGATCAGCTAACACCTGTTGCGGTGAAAAGTTATTTTAGTTGTACAGGCCCAAGATTAGTTTTATAGACCGAAATAAACCCTTGTCATTGACTTGAGTGAATAGCTTTAGACTTCAGAAAAAATATGCTGAATGTGTGGTCTAAACCAACAGAAATGTATATGGAATATTAAAGTAATACTGGAAAATGGCACTGTGCATATGCTGATGTCTTGGCTGGTGCAGGAAAGTAAATCTTATCCTCTGTCACTTTAATACTTTTAGGATTTCTGCCTGTCTCTATGATTTACCTAACTGACAGTCAGATATGATTCATGTAAAAAGAAAGTAGCATTCAAGTAACGATAACTTGAAGAGACATTAAAAAAATGAAAAGTGATCATGCGATTGTCTTTGTAATGTGCTATCTTGACATAACTCATTAAAATCAATAAAAGACCTAATAAAGAAAAATGCGTAACTTCTGCTAATACATGTCATATAGACTCAAGCACTGTATAATTTTGTGTTTGTTACAGTGCAAAGGTCCTGGCTCAATACTGTAAAGGTGCCATGTAGAATTTATATTAGATACTGTTAGGCAAGAAAATATTTAAGACCTGACCAAGTAATAACACATTTTCCCCATTGAACACTGAAAGAGAAACAGTAACGCAGGACTTGGAATAATGCCTGAAATGTAATTCATTTTAAGTGTGTAATACAAGTTGTGGTGTTTTCAAAGAAAATCTAAAGTCCTTGTCTTGATAATTTTTGCCTGAGGACTGTTTAATGAATTAGGAATCTGTAACTCCAAAGACTTGCATATTGTTATTTATTTAATTTTTAAAAAAGGAAAAAAGGTAGGGTATTTGTCAAAGCATTGTGGGCAAAGATGTGGTCAACTACCACCTAAAATCACTGTCAGTTTAGTAAGGAAAAAATCAGAAATTTAAAAAACAGTTGTTTTCATGTTGATGAATATACAGTTTTAATTTGTAGGATAAATTGATAATATTTTTGGTTCTCTCATCCAAATCAGCTGTAGATTGTCTTTAAGTGTAGAATAGCATTCAGTGTTAAGTGAAAGTGAGAAATTAAAAAATGCATCAAGGCATATACAGCACAGGTTTGGATCTTTTCTTCTCTGCCTTTCTACCTGTTAATCACCACGTATATCCAGTGTTATAAGGTTTATGGAAGCCTTGTGTTTTGTAAGTGTGAAAATACTATTTTCCTTGTTTGTTTCCTTTACCTTGTTCATGTCACTAAGGTCATAATTATGCCAAATAGGATTAAAATTTGTCAGGCATCATCTGGAGTGAGATTGTAATGTAATGTTTTTACTTGTTGTGCCTTAGAAAGACTGAAGGTATTCATAACTAATAAAATATGTCTGGAGAGTATATGGACTTTTATCTTCTAACTTCTTGTGCCTAAAACAATCCTATTGTTTTTAGAAATTAATAGTTTATTTTGGAGGTTTAGTGTCATGAACAGATGACCACATTTTTGTCATACTAGTAGGTCTTATACAGTTCTAGATACATGCAATCAAATAACAAACTTTATCAATACTTGTGAAGGTGTGGAGTTTATAGGCACTTAAATTACCACCCTAATCAGCGGTATAAATTCCAAAAATCATCATTTGGGAATGTTGTCTGTGGTGCTAGTAGTTAGAGATGACAGAAGCTGCTGTGAGAAGATGATTTGAAATGATTGCTTCATCATCCTATTTGTTTGTTCCCAACTTAACCGCTGTTCTTCTTCTTCTGTTATGTAGTCGTGATGTTTTATACGGATCAATGATTTTAGTGTAGGTTCTTTTAGTATAATCTCTCATGTACAAGGAGTGAAGTTGCTAGGCTAATAAGCCTAATTCAGGTTTATGTTTTGCTGTTACCTTTTCTAACTCACCATCCAAAAGGAATTTTTATTTTTTTGTGTTGAAAGAATATGTTTGAATTTTGAATCTGAAGTCAATATCTAGGCAATACTCTGAGAAATATAAATTATTATATATTTTACATAAAAGCGTATAAAATTGGGAGGAATTTCTATCTGAACTTCAGATTATTCAAACTCAGTAAACTGATGGTTTGTGAACTGGAGGAGCTCCCCTGCTAGTATCAAAACCCACAACCTCTCCAAAACAATGATGTTTGGTTTTTGTATGGGATGAATTAAATAAGGATTCACAGATAAGTGTTTTAATTAGTTTGAGGGTTGAATTTTAAGGCAATTGTATAATGATATGTAAAGAGAATTACATATGATAATTATATATCATTTATATGTAAGAATACAAATGATACACAACAATAGAGAGATCTTTATGTATAATATGATGGGAAATAAAAAGAGGAAAAATCTTGGGGTAGCACTGATCTGAGGACAATGGTAGGTGGAAAACAAAGACTTGTTTATTCGAGTCTTTATTCAGCTTTCTGTGATTCTAAGTGCATTGTTAAGTTTATTAGCAGTTTCATCTCTAAGCATTCAGAGCATGTGTACTGTGACAATTATGAAATAAAAGAGATGAGTTCTTACTGGTTTTTGCTATGCATCAATTTTTTTTGCATTAAAATATTTGGTATAAAACACATTCTGCACTTAAAAACAATCCTTTTGTCATATATTTAAATCAGGTTAAACATCACATACTTTTTCACATCCAATTAAAAATGTAAGTTACCTGTTGTCTATTTAGGAAACAGTAATGTATTTCAGTTGTGTAGTTTTATTTTAAGGTTGTGTGTATGCTCATAGTTGTTGTTTCTTCATAATTTCTGGTCACTAAACAATTAGTAAACAGTGTTGTGATAAGAATAAAAACAACGAGCAGTTTAAGGTTTGTGAAAATTTAGTTTAGAGAGATTTGTGTTCACTGTTGATGATGTGTAATCAGATCTGCTTTTGATTCTGATTTATTTTTAAATCTTTGTGAATGAGGTGAACGCAGAATTGGTATGTATGCTAGATTTGAATGGAAAAGCTACTTAGTTTGTTTCAACAAAACAGAATTTTTTACATGTTCATACACCAAGCAGAGCAGCAAAAAAAAGTTATATTGACTGGTTTGTTTTGTTGCTAAGTCATGGTTCTATTACTTCATTGTAATTAGCATTTTTCTTATTCTCTTGATATTTATGCTTTTCAGTACAACGTAAAAAGGCTGGTGTGGGAAACCACCTACTCACAAATGTACTTTATTTTACTTCATAGTATTCTAATAGAATTACAGTATAAAATCATAAATCCCATTTCAACCAGAAGCTGCCTGTACTACTGGGAATCATTGGCGTTTGAACTCTGTTGTTGGAGTGGCTGTATGAGTGAAGTGCCTGGAGAAGCTCAGCAGATTTCTGAGTAGGTTATAAAATCATAGGAACTTCAAAAAGAGTCTGATCTTTTCCTTGTACTGTTAAGAGCACACAATAAAAGCAAAGATGTTCGTATGTATTTTCAACAGTGCCTGCCTCAAGTATAGGGTTTTACAAATGACCAGCAGTATTGTGAGGGAGTTGAGTTTAATAAAATGAGTAAAGGTTGTGTAGATTTGGCACCCTGGTACACGAAGATGAAAAGGTTGTAAAATTTGAGAAATGTGCTAGTATATTTCTGTTGAGCGGGCCAGTTGAATTTTGCAGACTACACTGGTCTTTTTCAGGATACTTTGCTTAAGTAGAATTGTCTTAGCTAAGAGAAAATGTTGTTTAGTGCCTTTGTACTGGCAGGCCTTATAGTTCTGTGTATGTGGGGGACCTTAGACAAATTATCTGTGTGCATAATTGCATGTTCCTTTAACTTCTGGTGTCTGAAAACTATGTATAAGGTTTAGCATTTTAAGGCTTTCTAACCAGCCAGCGAAGAAAATGAGAATCATACACTTGTTTAGGTTGGAATGGGCCCCTGGAAGTCATTTGGTCCAACCTCCCACCTCAGACAGCGTCAGCTTCCCTTGCTCAGTGCCTCATTTCAGTTGACTTGTGGATCTCTCTGAGGACGAAGACTCCAGAACTCCAGAACAAGCAACCATTTCTGATGTTGTCACTGTGAATTTGTTTTCCTCACATAATTAAGATTTCCCATGTTCCAACTTTTATCATTTGCTCTTTTTTTTTTTTCATTTGTGACCTCTGTGAAGAATATGGCTCCTCTTTACTTCTGCATTAGGCAGTTGAATGCAGTCTCTGATTCCTGCCTTAGCCCTTGCTTTCTTAAGACTCCCACTAGGGAGGCCAGTATAAATTCATACCTTTTGTGTACGTTCTACTTGCATTCAAATTTAGTGAGGGGTTCCTTGTTCACTTGCTCTGGCCATCTGTCACACCTGCTCAGCTTTCTGTGTATTGGAGTGGACCCTCCTACTTTTTATATCTTCTTTGAAGGTCATCCAGCCCTCTTGTCCTGCAGGGATGCTATGCTTCAGTCTCACTATGGGGTGGTACTAAACAGATCCCTCAACAAGGTGAGATCTGCTGTCCTGAAGCCTGTAATGTTGCTTTTCATCTTGACTGTTATTCTCAGGGTCATAGACTCTGATCTCCTGGTCTTTGCAGGCAAGGCTGACATCAACTTTCACATCTGCAACAAGTTCTTCCTTATTTGTGATTAGCAAGACCAATATTTCCCCTTGGCAGCTGCAGTAGTTCTGTGTTCTTATGATTAAAAAAAAATACATCTAGATTAACTAACAGATTATTGCAGTAAAACTTCTGAAATTTTGTTGATTGATCTTTTGTGATTTTTTTGGTGGATTCACAGAATCACAGAATCGTCTAGGTTGGAAGAGACCTCTAAGATCATCTAGTCCAACCTCAGCCCTAACACTAACAGGTCCTACACTAAACCATATCACTAAGGGCTACATCTAAACGTCTCTTAAAGACCTCCAGGGATGGCGACTCAACCACCTCCCTGGGCAGTCCATCCCAATGCCTAACACCCCTTTCAGTAAAGAAGTTTTTCCTAACATCCAACCTAAACCTCTCCTGGTGCAACTTTAGCCCATTCCCCCTCGTCCTGTCACCAGGCACGTAGGAGAACAGACCAACCCCCACCTCGCTACAGCCTCCTTTAAGGTAACTGTAGAGAGCGATAAGGTCGCCCCTGAGCCTCCTCTTCTCCAGGCTGAACAACCCCAGCTCCCTCAGCCGCTCCTCGTAAGACTTGTTCTCCAGACCCCTCACCAGCTTTGTCGCCCTTCTCTGGACTCTCTCGAGCACCTCCATGTCCTTCTTGTAGCGAGGGGCCCAAAACTGAACACAGTACTCGAGGTGCGGCCTCACCAGAGCCGAGTATAGGGGGACAATCACCTCCCTAGACCTGCTGGCCACACTGCTTCTTATGCAAGCCAGGATGCTGTTGGCCTTCTTGGCCACCTGAGCACACTGCTGGCTCATATTCAGCCGACTCTGAACGAGTACTCCCAGGTCCTTCTCTGCCAGGCAGCTAGCTTTCCAGCCACTCTTCTCCCAGCCTGTAGCTCTGCTTGGGGTTGTTACGCCCCAGGTGCAGGACCCGGCACTTGGCCTTGTTGAACTTCATGCAGTTGACCTCAGCCCATTGGCCCAGCCTATCCAGATCCTCCTGCAGAGCCTTCCTGCCCTCGAGCAGATCGACACACGCACCTAACTTGGTGTCATCTGCAAACTTACTGAGGGTGCACTCGATCCCCTCATCCAGGTCATCGATAAAGATATTGAAGAGGACCGGCCCCAGCACTGAGCCCTGGGGGACTCCACTAGTGACCGGCCTCCAACTGGATTTGGCTCCATTCACCACAACTCTTTGGGCCTGGCCATCCAGCCAGTTTTTAACCCAACAAAGCGTACGCTGGTCCAAGCCATGAGCAGCCAGTTTCTTGAGGAGAATGTTGTGGGAAACGTTTTGTTTCTACCTTATGTAATTAGACACTGTCCTAGTGTCTCACACTTTTTTTTGTCACAAATTAAGGTGATTTTCTTTAGCAACTTTACATGCTGAAGGACTAATTCTTAACCCACATTATTGTAGTCACTGGTTAGTCTGGAAAAAAAAAATCTACTAATTGTCACTCTAAGGACACTTCTCAAAACTAGCATTCTTTTTGCTTCTTTCAAAACCCAGCCTTGCCTTAATCTTAGTTTCTTAAACCAGCTCAGTACTGTAAGGAGAGATACCGTAAATATTGTGTGATACAGAGCAAGAGCCTCGAAGAATGCATTGACTTTGCAAAATGCTGTTGTCAGTTCGTAATCTTTTAGAATATGCAGCTAATTTAAAATACAAAGGCACATTCAGTAGCTTGTCATTTCTGTACTCTTTCAAAATTAACTTCTGATAGCATACAGAAGCAACCTGCAGGTCTCTGAGAAAAATAGAGATGGATGAGGACAGGTGCTGGCTTCCGTCCTCATTAAATTCATTTATAAGTTCCTCAGGTTAAGTCATTCTGTTTAGCCAAGCTAATCAAATGTGCTCATCCTTTTATAGCCTGTTACCCATGGTTTATCAGATGAAATTCAAAGGAACAGGAGCTTTGGAGGCACCTCTGGCTTAAGGATTTCTGTCACTTGAACTAAGCCACGCAGGTGTCTGTAGGACAGTTACAAACCTGATCACTGTGGTAGATCAACTGTTAAAAGCAACCTGTTTTCATCAGAGATCCGTCTGTATACCAGAATCCAGCAAACGATTTCATCAGCTCAGCTAAGTTGGAAAGATGCTATGTGAGGAGTGAGAGGGCAAAAGGTAATGAAGAGATAAGGGAACATCTGAAGTTTGTGTTGTTGCATAAAACCACTTTTAACTACAACTTTAATTTCTAGGAGTTTCTTTTAACAAAAAGAGAAAATGTGCTTGCCAAATTCCTGTCCTCAGGGGAGGATCCTGCTTTTTTTTTTCTTTAAAATACAATGAAGCAAGCAGATAAAATACAATAAAGTAAGTAGAGCTGAACTTCTTCTAATTTTCATGCATCCACAAACAAGAGTTTTGTCTCTGGATTTTACTATAAAAAGCATCTTTCTATATGTAAGAAAAATAACCATGGTCTCATACTAATGCTAGCAATTTGAAATAGTTTCATACAGTTCATGTAACTACTTTCCTGGGCAAAGTTTCCTGTGCATAATTTTTTGCAGAATTGCAAGAAGTATCTTTTATGAAATAGATTTGTTATTGAAAATACTTCAGATTAAAGAAACTCTTCAACAATGTTGTCTTTTTTTTTCAGTTCAGCTTATCTTTAGAAATTAAAGCGACAAATTCTTTGGATCATACCTTGGAAAACAAAATCCAAATTCTCTTTATTTTCATAGTAATTTTCTTCCCTGGATTTTTAGGATTGTATTCAACAGAACTGATATCAAAAATTGCCAAAGAATCCTCTGCTGTATACTTAAAAACAAATTAAGCACTTACAAGGTAGCTTTCAGTGAGAGTCCTTCACCAGAGATGAACAGATATGTTTACAAAGCAACTGAAAGAAGCAAGAACAGTAAGCTTGTTCCCACCTTAGTCATGTTCTCCTCACCAGTTTTGTTAATGTACTCACCTGACTATTGTGCATTATATAGGTTGTTGAAAAGAAGCCACAATATTTTTCTCTTCTTACAGAAAATCATAGAATGAGTTACAAAGTTATCACCTTGCCTTTGCTTATATTGAAGAACTAAGGTTTCCGTGGTAATTATCTGGATGATTTCATGAAAATTACCATGTCATGATATGCTTGGCTATGTGAAAAGGAACTAATTATAAAAATTAATCCATGTAAGTAATTTGGAAACCATAACTATGTATGGCTTTTTGGAAAACCAAACAACAAAGCTGCTGAAGTACATTAACTGAAACCGGTAATTAAAAGAAATTAAGGAGGATTTTTTTTCTAAATCTCTTAGTGTTTTCTCTGTGTTCTGTTTCTTTATAATTTAAAATATCTTGGCAAATACCAGAGCGAATCTAAGCTAAAGGCCATTTCTTTGGTGGGGATGAGAGGACAGTGGAAGAGAGCAACCCTTATGGTGCCTCATGCCTATGCCTTTAAGTAAGTCATTTCACTACATCTTGGCAATTTGATCAATAAGCAGAATGGTTTGGATTTAGCAATGGACTGATGTGCAGATTCTTGTAAATTTCACAACTGGTTGCAATTAAAAGTTCTTGGAGGTTAAAAGTCTGCTCTCAAATGGTAACTCTGTCATAGCAATTGTAGTAGTTTGCTAGGTTACTGATACTTTTATCAGTGCATAAGATGTAAGAATAGAAGAATGGGCTTATTTGAAGCGTAGATTTGTAATAATGAGAAAAAATCAGAAATCATTCAAATTGTTTAGTACTGTGGTTACCAAGGATCATCTTGGGCTTCTCATTTAGCATCTCTAATAAATGCACGTAACATGTTCCTGGCTTGGATGTCAGAAAGAATTCCTTCGGCAAATCCTACTTTTGTAAAAAGCAGATGGGGTCATGCAGAAGCATTGCTCTGAACAACCTAGACCTGTAAGTCACAACAGACTAATCCAGACTTACTTATCTGCCCTTCAGAAGACTTTACTTTTGTTTGGTTTGTCAACTGTAGGTTATGCAGTATTGTGGTGGCACTAATGCTGCCCAGTGTGTGCCCACTTTCCCAAAGCTCTTTGGTTTACTTCTCTACTTCACCTTGAATGTTGCATTCTTGGATTTAAGCTTCAGGCTGATTTCTGCATTTTTAGTTTCCTTAAAACCAAATATTTTACCTTTACAAATAATACATGTGTACATTTGTGTGTACATGTATATATCAAATACTAATGGCACAAGTTTCCTTGAAGATTCTTGCGAACTTGCCCTGAGTTTTGTATAGGCATTGTAATTCATGCAACAGTACTTTCTCTGTTTCGCGAACAGAAAGCTATGGGAGTTATCAGAGTGCATCACGCCTAGGTTTAATTCTGATATACTGCATACGGTATTTTGAATACTGATGAGGATGAATAATGATACCTGAGAGTTAGCCTGGGTTTGGCAGAACTGTTATGACTGGGTTTAGTCTTGGTGTCGTTTGAAATATGCTCCTGTCTCACAATTCAGTTATTACTTGCCATTTTGTTCTTACATAATACTGGGGATATTATAAAGGTTATTACACAGTAACAGTATGCTCTTCCAAGTCTTCATAAGAAAGCAGTTAGTATACACTTTCATTCAAATATCATGTAAGAATGATATATTGAATGAAATTTTCTGTTTTGTATAATATTTTGGTAGTATTCTCCTTTTTACACTGTGAAATGATGGGGAGGAAGATAAAAAGTGTTCTTGTTTGTAGGAAAAATATGGAGAAGAATTGGAGTAATGACTCTTCCCATCTGAAAACATTACATTCAGTGCAGAAAGTGTTGCGTAACCTTATATTCTTTTCTTTCTGCTCACCCATCTATTTTTCCTGTTTTTCTGTTTCTTTATTTTATTGGTCTTTCCCTAAAATAAGAACAAAGATGACTTGTGAAGATTCTCAGCAGTGTATTTTTGTTCTTAAACTATTTTATGATTTTTTTATCTGCCTTTGGTACAGAACAATAAACTTTCAGATATGTTGACGAAACTTTCATAATCTTGATTTAGTTTTTTTCTCTTCCAGATGTTTTATTTTAAATTGTAGTCTCACTAATAAAGTCTAGATTTAGATGGAAATACAGAGCTTTGGGACTGACAGGAAAACATTGTTTAGTATTTATAGAGACTTCAGGTGGTAAATTAAAGCTTGCTTTGTTACTCGCACATATTCTGATATTCTGAAATTCTTTAAAGTCCTCAAGTGTAAATATTGTGTCCCTTACTGTGTTGTATCTGTGCTGCTTTAAATGTTAGGATTAGGCAGTGAAAAGTTGAGTATTTGAGTTCTGGCGTAAGACTGAGTTCAGTACGAGTATCGTTACAAGTGGTTTTTTTAACCAAAAAGTAGGCCTGTTTCTCGTTGTCCTAGGCTGTTGCAGTGTTGGTTTTCTTTTGTTTATTTTATCTTTACATCAATAACATTGTTAGAGAATTTCTCTTTCTTTCATAACTGTAGAGCAGGTATGCCTTACCTTGCATTTTTATGAATACCTTTAAAAAACAGGTTCCTTACTCAGGGTCAGAGTGTCATTGCTCCTGCAGAGGAGTGAATTGTAACTACTTCTGCCTCTTTTCCATCTTGTTTCTCTTTTCCTTCTCCTCTATCCCCATATGACTTTTATACACACATCATTTATAGCACAATGGCCTAAATAACTGGCTGGACACCAGTGTCAGAGGTACACACAGAAGCCGAGGAGAGGCTTTCCTGACCTGATGCACTCGCCTTGTGCCACGTTGGGTGGCATGGACACAGAGACTTTGTTCCGTGCCCTGCTTGTGCTGGTTGGGAGAGTGAACCAGAGCGAGGGGACATGCGCTCTGGTGCCGGGGAAGAGATGTATTTGGGCCTGAGCAGAAATGTCTGCAGGAGCATTATTCATTGAGCACTTTAGTTTTCATCTTTTTTTTGAGAGATGTTGTGTTTACGTGAAAAATAATATCAAGGTCTATCACCATGTAGCTGAGAACAAAATCCATTTAAGTAAAAAACAAAATGATTTGACAGAATATCAGCAGTGGCGAAAATGGGAGAAAGTGGTACCATTCTCACACAAGTAGCCATTTTTTTGAACCTAAAATAAACACTGTTGAAGTGTTTAGCCAAGCAACACCAAGTTTTTTTAGCGGCCACCTAGAATGGGCCACCGAAGAATGAGCTCAGAAACTAGGGTCCTGTGTTAGGAATGCGCTGCTTGCTTTCTGCAGTGGAGGATTTGTCGCGAGCAAACAAAGTAGGTAGCAGATTGAACTTCCCAGGATGAGACAGAAGAGATTTGGACCAGTTAAGAGATTTACTGATTGCAATTTGTAAAAGGGCACTTGAAAAAGTGTGTGGAGTGTAGAACATTGTTATTACATTCCCCTCAGCACAGGCAGGATGGTATGGAAGCCTTTGGGTAATGCTGACTAGAAGTTATGGAAGAATTTGTGCAGAGATTGTTGGTCACAAGAGGAAGGGTCAGTTGATGTTGAGGTATCTAGTGGTACATGCATTCGTACTGCATTCATTATGCTTTCATTTGCTGTTGCCTCTCTTACTTCCCAGTGTGATTTTGTTTGGAGAGAATTTGTTTTAGCTATTTTATTTCAGCTTTCTTTCCTGTGAGAACACTAGGGGAAAAGAAAACAGATACATTACATTATCACAGAAATTTATGAGGCATTTCACACAAACCAGCAAAGCATACTTCTTAATGCATTAGGAGGTCTTTGAGAGGAAAGAATAAAACCACTGGGGCTCCTTCTCCATCCTACAAATATCTATAGGCAAATTTCTTTTCTCAGTGAAGCTGGATCACATTTGTAATGTCAATAAAATTAGCAGGGAAGTTTCCCTGCTGTCTCCCTTTTCAAAGTAAATATCTAACAGAAGTTTTGGTATACAGTGTCTGAAACTGTTCTGGAAAGAATCCAGGCTATCTGTACATTATTAAGGGATATCAAGTTATATTGGCTACGTAACTCTTCTTGGGCTTTCGTAAAAATTAGTGGTTGGAGTCGGCATCAAGTTCCTGGCATCAGGGCAGGGCTTTCAAAGAGAGAACTTGCCATATATTTAGCAAAGTTTTTTACCTAGACTATTCCCTGTACGTTTACTACACATCAAAAAATCTTGCTGTTATTCTCAAGACACAGCAAATTCTAACTTTATTAACGTTTGTGAGATTCATAGCAAGTTCAGCTAATGTAGTATGGAGGTGCTGTTAGTGCAGGTGTTGGAGTACCTGATATATGAGGAAAGGCTGAGAGAATGGGTTTTGCTCAACCTTAAGAGGAGGAGGTCTAAGGGAGAGGTCTCAGCACTGTCGGTAACTATTCAACAACTAGGTGTGGAGAAGGCTGAGCCAGACTTCTCGGTATCAAATTCTTTATATTATTCTCATTTTGAGTAGCCACTTTAATTTATGCAATTTAATCTATCCCCTTTCTTCAGAATGCGCCATATGGGTACTTGTATGCACAGCACTGCAGTAGCTGAGGAGAAAATAGTTTTGATGGCTTTCATTTCCATTGAAAATAGATTAACGTAATCTGTACAGCATTGAATTCATCGGTACTGCAACCACGTATTTGACTTTCAGAATAGGAAACAGAATTCATGCTTGAGAACACTGTTAAAAACCTAACTTTTTTCAGCGTTTTTTCAAATGAAATACTGAATCTTTTAAATTGCTGTTTTTCTTTGCAGTGTTTGCTCTCTCAGCCGAAGTTCTGGGCCATTCAAACTTCAGCTTTACTCCTTCGGACCAAGCTTGAGAAAGGAAGCTCTCGTAGAATGGAACGGGCAATGAAGCAGACTCAGGTAAGGCTTCTGAGCTGCCTTGATCCTGACCTGAATGCCTAAGTTAGGAATACAGGTTCTTCGTGTATTGAATGGAGACAGGCAGGAGTCAGGAGCTTCTGCAGTTCCTCTCTGAACAGTAGTGAGCCAAAATTTCTAATTATGCCTCTAGATTAGATGCATAAACTACAAATCCTCTTATTTCTGCCAGTCCTCAGACAAACTTGTATATTTATAGGTTATAAGTGGTCATTTTCTTTCCAAAACATTAAAGTTTCGGAAGATTGAAATTAAAATCTGTTTTCTTACCTCAATTTTCTAATTTCTGTGATATCTGAGGAGTGTTTTATGTGAGAGTTCATAAATTTAAAGCTCCTACTGCTACTTTAAAATATTTCTTACTGAAGTAAATCTGTAGGAAAAAAACAAACTTGCAAATGGTCACTCGTTGTGAGAACAGAAAAATACATTTGTGATTACAGCTGCAATTTTGATTTACTGTTTGGATGTGGTACTTAGATTAGCATTTGCATCTCAAGTTTGAGGTGGTGATTAAATAATCTTGCTCTGAACATAGATAACATCAGTTTCCAAGTAAAAATAATAAAAAATCAATCTGAAATTTATCAGCTAGTGGGATTTATTTAAGAAATAAAGTTTTCAAAGGAAAAATCTGTAGGCTATATGAAGATATTTTTCTTTGTGTGACAGAGTTTTGTTAGCCATCTGTCATCTTTATCCTGTTTAGTCTTGTTGTCACATGAACAGCAGGCATTAATATGTGTCTGTCAGGGAACAATCCTGCTGACTAAAGTGGCCAGGAATGTACAAATTTAACCATCATAGTGCTGTGCAATTAAATCCTGGAAAGCTGATGTTTCATTTCAAATCATTATTGATGCATGGACCTTTGAAGGAGTGCAGCTTGGATGTGCTGCTGCATTTTTATTCTGCTGAGGAGGGCATAGAGTTGCTGTAGTGGAATTTCCCTAAGTTCAGCAGAAGATGTCAAGGAAGCCAGGATTCCAAGTCTGGGAGAAGATGTAACATCTGGTGGCATTTGGGAAGTGATCTCAGGATCCTTGATGCCCTAATCTATAAAGCAGTTGGAGCATATCCAACATTTTTTGTCTAGCTTGATAAACCTGAGTACTGGAAGCTATTACACCATACAGTTTGACATTCTCATGATGGAAATCTTCTGAACGGCTTATCATTCTAAGTATGTTTATCTGAATTCATCATGTGTTGCAACTGCAATAATGCAAAGGATTTGGTAAGCATGCCCTGTGACATTCTGGGACATAACCTCACTACAGACATATAATATGTGATTTTAAACACTATCTTGAATCCTTATATGTTTACGTTTTCTTTCATTAAGTTCTCTAGATGTTTTAATACAATGACATATTTGTGTTGATTTGATTACAGTATCAAGCTCAGTTTCCAAAAATAGTTAGAAGTTGTGTAAGGATTGATCTGTGCTAAATTAATCAAATAACTTGAATAACTTTCCATTTAAGGTTTTCATTCTTGAGTTCTATCAGATCAAATTTTTTTCAATATCAGTTCTAATAATCTTTAAGGAATCAGAAAATGAAGGCTGACTGTTTAATGTTGTTTTTCATCCATAATACAAGTTTGATAAATCATCTTCATAAAGATGCCTAAGTATTACCTGAAGAGCTAGCTAGTTCTGTATATAGTTATCAGTAGAATACATATTTTAAAACCCCAGGGGTTTCATGCAAGTAGTTATTTCTCTTTTTATCAAAAAAATGTGATGTGGAAAACTGTGTGCAAGAGAAAAGGGCAAGTTAAGCCAAGCTTGGAAGGTTGTCAAGAGGTGGATATACATATGGTTGGACTGCCCCCATTCTTCACAATATTTGCCTTTTAAGTAATTATTAGAATTGTTTTAAGACAGCTTGAATAAGAAGTGGTAAACAGAATTGTTTAAGTAGCTTTAGGGTTGTGCGAAGTGTGTGCGTGGACCATTAAAAACTCTCTTACTGGTGCTGGGACTGTCCTCTAGGCCTCTCCTACCATTATTCTTCCCCTCCCCATTTCCACTGCCATATATCTGCTTTAGGTTTGGTTTACTCTGGGCCTCCAAATCCTTCTAACCAACTGGTCTGACATATAAGCAGCTTCCCAGCCATAAAGCAAGCCAGGCTACTATGCATCATTTCAGTTGTTAGTTCGCCAAATAAATCACTTTAGGGCTATGTGTTTTGTGGACCTGGCTATCTTTGTTTAACTTAATTACTTCAAAATAATTGCAGCTATTTTTGAAAGGAGGGTACATGGGTTGAATATAGCTGCCATGTTCCAAGTATTAGATATATTCCTACTTTGTTAAAAAGCTTTTATCAAATGATTATGTAAATACCTTTTCTAATTGGAAGTCTTCAAAAGGAACTGGCATGATTACTTTCAAAACCTTTCTGATTACGTTCGAAGTGTGAAGTACAGATAACGTAGACTTTGGAACCACCATAGATTTTTAAGTAATTATTCTGGGTACTCTGGAATGTGCTTCAGCTAGTAGCTAACTGGAAGTCAGGAGGAGAGATTTTATCCTTAACATTTTTCTGGATGCTGCTGGCCATCTCTGTCCAATTTTTGCCTAAATGAGGTTTGGATCCATGAAAATAAGGTTGAAGTTTTTTTAAAATGAGTACTTTTTTCAACCATTTTTCTAAGAAAAAGAAGCAGCATTCGAGAGCTAAACCACAGTTCTTTTACATTCCGCTAGAATATTTAATCATGACCAGTATGGCATATATTGACATCTGGATCAAAGTACTGCCAACCAAAATGTGT
Organism: Anser cygnoides; assembly: GCF_040182565.1. Lineage (NCBI taxonomy): Eukaryota > Metazoa > Chordata > Aves > Anseriformes > Anatidae > Anser > Anser cygnoides. The sequence goes on along the minus strand of NC_089875.1, from coordinate 35,046,089 downwards.
CTCTGGATACAGCACAATTAAAAAAAAAAAAAAAAAGTTGGGTGGTGGTTGGCTTTTTTTTCCGCATGGATATATTTGAGGGAGGGTGAAGTGCTAGGATGGAAAGAAAGGAAAGGGGTAGGAAGAGAAAACAGGAGGAAAAAGTGAAAAGTGGTAGGTTTTGATAAATTGCTGTCAGCATAAGCAGGATCCTGGCATTTCTACATCAGTTTTGGGATCTTCAGCTACCTTCTATTGTAAGAAAGTAATTTAGAAACTATTAATAATGGAAAATGGGTTGGAACAAGCTGTTAAACCACAAGTTACTGCTAAAAGTGCAGCCAGAGCTCAAGTAATAGAATGGGAGATAAAAGGGGAGTTTTGAGTGGTCTAGCAGATATCAAAAAAAAAAAAAAAAGAGAAAAGAGGGAAGATGACTCAAAAAAATAAAACTTTAGAGCACATAAAGGAAAGCATCCCACTGTAGTTTCTTGATATGTGAAATAAAAGTGCTCTTCCATGTTGATGATTTTTTAAAAATATTTTTAAGAATGAAGCAAAATGAATGAAAAGTTGTGTGCAGAGGGTGATGGGGTGGAAGTGAGAGCATCGTTACTCAGGCAGCGAGAGGTGAAGGTGCCATGTGCCTGGTATACCAGTAGCCTACTGTAATGTATCCTATAGTGACTTGTTACAGCTGCTTCCTGCAGCTTAATCCGTGTGGTTACACTGGCTACCTTGATGCTTGGAGCTTTTGTCAGTTTATGTGCCTCTTTTCTGATTGTATTTTCAAGTGCTAGCTGCACCTGGCGATAACATGCCTGTGAGCCAATCGCTCGTTTTTCTGAAGGTGCAATACAGTATAGGTGATATTTCATACGGTTCTCTCACTTGCTTTTCTTGGCAGCAAAGGAATTTGCCTGTTAGTGGGGGAGAAATGTGTCTTGAAAGGGTGTTTTTAATAAGACTTCAGGAGAGCAGGGAGCAGACTAGCAATATTATAGGCTAATCATTATGTCTTAAGATTGAAAGGTCACATGAGAGCTTGTTTTATACCCTTAGTCATACACAGATGTATGTGGTTGGGAATTCTGTGTCAACTGCTCGGTAATTTTCACTTAAATTATACTTCAGAGTGTCATTTTCTCAGCAACAAATGTTTTTCTGTGTGTATCTAAATGGGAAATAATGATTTTTTTTTTTTTTGGTTTAAATTGTTCTCACCAGAAACATGCTGTAGTTGGTGTGCAGTTACTTCAAATCTGAAAACAGTTGAGTATACCTTTATGGAAAGAAAAGCCAGTATAGATCTAACAGAACTGTCATCTTGTGCTCTACGAGGCACAAGTTGCCCAAATGCAACTTTATTGTTTCATTATTTTCACGTTGATGGTCTTTAAATAGTTATGCAAGAAAGTTGTGCCATTTATCATAGAAATAATATCCTTTTTTCTTTCAAAACTCAAATGTTGCCTCCTTGCCAACTTGCTCCCCATGCTTTGCTTTATTTGGCAGTTCTTTGACATTGGATAAATTCAACGTTTAAGGGAAGAGCTCAAAAAAGAGAAGGGAGCAGCCTTCCTCCCACTAGACAACTGATCTAGAGAGGTTTGAGGCTAACACATTTTTCCCACTTTTTCTGCTTCTTAAATATTTCTGATCAGGTATCAAACCCAAGGTTGGAGCAGTATAGAGAGATTTTAAGTATGACCAAAGGAATGACAAGACTTGCGTGTTCAGCTAAACTATTAGGTGACTACACTGGGAGTTCCTCCTCTTTAACCCCTCTCTTGTACTCTGTTAAGTGAGATTTTAATAGTTGCTTTTAGCTGTATATTGAATGGGAGAGGGGAAGAAAGGAGAAAAATGAATATGTGAAAAATGTAGGTAGTAAATTTGTTTTACGTGAAATTTTTAATAGAAAGTTCCTGGAATCTGAGAAATACGCTGGTGAACCAAGAGATTTACCTCACTCTCTTTGGGAAGATAATAAGTGGAAGAGACACCTTTTCTTTTATCCTGTAGAGATCCCACACTGATATCCATATAGTTCTCAGCTATTATGAATTGTATTTATTACTAGAATACATTTCAGAAAGATTTTAATAGGAGGACAAAAGCCAGGTGCCTTATGAAAAGCTTTTCTTAATGTGGTCCAGACAAGATCACAAGGTCTCCAGACCCCTAGAAATAAACCTTACTACTTCAGAAAGCAGTCGCAAGGGAGAGTGACCTCTTGGTGATAGTTATGATTTCAGTCTCAAGACACACGTTCCCAGAACATATTTCAGTTTGCTTAAGCAGATGACAAGTTTGACAGATTGAAGATGTTACATGACATAAGCAATTCTGGGGATACACCGAGCACATTAACACACTTCAAAATAATTAGCATAGCAGTGCTTGGCTCCCTCTGTTTTTCTTCTACTATGCAATTATGGTTTCTGCTGGAAAAAAAAAAAAAGATTCAGTCTGCCAAGAGTTATTCAGGAATAACTGAAGTGGTTTTGTACCACTGGCAAAAAAGAGAATATTAAATAGTATAATTTTCCAGGTACTGATTTCTGGCTAGAAATTTTCTACTGCACTGTTGTATTCGCCAAGTTGGATCACTGCTATTAGTGAGGGGAAAAGAACGTAACCATTCTTTCTGTGCTAAACTTTCTTCATATTCTCAGCTAGCACTGTGAAAGTACAAGCCTTTTTGCTCTTGGAGAATTATGTTCAATACCTGAACAGTTCTACTCCTAGTGTCGTAGACTTTCAAAAAACAGACAAAAATATTAAGCTTTCCATTTTTTCAAATGTTTCCCACTGATTCTTAGATTGGAAGGTGTTTACCTTTCTCTCTTTACAGTCTCTTTAGCCAGTGTTTTGAAAATTGAAATAGAGGTATTAGGAGTCATAATGCCAGATACGACAATCCTCAAGCTACATTAATGAGTAATACCATGCTTTTTGAAGTCCAAATGATGACAGCAACTTGCAAAGAAAAATACGAATATCGACAGATTTCGGGACACAGCATTCACATTTTTCTGCCTCAGTTTTGCACTGGAAGAAGTAAACAATACAAGCTCAGTTTCAACAAAACTGAACAGTTAAAATAATCAAGTTCCACATGTAGTTAGACCAGACGCAAGGCATGGAGCACACACTATTCCCACCTATTGCTAACTGAATAGATGCATGTTTACAGCTGTTGTCTTAAACATCCTTGCAAAACTGCAGGTATGTATCCCAAGGTGAGCTAACAAACCATGTTCTGAAATAGCTCAGTAGTGATAGAATTTCTTGAGTTGCTTTGTGCAATGCATGTGCCAGGTACTACAAAACAGACTCTCCCTTTTCTGTTAAGGAAATTGTCTATTCCCCCTATATTGTAATTAAACTGTAACTTCAAAGTTACAGCTTCTTTTTCTTTCTTTCTCCATCCTTGTATTTACTTCCCTCTTTAGAGAAAAACAGAAAGTCTTTGGATCTGTCTTTCAGCATTGACTGCAATTGTGCATTCCCCCAGAGCAAGCTGATTTGGGAACTAAAAGTGGTGTAACCACAACAGATTGGAACTTAATGCAGGCTTATTATTTTGATTTGTATGCAGTTCCTCTGCCGTTCTTGCACCTTGTGCTAAGTTTAGTGTAACTGCTGTTTCGCCATCAGCAGTATCAAAGCTAGGTAACTAGCTACAACTATGGAACTTGCTTCTACACTAGATGAAGTTGAAATTTTTCACTCGTGGGTGAGCCTCCCCCACATGGCTGTATGAAACATTCCTACTGTGAAAGATATTAGGGTAGATGTGTGCAGCTATATAGAGCTGTGACGTAAATGTCAAGTCATCTGATAGGAAAATGGGAAATTTGAATGAAGTTTTTTTTTGGAGTTTTTTTTTGCACAAACTATAACCACCCGTAGTGTTCCTCATCCCACATAAAGACACAGATGAAAGCTAAGGTCAGCTGGGTATATCGGCATTTGAGATTGCATAGTAGAAGAGAGGTTATGATGCTGCACTGTAAATGTGTAAGCTGCAAGTGGTATGAAAGAAGGGCAAGAAGTATGTGTGAAAATGGGCATGTTCTTTCACCAAAAGCCAAATGGTGTAGCCTATATTTGGACTAATTTTACATGCAGCACATTCATCTAATTGATGGATAATACCACTATTCTTGGTTTTACAACATAAAATGAGGGGTCTGATTTTAAATCCATTCTTCACAAATAAGATTACAAATCTAGCTGCTCCTAGAGATTTTAGGGGAAGTGCTTACACCTTGTGATACATCATAAGAATGAATAACATAATTGGTGTGTGAAACATTTTTCTTTGAAAACAACATTCAAGAAGACGCGATTGTCTGATAAGGATAGTGTGATAACTGTAAAATTATACAAGTCACAAATAAGTGTAAATGCTATAAAGATAAAAATATACTTAGGACTTCTCTAACACTTCTGTGTCCTCTGTAAGTGGATTTGACCTGAGCTTGAAGCCACTGACAGAGTTTAACACGGAAACATGTATCCTAAGCATTGGCTGTCAATAACATAAGCCTTAATATTTGTACAGAACAGTCAGCACATCATTTCAGTAGTCGGCGATGCTGTTGTGCTATTGGATGCCTCATTTATTTTACCATGCTTCTTTAGGTGGTAGTATTTGACTACAGCAAGATATCCCAAATGGCAATTGCACAAGAGGTTCTCTAAATTGCCTAGTATACTGCTTGGCTCTCAGTTTCCAATGAAAAGGAAATACTACGTCAGACACTCATGAATCCTGTTATCGTCTGCTCATGACCTTGACCTTTTTTGTGCTAATTTTGATAACTAAATGCTTTAGATTTCATTTGGGATTGTTGGACTCATTTCCTCTTGTCTGCTTTTCCTCCCCACCCTATTATATAGAAACTGAAGTGTTTTTTTTTAGCAGAACACTGCTGACAATCTAAGTTAATATTTGTTTGTTAGGTGGTTGGTAATGCTTTCGAAGTGGAATACACATTTGCAGAAATTTGTGGCCTGATAGAACAAAGAAAAACATTCATAGTAATAATCTACTATGAGTTATCTTAGGAAAAAATAGGCATGCACAGTTCCAGCATCCTAATCAGTAACTTTTGCCCCTTGCAGCTATAAGGATCTTCCTGTAACTTAAAAGGTCATCTGAAGTTATGAAAAAATATATATAAATAAATCTTATTGGTAGTCTGTTACTTCTAGCCATTGCTTTTGCATAGGTGCCTTACAAATTTTTGGCCTTTCTGCTTTTCTGCCATTGAAGTGTTTTTGTAGGTGAAACTAGCATCTCGGATTCAAGAGCTAGTCTCTTTCTGAATAATTTTGGAATTTGAAGTCACTAGGAAAATTTTGAATGATGATCTTGCTTAAACATGTAAGGAGATACTTAGGAAATGAGTTTAAAGAGAAGTTTTAATTTGATTGCATGAGGACAAGGTAGTAAAGGGAGTGGGGAAGAATGAATCACCAGAACATCACAAAGAGAAAGATCTGTGAGGTGTTCTGTAAACAGTAGTTTTCCAGTTTTCCACCATTTAAAGCAGAAACAAGAAACAGCTTTAACTGGTGGGCCAGAGAATTGGAGTGAAAAATATCACAGAGAAGACCCGCTAAAGGTAGGTGGGTAGAATTTATCTACATGCTCAGTCTAGTTTTCTGAAATGTAACGAGTTAACAAGAAGTTCGCAAAGTTTTTTCTGAAAGTTAACAAGAAGTGATAAATCTATTGTTTATTGAGTAGAAAGTGTAGAATAATTATTTTAAAATGTTAATTTAGCTGAATTGTGTAATGCTAAACACTTCTTAAAATCACAGAATCACAGAATTGTAGGGGTTGGAAGGGACCTCGAGAGATCATCGGGTCCACCCCCCCTGCCAAAGAAGGTTCCTTAGAGCAGGCTGCCCAGGTAGGCGTCCAGACGGGCCTTGAGTATCTCCAGAGAAGGAGACTCCACAGCCTCCCTGGGCAGCCTGTCCCAGTGCTCCGGATACTAAAAGTTAGTATCTTTACTCCGGATACTAAAAGTTAGTATTTTTATACATTCAGTATCTGTTGATGTTGCAATCTCTTACCTGTAAAATAACATGTAAAAATTCAAGTGATCTCACAGTTGTCATAAGGTAGGATAGAGATAAATTGGCAAATCCAGTTGATTTTAACATTACAAAATGTATTAAACATGCACTTAAAATTAGTAATCTAGATTAATACACCAGCAGCACATGTTTGATGATGAAGGTTAAAGACAATTGGATGCATGTTCTGGTGAACTTTGTTGGTGAGGTAGCTGGAATGAGAGTATGTAGAAGTGGTAGAACAGGCTTCAGCATCTTTAGATTGTCATGCAGGTGCAAAAGCCTGTTTTCTTTTATAGGTCAACACCTAATTCATTCAAAGTTGAGAAATTCCTTGGGACCTGATAAGACAAGAAGTGTGCTTTTTTTGTGTGGTCTGTAACTCTAGGTTGAAACACTGAGATCTACACATTTTAATGTCTTGTATCAGTGTAATAAGAACCCACACATTTCTAAGATATGTGTAAGAAAGGAGCAACTTGTGAATGCAAACTGCATTTTGATCATCTTTCTGGTTGCAAGCCATACAATTTTATACAGTTGATATAATATAAAACTGTGGTATTTGTCAATTGCACTTCCATTGCAATTTAGAAGTCTTCAAACAATGTTTACTTTTTTATTTAGAAAGTGAGAAATGCCATTCATTGTTCTCTGACATTTAAACTTTAAAACAACAGGAATTTTATGCTAAAATACACAGTTGTTTAAAACATGTTTACATTGGAATTCCTAGTTTTAAAAAAAATAGAAAAAGGCTATGCATAATTGAAAAGCAGTCTGATTCTTACCACTGAAAATTCATCTTTTAAAGAAAAAGAATAAAGGTCAGAAGAGGAAGAAAAACTCATTTGAATCAAAATGATTTAGCTGATTGAAATAACAGTGATGTGTAATCATTTAAATTGCATAATTTTTCGTCAGTTCTCTCTGGCTCAAATATTGTTCATCAAGGACGCAAATCTATGCATATTTTGGTTGCTCAGGAGAGCAGTCTATTAAATATATGGAAACTATTTACTTGTTAAAATGTCTTTTAAAATCCAAGTAAAGATAAAAAGAACAAATTTTGCATTATTCTCAAACTTTAATAGTTTTCAAGAACAATAAAAATATGTGCAGAGGAAGTATAAAATGCCGTGATGATGATAGTAAGTCAGTAAGGCTTTTTTTTGTCCTGATGCAAAAAAAAGAGTACATTACTTTATCAGTTCAGCATACAAGTTATGATTTCAACAGAAACTAATGCATTTATTGTCAAAAGAGATTTTCAGTAGGAAATCTGACAAAAGCTGAAAAGAATTACTCTCAATTTTAAAGCAGGGGTCAGAAAGTAGTTGTACAGCCAAGTCAGGGTAGAGTGTTAGAACATTATATTGGAAGCATTTTCCTTTCATTATGTAGGTCAGCACCAGAGATAATCACAGAGAATGCTCTAGGCAATTTGGTTCTTATACACCAGTTAAGAGTAAGATTTCAGTAGACGAGTTTCTGCAACAAAACTGCAGTGTAAGCCTCAGATCTGTGACCATGGACCGAGGGAGTATTGATTCAACACTAAGTGGGGTGAAGGGATTTGTAAGAAAGGTAACTGATCTGGTGACAAGTCTTCATGAAGTAAATTTAGAAATAATGAAGAAAAATAATACTTACAGGGGAAGAAAATAAAGAAAATAGAAAAAGAATGGACTGTTCTGAAAATATTCTTTTTCTGTTTTTATTAGATGGTTATGTCATTTACAAAATGAGAATTAATTCAAAAAAATGAAAATATTCATGCATTGAAATTAGTTTGTAACTATGCTGCTCTAGCAGAGAATGGTGTCTGCTTTTTCTGATGGATATTTCTACCAAAAGAGAATTTCCAGCATGCCAAGGGCTTAGCTCTGTAGTATGTTAAGGGGAGGGTTGGGCTCAAGAAAATAATTGAATATGGTAACTATATGTGGTATATACATGTTCAGAGGTAGGAAAATTTGGGTTATGGTATGTAAAGGATCAGCTGGTTGGAAACAATTGTATTGGAGATAATCTTTGCAATAATGTGGGCTCAGTGTAGCTTCTGAGCGAAGAACTGTTCACTGGCCTAACTCAATGTATTTAGTACTACTTCTGTTCCAGTTAGTTATGAATTGAGGGTTATATTTGGCTTTTGAACTTTCCAAACTGATTTAAGGACTATCGATTCAAATCATTATTTGGATCGGTATATGGAGGTTTCTATGATGATATGATATTGGCACTTTTTGTTATTTCCATTTGCTTTTGCAGTTACCAGTTTCTTCACAGTATTGCTTTGTAACCATCTGAATATTGTAAATTATAGCACTGTTTTTGTGATAAGATTTGGATATTTTGACAGATGTGGAGCTGTTTTTGTAAGCGATATGACCTACCATGCCTGAACTAGATTTTAAATGGTATAAATAATATTGTTTGTGGCTATTACACACATTGCTGTGCTATACCTGCTGATTTTTCCAGATGCAGATCTGTACAAACATTGAAGCTGCCCAGAAATAGAAACACACAGTAAATGATTCTACCACAGAGCTCTTCATCTTGTGCCTTATTCCATTTTTCCCTGGGTAAAATGTGTGCAAACAAAGGTCGTGATTAATGTTGCAAACTCAGTATATGTATTTACAGAATATATATACATATACTGAATATATATAGACATATAAACATGAGTAATTACGCTTAGTTCTAGTTGTTGTTCTGTAAAGCAGCAGCAGCAGGTGTGTTGTTGTCCAGTCTCAGTCCCTCAACCTATTTGGTGTGAATGACCACCAGAGACCATAAAACTCCATCAAGCTTAAAGAAAATGCTGGTTTGGTTTCTTAATTGGTTACATACCAAATAGGCTATGCACAGTCCATATATATGTTTCTGGGAAGAATTGTATTTTTGTGGATTCCTCCTTTTTTCATTGAAAACAAACAAACTGAGTCTTCTGGGGAGCTCAACGTGCTTCTGTTTGAACGTGTCATACAATCAGGCACGGAATATTTAATGCATTCAGAGTGTTTTCATTTTTGCTTGAAATAGAACTGATTGCGAGCCAATCGTTGCAGAGGTTGCTTATTTTTCTCTTTGGTGAGTAGATCGATCATTAACACGGAATGATAGGGGGTTTGTTTGTTTTTCCCTGATGTATAGAGAGCTTTCCTGGAACATGTGAAGAACTGGGTTGGATGTCTTTCAAGAAAATACATATATTGAAAACAGACTTCTTTATATGTGATTGCCTTTCTTTGGGATAGCTAAAGTTAAAACACTTCACCCATGTGTCATATTTCTAATGTACTTACCATCATATACTCTATGGTTGCTGGGTCAGGTTCAGCTACTGGAAGAATGTGAGTTTCCTGCCAAGTAATTTTTCAACAGAGACTACTGTGTATCAGTCAAGGTTTCACTGTATAGGGAAGCTATTCTTAGGAAAAAGATTTTTGGAAAACAGTGGGTGTCCCAAGATGTTACCTGAGATGTTCTAATCAAATTCAGGACAAAAGAGCTCGAATTGTCTGTCTTTTCTTTTCATACTCCTGACCCCCTTACCAAATCACCAAAGATATTCTTGAGATTTGCAACTGAAGGAGAATAGTTGAAGAAAATTTCAGCAAAAGAGTGCTTTGCTGGCTCGGGGGGGGGGGAAGCTGTGCTTTTCTACTACTGCAAAAACAGCTGTTACTGCTTAAGCAGGTGAATATCTGTGGATTCAAGTTGAAGGTATCTAGATAAGATAAGACATAATATTTTGTCCTCCTTACAGGCATCTAAGGACATCTAAGTACCATTAAAGAATTCTGCTTGGTATGATTGCCAGTAAAAAAAAATGGAGCAAATTACATATAGACATACATTTGTTTGACATACATTTTGTTTTCAGTTTTCTGTTTTTCCTTAAATTTTCTACTTGTGTAACAGAATGTAATCTCTACATTAGGTAGGAGGAGTAAGCTGAAAGTGTTAACACACTTGCAATTGATAACATTCTCTTAAGATTTCCAAAGGGAAATTTCTTTGCTTTATTTTTAAATATTTGTTGCTTTAAATTCTTGAGAAATAACCATCCAATTCATTCTAACTAAAATTTTTGTGCTGTGCATGAATGTTTATTTTGAAGTGTTAGAATATGTTTTATAATAAAGATAGAATGAGGCATTAGTTTGTACGTAGCAGAAGAAAAGTGGTTTGTTTTTTTATTGCTCATGTATATACTGTTGTGCAATTTACTGTAAACAGAATGCAAATATAGGTTATATGGTAGGTAAGCTCAAGTATTCCAGCAATAGAAAGAGTACAGGATGTTTCCGATACATTATTCTTCTTGAACAGGGTGTTCTAGTTGGAATACAGTTGATTTAAATATCTTATGAATAGGCATGTATGTTTTTGAGTACCACACAAAAATTAACGGTGAAATACTACATACAAAAGTTACACTAAAGAGTTTAGTTTGACTGTCCCCTTCTGTTTGTGGCTTTTCTAAGGAAGTACTACATCTCTTGAAGAATATATCTATGATGCATTATAAAGCACAAATGTTTAACATAATTTATTCTGTATAGCAATTTTATTTTAATGCCTGAATGAAGGGGCGGGGATGCAACACAACGGTCAGTGGTACCTTAATATTTTTCCTTGCTGAAAATTGGACACAAGCCTTTCTTTAAAAAAAAAAAAAAAAAAGTTTTTGCTCATGCTTTTAAAGGGAGTAACAGCCAAGGCCTCAAATGCATCAAATTTAACATTTTTTTCTAAAATGTTTTAAGTGTAATGTGTCTTAAAGAGAGGACTGCATTGTTTTTAAGTTAATGTCAGATACTAACAATGAAATTAGACCTGTATGCAAATGCCACAGAAAGTACTGTCACAAAAAAAAAAAAGCCTATATTGGGATCCTTCTCAACCCAAGGAGGAAGCCATATAGTATTTCCTGAGGGATAACTGATGCCAAGTTTCTTCAGTTGAATAGGAGGAGAAGGAAATAGCAGAGGAGGAGCCACGAAACAAACACTATTAAATGGCTTTTAGCATAGATTTCATGCATACTCAATCCTATGAGTATTTATGCTCTTGAGATGTGGAGCGTCCTAACTGAAGTATCCATCAAAACAGGCTACTAGAAAGGAGCTATGGGGAGGATAGTGCAGAATCCAGCACAAGAAAGCTTTTCTTTACAGATCAACGGGACTTGTGTGTCCAATCCGTGTTTTTTTGTTGTAGTTATTTGTTTGTTTTTTAAAAAAGGCAACCAAGAAGTATCGAAGTAGCTGGGGAATTAATCTACTGTGTAGAAAAGGGATGACAATGATTTGAAAGAATATACATAGAACATTCTTGTTTTCATTTCAATTAAAGAATATCAGCCTGTTTGCTTGTGTGTAAAACTGCTAGAAAGCAGGGCCAAATTCTTGTAACTGTAATTTAAAAAGAGAACAAAACCACACAAGTAACCTCAAATGTTGAAAGTCGTGATTTTTTTTTCAGTGTAGTGATTGCAGAATATCGAAAAGTGTGGGTTTTTTTTATGATAACACTAGGTGAAATAGTTAAAATACTCTTTCCAATGCAAATGCACTCAGCTTTAAAAGCTTGCAGCCAGAAGCATTCTCCTTGAATGTTTCTGTTGATTATTTTTTTTCAGGTGCTGCTTATTTTTCTAGTTGTAGAATTGCATTGCCGCATCAGTAGTGTGTGAAGCATCGTCTTTGCAGCTCCAGGTCCCCCTGTAACCATTCAGTTGCTTTGCAAAGTAGGCAGGCAGTACTATAAAACATTCTGAAGTTAGCTTTAAGAAATTTTAAAACAGCTGTGAGGGAAGCCACTTCCTAGGGAGAAGTGTGGTGTACAGTCGTCTGGTCAAAAAGGGAGGTCTTCATGGCTACCATGTTTTAATGAGTCCAAGATACTTGAAGGAGGAAAAAAGAGGGTAAGATTGTTGCCCTTTTCAGAATTGATCTTCTGCAGAGCTTTCACAGAAGATACTCATTCTTCTGCAAATTTGAGTAATGTAAAATCACCAGTAAGGAGTGCTGTGCAGAGATCTTGACATCTCTGTACAATGCAAGAAATAGTCTTTAGTTTCCATGAATCATAAGTCAGTTGATAGTAGTTTCTACTGTAATACATTTCCCTTAAGTTTGTAATGTCATAATTCCTCTTAGAAAATTAGATAAAGGGAGAGAGGGATTTGTTCTTGATGTTGAAATATATCCTTGCTTAATAGCTTTTGTTTTGTGTTTGGATGCTTTAGTTCTTGACTATTCGGAGATTTTCATCGTTTACAGAAATGCATCATTTAAAAATCTGACCTTTTTGAAAGAATAGCTCATGATTTCCTTTAAGTCAGTTTAGTTCGTGAGCAACAAAGTCATGTCTTAAATGTCCAAGCGGTGTTCTGAATAATGTCTGTATGCAACGGTAAGCCAAAATGTACGGCTTTTGTCTTTTTATCTAGTGATAAAACTGGCGATCCATAAGGTAATAACTATTTGGCCATTATCTCCATCTCACAGTTCAGACTAATCTCAACTGTTTTCATTTTTTCCACATTATATTCATATTTATCAACAAGAAATTATTCTCTCCCATTACACAAAACTTGATTGTGTTGTATGAAATCTGTTTTTATTGCTTCATGATTTCTGGTATTACTTCACTGAATGATGAAGTTATTTTGACCATTGGATTTCAGAAGTCTGGTTATGTCTCAGTGGTCTTGCTTTCAGAAGCTCTTGGGTTGAGAGCTGTTGAAACAAGTTTGTCTGGATTGTAAACATGATTTGTTGCTTTTGTAAAGTATGTTTACCAAAAGAGTGTAACTCAATGAGATTACATATCCACAAACTACTAAAATACTTATTCCTTTTTTTTTTTATGTACTATATCTGATTTTATTCACAGGAAGGAAAAATATGGGAAACCTTAATTATTCTGTATATTTAATTCTTTGCATTTGTAACCTACTTTCTTCCTTGAGGTTGTATTTAATTTTTGACATACTCCTAGTATACTTTTGCAGAATGGGAGGACTAGGTAGGTGTTAGGGAAACAGAATTATTTAGGTTTCACTGCTGTGCAGTTTATGGTTTTCATGAGCTCAGCAAGCAGAGTAATAAAATGGGATACATATTTGTCTGGACATTTAGTAAGGAAAGTATAGACTTTGTTCTTTATGGAGAGGTTTTTTTTCAGTTTGCTCGTTAACAGCATCTTACTTCTAAGTGTAGTATTTGTGTTTCTTGGGTACAGTTCTTGCAGTGGAGTTCTGAAGGGAAAGCTTCCTGTTTATGGTATCTGGTATTAAATAGTTAACTACTAAGCCTGAGAAAGGGCTGGTAGTACCCTAAGCAAGAGGATGGAAGCTGAGCAAAAGAAGAGAATTTGTTGGAGGGTTAATCGTTTTTTTCCCCTGTAAAGGATGGATGATGTTGATGCTGGGGAGTAGCACTGGAAGTGGGACAAAGCAGAGGAAAATACAGAGATGGATACAGAAGCTGTGGTATTTCCATCATGTTTGAGTAAATTAATTTGCATGAAGTATCATTTGGCAAAGCTTATGAACAAACTGTAACCATCAGTTATTAATACAAATGCTGAAGCATGGTGTTTTTATGATGTAAAGCAGGAAAACACTAAGGAGACTGCATAGTTTTCTAAGGATTTGTTGACATACGCTAAATAAACCTACCCATAGAACACACAGCTGGCAGGAGAATTACTGTAAGAAGCATGGACTGAAGGGAACAGCTAGAATATAAGAGCAGTAGAGCTGTGAGGTCAATTTGCTTATTTTAAAACATATACAGAGTTAATGGACATAAACAGAAGAAGGACCAGGAAAATGGAAATGGTTAGTTAGGCAGAGCATGGAGAGGTCAGGCTGGTGTATGGGATTTTAAGAAGTCATCACATTTAGGAGAAAATAAAGAAAAAGGACTCGAGAATCCCAAGAGCACCATTAAGAGGTTGTACGTCTGGTGTTTCCATGATAGGAGAGACTGGAAGTTCATTCTCTGAAGTTCATCTGTTCATTCTCTTCTGTTTGCCAGGAGTTAAGGAGTTGAGTAGTACGTGCTGGACCAGGGTGATAGTGAGAAAGCAAAACGTATGACAGTATCAGATTTCTTTTGGCATAAATCAAGAAAGAAGTGAGGTGGAACAACTGTGGCTGGAACACTGAAATTGAAAATGTGGTTGTCAGAAGAGATAGGTAAATGGAAAAGGGGTGCAGTCACGTTGTGTATAAATGATATCAAAACCCAAGAAGAAATGAGACAAAATTGCATGGATAAAATGTTGTCTATCGGTCAAGACTGTTTTGAAGGAGATGTTTTACTGGGACCAGCAGTGTAAGGTTTGGTTATGGACAAACTCTTCTTTGGTGTTGTTGAGGGAAGAGGTCCAGTTGGAAATAAATAGTTGCTGCACAAACAAATGTTTTATGCTGTTTTCAAGACGTCTTTGATAAGTAGCGAGTACCTTACTATTTTCAAAAGGCAGGGATTTGGGGCTTTTGTTTGTTTGTGTTGGGATTTTTACCTTAAATAAGCTTGGATCAGGAGATTCTTCTGCTGAGATGAAAGAAAAAAAATGTATGTAGTTAGTTTTACATACAAAGGGACAACTTTACGAGAAACTGAATAAGCAATCTCATCTGGTCTAAAGAGCTTAAGCATAGAAGGAAGGATGTGAAGGTCTGCCATTTATTTACCTCAGATGCAAAAAGCTACCTGAAAATTATATTTTACCAAAAAGGATAAAACTTTGAGGGCAGGATTTCAGACCAGCTGGATAAATAAGAAGTTTAAGAGAAGTGCTGTAGGTCAGCTGAGAAATCAAATAGGATTATGCCTCAAAGGAAAGGACATATTAGTAACCAGGAACTGTAAGGTTATAGTAGTATTTCCGGAGATTAAGTACAGAGATAGGGTCTGGTTTAGAAATAAAAACGGTACTTCCATCGTCCACAAAAGTAAAAGATGTGGAGAGGACAAAGAGATTGAAATTTAGGTAGGCTCAAAATTAAAGCAGGTATTTTGCCTTCAGTACCATGGTGATGTTACATTTGATGTTGAACATAGAAGCAAAGCAAGAATATGTAGTAGGAAATGACATCCAAGCTGAAATAAATCATTTACCTGTAGTCAAGTTGTGGATAATTATCAGATGAGTTTGATTACTAAATTGATTAGACTGAGACTGGTTAGTAAAGTGATAAAAGCTCTAATTTGATCATTTTGAAGTCATGTGATATAATTATCCGAAACATAGGCATCTATTGGGCTTCTTAACCTCGTAATGAAGACTTGAGAATAAGATGGGGAGAGCAAATTTTAGTTGCTAGAGCGGTCTTTTTCTTCTTTCATACAGCTATAATGTAGTCTTTGCTAGTGATAAAAAATTACATCAAAAACATCTGTTTTTGTTGTCTCCAGACTGGATTAATGTATCTTTCTGTACTGCATTTTTTGACTTAAGAACTCTTTATCTATGGCAGCTGAAGCCTTGGGAAAAGGGTTTGTAACATGGACAACCGGGGAGAGGGAGTTGATCTGTTGAGCTTAATGTTATTAGGTGGTGAATGTAAAGGAACTCATACATTATTTAGAGTTGTGAATTCTAGATGGCTTCTGATTTAGTTCTGTTTAGCAAGTTTTAAGGCAGGAATTTGAGACTTTGGTTAAACTGAGACACCAAGTCTTACAGCTTTTGACTATGGTGCAAAGATTCAGTGTTTACACAGATGATTAATGAGAAAGAAAGATCTCTTGGCAGTTCTTCTTTGTTCTTTTTGATGTATAGTTTTATGATTAGACAGCTGTGCAATAAGGTTAGGGTTCTAATTTTCTTGCTGCTGTGAAACTCAAATTTTATTTCTTCAAGCATATTTCAGAAGCATACAATTCAGTAATTTTTGAGCAACTTTTCTGTACTTCATGAATAGGTAGAACTATCAAAGTTTTTTTTTCAACATGTGAGTGCATAAAAAGGGATTTTAATAACTTCTAAGTTCATTAGTGCTTATTCTTTTTTTTAAGGATTGTATAATATTCATATGTTCTACATATATTTTTAGTTTTTGTTGGAACTCTGAACAGAGCACAGTGTTTTGGGAAAGGGGGAGAATTCTACCTGTTAAGTCATGTTCTCCTACAACATGTCATTTATGTTAGACCTTTCTATTTAGAAAGCATAGAAAGGAGATATGGCTACACGTTTTCCAAATTGTTTGCTTTTGAAAAATAGTTTTTCTTTGAATTACAGTTTTTCTCTGGAACAATTGAAATGGGGGGCAGGAGGGAGAAGCTAAAACAAGAACAAAACATTTGATCGACTTGAAAGATTCTTTGCCTTCCATCTCTTGTTCACCTCAAAAAAGTTATTTTACTGGACACATATGAGATTTTCTGGCTTTGTTCAGACCTTAGGCAATTATTATTTTTGAAATTTCTAACTGTAGTTTACTACTTTGGCCTTGTAAAATGATTGCCCTGAGGAACTGGACAATTTCTCAGTTTTAGTTGTGGCAGTATTTAGAAAAACGTGCTTGTGCATAGTATTAGAACATTTCAGCATAATTAAACTGCAGAATAGTTTTTTAATATTGTTCATAGTCAAGTAAACTCTGTAATTAAATAATTACTTGAAAGGTTTTACTTGGATCTATCTCCTTTTGGATTGCTCAGAACTATGTAAAGAAATGTGATTTTATTAAGTCTGTCCCTTTCTTTGCAAATACACCTCAGCTGTTTTCTTGGGGTAGGTTTCTGTGTAATCTCTAGGAACAGGTCTCCAGAGATAATTTTCTGAGACAGAATGTGAATAAGATGGAATATTTTAAATATTCGTATTCAAAACTAGGAGTTTGAACATGTATTTAAAAGCCTAAATTATTGTTGCCTGTTCTAATTTCTCTTACTAAAAGAATGAAGCAGCCTAATAAATGTTGTTACCATCAATAGCGGTTACAAAATTCTTTGCAGCTTAAATCACGTAAATGCTTATTTTAATTTTACAGAACTATTATTTGCATTTCCATATGGTTAGGTAGCAAACAGATTTAGAGAGATCCTATCCCGTTTTTCCTTTTGTTTGCGAATCTTTGCATTTATTTCCCATGTTGAGAAAATTCTGAGGATTAGTTTAGATCCTTCAATAAATCTTTGTCTAAGTTATATGCAGGATTTACATAGTTTAATCATGTGAATGCAAGTAATTTAATGTTCCCTTTTTTGTAAATCTGGCCTTAAATTTGCTGTTTTAGTGAGGTCTGGCTTTTTGAAAGACAGTTGTGCACTTACCTTAAAATTTCTAACCAAGTTTTTGGCTTTAGCTACCTTTAACATTTTATTTTTCCTGCTATTGAGTTTTGATTTAATTACCTTCACAGTGAATTTACAGAACAAAAGTTAATGCTGACGTTAACTACATTTTTGCTATGCAAACATTGTTATTCCCTTTCAAAGGATTTCAGAAGAAAATATTTCTTCATCATAAATAGAGAGTTCTACCAAAGCAGAAAAGGCTGAATTGAATTACACTCCAAGTCACAATAACTTACTCTATATTAGAAGCGTGTTTCTGAAAGCATGGCTCAGTCTTCCTTTCTGTCTTTTTTTTTTTAATAAGAATTTTCATGCTTACAGCACACCAATACTACTTTGAAGTGAAAATCTAGCTATAAAACTGAAATGCATTAGGCAAGGTTACTTTTAACATTTGACTCAATTTTCCTGTGCAACTGTTAGGACTGTAAATTTGATTCTTACTCCTCTTAACTTGCACTTAGAAATTTTAATCCTTTTAAAGCTTTGAATTTATCTTTTTTTTTAGGTTGATTAAATTTAAGTAAATAGTAAATCAGAATATGCTTTGCATTTACAGGCACTTGCAGACCAGTTTGAGGATGCAAATACTTCAGTATCTGAACGCATGAAGATTTTCTACTGTTGTCAGGTGCCTCCACGTTGGGCCATACAGGTATGAATCAACTTTATTTGAAGCTTTCTTTAAAAATATGTAATTCTTATCAATTTGGATACTGCATGACTCTAAGTCAAGGTAGTATGCTGTGATTTTGCTTTGAAACACTGTGGAAAAAAAGATGTAACACAGTAGGTTTTTCTGGAAAGAAATCAAGTTCTACAACGTTTTACTTTCAGGTGGCTTGTTCTGTCATGCATGGAAGTAATTGCTTGTAGTGCGGTTCTTCTTTATTTTCCCTTTTCTGTCCTTAAAAAATAAGCAAACTTACAAGCTTCCAACGTATCTCATGTAAAAATAATCTTTCCATTGTATCACTATTTGCTACTTTTATTAATACCACAATTATTTGCATCTTTCTTTGTCCCGTAATGATGATTAACTTTGAGTTGTTTTCAGGAAGTGGATCATGGTCAAAGCAACCAAATAGGAGACAAAAGTACATTGAAGAACCACTTAAGCTGACAAAGCTTTTATTTTCTGGATGTGCCCTTTTTTGCTAGTTTTGAAAGGAGATTTTTTCCAAAACTAAAATGTTTATCTTGAACATAAATTCCATTCTAGAGAAGAAATGTACACACTAGTCGTATCTGATAATGCTGTATTTAACAACAAACTTAAGAAAATATATGCATTACTTATCTCCAAAGGTGTGCATATTGTTTATTTTTAATGGTGTTTTATTCCGTTGATTTCTAACCTAGATGCGTGTTGCTTTAACAGTCATATTTTCTCCAAGCATTTTCAAATTATTCCACACAATCTTTCAACAGGCATTTGCAATAAAACTAGCAAATGTGGTTTTCATTTCCAGTTGTCAGAGTGGCACTTTTCAATCCAAGCCAATTTTCCAAGCCAAAGATAGAAATACTAAAATAGGGGCTCATAATGGTAGATGACTGTAGTTTTCTAGTTATAGTAATGAAGAAGCGTTGCTTATATAAATTTTACCAAATTTGACTCTAAATTTCATAAAACATAAATCTTATTTAATTTCAGACACTGGAAAATGTAGTCATTTTTTTCAAATTAATTGATATTAAGTGAACAAATTACTTTGGTACAGACTTTCACAGTTTATGCATTTATTTAAAAGAATTGTACCCAACTTCATTTTTTGACAGCTAATCTGTTAGTGTATGGTGACTCCTCAAATTTGTAACAGACACTGAAGCCAAGCCTATAAAGAGAGGTCGATGCCATCTACACAGAACTAAAGAGAATCTATTCAGGATCACCAAAACCACTGAAGAGGTTCACTGTGTGGGATCTCATAGAATAATTAGGTGTCCTTATACAGATTGTTCTCATTTGTTTTTGCAAACCAGATTGTATATATCTTACCCACAGTAAATAAGTTAACCTTTCTTCAGAGATGAAAACCTATATGTGAATTTAATCTCCCCTTAAAAAAAAATAAAAGACCAAAAACAACTTTTCAAAGTCATAAAAACATACCTTGTTTGTTTTTAAATTGAAAGAACTCTTATTTTCTTAAGCACGCTGAAATAATAGCTGGATCTGAAATAACAAAGAGGCTGGTTTATCTGTGAGGAGAACTTAACTAACGAGTTGAACCTGAACCCCAATCCAATACTGACTTGACTGAAAACTAACGCACTTTTGCAGTGGCTGTTTGGGGCACTTACAGATTTCTTACAGTGTACCTAGCACAATTGTTTCAGAGCCTTTCTCCATCTGTGTTTGCACAGGTACAGATTGCTATGGCGGGCATTGCTAGAAGAAACTTTACTGCCTTCCTTTAGGCTGTTTCCCACTCTGTGTTCCCAACATACTGCTGCAGCTGCTCTCCAGCCGCATGGGCCATGTGCCTCACTTAAGGGATGGAAGTTCTCCTCTCAATTCATCCTTCACATGTGTGTTTCTATTTTTATATTGTATTGTAAACTAGTTCAAAGTAGTTGAGTTACTGGCATGAACTGGAGTCAAATCAAAGCAATTATTTTTCTATTGATTTTTTTTGTAAGGTATATAAATTTTTGAGGCTCCAGCTTGGGGTTTCAAGAGAGTAATTTCATATTCTGTCTGCTTCTTGTTGATGTCAGAAATGCCTCTAACATCTTTTAAAAATGTAAGGAGGACTATGTACCTTCTTTCAGTTCTGTGGAATTTCTTATCTTTCCAGCGTCAGCTTGCAGGCTTACTCTTTGAGCTCGGATGCACCAACTCTGCCTTACAGATATATGAGGAGCTGGAAATGTGGGAAGATGCAGTAATCTGCTATGAAAGAGCAGGACAGCATGGGAAGGTAAGAAAAACTGGTTTTCACAACTGAGAGTCTTGCAATGGGAACAGAAATATGAAGCAGTCATACTTGAGCTATCAATGCACTGATGACCTTACAGAATCTTACAGAATCGTAGAATGTCCTGATTTGGAAGGGACTCACAAGGATCACTGAGTCCAACTCCTGGCTTTGCACAGGACTACCCAATAATCAGACTGTGTGTCTGAGAGCATTGTCCAAACACTTTTTAGACTCTGGCAGGCTTGGTGCTCTGACCACTTCCTTGGGGAGCCTGTTCCAGTGCCCAACCACTCTCTCAGTGAATAACTTTACAATTGACATGTAGGGTTATTGTGAGAAAAGTCCATTTAGGACACATGACGTGTGAGTCTGTTATTACCTATGAATGCTAAAACAAAAGATCTGGGATAATGACTACATGAAATAGAAGTGGATAAATAACTCAGGAGGCAGGAAGACACTTAAATCTAACACATTGAAACAATTCCCAAGAAAGCTTGTTGTTTAGATTCAGAGAGAAGATGGTGATAGTGATTCTTGAAAATACTCAAGGAAAGTTAAGTTAACAACTATAGATGCACAGTGAGGTGTAACATGGGTATTGAAAGAAGGCTGTAGCAGTCATTCATGATGGAGTTTGGGAGGTTTATCAGGAGGGAATCTGTTTTCTTTCTCCCTTGATATCCAACTATTAGTTGTAGCTTTTACAAGTGCTTTAAACAGAACAACATCAATGCTTGATGTATTTAATAACTTAATGTGAACATACAAAAATTACAGAATCAAACACTTGAGGCAAGAAATGGCATAAGATTAAAAGGCATTATCTTCTTGTGTTAAATCTGTGTTGGTATTTTCCTGAGCCTCTCTATCATTTCTTCAAAACTGCTGCAGCTACATGTGATCAGCTCCAGGCAAAGACAATTTAAAAACCATCATCTATCTATGTATAGATGACAGAATTGTTTAAAAATGCTGTGAGCAGGCTGTAGTGGCTTGATTGTTTTGCTATTACAGTTAGAGCAATGGTAGGAGGATTTTAGTGATACCTGGAAGCAACACCTATTTGTATGTCAGTTTAGCTGTGTTCTCTTTCTGGTGCAGTCCCTCACACAGACGGACTGTAACAGGAACTTATGGTATCAAGGATTGTTTTCAGTATTTAGGTAACTTTCAGAAATATTCAATTTCAGACAAAAATATCTTTTTTGTTTTCCTCGCTGTTTTCTTCTGTTTGGTATGTGGTAACACTAAATATATGTATGCCTTTATAAAGACATTGCTTATACTAATCTAAGCTTACTGAATAGAGGGCTATAACTTAATAGACAAAACACAAAATTTCTCATATTTACTTTTTATTATTGTTATCATTCACCAATGACTAGGTTTCAATCATTATAAACTATCAAGTATGCCTTGCTGTCAATTCTGTGTCACATTATGCATGCCTTGGGGGTACTATGCTAATACCACAATTTTTCAGTACAGTGGAGAAGTAGAGGTCAATATTTTCCATTTCCTGGAAATTCATTCTGTCCTAGTTACATTCACAAGCTGCCCTTAGGGAGTTATGAAAATGGCACTCAGAGAATAGGACAGGATATCTGACACAGGAAACTGCTTAGAAATGCTTTCAGAATGAGGGTTTGTGCTGTGCTTTGAAAACAGAAAGCCTATGTAAGTACTAAGTAACAGTAGTGATATTTAAAAAAAGCTTCAGATCAAAAAAGCTGGAAAATTAGAAATATTTATTTGTACACCAAGGGGACTAACTTTGTGCTCCTTATCAGAAAGTTTTTAGTGGATGAACTGTGTGTATTTATCAAAAATGTTTTTTTAAATATCGTACTTTTTCTTTTTGAAATGCATGAGAAAATACTACAGCAAGGTATTCTTCAGTGGACGTTCATGTCATTTAAGAACGTAATATACATGTGCCTAAAAGAACAAACTCTGTTAAATAAATTTGTGCATATTTTTCACTTACAGCTGCTTTTATATCGGAAACATTAATTTTAAATACTGAAAAATCTAATCAAAATACTGGGAAAACTAATAAAACAGCCAAATATCAGCAACATCAATTGGTCTGCATACTTAGGCATCAAAGAAGTATGTTCCTTCCTCCACTTTCAAATCGTGTGCTGACAAAAAACAGAGGATGTAGATACGGGTACAAACAACTCCACATTATACACTTGGAAATGCATAGTTCACTCAGTTATAACAGGGCAATATATCAGTTCAAATTTTGAAAAGAAATATGTCACATTTAGGAAACGTTTTTTGTGGATTCTTTACTGTTATTAGATATGGCTTTATATTGACTTGTTTAATAATCTGAACAAAAATAGTAAATAATGATATCATAACATGAGTCAACAGAAGCGTATCATAGTGTCAAGCAATGAGCAAAGCAGGGCACAGAAAAACATCAACAAAAAAGTATTAAAATCTGAACACGCAGTATGTTGATGGTTGCTGTAGCCTTGTCATTCACTTGTATTCCTTTAACAGACTTCCTGAAAAGCAGATGCTAACCTCCGTCATTGTAGTGAAAACTGGTGTTGAAAAGTCTCTCTCTTCATTCTTTTAGTTGTGAGGGGGACCCAGAGATCTTGAGAGTATTTTTTACATCAGACAACTATCTTGGGTTTAGGTGAGGTCTCTTCAACCTCACCTGAAATAGATAATGCACTAAAAATGGCTTTATTTCCCTGCTAAAGGAAAAAGAAAAGAGAGGATGAGCTGCGGATGTGGATTTTCAGTTCTTCCAATAGAAGTGAGGCCTTTCTCTCACACAGGAGCTCTAGAGCACAGTAGCTGCTCACCTTTGACAAAATCACGAGAGCTGTTATTCTGCTGTACAACACAGCTTTCAGCCCTGTCACTGTCCCCGTTATTTCCTCAGAGTATGGCACAGCATGGCACACAGCCTGGTCTTAGACCAACCTACCCAGCAATCCATCTTTCACTGAGTTATTTTTCTTGTTACAACATGACAAAGACAGCTTAAAACATTAGAGTGGGGCAACACGATTATAGTAAGATACCAGAAGTTTACTTTTTAATGAAGGAAATGCTTCCCAGATGTGAACTCAGGTAGTGTTATACTGATTAGTTCCTAAGATGGTTCAAGAACTTGATTGATTTTCACTATATATCATTGCTTACTTGTCTTCAAAGTCTACTTTCTCTGTATGTAGCTGCAAGACTGAGAAAGATGGGTAAATGGCTCACCCAAGGTCATCCATGAAGTTACAGAAAACAAATTAAAACTGAAAAGCTGTCCTTTTTTCCACTTTCTTCCATGCTCATCTGTTCTGCTTCTTCATGCTACTGCTTTGGTAGTCTAGCAAATAACATGCAAGTAGAAAAGGGGAAAGCATTTCTATCCAGTTCAGTGTAGGCAATTCTGTGAAAAGCAGTGTTGTCATAATTAAATGTTTCACTTGGTAAGAGTTATGCAGTTTCTTTTTTTAATCATTTTTAGGTAATTTTTAATTGAGAGGTTTGTTTTTTATTACCAAAGCTTAGATATCAACTTCAGTTATGAAACATCTGAATTAATATTTAATAGCTATTTAATTAGTAAAAATAAATCTGTAGTGGTTATATTTTTATGTACAGTGTGTGAAGTGCATGGAAAATGTTCCTTGATAATATTTTTACTGTTAGGATAAGATTTTTTCTTTGCAACAGTAGAGTTCTCATCGATGATTAAAAGTGTGTTCTTTGAGAACAGTTTACTATGAGGTTAGGAGAAAGGAATATTTTTCTATGTAAATTGATAGCAAAATGAGAAATCCTGTTTCAAAGTATTATCTGGTTTTGTAGAAGACAAATGATAAATGTTGTGAGAATGCAGTCTTTGTAGTTATGATACTTTGTATTAGCCTTAAAAGATTTATATGATAAAGATTTGTAACATGGCAGAGATGATTAGATAGTTAATCAGATGTAGAAAACATCAGACTTCTGCTTATTTAATTTTGTTTTATCTGTGTGCTGAAATATTTACATTGGCAATGGATTCTTTTAAGCTTAGTCCAGAACATGATATCTTTATGCTCTTAAATGTGAAATGCAATTAGTGAATGGTTGGCTTTCTGGTCTAGTGTACGATTGGTACTAAGCACTGCCACAGAATAGCAATCTAAGCTTGCGAGTACCCTACTGAGGAAGAGGTAAAGCAGCAGTATGAACTCCATTTTTCACATCATACAAAATTTCAGCCGTTTTTCTTTATTTGAGGAAGGAACAAAAACTTACTTATTGGAGCCTAATACGATTATTGTAGTAATAAAGTGCTCGGTTCTCTCTGCTCTAGAAAACAACAACAACAACAAAATCTTAAACATCTGTTGCTAATACACGTTCCTTGATTCTTGTAATGGCAATTAATGGAGGCAGAGAAGAGGAAACAAACTGTCCTTTGACCAAACTGTCCACAAGCACAGCCTTCATATTTTATAATACTTCGAGTAAGCTAATTCTAAATTGTTCCTTCTTCTTTGGAGAGCTGTTCCAAAGGCACTTAAAAACACCCGTCATGGGGTTATTTTCCTATCTTTCATCGCCTAATTTTCTTCTTAATGGGATTCCATTTTTGCTAGCAAAAGTTCCCCCTTACAAATCTAAACAATATACTCCCTTCTTCACATTTGTGCACTTTAAATATTTACAGACTTTTCCTACTAAAGTAGTTAACAAAAATTACAGTAAGAGAGAAGTGTTAAAATTATTATATGTTGAAACTTTCAAAAACAAAGTAAAACTTTTGAAGAAGTCACTTTTCATCAAGAAGATGATTTTCAAATTGGATCAATGTGTTTACTGATTGGAGGAGGAAGAGCAAAAGACTTGCATAGCAGACATTGATTCTTGAGAGATCATGTGAATGGGAAATAAAACAGTTCTCATAGAAGTAAGAAAAGCAGTCATTTAAATACAGAGATGAACACAGCTTTCATTTTAGATAAACTAGCTATGATAGAAGAAAAACTAGTGTTACGATATCAAATTCTAATTCTGTGGCAGGCTGTGTTGGATCTCTTGGTTCACATGGTTCAAATAGATATTTTCAGATAGAAAATTTATACTGAGCTGAATTATGTATGTAACATTTTTGCAGCTGGGGACTGAGGTAAGAGTTCAGTCTGAACAACAGATAATCTGTCCAGCATATTTATCATTTCAAAAAGCCACAGAAAGCAGACTTATCTCTTATTTAAAAGAGAAACAATAATTTTTTTGTTAGAGTGCGATAGCAACCGTGAGATAAAGAGCTTTTAAAAGTTGGTAACAGCCCATAACAGATTTCGGGAGACAAAGCTTGTGTCGTCTTTTCCATAATTCTGTACATAGTTTAAATATATTTTCTCAAATACTAAGATAAATGCATTTTTATATATAGATGTATTTTTAAAGATAGACGTGTTTTCAGGCATAGTAGAATGGAAATTGCTGTCTTCAGAAAACAGGAATTAGAGAAAAAGAAATTAGTCATTACACAAATACTTATTAGGATATGTAAAAACCACAGATGATACACCAACAGGATTGCACATATGCTAATGATGCTGATATTGCATTGCCATGAGGTAGGTGTGGGTTTGATGTCCAAGACTGATACTTGCTCTTAATACAGAATACACACATAAAATATAAAATTAGGATCTGGCTCCTTCTTGCTTTGATGGGTATGTTTCCCTTGGTGCATTAAACCAAAGGCCACTATATTACGATGATCGTGAAGTATTGTGGTTTGTTTTTTGCTTTTGTTTTTTGTGTGTGTGTTTTTTTCGTTGTTTTCTTTTTTAGAACAGATTGGAATTAGATTCTCTCTAGACTTTATCTTTGCCATGTTGGATCAAGATACTGTTTCCTATCTATCCCCATTTCTTAGTTTTTAACTGATGATTATAAGGTGCTAAAGTGGTATTTGTTCAGATAAGTGATTAACTGAAGATAAATTGCCCAATTAATGAGTTGATTTCTCTCTGTTCTTTAACAGGCGGAAGAAATACTGAGACGAGAGCTAGAGAAGAAGGAAACACCAGGATTATATTGTTTGCTTGGTGATGTTCTTAAAGACCACCAGTACTATGACAAGGCCTGGGAGCTCTCTCAGCACCGCAGTGCCCGTGCACAGCGCTCTAAAGGCCTCCTCCATCTCCGCAACCGGGAATTCAGGGAATGTGTGGAGTGCTTTGAACGTTCAGTGCAGATCAACCCTATGCAGGTTGGGAAATTATACAAATACGGCTATGTTTTAGTTGGTGTCTTAAGTTTTGAAGGATTCTGTACTTTTTTAGAAGGTAATTCCATGAAAAAATGTCAAAATAGCTGTTCTGCATTCCACATAACTACTAGTATGCTTCTGCTTTAGAAAAGCCTCAAAGGTCTCCAACTTCTCAGATCTTATATCCTGAATCTGTTCAGTATTTACAAGATGTGTTTTCTTCTAGTGAATCTGTCTTGTTCTGATTCAAATGAACTCCAGATAACTTTAAAACACCTTTAGAATAGACATCAAAATGAACAAAAATGCTTTGTTTGTCTTCAGTTCCCTTATTGTCTCAGGAAATGCCAATGCCAACAAAATAAATACTGTGACTCAGATAGGAGCCTTATTGAAATCCAGAGGACTCACAGAGAATGAAGGGTTGTAGAAGTTGGCCTACAGGGCTCAAAACTGAGAAACATTCTGCTGAGATGCCATTTTATTTTCCGTTCTATCCAAAGGAAGTTTAAAGTGAAAGACAATCCAAGAAAAACAGTCCAGACCATATAGGAAAGCGAACATTTCCTCTTCGTGTTGCTCGGGAAGCTCTATTTAAGATTCAGATGAATTGTTTCAAACAAATAGATTGAGTAAATGGATAGCGTGGATTGGCATATCACTGTCTTCTGAAGTCTGTCTGTGTTTTGTCACTAGAGAGATGAATTGTTTCCTATTCTGGGATGTTCTGTGCGCAAAGAGCAGAGGGGCAGGTGACTCTAAATTCTCTTGAATTCTCTTTAATACAGGGAACATGAGGAAAATTCATTAATTGTTTCCAGAATTGGGAATAGTTTGTAAGGTAAACAAGGACTCCCTATTACAAAGAAATTTTCTTTTTAGTGGTTATGAGAAACCTTTTTGGAAGAAGGCATTTAAGACTGCAGCAAATGAATCCTCCAGATACCTGATGGATAAAACCATTCTCTGTCAACCCACCTTTAAGCCTATGTACTCTTTGGCAAATTGGTGAAATTTAGTGGAAATCTCTGATGTAGATCTCTGCAGTATGAGCTGACCACCACCGTAACTAGACTTTGGAGAATGAACAAAAGAATTAAAATCTCACAGTTGAAATATATCTGAAACCCATCTTCATTAGTACTACTGCTCACAGAATTACTTGTTTCAGTGTGTGCCTAATGGGTGACAGCTGCACTTCTCTTACACTTTCACTAAGAGCATCTTGCAAGGATAGGCTGAGACAATTCCAGTGGGTTGTGGAAAGAGAAAGGAGGAGAGATCAAAGAGCCCATGCAGTGAGTTCTCTGACTGTGAAAGTCTATATAAAACAGAGCTTACAGCTTGTTAAATTACAGATTTTTTAGTTCACATACTAAATAATGTATGGTTCTCTATACCCAGTCACTTCATGTTTGAATTTTCCAGAAACAGTGTTCATGGCACCCTTTTTGTGTCCATGCTCTTTTTCACAAAGTCTGCAAGAAAGGAAGAATCATCTTTTATGTTAATAAACAGTAACATATAACTAATAAACACAACTTCTCAGGCTAATATTCCTGGGTGTCAGGCAAAACAAGTGATCTCTCTCAAATTTGGGAAAAGAGTCACATTTTAGAAATCAGCCTGCTATCAACTATATCGGAAATTAAAAGCTATGGACACTGCAGTGAGCCTTATTCTCGACAAGTCTCCTTCTCATCCCTTCTGTAATAATAAAAGTAAGTTAAACAAGAGTTGAGCTAGTATCTTTCATTGGAAAAAATGATATCAAGTCTCTGCTTTCTTAAAGCTATAATGTGTTCTGCCAGTATGATGCATTCAAAGGAAACAATTATAAAGCAGATAAACTATGCCAAAAATGAGTAATTAAAAAGGTACTTAGGATTTCACTCAGAGCTCTTAACATTTTAATTACTAACTCTGAAGACTAACTTTGCTCTGCAGGGTAAAGATAGTTTCTAAACTAACACTATTCTCCTCCTAAGAGTATTATGCTAAAGAATTCACTAGATTTTGAAAAAAATATACATGTATTTGCCATATGTGAATACTAGAAATTGTTTAAAAAATACAGAAAGCTTCTTCATACATCTGAGTTTTTAGCTTGCCTTTTTTTTTTTTTCAGGTATACTTTAAACTGGTTGTTTTGGAACCATATTCACACTAATATTAGAGAATTGTTTAGACTTACTTAAAGAATTTCATGATCATTTAGACTTATTAAAGACTTGTCTGAAAATTCCTGATGGCAAGTTTTAACAGAGACTAATCCCAAATTATCTTCCTTTGCTGGTCACTGTCTTCTGTCTTGAAAAGGAGAAAATGTTACAGTTCACTTTCATGTGTTTTTCCAATCAGTAGCAAGATTTAAACCTCTAGCCAACACATTTTTTTTATTTGAAAAAAAAAGAACTTTAACCTAGTTCCACAAGTCTTGACAAAACTTTCTTTGAACTGTGGACGAAGTTTTCATTGCACTACCTTTCAGTCAGTCACTTTCCTCAGAGCAGTTATTACATCAGCCAGTGGATTCAGCAAATTTCATGCCCTTCCCAATAAAAAGGGAATTCTCACCATTCTTTCCACTCAGAAAAGCTATAAATCCATTCTTAAACTGTATCCTAAATATATTATTATAAAGTTACTGTCCTTATATCATGGAAGAAATTCATGCACATTTTCCCTTAGATGCACCTATCTAAGGAACAGTAAAATACCATTTCAGTGCAACAGTAGATCAAGCTGATGAACCTATGTTTTTCTTAGCTACCATATATTCTCATTTAATCTGTCAAATGAGTTCTTTTCTAGCTTTCTGATCGATCTAGCAAATCATATTGAAGTGAGTCCTCTTAATCTCCTTTCATTTAACTGTTATGATTGTCTGGTCTTTTTAAATGCTTTTTTGAATGACAGTATGCTGTTGCTCCAAGCCTTGAAATGTCTTCAAATTTTTCAAGTCTTCTGCAGACCTTTTACTCTTTTAGCTGCCTCTTTTATTTTTAATATAGCTTCTCTATTTTGAAGCAGCACTTAAAATTAGCATCTTCTATATTAAATGTTCTGCCTTTGTTCTTGAAGGACTCTTGAATCAAGGTAGTGACAGGCGTCTTTTGTATGGTAACCTTTTGAACCTGATCATTCATAATGGTCAGAATCGAGAAAAGTATTATCTTCTGACTAACTTGTTCATAAAATTTTAGCCTTGGAATTGCATTCATTGTTATTTACTGAATTGTATGGAGTAATTTAAATCTCCCTGTATTTTCTGAGTTTTCTACTTTCATAGCCTTCTAATATCCCTCAGTATGTTACATTCTCCATTTTAGTCAAGTATCTGGAGATGCAGTCTTTATATTGTTTGTTTTTTTTTTTCCAACTAAGGCCTGAAATTTTAATCTGCACCAGTCCTGTTGTTCATTTACGCAGTTAATTACTTATGATTGATGCTGAAGCTTTCTTTAACATATGGCAGTATTTTTCTATCTGCATGACCCATTCCATTTGCTGTATATTTTGTGCCCCCATACTACAGCATCTTAGCTCCTTGTCTTAATTCCTACTCCAGAGACTTTTCATCTCACTGTTCGTTTAGCATCTCTTCTGGAGACCTTTCCCAGCCTTCCCCAGTATGGGCAATTCTCAGATATTTTTTTTCCATTCAATTGAAACCTTCATGCATAGTTACTGCTAGGCAAAATATCTTGTTTCAAATTACCAAAATTACCAAAAAAAAAAAAATCTTTTGCTCGGTGCCTGCTCATATAGCTTTTCTCCACAGAGATAAAGAATCATTTTCCTTTCTCCTTATGTTGTGACTGTTCTTTGAGAAAAGAGTTGACAAGCTTAAGGGTTGATAGACCGTATGCTCAGCTTAAGCTGAGAGATGCAGCTGCTCATCATCATCCTCAGAAATGACTCAGAAATGAAAATGGTGGAAGTTTTAGTCAATCAGATGCTGGAAGTACAAGGCCAGAAGGGAATCTGTGGCATAATTATTTGTTTGAAGAAGAATAAATGCAATGACTTATTTTTGTCGCTCTTGACAGAGGCACAATTTAACTATATCCTTCGCTATACTGTTGTAGCTAGCCTTCAGTTTCATATTTGATTCCTCCAGTCTCTTACCTCACTTTTCTTGTCCAGGTAGTTGTCAATCTAGAAAGTAGAGAAAGGTGAGTTAATAAGGTGGCTGCCATGTGGGAACGCTGGTCTTCTGCAAACTGGATGGATAAAAGTGACTCAAAAATAAAACTGGAGTAAATTTATTTCCTATAAATTTTCCCCTCTGAGATTTGGGAAACAAATGGTTTTCTGTTCATGTGCAGTTTCTTCTCAGAGTGATGAATTTAAGGATCATGAATGGTGACAGGCTGACAGTGCTGAAAAGTAGATTTTCATGTTTGCACAGGCCAGGTATAATTAGCAGAACCACCTTAGCCTGTTAATACATCCATGTGATCAGTCATCCCAAATACACTCCCAAATGCAAAAAAAAGGTCTTTATTGCCAAGCTTGTTGAGTTCTTTTCTTGATATATTGAAGACCGCCCACCTGGGTGCCAGATCCAACAGTGATGGATGTGATGCATTTACATGCTGGGATTTAAGCAAAGTTGTGAAGCAGATTAACTATAATCTGTATAGCAGGTAACTCAGATTAATCCAGCTGGATTATATGTTCTTACTGATTCTAAATTGGGGCTGAGAGACTAAGAGTAATGACACAGATCTGGACAGAGCTGCATAAAATAACTGCTGTGGAGTTCACAATTAATCTATAGGGGTAAACAGCTCCCTGCATATGAGCCAACAGCTTGATCAGAAACATCAGAAAAGTTTCTTGTAAAACGTGGCTTCCCTGAAATAAGTTTCTTAGTATTTGCCATTTGACCTAATTATAATGATATGAAGTGAATATGAATTTTTCACAAGTTACAGCAAAATGTACAAACCTATGAACAGTTGTCACTTTACTCTCTAAATGAAGACATGCTGTTAAAGAGCACTTCATGTATGATTAAGTGGTCTCTATAGTCAACGCTTGTTTATCCATATTTATTAAAACTTCAAAGATTTCCTATATTCTGCATACACATTATTTATTCTGATGCAACATATTATAGCTGAAAATCAAGTATAATGAATAAAAATAATGTGTTTTTGAGCATTGAGGCAAAATTTTTGTGTAGAAATATGTACGTGTATATGTAATCATCCATTTTTCTTTCCAGCTAGGTGTATGGTTTTCCTTGGGCTGTGCATACGTTGCTTTAGAAGGCTATGAAGGTGCTGCCAAAGCATTTCAGCGCTGTGTGACATTGGAACCAGATGTATGTACATTTCAACAAGCAATTCAGATGGCTTATCTAAAAGCAGCAAGGATGTTTTCATTATAAACAAGCAAAGCAATAATGAAAAACTTCTTTAAACTTTAGCCCTCTGAATAAATTAAACTTTTACATAAAGGATATATTTTTGTCATGAGGCATCATAAAAATACTTGCCCAAAACTTAACTTTGTCCGAATAGCTGTGTGTGAATGTCCAAGTATGTTTGACCAGAAAATTCCTTTATGCTTGCATACATTGCTAAAACAGAGGGAAAAGGGAAAGAGTAGAACACAAGTAGAGATAAAACACTAAATTAAAATACTTAGTCCTCTAAGTAATCAAATGCTTTTATGTGGGGGAAAAAAGTCAAATAAGTGGTTGTATGACAGGTAAATTTGTTACTATATAGTTTATGAGCACAAGGATGGACCTTTTTTTTGTCAGTTTTTCAGGATGCATGGGGCAAGCATGTATACAATATTGTACAGAGAGCAGAGCTTTGCTGGTTTTACCAGAATGATTGAGCACTGTGCAACCCTTTTCAGCTAAAGCCATTGATAAACACTGTTGGAACTGATCCTGGTAGTTTTGCAAGAGATACATTAAGGGACATTCAGATGATCTTATTTCCCTACTAGAGAGGTGTAGGGAAGTAGCTTCCAAGTGGTGAGAAGTGATCAGCTGCTGGCAGCAGTGACCTCTCTATCCATTCCAGTTAGATCCAAGTGAAGGATGCCTCTTTATGGTTTAAACCGGAGGGAGGCAAGAGCTAACACAGTGTATTCCAAACAGAAGACTGTTAAAGACACATTCCCAAATGTTGCTATTAATCAGTAATTATCTATTTATTTATATTTTCATGCAATATTTTCCATTTTAATGTAGCATTTTGACTGCGTTGTAGCACGCATGATATATTAATGTGTGATAATATGCATGATTAGCAAAACCGGTGTTTCACAGTTTAATTTACATATTTTTATCAAGTAAATAATGTTTTTGGTGGTACTTTTGTTGTAGAATGCTGAGGCCTGGAACAATTTATCAACTGCATATATCAGATTAAAACAGAAGTAAGTACTTCAAAAGGATTAGATGTTACTGCTTCCAAAACAAATAATTGGGGTTTCCTTTTCTTTTTGACATTGTTTTTTATCTTCATAATGTGCTTAACTCTATTTTCATAATTCCTGTCCCTTCAGTTCTCTCTCTTGGGTTGGATCGTTGATAACTTCATTTTGCCGTAAATGTGTTTTCATAATCTTTATAAAAGTAGCAGCTTCTCAGACTACACTTTTTTCTTGTTAAATGTATTTATGGTGTAGTAAGTATAACCAGTGCAAAACATTCATACTAAATTTGGAAACTAATTCGATTATTTTAGACAGATATGTCCATTTCAAACAAACCATATATTCAAACCTATGTCAATTCATACTACATTTATCTCAGGAGATTTAAGGGAAAACATGCAATTTATTTTTCAAGTTATGAAAGCAGATGGAGGCCTACACACATAAAAGCTCACTTGTTCTTTTCCTTCCAATTTAAGTATTAGTACAAGAAGCTTTAACCTAAATGGACTACATTTCTTATTTTGTATTTCAACTCAATGTAATAAAAATTACTTGTAGACACACAATACCTGCAGGAACTTAATATTTAAGAAGAATTTTCACATTGGCTCATTCCCAAAGAATGAAATAATAAAATAAGATTAAAAAAAAAAAAAACAAAAAAAACCAAAGAACACTTAAAATCTGGTATCAGTTTATACAGTTATGCAGTCATGAGGAAAAACAAGAAAGAAAAAGAATAGTAAGTTTACATATAAGGAACATTAAGCATATGATGGAAATGTGGGAACTAATATTGTAAATAAATTGAAGAGATGATTAGATATGTTAATGGGAGCAGGAGGGAAGAGAAAGTGAAGGTTGATTGACTGCTTAAGGCTAGAAAGTATAGTAGAAGTCAAAAGCTTGTTTTACCTTTTCATTAGTTTCTTGCATCTTCAGTAGTGCCTTAAGAATGCACAGTTTAATTATCAAATCATATAGTGCTTCCTCTATTAATTTTTCTGTAGCCTTTTTGAAAATAAGGTGATTGCACATTTATACCAAAATCACTTTCCTCACTGTGTTTTTTTTATCTTAGACTGCTTCTGATAGATTGTTCTTCCTTTTGCATAGAGTTCAAGAGTATGTTAAGTGCTCAGTGTATTTGCTTATGCTTGATTCATAAAAGTATCTGTAATCAAAATCATTTTCATTCATCAGTTACGAGGCTGAGACACTACTGAATGATCAGTTTCACTTTGATTATGATTGTGAATCTGCTCTTGTGATTTAACATGCTAAATGTAACAACAAAAACAGTAAAGAGGGGTAGGTTTTGACCTTTTTTTCCAAGTAAATCATGTTGGAGAGGAATATGTGTAGAGGAAACCATAAGATGGTTTTATATGCTAATAGCTGAGTGTGTCCTCTATTTGCTCTGGAATAGCTACTTGAAATATATTATTTGTCTAATCACTCATACATAAAGACTGTGTACGATTTTGTTTAATTCACTTTGAAAACAGTGTATCTGTTGTAGCTTGCTTCAGTATAATTTATTTTGGGGGAGAAAAGCAGTGGTGAAAGTGTTCACTTATTTTTCAAGCCTACTAACCACAAAAAAAAAAAAAAGGAAAAAAGAAAAAGAAAAGGATGGGGGAGAGAGGACTGAGAAAAAGGAAAAGAAAAATAAGATATTAAAGCTAATTGTTTTCTTTTGCTTCAGCCAGGCTCTTAAATCAGTCCCACCCAAGAGTTGTTCATTTGGTTAAGGCTTAGCAGTGTAATTCAACAGAGAAATAGAAAATATGTAAGTTTTTTGAAGACACTATGCAAACAGCTTGCTGACACCCAAATGAAAGGCGTTTTGTTGTGTTTTGGATTTGTTTGTTTT
This sequence comes from Anser cygnoides, assembly GCF_040182565.1. NCBI lineage: Eukaryota > Metazoa > Chordata > Aves > Anseriformes > Anatidae > Anser > Anser cygnoides. Next base: position 35,011,211 of record NC_089875.1, on the reverse strand, counting down.
TTAAGAGTCCACACACTTTATGTATTCTGAATTTCCTTAAGAAAAAAAAATTGTGATGAAACTAGAATCTACTATTCAGTTTACCTGATTATTTTCTATGAGTTCTAGGAGGTCTTTGAAATTTAGATCTTATTTTTCTCAAAACAAACGGGCTGTTCCTCTGTCCTTTGGGTGAGAGATTCCTGGTTTCCAAGGCAGCATAGCGCACTGGTGTTGTGTACTCGCTCCAGTTTGGATATAAACTGGTTCACATGTTGCACTGGATAAAGATACTCCATCATATGATTACGTAGGGGATTCATTTTGAGAACCTAGAGGACTTTTAGTGTAGCAAGTGATGATTTGAGAAACAGGATTTACATCCCATCCCTTTGGTATCTTGTCATCATTTCACAGTTCTAAGATGAAAAGAATCAGTGTCATTCTGCACCTGCCATGACTTCAGTTATGGAAAAATAAATTCTTTAAGTTGCAAAGTTGGGTTTTTAAATTATTTTTAATGTGTTCTGCAATTGTAGTGTGAGTAAGGTTATTTTTTCATGGTTTCAGTTAAAAATTGAAGAAAGAAAATATCAACATAGATGGCACAATTACAGTGAATTTCTGCATTCTGCGTACATAACTTTGCCAAAATGTAGTTGAGAGCTAACACAGAGGTAACCTAGATCAGATAACAGAGCATACTGAGGAGTGAACTGATAGAAGGTAATTGGCAAGAGAAGACAAGGAAGTATCAGTATTATAAACTGTGAATGACAATTTTTACATTGCATTGTTTTTTAAACAGATTTATAAAAATAGACAGCCTTTTAGTTGATAGAATGACAACTGATTTTCATATATTTATATGGAATCTTCTTTCTTTTTCTTCTTTTTAATTATTATTTAGAATCAAAGCATTTCGAACCCTCCAGGAAGCACTCAAGTGCAACTATGAGCACTGGCAAATTTGGGAGAACTATCTTCTCACCAGTACAGATGTTGGAGAGTTTTCAGAAGCAATTAAAGCTTATCACCGGCTTATGGACTTAAGAGAAAAGTACAAGGATACACAGGTGGGGAAGTTTTCATAGTAATTCATTCTATGTTTTTTCTTGTGAGGCAGAGAATACTGCTGATAATTTTATCAGTAATGATAGTACGCGTACCAATGAAGTTATGTAGGCAAGCCATTTAAATTTTTGATATCTGGACTGTAATGACTTAAGTATCTAAAACAAAAATGAACAAACAGGAAAACCTTTGCATCCAGATTGTTTCAGACGATGTAAAAAGGCAAATGAACCTGGCAGTTTTCAGGTCTATTCTTAAATAAAAGGCAGTGCAAAACCCTATCTTTCCAAATTGTTCCTGCATATGTCTGTATCAGAAGTAACATAAATTAATTTAGCTTAAAGAAAGGCGAGTTTTTCCAGTGTGTTTGGAAATTCCACAGAAGAGTCTTTGAAAGTGAGTTATGTTTCATAGATAGGAATTGATGAATGCATTATAGTCAGAATGATGGCTCTTAATAATCTGGAACAGATATTATATTCTCTTCTCTCAGGTTATATTTAAAATTTGTAGGAGTCACAGATTTTAATTGATACACTATTAAGCTAATTAATAGTAAAACAGAAGGTAAGAATTTAGAGAGGAAAAAAAATACAGACGCAAAAGAATAAATACTCTTAATTCAACCAGTTTCTTCCAGTGCTCATTCATTGCAATTCTTTGTGAAAACAGAAAACAGTCATTGGACCTTCATATACAAATCACTTTTAGCCCAATCAGTGTTGCAGGATTCCTTTTGGGAGACTGAATGCATCAAATAAGAGTGTGCGCTTGAATATTTATAATTTGAAATGTCCTTGGTTTGTGTAATTACAACAGATACATTGATATATATTTAATTTTTGCATAGTATCCAGTCATATTTGTAAATCACTGATTTCTTCCAATAACAGTAAGGCATTTATATCTTCCTCTGTGATTTGTTATGTCATTGCTGTTTTTCTGCACCAGACTTCTGAGTTCAAAATGGAGCTTTGAGAAATTTTGCATTTAAGTTATTCTAGTAATTAAATGATGTTATCCTTGTGGCAAAGGTTCTGAGATTAGGATATCATGAGGCTGAATATAAGTATGTACAGATTCTGCAGACAGAACTTAATAAGGAGAAACAGAAGGGGTCTTTATAAATGATCAACAATACAATAAAACATTACAAGAGGGGAGGTACTTATCAAAATTCACTGTTTCCTAGTAGTCCCTTATAATATTTAAAGCATGCTGTCTTACCTCCCTTTTACTGGTTCTTAAAATTCTTTAAATTTCTATATTTGCTTTTATATTCATGAACTTACTGAGAAATATACCTTGACAACTTTTACTTATTGAATTATCTATAACTTCAGATAGTAGATGAGTCATTGGAAAGGAGAGAGCTTGCTGTAACTTTCTTCTTAGCCTCTGAAATATCAGTCTGAGGCTGTAAATGCAGCCAAGAAATTTCTGCAACTGCTAATAACACTGCTTTGCACAACATGCATACTTGTGGAAACAAGAAATATTTTTTTACTTGGAAAGTTGCAGTTCTGTAAATAACAAAATTATTTTGCAGGTGGAAAAACTGTTTAGCAATGCTTTCAGAAACCAAATTTTCATCTTGTACTGTCAAAGAATATGAACTCATAAGTATGGACAATATGGTTCCTCTGCAACTTCTCTGCTCTTGAGAATCTAACACATTTTCTCTTACCCTTCCCATCAAATGCCATTCTCACTTCAGTGGTTCATATTGGCAGACCCTTTTCTAATAAAAGGCTGCAAGGGAATGTTCCAAGGGGATTTTGAGGAGAGAGGGATGATACTTCTTGAAGTCCTCTGCCTTTTAAGTAGTTCACTAATAACAATTGTCTTTCAATTGTTTTTGGGAGGGGTATAGGGAGAGATCCTAGACTGCAGAGTTGTCATTTTGCATCTGGTATCTGAGGGTTCTTTTTTTGAGCAGTCAAGCTTGATTCGCATTAGTTAAGCTTCTAAAAATGGTTTGAAGTGAATTTTTATATGAAAGGAACTGTTTGGAGAACAATTGTGGAATGAGACTAACTGATCACAGCATTTAAAAATGACTGTGTTCGTTAGTATGTCTAAGGTTTTGTCCCCATGTGGTCTTTCATTTAGTTTTTGTTAAACACGCATTCTCAAAAGAAAAGTAGGAAGAAGAATGCAGATGATGTGACATACTAACCACAAATAGTGGGCACAGTGGTCATATGGGGCACAGTTCATTAAAAGGGGCAAACCAAAAAAAAATAACACTACTGCTTGTGTAGGATCCTGGGCAGCAGAGCATTGCTTGAACAGTTCAGTGCATGTGGCAGCTTAATTCTCTCAGATATAAATTAAAATAGGCAATGGTCTAAAATGGAATGCTCTGTTAGCCTACTACTACTTCTTGATCATTAGTACAATTCACCTGCAATTCTAAATAGCTTTATTGAACAGTTGGGCACAGCCAAGTAGCGTTAATCATTCATTAGTATTTAATGGACCTTTTAATCTGGGCTTTCACACCGGTTTTATTTTAACTGCTGTACTGCTAATGCTTACGTGCTGAATTACAGAAAAATGAGAAATTACTATGATTAAAGTGAAAGCAAAGCATGAACTCTATGGGAATAAGAGTTGTGTTTCAGTTGCTAAATCCTACTGACCAAGGAAACTTTTTTCATGTGCAAATAAAATATATGTCTATAAAACTTTTTATAACTATATGTGATACACATCTGGACTTTTAGAGTTTAGAGGAACAATTCTGTTACCATAAACTTGAGGAATTGACAAGTCATACATATATGAATCCTCAGGACCAGTTTTAGTTCTTTTTCAAAACTGATCACAAAGTTTCTTCTTACACCTCTTCTATGTTATGCACGACAATGCTAAGCTAATGGCAATACCAGCACTTGCTTGTGTTTTTCAAGCAAATAATTATACAACACCCAATTTGTTTAATGCTGGGTTTTATTCCCTTAGTTTCCAAAACATGAATGCAATATGAATTTCAGAACTTTTGGACTATTAATAGTTGATCAGATTTTCTATCATCCTAGGTCAAAATCTGAGCCCTTTATAATAGAAAAAAAACAGGCTATTATGTTTTATGTGATATATTTGTACAGTTCTGGTGTTGAGGGTGCATTTAGCTGATGTTCAGATATTTCTGCTGTTGAATCTGAAAAGAAATTGGGGAGATGGAGAGGTTTTTTTCACTTTCTGTTAAATATTCATTTCATAACAAGATCAGACATTTTGATTTGATTGTTTTTTTGCAAAGGACTTAATTTGTTTAAACTCAGTAATTATTCCTTAGATTGTATGTTACTTGAATCATTCTGTATAAGAAAAGTTTTGGAAGAATGACATCATAAATTCTAAACTTCACACGTTTTTATTTAAAGTGTAATATCCTTTGATGTTGTGATAATTTTTGTCTTACTTGCTGCTACTAAACTACATCTTGGTTTGTGAGGATGCCCCACCGCCCTACTTCTGCTACAGTAAAAGTATATTTTTTGTGGTTTGTGGTTGATCATCTTTGAAAATTATTTATATTAGTTGGTTGATATTAGTATTGTTATTAATGTAGTTTCATGGTAAATATGAATTTATGGACAAAAATGTTGAAGTGTTAAAGTTGCCAAATGAGTGTTTGTATACCCTTCACCTGCCTATCTTGAATGAAAAGCTTAAGAGACTTCCATTTATTTTTATTGTTAAGATTATTTCTTTGCTGGTTTCTCTTCTGTACTACACAGGAAAGGTAGCTCTCATTAAGCCATAGCTTACATGGGTTTAATTTTCTTCTAACTTGATCCAGTGCCTTCATTGATTTACGTTTGTTGCTTCCATTTTCATGAGAAGGAACTGAGGTGCAGTGAAACTGTCTTCTAATTCTATGTGTCCAATTCAAGACCCAGACTCATGCTTTTTTGTTTGTTTGTTTTGTGGGCTACTTGTTTTGTTGGTGTTATGTAGCATTTCATACATGCAAAGCCTGGCTCCCATCAAGTTCATCAGCAGCTGCAAGTGCTCAGCATTTCTGCAGGTCAGATCCCACATTCTCTAGTCAGTGACTCAGAAAGTTATGTCATTAAATGAGCACTTGTAAAAAGTTTGATTGAACTGACCTGACGAGTAATTCACTAGAAATACATTAAACACAGAATTTCCCAGGGTAGCCTTCAGTTGACTTCCAATTTTCCATCTCATCCAGTTTATAACTTTCAATTTCTGCAGGCGACTAAATAAAGGTCTTGTAAACAACAGTGTCTTCCATTACCTTAAATGCTCTGGTGCAGCCTGTTTACTAATATTTTTTATAGCCATATTACAACATAAAAGTATCTTTGTGATGCTGCTGCAATTTCCTATGCTATCCTCTTGCACACTAGGCTGTCAGGATAACCCAACATTTCCATCTTAACTCTTTCACCTCTATATCTTCTCCAACCATAGAATTCTGTAGATGAAGTTTAAATTAGTTGAATTATTCCCCTAATAATCTATTTCTTCATATATTTGAAGAATATATATATATGTAGGATTATTCATATAATCCTATATTCGCTATATGGTGTTACATTTGTTTTTTAGTGATCCATGAATAGAGACCAAATGCTAGAGATACCAAGATGCTCATTATATATACTGATGTTGATTTGAGTTGAAACAAAAACTTTCCTGCTGCTTTTTTTTAAGGTGCTGGCTATTCTGGTCAGGGCGGTAGTGAATGGGATGGCAGATCGCACTGGAGAGGTAGCAAGTGGATTGAAGGGGAAATTGCAAGAGCTCCTGGGCCGAGTGACTTCACGGGTGACAAATGACGGGGAAATCTGGAGACTTTATGCCCAACTTTATGGAAATGGACAGAGTGATAGCAGTGAAGATATTGAAAAGGTAAATGTATTGTGATTTTTGTTTTTATCGATACACGCTTGTGGTACAAACTTTGTTCTCTAGCAAACTAAGTACGATAGTAAGACGTGCTCTAGTTCCAGATGTTTTGCTTTAGTGTTTCTGTAAGCTTATCTTCTGTTCCTCGTGTTTCTACACCACACATTTTTATTATCTAACAGGACCAAGATGTTTTACATCCATTTTTAAAATTTTTTTAAAGCAATCTCTTTTATCAGTATTTTATTTTAAAACATTATAACTCGATACATGTTCATTGTCCTGGATTCATATTCTGAAGCTTTTCTTGGCAGCAATCTAATAGCTATATTATGTTTTTATTTTTAATTGGGATCTACAATTCTGAAGACAAGATATTGTATCTTCTGGGGGAAAAAAGGTAGATCATAATGGCATGATTCAGTGGCATCATAAGCCATCTAAATTCTTCTTTGACACCTCTAAAGAAAAATGCACGTTGAGGTGGTCTGTTACTCAGAGTTCACAGCGCAAAAGTACTTTGTCCTCGCTTACCTTAAAATGGACTTAATATCGCTAAGTAATTCTTAAGCTGTTGGCTCTTCTTTACCTGTCTTTCTTTTAGCTATGATAACTTCCATCTCTTTTCCTATCACTTCCTAGGTAATTGAGATGATTGCACTTTCCAAAAATAACATCTTTGCAGTGCTGCAAGTGTTTACTTTGTTGTATGCTAGACTGTGCTTTGCATTTGGTGTTAAATTTCCAAAATTCAAATAGCCTTGCACACTCCAAAAATACTTATGGGTTATCAGATCTTCACTGAAGCTGAAAATACACAAGGTCAGCATTCAGTATGTGTTTCCTAATGGGGGTATGCCTTCGGCCAGGGCAAAAATGTCAGTCTAGAGGGTTGCTTGTCACTTGATACCCAGTATATTATGCAGATAGCTGGGCCTACAAATCGTATGCTGTGGGGTTAAAGTTGTAATTATTTGGGCCTTGTTCAGTGTCTTCTTATTCATGCTCTGCTCTGTGAAATGTCTTGTATAGTCCTTGTCAGTGTCCATGATACTTCCAATTCCTCCCTCTTTTTTCTTCCTTTTTTTTTTTTTTTTTTTTTTTTTACAGCTGAATGACAAAAGGGATTTGGCCTATTTAGAATTCAGAAATACAGACACTGCAATATCCTGTAATATATCCTCAGATTCTTACTCAGACATGCAAACGAGCAGAGGCCCTGTCTATACTATAAATGTAATCATATCAGAATCTGGTTACATCACAGTATTTTTCACTAACCCAGTTAAAAAACATGGTTTCAATTTGTAGAGTAGACAGGAATTTAACTGTGTTTCCTAATCAGACTCGTTATGGAACATGTGGTCTAGCTTGCCCTGCAAACTCTGATCATGTTTATAAATACTTAAGGTATGCCTACGTACATGTCCAAATATAATAGTGTGATGGTACCACAGAGCAAAACTGTCTACAGCCACGGCATAAACTAATTTACAATACACTAGATAGCCACTGGTAGCTTTTCCGATCTCACTGATATCATATTAAAAAGCAAAAATGTGAAAAACTGAGTATTTATTTGGCACAAGTATCATCTTGTGTCAGATATTAAGTGAATATAGTTATCTTTAGAAAAATTCCAGGTGTATTACTGCAGTTTTCAACCCACATTTATTGTTCAACAGGACAGTGAATTCTGAAAGGGTATTATTTACTATTTTGTGGCATCACAGGACACAGAAATGGAAAAGATCTATCATAGTATTGTGTACCTCTTTACAAATGCAGAGTTTGACCTTTGTTCCATAATGCAATACCATATTTAATACAGATTTAATTATATTTAGTCAGTGCTGTACTTAACACTTCATCTGACAGAACGGCCTTGTCTGTCTGGATATTGTAGAGGGGTTTTTGTGGTGTTATTTTTTCCTGTTTGTTTATTTGCCTTTCTGTTCTAATGTTACATCTGACACCACGAATCACTAGGGTCTACAGCTACAATTCAACACAGTGCTTTGTAAGTTGAATCAAAGTCAGATGGGGGTTACAAGTTAGGAGTGTAAAACCATTGCTTTTTTTACTTTAACTTAGTACATATTTCTTTTTAAACTTCTATGTATCTGACTTGCCACCACATTGAACACTACATTATTTGCTGTGCTGAACCCAGTCCACCCCTTTCCCACCAAACAATCTTTCCAACCTTCAGGTTGCCTGCTGATCCAGACCCAGGTCACTGAAAACCTTCTGTTCCTTAAACTCTCCCCAGCTCATTGCTGTTTCCTTCCAGGATTCCAGGATAAATCCATGATCCAGAAGTGCAAACAAACAACCCATCAGGCTTTGAATTCTTTCCCTTCCCTGACATCCATCATCAAAACTTGCTTCTCTGACTCAGATACATGCAGATTAAAATCAGGCTGCTGTAAACAAGCCTGTTGTTCCTTCTCTTGGAAGTTCTTGCCTCTATTGCCCAGTGCTACTGCCAACTGTGACCTAGGCTATTATGGCAGAAAAAAAAAATTTAATTTGCTCTGGTTTGACTTAATACATCTTTACTGCCATTTGCAGCCATTCAGCAGCATGAACGGTTCAATTGCCCGTGTTGGAACTCCAGTAGGCGAGAGAAAGATATGGGGTTTATCAGCCTAGAAGCTTATATTTAATCTGTCCATGTTCTGCAATCAGAAGTCTTTCTTGTACTCTTGTACATACACTGCACTGAAAGATTTTTCTTCCTTTATATAATACTTAAACTCTTTAAAAAGATGATTGAAGAGTTGTCATTGAACCAAGCCAGGCAACTTTTCACATGCATTTGTCTTTAGTATTTCTGATGATATAGGAAGAAAACAAAACAAGAAAGCAAAAATTGATTTTTGCTTCTCAGTTTTTTTTCTCCTATTGATTTGTGTGCTTTGATTTAGCCAACTGAACTTTTATGAAGTGAGCTAAGGGATTTAATGAAATAAATTTTTAGATTATTCTGTGAATTTTGAATTTAGATTATTCTATGAATTATGCGTATCATTTTGAGCCGTGGTATGTCCTGACTTCTATTCATGACCTCCTTAAATACAAATATAATTAATTTCACTCATGAACTGTTTACTTCTTCTTCTGGCTAATGGAGTACTAATTCTCATACTACATCACCGGATTTCCATTGTCCAGTTTTGTTGTAAACAAAAATTACAATAGTGAGATGAGTTGGCAGATTTTATTCTTTCTTGTCCTTAAACCACAGGAAAACAAAAGCTTTCCTTTACTTTTCATGTGTCTTTCATGCTCTTTGTTATACTTGTTTTCTTAATGGGTTGCTCCTGCCATATTGTTTACAATTATTTTCTTCATTTTTCCTGTTCACAGTGAGAACCAGTGCAGTATAACAAGTAATAGATGTCTGTAAAATATATACTCATCAAAAATACATATATAGAAAGAAAGCTTTGATGTTTTCAGTTAGGCATTTAATAGTTACAAAATCGCTATTCCAAGTGTGAGTACAAGTATTTTCCACTTTTTCATGTGCATTTAATTATGATGACTTGGCAAACATGGGTCACATCCATCAGTCTAGACAGATTTTTAAAAGATAAAAATTAGACACATGTTACTTTATATGCCTGTCATACTTGAGATACAATATCAGTGAAGAACATCTGTGTTACAGCTGGTGCTTACCGTTGTGGAGAAGGATACTACTCCAACTCAAAGAAAATCAAACACAGTAAAGATGCATTTGTTTTCTGGACTGAGCATCAACTTCAGAGCTGCTTAAAACTAAATTAGTGTCCTAGTTTGTTTTCATGCATAGTGATCTTTTTTCTTTTTTTTTCTCTCCTTGCAGTCACTGCAGTGTCTTACAAAGGCACATAAATGTGAAATTCAATCAAGTGACTGGGAGAAAGATGTTTCTTCTTTTAAGGAAGTGGTGAAAGGAGCCATAGAGATTGCACATGGTATGTTCTACCTGAGTTAATATTATACATGAAGAGTGTAGCAAATATTTATTAAGCAAAGTAATAAATAAAATTATACCTTATCCATTATATTTATTCCTACTTTTGGGAGTCTTCTAACATAGAACATGCTAGACTTGGAATGAAGTAGAGATTGTGTTAGGGGAGTCAACAAACATTATGCATGGTAAACACAATTGATTTCATGTTTACCCATGTATTTCATGGTCTAAGAATTTCATAGTGCAAGTGAAAAATTCATCAGTAGTTCACTCAGTCCTCAAATTGTCACATTTGATTGACAGTGCCATACCAACATCTCCAGGATGGTTGTGTGTATACTTTATGGGTGGGAGATGTACAGAAGTTAAAGTCAGTAGGACTATTCACTCTGTGCTGTAATATTCATGTTTAAGAAGGATTCCTTTAGTCATAGACTGGGTCTAGATTGATTTTCTCAAAATTAGCTGTCATTCTTTTTCTTTGAGTTTCTTTTTTAGGATATTGCATTCAAACATTATATATGGAAAGTATCAAGGTATTTTTAATTGAATGTTGTTTAAAGATAATTGATATAGACATAATGTTTTTTGTTTGTTTGTTTTGTGGTCCTTCTCTTCTCTTTGGATTCTAGTTGCTATAAAATGCAGCAAGCACAAATCTAATTATCAGGAAGCTTTACAGATACTTTCTTCAGCTCGGCTCAACTTACGTGGCTTGTCATCCAAAGCAAAGGTAGGAATGTTTGAACAAAATACCTTTCTTCTGTTGCCAGAACCAATTTTTCTGTTTTAAGTCATTTGTAGATAAAAATAATATCTTTCTGTCCCAGTGTATCATCAAAAAGATGTTCACCTCTACATTGTTAAGAATTCCAGTTGTACATAGACTTCTATTTCCCTTCTTCCTGCTAGGATTTGACTGCTACTGTAAAATTTCAATGTTATCTTTCAGACTAAGTTAGAATTGTACTTAGTGTTGGGCAAACAGACTGAATTGTTTGGAAGAAATCAGTCATTTCAAGACCTGTTCTTTAATGTTGTGTAGTCATGGGGAACACGAGGCAGTCTGAGAAGAAAGTGCATATAAACCTCTAGAAGGACAAAAGTGTGTAAGGACTAGTTTACGTCACTTGAAAGTGTTTTAGAAACATATATTTAGAGACAAAACGCATATTTAATAACGTTGTCATGAATGCTCTACCAATTCAAATAGTAATTATTTGGAAAAGATTATCATACTTGAATCATGTTTGGATTTTGGAGTTACAGTTTCTGCCTCTGTAGCCAGTCACTCAAAGAGCCAAGTCTGTTTCTGCACCATTATTATCCTAATTTTATCCACTATCTCATGTGAGACACAGCCACAGCTTGAGACACAATTGTTTATTCCACATCAGTCAGTTCTCAATTACATTTTTGTTCAAAATGCACTTAATGTCCTAAAGAAGTATTCTTCCTGGCTGTGTGTGAGGTTTAGTAAATGCGAATTACAGAGCATAAGTTTTATAACATGTGCTTGTGTTACAAAGTGTTGATCCATCATCAGTGTGTTAAACTTGGCTCGTTCTCTTAAGTCCTATAATTTTAAGGATAAAGTGTCTTGGAAACCTGTATAAGCAGACACAAGCCAGCTCCATAACTAACGGTGCTTTTAGATACTAGCATATTTAAGTCTTAGGAATGTGGACTGAAAAAAAAGGCCATAATTTGTATGTTGTGTTGTGATTCACAAAATGGTTTAAAAAAAAAGCCTGTAGACTGTAGAGAAAGCAAGAATACTTGACATAAATGATATAAACAGAAGTACAGGTGGTTTATATTATACTAGATCTTGCAGTCTCTCAAAGATTAAGAATAGTTCAGTGTAGTAAAATGTATTTTTAATTCCTGAAGGTTCTAATTTAATTAATATTTATACTGTTGTCAGATGATGGTTTCTCTAAGCTTTATGGCATTTCTGTGAAAACTGACGTGGTAGAGATAAAGCTGTTGGTGTGACCTAATTGTTTTCACATACTTTTCAAGAATCCATCTTATTTTTAATTTGAAGTCAAATTGATTGTCCAAAGTATGTTGATTGTGGTTTAAAAACCTCAGTATCTTCTGTAAGATGCTATGCACAAACAGTTTAATACTGTTTGTGTCCAAACTCAACGGCAGCATCTTCTTGCTTCCTCATGAATAAATACTAGTGTGCAATTGTTTTGTGTTTTTTCTTTTAATACAGAAAAAGACTTTAAAAAAAAAGAGGGGGTGGAGTGTCTAAGAGCAGACTTGGTAGTTAAGGTGTCAGAATGAATAAAGGAGCAGTGAAAATAACTTTTAAAAGATAAAAGTTCAAAATTTCATGGTCAGGACATGCAATTGGACTAAATCAGTAGGTCTTGTACAAGTGCAACAATGTCGCTTCTCAGACTTCTCACCTTTACTTGGTTCTCCATCTCTGAGAATCCAGTCTCTGCATTGTGCCACACATGATGTGGCCAGACTCTGCGAAAAGTTGCCCTGGGTAAATGTGCTGTTAATGTGCTCCTTTCTGTACAGAGTCTTCTGGGCAGTCGCATGCTCCAGCAAATAGCACAGTGGTCTCCCTTCTGCTCCTTGGCCCCATGCATCATTCAGATCTGACAGGTGGGGTCTCCAAACAGGAGAGAGGTCATGGAGCTGTATCGTAAATGCATGAAATGTGGGTACTGTCGTGGGGAAACGTGAGGCACAAACCCAAAGAGCGATGGTGCATGAAACTTCCCCAGGCTGCATCTAGTTGAATAGAACTCTTTAACTGTGTGGGGGAAAAAAAATGAATAAATAATGACATCATCCTGATTTATTGAGCTGTCTTAGCCAGAAAGAACCAAACTTTTGTCACATCTTCAGTGTGAGGTTTTGGGGCTGAAAGTCAGAAGAGCCTCTGTACTTGCAGCAGGAACATGTTCTTATTTTCTTGGAAGATGTTTCTTTGTTCAGTGACAAGACTGTTCTGAAGTACATTGAAAACCTTGGTTCAGGCCATTTAAGTACATTTTTGTTTATTTACGTATCTGTGTTGTCCCATTATATTTTGATGATACAATGATGACGTGTACTGCAGAACAACTTTTGTTTTCTGGGTTTGTTTTGTCTCTAAACATTGGTTTTTTGTTGTATCAGATGAAATATGAATCACTCTCCCTTTACATAATAAAGGGGAAACGTGTTTGGGTGTCCCCCCACCATGTTTATGTGGAGTGGTACCTCACATAGCCTCTGTAGTAAGTCAAATGACAGCTCATGGCCTTGCAATAGCAACATGTTCTGTCCAGCTCCAGTCAGACCTTGTGTATCTCAAGACTAGTCATTTAGCATTCTTCCCCCATGGTTTCCCTGTAAATAAATGAAATTTATGATTGCTCATGAGTTAGCTGCTTTGTGTTTTTGTTAATGTCTTATGGTCTTTAAGAACAAACTATTTTTAGTACTTGCTAGTGCTTTTTTTTTCTCTTGTATGAATTAATTACGCGCAGATGCATGTCTCAGCCCATGCACGTCTTGATACTAAATGTTAAAACATACATTATTTGGGGTTTTGGAGAAAATTGCAACAGAGTATGACACTGAGAAAATAGTCACTAAAATTTACAGCTACTACTTTATAAGCAGGTGGGTTAGTAAACTGCAGTTGGTAGTCTGACATACTCTTCAAATCTGAGTTTCATTGTAAAACTCAGAAGTCCATGGCTTTTGACCCAGTTAGGACTCAGTATAGGTAGTCAGGTCAGAGCAGAAACCTAATGTCCCCTGGGGGATTCGGCCCATTTGACAAAATACCAGGTAGCTGGCACAGGCAGCAGGTCTACATAAGTGTGTGTATATATGTATATACCATACTTGTTTTGTCACAAAATGGACTTTACAGGGAGAGGGATACCATTGTGGGTGCTAAAAATAAAGGAGGCAGGATAGTGGTTAGGAGGCTCCTGAATCCTATCTCTTTGCTGAAACAGAGAAACTCTAAGTGTAGTTTAAAATCATGTTTCTATTTGTCCTGCAGCAGCTTTTTGTAGATGTAACAAGCCAGGAGGTTCACAGCGAGATAGCTGATGAAGTGACAACTATGGACAACTTGATTGCTGAACTTCAGGAGCTAAGCAACCAGCTGAGGGACCAGTGCTGAAATGCAGACCAGATTTTCTGACTGGAAGACAAGGATGACATGTTTGTTTTGCCACAGCACTTGCTGATGACATGGTATCAGTTCTAATGCAACAACGGTCGCAATAAACATTTTTCTGTACAACATTGTTCTTGTGGTCAGCTTTCTTCTGATAATAGACTGCTTTTTAAAATTATCTGCTCTCACTGTCATATAAAGTTGTGTGTCTGCTTCCTCAGGCCCAGAGTTTCTGAAATGGGGCTGGTTGTGTTTATAGGGCGATTTTTGAGGATTAGTTCTGCCTGAGTGCATTACATGGGCGGCGCCAGGCCCCTGTGGGGCGCCTCACCGACGGTGCTGGCGGGGCAGCAGAAGATGGCGGATGACTGAGCGGAGGCAGGAGCTGAGGCCCCTCCCACCTGTCACACCCTCACCAGCGAGGCGCACAGCCAATCGGAGGGCGCGCCTCCCTGCTACTGGCCAATCAGAGGAGCTGCAAGGCTCAGCCCACCCATGGGGGGACGCTGTGGTGGTGAGGCGCGGAAATCCCTGGGCACCCGGTGGGGCATGAGGCGCTTGAGCCCTTGGGTGGCTCTACAGGCGCTTTCCGATTGTAATTCAGTCTTAATTGCTTATAGGGGAGTAGGAGTGGAGTCCCAAGAGGAAGAATTTAGTCTTTTTTGTTATACAAAATAGCATGATTTACAAAGTTATTGCGTAAAGCAGTAGTATTTTGTTCAAAAATACAAAGGTTGTGTCCATGTGCAACAGACAAACACTTCAGTTGGGCCTTTTACAGACATGGGGATTTCTTCCTGGTGTTGTAGCAGTAAAACTAAAATCCAAAATACTTGCATCTGACTTTTTTTTTTTTTAAATTTAGACTATTTATCATTGTTCAATTTTTAAGCATCTTTGCTACACCTCTTCCTAAAATAGGGTTTTTTAGAAGCCTATGTGAGATTGCCAAAATCATGATAAGTGAGGGAACTTTATTCCGTTTGAGAGTGACACAGTCTCCAAAAATGTAGCTGTCTGTGTTCTAAGCACGCTCAGTTTATGGTATGGTCATTACAGATGTGGCATTATGAAATGGTGAGAGTCCTGTCCCTGAGGAGAGCTCGAAGGTAAAGGGAAACCAAACAAGTAATTGGATATGAAGCTGCAATAAAAGCGTGTTATTGTAGTGTGTGAAGGGGAAACCATCTTGACATCTTCGTAAAGCTTTGTATCCTCGTAAAGCTTTTTAGAATGAAGAATAAATTGCCAGTATTTTAACATGCAGTTCCCACACAAAGGATCATCTTTACAAATGGTAAATCTGCTAGTGAAGGAGAGCTGACTTGAAAACACCTCACTGAAATGGCTCAGAAAGGGAGGAGCGTTAAAGTTTATGCAGAGTGACTTTGCTGGAGATAATCGTATTTTGCTCATGTATATATATATAGCAAAGGGCCTCCGTGATTTTTTTTTTTAAGGCATCAGTTTTGTAGGACTCCCACCACTACAATTGTTTTCTAATTCTATTTTTATATAATTTAGCTTATTCACAGAGAAGGAAAATCTTTAAAATTATTGTTCCCAGTCTTAATTTTTCTTGTGGGTTTATGTGTAGAATGATTTGGTATTAGGAGAATCTCCCAATCTTGATATCTTATGGTAAATTTTAAACCAGAATTATATCCAACTCTCAACAAAGTAGTCATATGAAAAAGTCATTCGCTCTTCTAGTGTCTCTCCCCTGCAGTAGTTCATGCTTTCTCAGCACACATTTTCCCTCATTTGAGCCTCCCTCTCTTAGCAGATGTGTGGAATATAAACAACTTTTTTTTGCCTAATAGAGGGAAAGCTTACTACTCACAGACAGTGTATTCCTGAGGAGTGGAATGGCTAGTGTTATGGCAGCACACCAATTTTCTTGCAATAATTAATGTAATAGAGGGGAGATGTCTGCAGAAACTTAAAAACATACAATTTAAATGCATGCAGACAGTACACATGTTGTGGAGGATGGAGATGCAGGAGCTGGATCACTGTTTCAGGAGGCACTGGCTTTTCAGAACAGATCACCATCCCAGAACAGATCACCATCCCAGAACAGATCACCATCCCAGAACATCTTGGACACTTTATCAATGAGACTGAACACCCAATGCAAATCTCTTACCAGGTATGTTCTTGCTACGCATTTCTTTGTATTAGTGGCATTTTCATCTTTCTTGGATACAAGGTGAGACTACTTTGATAAGGAGTCATCACAGAGGCCTTTTAAAGTTGTACAGAGACAAAAGCCACCTCAGTTTTGTACAATACTCATTTTCTGTACTCATGCCTGGAGTGTGTGGTTGAGAATAGCTCTAGGAGACCATTGTCCTGAAGACTATGTTACTACAGAAGTTCTGGCTGTCAAAAAGCTTTCTAGTATGGAAAGAGGAAGGAACATTTCCCAGACTGTGGACTTTCCAGCTCTCTGTCTCACAGGGAGCATCTGTCTTGTAACATGGAAATGTTTTTTCACTCACACCAGACTCATGACAACCGAGGAAGGAATCCTTGTGGGTTTAGCAAAACTGTACAGTCTTTTCCCAATGTAGTTGTCATATGTACAAACACCTCTGTACCATCTATGTTATTTTCAAGTGCTCTGTGCACACCTATATGAGAAAAATTACTTTGTGTAGCATGCACCAGATTAAGCAGTAGCTCACAGGAGTGGCTTAAACTTCATGCTAGAACTTCATGTACTTGCAGTCTTTTTTTTTATTTTTTTTTTCTGTAGAAGCATGAGGGGTTATCAATTTTGACATCTAACTGCTAAAAGAGCTAGTTTGGTGTGAAACAGGTAAAAATAAATGAATCTAGAATTTTTTAGCTTCTCTCTACCCAGACTGGCAAAGCAGCTTTCTCAGGGTTTTGAAAGATGAGCAATAACCCAGTAAAGCTTGAAAGATATGAATGTATGAAGGAGACCTTACTTGTATGGCCTAAAAGGGTTTGTTTTATGGCTTTGACTTAGTATGGTTCAACCTACAGTGTTTTTTCAACTATTGGTAGTTAGAAGCCAGGGAAGATCTCCTGATTCACTGGGAGGGCTGTGTCAGCACTGAGGAAACACATGCAACTGGGTGTGGTGCTAAAAGGGTTTTGTGGGTCTGCTCATGAGTAATGAGCAGAAGTGAATGTTTGTAGAGCTGGTAAGACTCCGCTGAGTCAGGCAGGTCATCCTGAATAAATGTCAGTAGATAACATGTTCCACGTTGTCCTCGCTGTTCCTTCTACCACAGCGACTGGTAGGGCAGGCAGCTTTCATCCCCCCATTTGTGCAGAGGGCTCTACCAAACGTGCCTTGGAATGAAATGAAACTTGGAATAATTTTTCAGATCTAAAAATGATGTATGGCTTATGTGCAAGTACAGAGGATACATTTACAAGGTTAGCTTTAGGATATGTATGTATGTTGGTTAAAACTAATTTTCAAAATAAGGCAGGGAAAAAAGGTTTTAATTTTATCTTTGGAGCATTACTGCCCAAGAAAATATAAAGTCCTTCTCAAATTATTTTAGCTTAGCTCTTCTGTTCAGTATTTCTGCCTCAACATCAGTGGCTGTATGAATGACAGTACAGATGGACATAATGTATTTTAGGGGATCAGGGGACGCCAAAGAAGAAGCTATTTCCAGACTAATGCAAATGAAAATAATATACAAGTATTTAACATTGGCATTCATGCAGATATACCAGAAGTGCGTATGAAATAGAGAAAAGGTAACAGCTAATAGTGTACAACTTGGGTTCTCTGAGCTTAAACTGGAACTTTGAAGGAAAATCTTGTTCTAAACAGGAAAAAAATATGCCATCAACTCTGTGGAATTATTTTTAGTGTGATTGCGCAAGCCAGGTGATTTGTGTTTCAAAAATGTTTTCAAAAAACTAATTTGGTGATTTGTTTATATTTCATATATACGTAAGCATATATAAATGTGTGCATACATATACAGCACAAATAGATACATATATAATTCTGTGTGTGTGTCATAGAATAGGGTTGTTGATTCTGGAGATGTAAGTAATTAATCAGCCTTTACAGGAAGGTAAATCTCATGAAAGTAGTGTGCAATAGAGACTGGAACACAGCCTCTTATCTGTTCCTTTCTGGTATGATTGCCACTAATCTAAGTGATGAGTACAGCATTGATAGTCTTCATTTTCAAAAATGACTAGTTATTTTGGGTGTATTGTTGAAAAAGCTCTTAAAGGCATCTGACCTTTAAAGTGAATGTGCTAAACACTCTCGGAAAATCGAAGCCTTTATATTCTCCATTAGACATTCAAAGTCTCTATTTTCAAAATTCCTATTCAAATTTGAATAACATAGACCTCAGTGTTAGTCTGAATGGGGGTCATATAAATTTGTTATTAACAGGCAAGAGATAGAGAATTTGTAAATGTTCACTTTTATGGCAGCAAAGATTTTTTTTCCTGAATTTAATTAAATACTTTTATGCACTGTCTTATTTCTGAATTTGCTGCTATCTTTGTTTCAACTCTGATTTCCATAGAGCTTTTCACTGTTGGTGTGATGGTTAGGTTTAAAATATGTAAACAAATACGTATGTTAAAATGTTGTTTCCATTAGTGTACTCATGCAAGAGATTTCCATTGATGTCTGAACTTACAAAACTGGTTTCATCCATCTATGAAACATTTTAAATGCAAATAATGACAGAACTGACTTTGTATTATGGCTCAAGAATGAACAGAGTGGAATATTAAAAATGAATTTTTATCATTAAAATGTTGGTTACTTTGAATTAACACAGGCGTGGATAGCCGTTACTTTAAGTGCTTTAATTTACGTTTCTTAAGATGTTTTATGTACACAGGTGCATATAGAAGGTGTGCCTATCCCCTATTGCCAAACCAATAACACTTCTTTCTTTTGAGCTAAAAGTCATAAGCAAATCAGGCCAGATGTAGGAAAGTCCATCTTACACATTTTACATGATAGGACTCAGAAATAAAACTGACAAACAAGGGAAATATCACAATGGAAATGGTGATAAAATATTCACTGTTACACAAAATATGTTGCAATGTTGTTATACAGATGGGTTTTGCACCATTCAGAAGCACTTATAAATAGATAGGTTTCAATCGACAAGTAGCTTATTCAGGCATGTGCTCAAATATAGTAGCTGTATTCATTAGACAAACATTTCTGTTAAGCCCTCAGCTACACCAATAAAAGAGTATTCCTTTATAGGCTGAATGTAGTGGCTGGCAGAGGTTGTGGGCTTTTTTGTTGTTTGTTTTGTTTTGTTTTGAACTATGATCCTATTTAACTATTAACATCCTTCAAAGATCTAATCATTTTTAGTGGCAGTATTTGGTTTTCAGCAAATTAATTGAAAATTGGTAACCCTTGCAGCATGTTCAGTTGGAATTCCTTGCTGAAAATGGAGTCACCCTTACTCACAGGAATAATTTATAATATTTGCTGTACCTTAAGCAAATTTTTTTCATCTCATAAAAAAAAAAAAAATAGAAGAACAGTGGTCCTGGATGGTCTTTTGTTTGTTTTTACTATCTTTATAGCATTTGTCCATTCACACACTTCTTTCACACTTGTAACTTCACTGTTAAAGGCAAGAAAAGTAAAGCTGTTGATCAGGCTGGCTTCACTGAGCAAGTCAAGAAGTCTGGGTAGGGACAAGACAAGTGAGTCAAGGCCCTTCTGTACTGAACTAAATAAAAGACCTATTACAAATTTAAACCACTAACACTGATCTAAGCCTTAACTGGGTCCCTGCAAGAACAGGGTGGTTCGTGATCAAAAACCTGTGATAATTAGCTCTGCTTTCTGTGTAGCACAATTTTCCAAGTTGACCTAAGTATGAAAGTGCCTTTTTCTGTTTCCAGCGTACTCTGAGCAGAATGTTTTTGCAGAACACACCAAGAACCTTTTAGTCACCAGTGATGTCACATATCCCTTCTTCATCTTTGTTTATTCATTTATTTTAAACCCCAGTGACTTGTGAGTCAACTACAATAGTACTTGGCTAAAAATAAGCATAGTGAACCTGGCAAAGAAATACCAACCAAGAACGATGCAATGGAAAACTGGGATTAACAGCATGAAAATTTTCAATACTGCAAGGTCGCCTATTAATGACATCACTGCTGAAGTGAAGCAACTTAATTTTGCAACTCACATTTAAAAGTTAACTCCTACAGTTCAGCTCTTTTCCTCTGTCATCCCTAAATGAGCAGTATCCTTCTTCTGTCTTAAGTGCAGTCATTCCATCCACCTCAGAGTCCCTCGTCCCGCCTAATTTTCAGTTTCCGCAGACCCACAGGGCTGTCTGTTCTCTGGAATGGTGTTCCAGTTTTGTGACCCATGTTCCCTGGAAAAGCACCCCTTGAATTTTACAGTTCTTTGTGTGTTTCTTCCCGACAACAATTTAATTTTGTCCCGTTTCCTGTCCTCCCATCCCTGTCATCTCTCTTCCCAGTTTCTTTAAGGCTTTTCTATAAGTTTGTGGTAGAAACGATGCTAGTAAGGCCCTTAAGGTTGTGATTAGTGTTGAAGGTAGCTAACAGCAACATGAAAAATGTAATTTGTAGTGAGCTGGGTGCTATTCGGTGGAGTGGAAAAAGGATGTTTTTCCCTCTGCCTTGGCTGAGCACCCCTGGGGATGAGACAAAGGGTGAGTACCTTTATGTTTACAGGTGTAAGAGCACTGTAAACCTTGGACAGAAAGCTGAGACTGTGGAGGGAGAAGAGCAGCCCAGAGATAGTGATGGCCCCCGTGGAACTGCTGAAACAAGGAGATAAAGATTAGCGCTACTCATTGGGCAGGAAGGCACGAGTCCTTTCTTGAGCAAAGGATTGAGCAGTAAATAACCAGGCTGAACTACTCCATGGCCACAGACAGACAGCAGACCAACCAGGAGTAGCAGATGCAGCTGGAAAACGCAGGTAAGTCATAGCTTGGCAATCGCCCAAAATTAAAAGAACCAAACTGAAGAAGCAAACACCAGTGCGCTGTAAGGCTTTTAACAGCCCATATGGTCTGAGTGATTCTGTCTGTTTGGGAGTGCTCCAGCCATACCTACAATTTTTTGATTTGCTGTGTTTATAGCAGTGTCTTGCACTGCTCAGGTTTTGCTGTTGTTGATTCTGTCACCTGTTTTTAGAGGCTTGTAATTTGGCCGTAAATTCTACGTGGTCCTAAAACCAGGCACAGTGAACATGGCCTCAGCCAGTCTGCGTTTTCTATTTGTAAGAGAAATACAGACAAGTAGTTTGTAAGCTTGACAAGCTGCTGAAACCAGATAATTTTTGTAGTCTGCAACTGCAAAACTAGCTTACTGTCATGCTAAGCAGACTTTTTAGTAGCTGAAGTTTGTTTTGCATTTGGTCTGTGCTCCACAAGGGCTTTTACTGCTGTAGTAATCAAGAAAGCTGATAGGGGAACAGAGCACATTTAAAAGATAGTTACAGAATATCTTACGCAATTTCACCCAGCACTTCAAATTGAGTCCTGTATAAATAAATACTAAAAAAAAAAAAAAAAGGCCAGCCTGTAGACACAATTAAAGAAGTGAGCTCCATAAAATGAAACCAGTAAGAATAATGAGAATATTTAGTGTTGTGAGACCATTCAGAGATGGCACAGAGTAATATATTGGATTCTGTTGGCACGTGCTGTTTTACTGCAGAAGCACTTGTCAGGTACAGTTGTGATTCTGAGATGTTTAATCAGAATTACAGCAAACTCTTGGTTAATTGGGAGGATTGACACTGAGCTCAGTAGGATTTTTGCAAGTTCCTTGAGAAAGCTTCTGTCTTCTGAGGTTCATCCTTTGCTTGTCCTGTCCTCTTGGCTTCCTGTATCTATTATACTCTTACGAGTGCCTCACTCTTTTGGGTAATAGCAAAGGTTTTGTGCTTTGATTGAGTGACACCAACCACCTAACGCATGCTGCTGTACCAGACCACTCAGGAATATGCACAAAATGACACATCTGGGGCTCAGTTTCCCAGTGTTTTACCCGTCCTGTACATGAATGCTCCCACCCATTGTTGCAGTCTGTGAGCTGCTGCTGTATAACATCACCGACTGTAACCAAGTCTCTTGTGGACATCATGGGACCTTTGGATTTCTTTTCTTTCAAGCATTCTGCCTGAGGCAAAATTTCAGAATTTCTGGTTAAGATTTTATTATTTCCATAAGGTTTAACGGTGTGAAAGAGATGTCAGTTTTGTCAACACCACTCTTACCATGGTTGGTTGGTTAGGAGACAGGGTTTGCTATTTTTCTACAAGCACTTGAACTCCGTGTTGTTTTGCTGACAGTGCCTTTAGGTGACTGGTCAGCTTGATGTTGTGTGTGGAGGACTGGGGAGCTGGACTAAGGAAATTTGGAAGGAGATAAATTAGTTTCTCAAAAAATCATAAATATATCCATATAATTCCTTTGTGCGCTTAGACCATTTTGTGACATCTTCTCAAGCATTCTTGTGACAAATTATTTTGCACATTGCAGATGATTTTTCTTAAGGGTCTAATTCATTGTGAAAGTCTCAGAAAGGTAGTGAAGGTAGCTTGCTGTAACAACGACTGATGAACACGACTGGCATGTGGTGTCACATGCTGCTTGTATGTTTTGGATCACTGCAGATAATGTCCAACTGCCCAGACATAAATCCAAAGGAAAACTTGATATCCTCCCTGATGCTGCTTCCTTGTCTAATGACATTTCCACAACAAGGCTCTGCATCAGTGAAAACAAATGGGCTTTATATTATGAGTATGGCTAGGTAACTATCTATGCAGAAAAGCAATTGCATTTGAGTTCTTTGTTTTAAGCTCTCATGCTTTGATTTATTGTCACTGAAATTTAATCTAGTTTTGGTGTTTTGTTTTAGTTTTGTGTTTTGTTTTTTTTTTTTCTTTGGACTTTCTCTGCTGGAGTTCCAGTGAAAATATTGCATCGGCAGTTCAGGAATGGAGCAGCAGTGTTATTCTGATCTGTCAAACGCAGAGGCTATGAACTTCCCCTGAGAAACACAGTGAAACAGCCTTTCAGGTCTGGTAATGTAAAGAATACTTCCTAAACTGAGGCACCTACAGTAGTCCTCACATCTTGTTCTGCACGTGAGCCTGGCTTGTTTACAAATTCTTGTTGGATGCAGTGGAGGAAAGTTACTTCTGTGTGTGTAGATTTATCAGGGTGGATCCCAGCATAGTAATAAAAGAAGCATCCCTCAAAAAATAGTGGCTATTCAAACTTTCTGAGGATGATTTTATCAGATCTTAAATGTGCCTTTCTTAAGATTAAATATGTTGATTTTTTTTGTGAATATTTCAAACCTTATTTGGAAAAATAATTAAAAAGTAGAGATTTAAGAGGAAGATAACTGAAATATTAGACATCTTAAGTATATGAACATCCTCACAGCAGTCATGCATCTATCTGACAGAAGCTTAAAAACAACTTTGCCTTTTACTGCTTGGCAAAGCTGCATGCGTATGATTGCATGTATGTCTGTGATTTTGTGCCTTTTAAAGGCAAGGATGCTAATAGGGCTTCATAATTTACTGTCCTGTTTGCACATGATACCATCAGTGATCTCAGCACAACACTGAAAATGGTGCTTAATTGTGGCAGAATGAGGTCACAAGTAGAAATATTGTTTTCTAAACTTCTCTTCTAAATAATTACTGTACTGTAGCCACAGGATGGGAGGCTTTAAGAAAAGGCTGTTTGAAAGATCTCTGAGCTCAGCTCTGTGCCAGGAGCAGGAAGGGATGATGCAGCAATGCTTTGACTAGGAATCCCAGTTAACTGAGAGATGAATTACTTCTCTGATTTTTCCTCACTTAAAATCTAGATGGGAAAACACACTTCCTTCATGCCAATTTATTTTTATTGACCTTAATACAAAGTAGTGGCAAAACCACCTTCTGCTAATGTAAGAGGCGTGCAAGGAACAAAATGATCACCGTACCAGGCATCAGTCTTTTCCTTTCCCTTCCAGCACCTGATGCTTGGCCCAAAAATGGCTGCAGGTGTGTGTTGAGCAGAGGGTACACACAGGTGTTCTTGTTTTCATTTGTTCCTTTCTCCCTTGGGGATTTTGCCACCAAATACTTCTCTTCCCTCAAAGGGGACCTGAAGGAGAGAAAAACAGCTTTACTTGTAACCACACCAAGAGGGCCTTTTATACCCTACTCCCTCCAGAGCCTTGAGAAGGGAGCATGGGGAGGCCTCAAGCCTTCTGAGTAGTGCAGGTTCTCTTGCCTCTTCTTTGCCTTGAGACACAACCTCACCTATTAACTTTCCCTCTTGCAACTCATTTCCAGCTGCCTTGCCTTCGACATGCATTCTCAGGCCTCCCTCCAGCAGGTCTGTACCTCTCCAGCACCCTCCTTTCTCCTGTGGCACAACTTTTCTGGGGTCAGGCTCCCCCAGCTCCCACTGCCCCAGCATGGTCCCTTAGGAAATCACAGTGTTCACAGGGAAGATTTGGAGAGGAAAACTCTGGAGCACTTGGCTACTGCCTGTTAAACCTTGTGTCAGCAAAGGTAATTGACGTGGCTTGAGGAGCAAAATGGGAATGCGGACACTTCTGATCCTTCCTCTACCTATTGGTTTGACCAGTCTAGACATAGCTGAAGAATACAGTTCCTGCTCCAGGAAAACCAAAACCCAAGGACTATCAAATAGGCACAGGAGTAAGCACATCAGTTTTTAGCACGTTTGCTTTATAGGGGAGTTGCTGTGATTTCCTGTGAGTAGGTACAGGAGATGTGAGGTAAGTCCTGGTAAAAAGCAGAGGGCTGTGCAGGTGGCCTTAGCCTCACTGTTTTTTTATAGAGTTACACATATGGAAGATGTCCCACGTGTGACCTTGGGGAGCTGACAAAGAGGAACTTGTTGCCTTGGCAGAACAAATAAGCCACAGATGGAAGAACAAGTAGATAACGTCTGTCTTGACAAGAAAACATAAAAGAGGACAAGACAGAATTAAGCCAGTGTTGAAGGTCCTTAGACTCTAAATGACTGATAAGGGAGAATAATTAAACAGGAAAGGGTAGAGAGTTGGGAACTATAAAATAATCAAACTTGCTAGTGAACAGCAATCACTAAAATTAATTACTTCTGCCCCAGAACAAGGGTTTTAATTTTCTGCTTTCATTTAGTCTGTTCCTATCTCTACCCTAACATTATTTTTATATATTACACTTTTCTGTGAATATAGCAGCTGGCAAATATAACAGATGTAACTTCTATATGAGGTCGAAGAATTCTCTTACAGCTGCACAGAACAAATATTAATGCTCAGAATATCTTTAGAGAAACATAACTTTAAAAGGGTTTAATTTGTAGGAAGAAATAGAAATTTGAGATTCATGCATGCCTGCAGTCCCCCATGCACTATAATCCAACCTCAGATGATAGCACCAGGGTGGCAGCCAGGCCATAGCAGCGCTCTTTGCAGAAAACCTGTAAATTCAGCAGCAGCTGGACTCTTCCTGTGAATTGCAAGGAAAGTTGTAGGTACTGTTTTCCATGGCCTTATAATGGATTCCCTACACAGAATGGAAGAGATCTGCGATGTCTGACCCCCTGGAATTTTTCTTGGCTCCCCCTTGCCATCAGCATAAGTACTGAGATATATGAAAGGTGTTGGAAAATAAATCCCAGCCTGTCCTCTCAGCTGCGTCTATCGGGGCACTTTCAACACCATTTGGAAGATTTCATTTTAACTGACCTTCAGGCATGACTTTATTTTTGTGCTCTGGGTATTTTTAAGATGAGCCCAGAGGAACTCCTAAATATCTCACTGGTGAGAGTGGAGGAGGACACATGCTGTTGCTGTTACCAATAGTGCTGAAGGGTCTGGAAAGTCCCGGCGTGCAGTTTTCAGCTTTAAAGAGCTTTCTAAATGTGGAAGGCCTGAGCCCGTAAGTAATCTTTGTTGCCAAAAGACTGACAGTGAACGAAAGAGATTTGTGTTTGGCATTTAGAAATCTACCCTGTCCGACGTTACCCCGCTGACTTCACAGGGGGGAGACAGCAGTGAGAGTCGCTGTACGATCTCTACTTGGGTAGAGCGTGGAGGCAGGGGAAGCTGCTCTGCACCTCTCTGCAGTGTTTCGTGGTGGTGGTGTGTGGCTGGCCATCCATGCCACACATCGAAAGGAGATGCAGGCCCATGAGTGCTGGATCTCTTCCGACAGCCTGTTCCCAGCGGGATTAGGCTTGGAGCAATTGCATAAGGGAGGACTACGAGACTGAATAGTTTGGATACTCTCCAAGTCTGACTAGTCTCAAGCTACTAAGCAGAATAAATGTACCCCACAAGACACCCTTTTGGTTTATTTCTTCCTGGGGAGCAGGCAAGGGAACTGAATTAGTTTTGTGCTTCAGGGACAGAGAATTGAAATGATGTTTGTCCACTAGGTAGGATTGCAGGGGGTTAAGCTTCCTTGGAGAAAGAGCAGAAGAACAAGAAAGAAAAACTTAGCCTGCTGGGTAAAAAGATAACTGGTAGTGGCTACAGCTTAATTACTGTGTCTGTGTATCTAATTTACTTTTCCTCCTTTTTTTTTTCTGAAATGTTTTTGGAGTAATCACTACTATTACTTGTAAACAATCATTTTATAAAGTGTGAAATTCCTATACTGCTGTGTTTATCATGATTCATGACCTTACGCCCCAGGGGAAGGGTGTAGTCAGCTTGGCATAAGCAGTCCTGTGCCAGATGCAGGGTGGTTCACATTCAGAAATGTTATTTACAGGGATGCAAGAGGGGGGTGGGGGAAATCTGAGGATCAAGGTCCCAGATAGCCTGGAATGTGCAGGATCAGATATCTGCCTTGGAGCATTTACCCCTTAATTCATGTTTCTCAGGATGCCGGACTCTTACAGCTCATTTCTCTTCTCAATGAACATGTGCCTACATATAGCTATTTCCATTCCAGTCATAGCCCTCGTTTATGTCACTAACGACCTCATCACATTTGACTGGTTTATTTTTACATGATGACCAAAGCAGTGGAGGAACATGGAATATGCAGTATACAAATTTTGAAAATCAGCTTAAACGCATGCGATATCACATGGTTTCAAAAATAGCGAAGGGACTTTGCTAACATAATGATGCTTAGATGCCACAGGGTCTCACTGGTGATGGTTCTGGTGTCAATTAGCCATTTACAGACTGAGATGATCGATTAGGGAACATACCAGTGAAATGCACCACAGGTACTAAAATTAGAAAAGAATGAATGTCAAATGATTACAGAATGGCTTAATGAATGATTTGTAAACGTTGAAGAGAAGTATGTATTTATTGTCTAAGAATCAGTAATTGTCTGGGATTGGAGAGACCAGAGTTACAACCTATCCAAACATCCCCATTAAATACAAATTTAATTGGAGAGATACCAGTCAGCTCTGTCCAGGACGTGGAAACCTTCTCCCTGGGCAAACCTTTACGTGAAGCAGAAAATAGTTGTAGCATGTCAAGCTAGAAAATATAAAGAGGTATTTCTTTAGGTGATGTTTATTGCCTCTTCCAATATTAGCATTTCTCCTAGCTCCAGTCTGACACTCAGTAACGTTTTGTGTTCAGTCGTTGTTCTAGTCACACCAAGCCTGGGTAGACAGAAATGAAAATTGGATATTAAGATGTTGTGGTAAAACGTATAAAGCAAGTCCCATGGCGGGGGAGTAAGTTGAAAGTGGTTCCGACGTCACAGAGCTGAGGGAAGGAGGTAGCAAATTGAATTGACTTTTAAGGTACAAAGAGAAAGATTATGGGAAATTTGAGAAAGGGACAGGAAGAAAAAGGAGAAGGATTTAAAACCAGAGAAGGGGAAAACTTTATCGAAGTGGGGCTTAGGAAGGGTAAAGAAAATATTATTCTACAGAAATTTTGATCTGGCTACAGCTAGGGAGTATTTTCTTGTCATCCTGCTAACCAGGAAAAACCAGACAAGGAATGAACTTAAGGAACCCAATTTGATCGATACCTGTGTGACTGCAGCCCTTGACAACAACTTTGCAAAGATGGGATCAAGAGGTAAGAAAGAAGAAAGTATAATCCTGTGAGGCATGGGGGGATGAATGAATCTCTCAAGCAATTGCTGTCCTGAGCAGTGGATGGACCTCTGTCCATGCCCGTGCTCGTATTTTGTGTTGGATTGCTGCTGCCTTCACCCTTCTCTGATTTTTGAGGATTTTGAGCCAGCACC
Organism: Anser cygnoides; assembly: GCF_040182565.1. Taxonomy (NCBI): domain Eukaryota; kingdom Metazoa; phylum Chordata; class Aves; order Anseriformes; family Anatidae; genus Anser; species Anser cygnoides. Next base: position 34,982,903 of record NC_089875.1, on the reverse strand, counting down.
AGGTTTGAGGTGAACGTTGGATGTTTTTTTTCCAAGCTTGTAGCCTGGTTCTTGATGCAGACCTGAGAAAGGTAAACCCATATAAAGCCACACTAGCAGGCCAGCGGGGAAGAAAGCCAATACCTTACTTTTTCAGCCTGACAATACTGGGGAACCCAAAAGTTTCAATTCCTTGACCATGGCCAATGTCTCTACGATGTTTTTGTGAACGCTGATGCAACCACATAGTGCAGAAGATTTCCAGGGTGTTGAGTGGTTTGTTTTTTATTTTTTTCAGGGTGTGTGTGTGTGTGAAAACCAGAACTTGATGGGCAGATTATTATTACAGCTTTGTAATTTGCTTCAGTGTTTCAAGAGTGCCTACTATCAAGAATATAGAGGGACTTTTGTGACTAAATTTCCTCTTCTTCGTAATGGAGTAAGAATACTAATAAGCAAAGGAGTGTACACAACCCATGATTGAAAATGAAATCACTAATGACTTTATGCCTCAATTTTGTGGTGACCAGCTATAAGACATCAAAATAGACTTGTTTTTTTTTCTGCTGTATTCTCAACACTGGCTCTCTGATAATAAATCTGTTTTCAGATGTTTCAGCACGCAGAATGCAGAAAAATGAGAAACTGCTGAAAACAAAATTCTGAATAGCTTGATTTTCGGCATATTTTTCCCGTATGTTCTGCTAAAGATTTACTTGTTAAAAATCCGGTGTTGCTTTTTGGCTAAGTAGGCAAGCAGTTTAAATTGTTCCTTCTTTGTTGCTCTCAGTAGACTTGTGTCACGGTGTGGTTGTGCAAACATTCGCTCAGCTCATGTTTTGTGCTTCACAGGTCACTATTTTATTTGTCTTCCTATTTACAGCAATGAGACTGTTTCTCAGAGAGTTAGGTACACAATTTATAGTTTAATAAAAAGAAGCACTTAGTAAAAAAGAAAAAAATCCAGACTTGTACATGCCTACAGTACAGCGCGTTTCTTCAAAAAGCCTGGAATAGCCATTTTGTTAAACAAGTAATTTTGTGGCAGCAGAACTAATGAAGCCTGGTTTCCTATGCTTTTTTGTCTCATGGGTGATTGACTTTCACTATCTAAGAGGATGTGAGCCCCAGGCAAAGCTTTTCCCATCACTGGGGTGTTTATATAAGGGTTTTCTCCCATGAGGCTTCTCTCATATCATGAACTCACAACTGCAAGTTTTCTCAGAGCCAGGACTCTGATAGCATCTCTGCCCGTCTGTCTGTTTTCGGGGAAAAAAAGAGGGGGGTTTCAGCTATCTTTCACAATTCAACTGGTGTTAAAGGTTGGTTGGAAATATCATTAAGAAATCATTGAAATTAATATGCAGGTGAACATGCAAAGAATAATCAAAAAGGCTCCAATTGTATTGGGCATTTCGGGGGTGCAGTACTGCAGTGAGTATCTGGGATTTTCCAGTTTGCCAAAGATGGGAATATTCTGCATTCTTGGAAGACCTGGTTCAAACTCTTCCCCTTAAGAGAAGCTAGATTTGATGGTGTGTTTCCTCATTTTCATTGCTAAGTGCACCTAACAGCAGATGGACAATATGCTTCCAAAATGGTGCTTGTCTCCTTTTCTTTTGATGAGTCCATGAGACTGCTGCCATCAGTTGTGGTTAACTAGGCTGTTTAATCCAGGTTGCATAGATTTGCACTTTAGAACACAAGATTTACATTTCAGCCCTACTATAAAAGCCTGCACTGCTAAATATTCAGCTTATTTTTTTATTATTTTTCACCATTGCACACTCATTTATAATTGTGTACAAAATTATCCAGTCAAATACGAAGTATCCTCTACTGTTTTCAGAAGAATGCTGTTCTTTGCAGTCCACAGAAACAACTTTTAACACTTCGTGTATGTATTTGGATAGTAAAGGTGAAGTCGTAAAGAGATAGTCCTAGCACAGCCAGGATATAGCAATGCCTGTATTAAAATCAGTGAAGTAAAACTCCAGCGTGTATCCTTTGATGCTCTGCCTCAGTGATGCAATACGAATGTACATTTTAATGGTGCTTTTATAGTCCTTGAACTCTTGGCTATATTGAAATACAATTTTTCATCCTTGATGTGTTTGGAACATGTTGAGAGCATAATATCCATGTTTTTCATAGATCCCAGGGAGACCTCCCTCTAGCTTTTCTTTTGCCCGCTCACAGCAAACCCAGCCTTGTTTGGGTGCTGGGGAACTCTTGTGAATTAGTCATCAGTGAGGTCAGAAGTGGGGTTTGAGCTAGCTGTCTGTATTTTAATTAAATGAGAAACTCAGCATTCTCATTGGATTCTTAGTTCTGGACCTTATTTCTTCCTAGAGTCTGAACTGCTGGAAATTTCCTCATTTTTCTTTCTTTTTCTTTTTCTTTTTTTTTTTTTTTAAATGACCTGTGTTTTTGTGGGGGATCCACAGCAATTTTAAGAACTGCTGGGAAAGTAAGTTAAAAATGATGTCTGGCACTTTTCAATCATCCATTTCTAAAGGCTTCAAAGAAGTATCATTAGCTCTATTTCACATGTGGGGAAACTGAGGCCCAGAAGATTGAAGTGACTTGCTCCAGACCACCCAGCAAGCTAGAAAGAGAACTACAGCTAGGAGCTCTGGCTTGTAAGTTGTGACAAATCCATTCAGAGACACACTGCAGCCGGAGGAGATACATCACATGCTAGCAGTGAATAGCAGAGATTTTAACCTTGAGAAACAACAGTTATTTAACTTCCATAGTTCAGACAACAAACTGAGTGTCTAAAGAGTAGAAAGACCTGGTGATTTGTACCTTCTCATATTCGGACAGCTTGCACCACTGGGTTAGCAAGGACAAGTTTGTGTCTCTGCATGAACTAGAGAGGAGGGGGTATGCCTCCGTGGCTGAGTCAATCTTCCCATGATTTCCTCTCTCAATAGAAAAAAGAAAATCTTTGGGTATCGAATGAGATTCTATTTTCTCCTGTATTCAGCTGTGATGGTAGCTGGGTAGTCAGGCTCCCATGAGAGAATTATCCTTCCTTTCCTTGTGTGCAGACACCCCATATTTCTTTAGATACCATCTGTTTTACTGGTCAAGGCATCTGATGCTTAATCAGAATATAAACAATCTTATTTTGTGCATGTGTATCACAGTAGGAACCTGGCAGGACAGAATAAACTTTGAACCTCTGTCCTGGACTACCCAAGTAGGCAGAAGTGGAGAAATACTTGTACTACCCTCAACTGTCTAGAATAAAAGCTTTTCAGCAGCCAGGGGTTGAACACATCTGATGTTTTTCTTGTTTCTCTCACAGGCTTCTTCAGATAGAGAGGGAAGCCAGCAGCAGGATAAGAGCTTTGCTATGCACTCTTCTGCAAAAGATGGGCAGAAACAGGCAGAAGCTACAGTGGGGAAAGATGGGAAAATGTAGGCAGAGAAACTCAGTTCTGAAATCTTTTGAAATGATCTTTTTTTTGCTTACGCCCTTCAGAATCTCAGTGGTACCTGTTTCATAGCATGGTCACAGCACAGGAACTGAGAGGTGAACTCTAAACAAACAGTAAAGAAGGGGGAGATGTGTTTACATCTGTTTTAAAGGAAGGCAGTGTAAACATTTCACTGAAATTTTCTTATTAAATTTTCATAACAGCGGTGAAAAGTAAGCTTGTCTAAGGACAACAACAAGCCCAACAACAGCTTCTGCTTTAAAACAATCCCATATTCCTAAAGTTGTGTGCTAATGTTTTGTACTGGTAAGCCATCTTCTGTGTGTGTTCATTTTTTTCCCCCCACTAACAGCCCACACTGCAGGCTGAGATCAAGATGAGGTTTTCATTTAATTCAGAGCTCTGGAATTCAGCCCACTGGAACTGGTATCTTTTGAAGCTCTAATAATTAACATGCCTGCATTCCTTAAACTGCATCACTCACCAGAATGTGCTTTCTGCAGAGTTGAATGAGGGTGAGGACATCGTCTGGCCAGCGGGAAGAAAAGGATGGTGGCCCTTTCTGGAAGGAATCCTGCTGTACTTGGGCAGGTCGTCAGGGAGAGGATTCACCTGAGCCAGGGGTGGCCAGAAGACTCTTGGTGCCTTTGCACACATGGGAGGTTTCTAGGATGTGGATCAGTCTCTTTTTTTTTTTTTTTTTTGAACTTAGATGAGAAGCACGCTCTTTCCCACCCTGCATCTCAACTGTAGAGATGCTCTGGTTCTTTGTTAAACCAATTTGGAAGGAGATACAAGAGAAATTGGTTGATCTTTAAAACAAACAAAAAAACAGTTAAGATTTATAACAACTGGTGGGAGGGTACGACTTCTTCCAGACCCCTTCCTCCCTCATATGAAAGGAGGGCAGTGAGGCTCTAGCAGTGACTAGAAGACTGTCTTCTCTGAATCAGCTCCCAGATAAGTGGAAATGAGTTGGAAGCGGCAAAGGGGAGTAATGTTTTCACCCATGGTATGGCTTGAAATAAGTACCTAAGATCCTCCTCTGAAGCGCCTGTGAATCCGTTTGGCCTGTCAGTATGACACAGTCCTTGCTGACTTCCATTCACATGTGAATGGCTCTCGGTCTCTGATGTGACCGTGATGCAAAGTTTGTCTCATTTGGAATTTTCTCAAGTTATGGTCTTGGGAAGTTTATTAAATCCATTCCCTGTGTCGAGGAAGGATCGATTAAACCAACATCATGCCTCATAGGGGTTTGTCTGCCCTGTTCTGAAATGCCACCTCTAATGACCTCTCCAGAAAAACTATCCAGTTCTTTTTTTTCTTCTTTGTTAGAGGACTCTTCTCCAATTCCTTGTGCTGCAGTTCAAGCATATTACTTCTCATGCTGTCCACGCTGGACCTGGAAAACAGTTTGTTCCTTTCCCTTTTGCAGTGTTACACAGTGTTATCAAGTCTCCTCTCAATCCTTTTCTCTAAACAACTCCAGTGTATTCAATCTTTCCTTCTACGTCAGGTTTTCTGGACCTCTGATGAGTTTCCATTGCTCTCCTCAGGGCTATCTCCATTTGGCTCCATCCGTGAAGTGCGGTGTCCAAATGGGGCAGAGTATTTCTGCTGAGCTCTTTCCTATGCTGAGAAAGAAGCATCATCTAGCCTTTCTATATGTTTCACAGTCCTACCAGTGTCTGCTATTCCAGCACTTAGGCCAACAGCTATTCCTCAATTTAAGGGTAAATCAGAGATCTCTAGCCGTTAGAGAATGCCAAAGCAAAGCAGGTACTCAGACACTGCACTTCAGCACACCCCTGGCTCTGGGTGGACTGGTGGCTAAATCCACAGAGGGCTCTTATTTAGCTCCCTTTCTTCTTTCTTTCCTCCCTGCACAGAAATGGTGACAAGGTGTGGCTTGCCAAGGCAGACTGCCAACGACTAAAATTTCCTATACAGCTGTAGAAATAAAGAACTACTGAGCATGCCTGGTCCCCACCACACCCTTTCCCTGGCTCTGCCTTGCCCTTTCTCGCTGAAGTACCCTGCTCTGCTGCCTACACATGCAGGGAGGCACACAGGGTTGCAGGGTACAATCCCTGCCTCTTCTTATGCTTTCTTTTTTTTTCTTTTTTTTTTTTTTCTTTTCTTTTGGGGGAACAGATTCTGCAGTATCGGGTGTATGGCATGTATCATGCTGCATGGCTGGGGCCCATCTCCCTTGGTATGCTGGGCTTTTTTCTAGTATTTGAGGGAGCGAAAGCTTCTGGGTTGGCTGTTCTTACTTCATTCTCAGTTAATAGTAAAGGTGCCCCTTACATTCAGAAGGACTGTGAGGTGCATCCTTATTCTGACACAAAGCTTGAGCCTGGCTTTTCTGCCCATTTTACTTTTAGCAGAGGTTTGATGGTTTATTTTACTGATGTCCCTGGCAGAAGAAGGGAACAGGCAGTCCTGAAAACTACTTCAAAAGCACTCATAGTTAGATTGTGACCACGTCTGAAGCTGTGGGTGCAGGGGCGCTCAGTCTTTGGAGATGCTCAGCTTCCTGGAGGTCGGCAGAAGTAAAAGTCTCCAAGCTTTTCGCAGGAGGTTCTTACCACCCGCTGGGATACGAACCAACTGAAATCATGGAGTGACTGCCCTGGCTGCCTGCTTGTATTAAAACCAGTTGTATGAAACTGACCCATGGAGTAGAAGAAATGAAGAATTTAATCTGAAAAGGGGTGGAGATTCATTGCACTTTGTTGTGTGTTTGGGGAGACTGAGTACAATCAGAAGTGATTTTTTTGTTACTGATGTTTTTATCACCCAGCACAATTGTGTGTGTTGCGGAATAAGAATAATTTATATGCCAAATCTAATGGAGCAGGCGTTCCTAGCCTTGTGGAGAAAGGCAAGGTGTTTTTTCTTCTTACAGTAGGAAAAGCGCATTTTTTCCAGCCTTGCATAACTCAAGAAACAGCTGGATGTATTTACTCTCAAACTTTTCAATACAATCTACCTTTCAGATGAGAATAAGCAAGAAAAATTTTAAGAAAATGTTCAGACAGCATACAGAGGAAATGTTGGGGTTCACAACCATGTCTGATGCTACTCTTGATGGGCCATGCTTTCTGAAAATAAGACTGAGAAAACAATTCAGTATGGTTAATACTCTGCATTATGAGAGATTGATGTTAGGTCATCAGGATTGTCTCCCTACAAACAGAGAGTAGAGGAAAGGTATTACTGTGTAGAGCAAAGAGTTTGGTTCAGACAGCGCATGAAAGGGAAGTCTTGATAGACAGCAGCAGCACACTTTTACCTAGACTAGGCATATGCTCAGCTATTGCACTTTGAATGGTTTATCGTGTCCTGACTTTGTGTTCAATTAAGTCAACAGTAAAACTGAAGTAACAAAGTGATCATAGGACCAGGCCCTTTATATGTTTCAATTATTATTATTATTATTAATATATATATATTTGCATTCAAACTGTCACATGTTTATTTACTATAAAACATTAATTTAAAAGATGAAATTTCTTAGCAATAAGCCCCAGCTCTGCTCAGAACCACAAAGGCTGTGGCTTGGCTATACGTGCAGATGTGATGCCAGAGAGGGCCACTCCTATGTCATCTTTGCTAATAAAAAACACAGGGGATGTGGTTGAATGGGTGATTTTATGAAGCTGTGACTGTCCACGCTATTGATGCTTTAGTTCCATAGCAACTGCTTGCAAATATCTAGTGATTGATGATGTAAATGTGCCATGATTTACTCTCACCATGGGCTTCATTTAGGTACCTAATGTCTGTCTGTGGTACCATACACGGAGTCTTTGAAAAGCAGCTTTTGTAACTGGTCTTGGCTTTAATGAAAACCAGAATCCTTTCAGGAACTGAACAATAAATTTGTTAAGCATTTGCTTTTCTAGCTGAACTTCCAGTGACAAAATATTTAAGGCATAATGTAGTACGATTGGTTTTCATCAGAGAGAGATGATGTATGAGGTAAGGGTGTAAAGAGTACCTAATTATATCTACAAACTTGTATTACGCAAGTAACCAATTTTTTAAAAAAATATATTGGGGGATTTTTCAGTCAAAACAAATGTATTGTTCGAAGTGTGTAGTGAGGATAAGAATCTGATCTTCCTGCTGTTGTTTTTTAAATCTCTGTGGCTTGAACTTGGTTTTCTAAGTTTCCGTAGAGCTGTCCAAATTGGTTAGCTATTACAGCCATATTTTAAACTTTATTTTCAATTTCTCTTGTAGTCTATCTAGTATTTATCAGTTCCAGGAAAAATCTTGACATAAAGGCTGGGTCATTTTTCAATTTAATATTTTTAGTGGGTTTTTCTTCCTCATAGAGACAGCATAATTCTTTATTTTTTAGCTTACATCTGATGTCTTCACTTACAAAAAAAAGAGGGCAGAAACCTGGAGTTCTGGCAGAATGAAATCCAGAGCCGTAACAACGTAATGAAATAAGACAAATATTGTAGTGTTGAAATTATTGCATGAGATTTTATGGATTGTGTGACAGCTGTCCAACGCTTCTTAGGAGGGAGGGCTGGAGATTAGTTGCAGGACGTGTTCGCAGGACGTGGCATCCTTGCTTGAGGTACCTGGCTAAGAAGGAGGGCTCTGGGTCTTCCCCTTCATCAGTCCCCTTTGGGGACTGGTAACAGCAGCAGTGGCTTTTTGGAGGCAGAGGCCATCTTTTGCATGGAATTAGCCTGCAGCCTGGATGGCGCACAGAGGCAGCTGCTTGGTGTGAGGTGGGTTGGGACTACACAGATGTTTTTGTCTTAAATTATAACAGTCACCTATCAATTGCTGCATAGAAAACAGTTTTGTGTGGAGCGAGGTTCCTGAGCTCCAGTATCAGATGTCTTTCTGTCTTACAGGTAGGTCTTGTCTGGTCTGCAGTGCAAATGCCTGCCAGACCTGTTCCCAGAGCTGGGATACCCACAGTGTTGCATTTGTTGATGTCAAACACTGCCATCCTTTCTTCAGTGGAGCAGTAATAGAAAATTGTCCTCAATTTAGTTTAACAAGCTTGTAGGAATTTTATGTATTTGACACCTCTGCTCCTCTTAAAATTCAACTGCAATAGGCCATGTGCTCAGAAGTTATTAAGGGAAGACACGTCATGATTACACATCTTCAATAGCTTAAGGAACTAGGACAAGAATAATAATGATATTAGTTTGTTGAATAAAATATTGAGTCACATAAAGATGTTATTGAACACAAATTCTCCAGGTTTGGCAGGATCTCATTTGGAAAATGAATTATACATTATAGGGGTTCGTCAGAAAGTCAATTGTCTGCAAATTCCTTAGTAGGACAGATCTCAATTTTCTGTTCTTCCCCCATATGAAAGACAAGTGATGAGGGGAAAAAAAAATGCATTAACTTTAGATTGTAGGAAGGCAAAGGGGAAATGAGCTCTGATGGTTTATCTGCTTTCAACACTATGTAACCGAATAGGTCTAATGTCAGACAGCCATGTCAGAGGGAGCTGATTTGTATTCACTATTTGTAAAGTTAACTAAATACATATTTTTGAGTTTAACTTTAGGATTCTACTTCTTCAAATGTTAGGCAACCCTTAGTGATGCCTGCAGAGATGTTTAGCACATGCTCTACTAGAAGTATCTGATTGCTGAGGTGAGGACCCTCATTATCTTTGGAAAAAGCTATGGGTTTTTCAGGATAAAATGCAAGTTAAGCAATTAAGAAAAAATCTTCATAGTTTCTTACAATGAATGCATAAAAATAGGCTTGCATCTGAAGTAGGTAATGTATTTAGTAACGTAAGCAGATCTTCTGGGAAAGATTATGTGGTTTTTGATTATTTTTTCAAAAAATCAGGAAAATAAAAAGTGAAGCAAAAACACACACACACACAGAGGAATGTTTCAAAAATGGGAAAATTAATTAAAACAGTATATCAGAGAACTCTTCCAAACGTCTTAATGCCACTATGATCAGAGAACTGATCGACTTTAAAGCAAGGAGGAATTATTAATATTAATCTCTTTCAGTTTTTGTTATAGCACAAAGCATAGAATTTTGCCCTGCACTTTTTGCTTTGTGTCCAGAGCATTTGTGTTAGGTGTGAAAAAAATCAGCATTGACACAGACTTGAAGGCATGGAGACTTTAAGGCATCCTTCCATAAGATGTTGTAACTGTTTTATTTCCTCACAGTAGAAATTTGTGTGCTTTACCATTTAAGCTTGTCTAATTTCATCTTCCAGACACGGGATCCTGTTATGTCATTATGCATGGCGTTAAAGCATCTGGTTTTTACAACGTGAACGCCGGTGCCTGCACTTAGACAGGTATGTCTGTTCATTAGGATGAGGATAACGCTCTGTGTGTCATATCTCTTGAATGCACGAAGGCTTTTCCCAAAGTTAGAGAATCCTATCAAGAATGGATGCACTGGTTCAACTCTTTCATTCCAGAACCAAGAGCAGAGGCCAAGTATTGGTCTGGTCACTTCTGTCACCAGAAGCACGATCTGTCATTTCACTGAGGTCATGAAGATAATTAACTTGACTGTCTCTTCTATATCATTTTGAAAAATGCACTTGATATTTGTCATCTCCTTTCTAGCATACAGAATCAGCATAAATATGAAAGCTTAAGTAAGCAATGTATTTTGATGGATATTCTCCATTGAGAAAGGGAGAAGGAAAAGGCAGAAAACTATTTAAGAAATTATGGTGACGTTTTGATTTTTAAAGTCTAGGATAACTATATCGGAATAAGTGAATGATCTTCAGACACTGCAATTAAAGGTTTGGGGCACACCAAACTTACTAATATTTTCTTTGTGAAGCCTGCAATTGGTTGGTCTTGAGTACTGTCCCTTTTTAGTTTGTACTATTTATGCTATAAACAGGAAAGTAAAGTACTTTCAGATCAGTTTAAAAAAGCAGATTCTGCCCTCCTAAAGGCATAATTTCACAGAGACGTTAGGTTTCTCTGAACATTAATGTTGACAAATAAGCAATGTTTGCGGGATACTGATGTCTTCTGTGTTAAGGCTAGTTCCTTTCGCGAACTCTGAATCATATTATATACAGAAAGAGAAAAAACTGAAGTTCTCAAAAGACGGAATATTCAATTTACATGCATCCTTTAGCCTCATCTCACTTCCTTCAAGCTCCAAAGATGTGTATGTATTCCTGTTTTTTTGTCTTAAATATTCTTATGAAAAGCAGTTAAACTTTACAAAACAGTTGCTGTATTTGTTTGGATTTTTCGTAGATGTATTGCCTCATTTAATGTGCTCCTCGAAAATAATTTGGGAAAACATTTACAGCATAATTTGGATAAAAGTATTTGTAACAGCAAAGATGGACGGCTGGGTTTGAAGGAGAAGCATTCCTGTCTGATAACATATGTGGGATACTACTGTGTACTCAAAGCTTCAGGCTCAACCCCACAAATGGCGTAAGTGCTCAAGCTAGGTGCTCGGTAACCAGGAAATACCAAAACAGAGCCCCAGAGCCCTCACTTTGCTGCCTCCCAGTCTTAAACCCATAAAGTCCCTCCTTGCTTGAGGTGCCAGGGCTTCTATTCTACAGCTTCAGTTGCAACCTCAGCACATTTCTGGCAATGCTTTGGGTGGTTCTGCAGTCCTCGGAAGGACTGAAGCTCAATTATTTAAATACATATATACACCTTTATGTATGTATGTATATGTGAACAAATGAACCTGCAATGTTCTCTAGTGTGGATATGGAGACCTGAACTCCTTCCTCACAAATGAATGTCCTGGCTGCTGCATGAGAGATACAAGTTCTGTCCTGGACTTACTGTACACAACTTGGCTTTCCTCAGGCTGGGGAAGAAACTGAGCTTGCGTCTGTCCTCCTTGGCCAGGTGTTCCCAGCAGGAGCATGGCAGGAGGCACAGCATGAACACTTGGAGCCCTGCTGGCCCTGTTTCTTTAGGTTCATGGGTAAAAACCTCTCTGGGAGCAAGAGGATGCGTTGGGACACGCGTCTCTGAAGAGGCTAGACCAGGTCACACCAGGCTCGATAGTTCTCCTGGCACACTTGTCCCACAGGGCAGCTCCAAATCACTGCCCAGGCCTCAGCAGCAGGTTCCCAGGACACACTGGCTGAGGTATCCCACTGCCCTGTCTATAACATGAGGTGGTGGGCGGCAGCTCTTCCTGCTTCCTTCATGCAATGAGAGCTCCTAATTTCTAAAAAGGCAGGACCAAATTGTGCAGCATCAGCATTTGAAAGTATTTAGGGGGGAAGTGTAGTGAAAAATGGGAACATTCTAGTGTTGTTGCATGTATGGGTTAATCTGCTTGTTTGTTTTGAATTCCTTAATCAGAAAATAATGTATTAAAGTTGTTCATTGTTTCCAAGGCCACATTTTGTCCGGTTTTCATTGGCAATTTGGAGAACTTCAGGTGGCAAGCTTTGCATCGTACCCATGTGGACTGAAATCGGAGTGGTTTTGTCTTCTACAAGGTGAGTTATCACACACAGTGTGGTGTGATTATTTGGGTGGTAGAAATGGGCCTGTTTACTTGGGGATCTTGGCTTTGTGAGTGTGTCTGCAATGTCACACATCTGGTGTTTGTCTCTGCAATCACTTTTTCCCAATTTTGGTCTAGCAAGTCTCCTGATAGCTATGGTCATCCCCTAATTCTGAAGCAGAGAAACAGGTAGGGTTTTCCCATTTGCTCGAGCTGTCTCCTCTTGCCCATCTTACTATTGCTTCATTTGTTGCTCCTTTATCACAACTGCATTCATGCCAGAACAAAATAAGAAAGGATTGAAATTTGCTAGTGCAGGCAGAGACCTACACAAAATGACTAAACTGGATTTGTCCAAACTTTTGACATTTCATTCTTTCTCAGATGTCTTGTGGGGAAGTTGTTTGTGCTCTGACAAACTATTGTGTTGTTTTTGTTTGTTGGCTTTTTAAGCATTAGATGTTTTATAAAGTCCATTTTGATGCTCCAGTGACTACACAGATTGCTACTATCCGTTAGTAATTGCCTGAAGGATTAGGACTAACATTTAAAATAATGTAACTGGCATGTCTTTTTGATTATTACGGAACTGCCACATGAAGTATTATTTGGCGGCAATTTTATGATGTGCCCAAGTGGAAGAAAATGCCTATTTTATTAAAAAAGAATGCACCCAAGGACAGTGCAATGGGACCCTGATACAAACGTTTCACAATAGGACACATTCTCATGAAGTGATTTAGTGTCTCAGATGGGATTTAACTCCCAGGGAGAATTCCAGAATTGTCACTTACTGACACTGGTTTATTTTCAGTGGAGAATGCTGGCTTCTCAGAAAAGGAGGAGGGGAGGGAAGAACCATCTCATTTGTTTTATTCCTGTGTTTGATGGGTCAGGGCAAAGTTATTTGGGGGCAATTCTGCTACATTCCTTGTCAGATACTCATTCCTAAAGTGCTGAGCAGGGAATTTTATTGCTTTCACTTGGGGCAGTTAAAAATAATAAATGGTATTTGAGAATAAGAGATACATTTTATGTCTCTTGTAAAATTTGCCTTCAAAGATCTCCATTACCTGTGCAAATGCACCAGTAATCCCATTAACATCTAGCAAACAGTAAACAGAGAAAAAAATGTTTAAAATAAATCTTTTGTGTAGTATTCCAAAGCAAGTTTGAAATCTTTTTTTTCCTACTATGCATAGACCTAAACTAATTCCCTAGTCAGAAAATATACTGCTTCCATTGACAGTTCTGATTACGGTTGTTGTGGTTTAACCCGGCTGGCAGCTAAACACCACACAGCCGTTCGCTCACCCTCCCCCCTCCCTCTCTGGGATGGGGGAGAGAAACGGGAAAGTGAAGCCGGTGAGTTGAGATAAAGACAGTTTATTAAGACAGGAATATAATAATAATAATAATAATAATAATAATAGTGATAATGATAATAGTATTACTACTAATAATGTGTAAGAAACAAGTGATGCACAATGCAATTGCTCACCACCTGCTGAATGATGCCCAGCCTACCCCCGAGCAGCCGGCCCCCCACCCCGGCCAGCCACCCCTATATATTGTTTAGCATGACGTCAGATGGTATGGAATACCCCTTTGGCCAGTTTGGGTCAGCTGTCCTGGGTCTGTCCCCTCCCAGCTCCTGCTGCACCCCCAGCCTGCTCGCTGGCAGGACAGAGCGAGAAGCCGAAAAGTCCTTGGCCTGGTGTAAACACTGCTCTGCAACAATTAAAACATCAGCATGTTATCAGCGCTCTTCTCATCCTAATTCAAAACATAGCACCCTACCAGCTACTATGAGGAAAAATTAACTCTGTCCTAGCTGGAACCAGGACAACGGTGTAACTACAACTACTGAACTGTCCTGTTCGAGCTGAGTTGTCATTGCTGCACTTTGGAAAACTGAATTCATAAGCCTGACAAGGACTGAGTGGTGGGACTATTTGTCTACAATAAGCATGTGTCAGCAGGGGACATAAAGCTAAAGGACTCCTTGAATTTTAACTGACACGGAATGTAAATTGTGTAAGTAATAGGCAGAAACACTTGTTGGAGAGCTATATTCATAACTGGAAACTATATGAATTCTAATTAACAAAATGGAAAAAGCCATTTTCAGAGCTATTTTCCCATAGGAGGATTTTTTTAATGACAAAATATGTGTTATGAGTACTGTTCTTATATGTAGATGTGTCCATATATGCACATACATGGGTATAGTGCAAACTGATCCCTTTCTTCTGTTTTTAAGACACGCCTGAGAAAAATCCAAGTTCTAATGTATAAAATATTCACAAAAATACAATGGCAAGTATTCTGTTTGCTAGCCGATGGTTCTCTGTTCACTTCTCGATCAGAAATCCGACATAGAGTTAAAACATACTTCAAAATTTTTCAGTATTTATCATGGTTTCTGAGAAGCTGTCAATGCTTAATGCTCAGAAAATTCAGAGATTACATAAGTTTGCTTTCCTGCATGACAGAAGTGACTTTTCAGGTGGATGGTCTGTTACATCTCAGAGACCCTCAAGATTGACAGTACCTATTTTACTGTCTCGTGTATGCCTTACTAGTACCCGGAACAGTCCGTTCCTTTCTTTTCAACAAATTCATGCTTAACTTTAAACATAACATGATTATGTTTGACTTCTCTGTAGCTTCCTTACATAGAAGGGAAGAAAGAGAGAGGAGGACCTGTACATCCCTGCCTTGATCCTGGAGGATGTTTCACTTGGACAGCTTAAAGATGCTGGGAACTCCAGTGTACAGGCAGTAGGTTTTATGGCTTCTGGGTTTTGGAGTAGGCAACTGTTGATGCTCTCCAACTGCTTACACTGCATAGATATTAAGCTGATTCTAGAAGGCCTATAACTTGCTCTAACAGAATTATTGTAAGTATTGCCAATTCTGGCACTTCGTCACCTTGTACTATCTACAAAATTACAAAAATAAAGATTTTTTTTGTTTAAATTATGAAAGAACATTTTAATGATAAATTTTACTGTCTAACACTACATGTATACCATTTGGGTGCATGAGTTCTTTGAATGTGAGCATATACTTGAGGACTCTGATTAATCAGGAGCTGAATTGACACAACTAGTGACTGATGCTGTCCTTTCACTGGAAATGGAATGTGACAGGACCAGTTCAATGTATATTGTGATGCAGAGTAAGTGGTGGACTGGAACAACTTAGTCAAGTCACAAGTAACTGCTGAGCTTGAAGGAGCAGAACGGAACAAAAGTATTCGGGAGCTGCACTTCTCTGAAGAAAACACTCTAGTGTGTCTGTATTAGGCAATTTCTTCTTCCTTTCCTCTTACCATCCAGAAGGTGGTTCTGTGATAACTGAGGCATTTGTTTTCTTCATTGTCTGCTGCCTCTGCAGAGCCTTCTGAGCATCCAGATCCGGCAGGTGTATCTGTGTCAAGTCACAAAATGCAAGGGAATTTGATTAGGACATGCTAAATTCTTAGCAGATGCCAAGCAGACATACTCAGAATTACTAACACCTTTATTTTTATCTGACTCAGTTTGTTTTCAAGCTTGAACATATGTGTACACCAAGATTAGAGCTATTTGCATGCCAGGTTTCAGAGTTCAGTTATTTTGGGGTAAACTCCATCAAAAAAGACAAAAAAAGTCTGTGGCATTTGATCAGGAGATGAAGGGGAGGCGATTTTATTTATGGCAGAAATAAAGATTATTGTTCTTTCAAATTAGTTAAAGAAAAGGCAAAACTATGCATGGAGATCAAGCACAGGAGAATCCAAGTTCCCAGAGAAAGTATTCTGTCTTCATTTTCTCCCTTCTCCAAAGGTAAAAATTAATCTTATTTCTTGGTCCATGAGAGCTGGTCCTTACAGCCATGTATGTGAGCTCTGCTGCATAAGGAATCTGTAGCAGTTCAAGGGAAGTTATGGCCAACTGCACTAATGCCCGATGCTTTTACACCAGGACTTTTCCATTTCTCAGCTAGATTGAAATTCATTAGAAAAGTTTGGTTGGATATTTGATCCGTACATGCAGGGTTCTTAAGGGGCGGATTCGATATTACCTTGCAATTAACATCTGCTTGCAGGTTATATGTGTGCATGTAAGAACAAGCCTTGCCATACAACTAATAACTTGCATGATAAAACTACTGATGGCATAATCCAGGTTTATGAAGTCCGATGGGTATTAATTCTCCTTAGTGCCAGTCTCAAATTTCATAGAATCGTGAAATGGTTTGGTTTGGAAGGGACCTTAAAGACCATCTGGTTCCAACCACCTTGCCTTGGGAAGGGATGCCTCCTACTAGACCAAGTTGCTCAAAGCCCCATCCAGCCCAGCCTTGAACACTTCCAGTGATGGGGCATCCAGAATTTACAGCACTTCTGTGTGCGAAGGTCAGAAACAGGCAGAAACCTTCTCTGAATTCAGAGAAGTGATAAAACCACTGTCTGCGACTGCTAGTGCATTAACTAGACTGCAGTTACAGCCAAGCCCCTGTATCTTCCCCTTGGTTGGAAAGGGTCTCAATTTATATTTGACTATTAATAACAGTGGTCCAGATGTGGCTTAGGAAATCTCTAAACTGCTGATTGTCAGAAACAGGGAGGATGTTTGGGGGTGGGAACACCACACTGATTCATACACTCTGTTCTTATATTCTTTTCCAAAAAGCCTGGCCTTGTCTGCTGTTAAAGGCAGGATATTGGGCTAGATGGATCTTTGGTCTGACGCAGGACAGCAGTTCCCATGTATGTGGGGCACAGTGTGGGGGTGGCTGTGAACCCCCATCTCCCAGGGTCTGAGGATCCCAAACATGACTTTCACCTCCTGCTAAAGCATTCTGGCTGTAGTGCTTCATCTGTCATCCGTTTTGTCAAATCCTGCTTGCAGCAGCAGTGCAGCACCGGGAGGGAGAGTTGGTCCCCTTTGCAAGGCCTGTGTATTTCTGTGTGTTTATTTGTTTATTTTGGCTTGGATGAAGAGTGTTTTGTTTTTTTTTGTTTTGTTTTTTTTCATGAACAGGGAATTCAGAAAAGTGACATCATTTTTAATCCTTGACAGTTTATGGGCTTTGAAAGAGATTCTGGATAACACAGAGCAATTAAGATGCCATTTTAATAGTTCTTTCAAGTGAAATCGAGTGAGTAATTAAATAAAATTGAATGAGGACCATGTCAGGCCACCCACAAGCTTTCATATGCACTACAAATACATGAGTAAGTCAGGGTGGGGGGCAAATGTTGTGTGGCTAAGTGGCCCTATTTATGTATTATTCAGTGACTCTAGGAATGAGGTTTTCAGCTGAAAGATTTGATTTCTTTTTACAGTGTTTCCCAGCAAGAACATCCAAGTTTGGCTATTGCTATTCAAGCAGTACTAACTTTTCTATCTTTTAAAATTCTTTATGGTGGTGTTAATGTCATTATTTTGTATAGACTGCCTATGGTAAAAGTCATGGAACATAACCAAGATTTCTAACATTAAACACTGAATTTGAATTTCTGCTGCCTTGTTATGCATAAGATTATATATAGATGCTTGTTGAAAGCTCTGCTTTAGAGCACAGGCATGGGGTATGGTATTATGAGTACTTTTTATTCATTTTACAGAGAGGAAAAAAAAACAATGTGCAGGCGAAGGAAAAACAGGTGCTTTTGAGACTTCCAGTATGGTAACTAAGTAGGTATTGATGAAAAGCAATATCTCTGTTATTTATCAGTTCATTTCTTAGGAAAAACAAATCTTTTTTCTTTGAGCTTTTCCACTCTAATGTGTTAAAATTTGTGCCAGTATTTCTCACTATAATTAGAAGTACTAGCTGGAAAATGTGTTTCTGAAGTGTATTCTGAGTACTGGAGCTAGGATGCCCAACCTTGTCTTAGATCTATGCAAAATGTTGATAAAATATAGACTGAAAAATATTCCATTTGAAATTAAAACTGAGTTATTAATACGCATACATTTAAGAACAGTTTTGAAAACCTGACTTTTATCTTTACTTTTCCCGAAATTCCACCTCCTGCTAAAGCATTACTTTTCCTGAAATGAACATGGGGCAAGGCAGTGGTTCAATACAACAGACAAAATAATCTCATTGTGTTTTGCATCCAGATTCACAGAAAAGCTCATATTATTCCTTAAGAATTTCCTCTGTGGGATACCTTCTGGGCACAGCAGCTAACAGAGTGGGTATCTGGTAGCACTCGCTGCTCACCCCGCATGAACTTGTTTTCCTTATACCTTGTCCATTTCTCAGTGTGTTGCAATCAGCTGATCGTGACTCAGTGCCTGTAGGTGCTACCTAATACATACTTGCATTTTTCTTTCTCTCCTAAAAGATGATTTCTTGTTTTTTACTGTGAATATCTGGGACAGTGCAGGCCCCCTCTGGTGGTCGGAACATCGGTACATTTCTACAGGCTTTCACTCAAAAGTCTGTTCTGCTGAGGGGCCAAAATGTGTGCTTTACACTTTCAAGTCATATGACCATAGTTAGATCATTTTTCTAAGAAAACCACTGGGATGAGCCAAAACCAGAGGAGAAATATGCGTAGGAGAGGTGTTCCAGTGTGTGTCAGGTCCCAGGAATGCGGTTGGTGACACTGTTAGGTCCATGCAGAGCAGCTGCAAAACTCATGGTGCTGATTCTCACTGCCTGGCTATCCTGAGGGTATAGGGACGGTGCTCAGGGTGCCAGGACCAGGCCTGCTGCTGGAGGCAGGGCAGAGCATTAGGGAGAACTAGGAAACAAAGTCTGACTGCTCAGAAAACACATCTGCCTAATGGCACAGGCTGCTCTTTCTCCAGTCACTGGAAACCACAGGGATATTGGGTATGGCATATTGAGGTATAAAAAGCATGTAGAGGTTGACTTACTGTTTTTTATGGCTTCCTTTTAATTTGGTATAGTTGGGTTCATGACAACAAAATCATTAGGACTCTCACACAGAGGGTTATGCTATACAACTGTAATTGCAAGACGAAGACTCCCCTAAATATTTTTCCTTTTCCTCTGTTTGCGTGTGAAAAAGCGGCATTTCCCTTCGCTGTTGTGAGGATGTTTTTTGTCCTCTCTGGCAAGTCTGACATCCTGGATGTTGAGATGGTTTCTAAAATTGCTGAGAAATCTAAACAGTGTCTAGAAATTATTATGGCACCTTCATAAGCAAGTATGAGTGATGTCAGCAGGAAAACAATCTAGATGGCTATCCAAAATCTGTTTTACAATCACTAGCTAGGGCTTCTCCTTCCCTTTCGAATCTCTGATTCTCACACATTGCACAAGCTACACTGGAATTTCTTAGGCTGTCCCCTAAGCCCTGAACTTGACTTTTTGTCTGCTGTCTCCCAGCAGCAACACATACCATCCACCACTCAAAGGATAAAAGAGGCCTGTCAACACAACAGCTGACCAAGAAAATGAGTAATACGCCAATGTGTTTATTTGCTGAGGGGTACGCGATCAATTCTATCAATGGTAACAAAGAGAATTTAATAATAATGTACAATAATTCTATTGCTATTTTAAAACCCCACTAGCCACAATAATGGCTGCTGAAGCTCTCATCGTTGTCATGGGATTCTTATTAGCCTGTTCTTAAGGAAGCTGAGAGATGTTTCCTAAAAATACATTTAATGTTGTTTAAGATTTTGTAAATGTGTCAGTTTCCCAGAAATCCCTCCTTTTCTTCATCTCCCAGCAGCACTTCTGCATACCTGAGGACTGCAAAAAATGGCTCCGTGCCATAATACACTTCGAAGTTTCAAACTCTGCTAGCAAGGGTCATTGTGGCCAAAGGCATCTGGATGCTTTTTTTCCTGCACTAAGTCTGAAGGCTCTGCACAATTTGCTGATGATGTACACTCTCGGCAGCTCCACACCACCATCAGAAAGGAGGTAAGCTGCCAGAGTAGCTGGACTGCTTTACAGTCTAGAGTATATTTTTAATTTAAGTTTATGATTACTGTGGCATATATAGATACCTTAAAAGTAGGAACTTAGAAATGAGTATGAGCATTTTTACTAGTTCTTTTCAATATAGACCAAGGAAAAGAGAATTTTGGATGAGATTTCTTAGCTATTCAACTTCAGTCATTCACCATGTGAATAAGCAATACTTGTGTATGGGTTTGCTGCAGAGGAGAATGGGCTTGAGAGGGAAGGAGTTTATAGTTGCCTCAGGAGCTTTCTTTTCCAAAGTGCCAAAGACTGGATTACATTCAAAAACAGTTTGTTGACCGTAAGAGACTGGGATATTTTTCATAAGCAATCTTCAACATCTCTTTCCTTTGCTGAGTTGAACAGTTATCAAGGTTTCGTTAGGCACGTATCAGTCTCTGAACAGGTCAATCCTTAACCTTGTTTTTGCTGAACTAAACAGCCTGAATTCATGGCGCTTCTCATTTAGAACATTTATTTTCCAGATGGCTAACCAGCAGTGCTAGAGCTAGACAAGGTGCAAAGAGATAAGATGCAAACACGTGCCAGGACCGTGTTGTATGGATTGTGTTGGCCCAGCTGCTCGTGGATGAGCATGGTTATGGAAGAAGGTGAGTCACTGGCCTCTCTCCTGTCACAGCCTTGCCTCATCCCACATGCAGTGAGCAGTGGGCCTCCTGAGGGACCAATGCCTTCTAATGATCATTCCTGACACATCCATTGCCTTGCTTTTGTTCAAACAAAGATTTTGGTACAGGGCTTATAAGACAAAGAAGATTTTGGTACAGGGCTTACAGGACAAGGAAGATTAATACCTATGTGTTAATCATTGTGGTTTTCCTCTGAACATTTTATGATTTGTCAGCATCCTTTCTGAACTGCAGGCACTAAGCCTGGACAGTACATTAGCAGTAATTGTTCAGGATTGACGCAGACATGTGATAGCCATCCTACCTGATATACCCTTGAGTATACACTTAGTGTGTCCAAGAGCAGTATTGTCTCATTTAGCAGTGTTTCACACTGGGAGCTCTTGTTGACTTTTCAAGGACCTAAAGCTCATGAAAGAGATGCCTGTTTTTTTCCTAACTGCAGTTAATGATGAAGGGAAACACAATTACACTGAAGTCTTTTTTGCTGTTCTTTTTCCTGGGGACCAGCTTCATTCCTGTGCCCCAGATACAAAGACCTTAGGTATGAATTGTTAAATGGCTGAAAAGACCTATTCTCTTTCTTTGTTCAGGCAATACACAACATATGTCAGCAAAGAATTGAAAGAATTTTGGTATGGGCATGCATTCCTCTGACCGGGTGCTTGCATGCAAGAAAATTTATAGAATTATAATAGTAAGAGCTAATATTTTGATACTATCCTTGGAGCAAAATACCAGTTGAAGTTGAGTGAGACTATCCTGTTCATCCTGCTGTTGATACCAAGAGCAGCTCCAAACTGCTATTCTAAAATAAGAAAAAATGCTAAGAAAAATACAGTATGCAAGCGAGTTATGGGCAGGTGTGTCGTATATCTAAATTGCTGTGTGGGCCCCAAATTACTTTGACAGGACTTTCCTGTAACAGAATTTGGCTAAGATCTTCCATCCTTCTTCCTCGTTGCCACTGCTGGCACCTCCCCAGGCTCCTGCCAAGTAAATCCAGCCCCAAGCAGCAGCCCAAACGCAAGAGGCTGATAAAGACATTGAGTCATAAATTAGGGACAGATGCAACTAAATGAGGAATTTCACAGACACACGTGGGTGGTGCTGGGGAAGAGGAGATAGAGGCAAACAGGAATTTTCAGTAGGAAAAGCCCAGTTTATCTGCAAGATCAGCTGAGGACAGAAAAGGAAAATGAATTGGTAGATCTAAATTAAACAAGCCAGAATCTGGGCCACAACGTAAGGATGCTCCTTCATAACAGCAATAAAATGGAGGCAAAAAAGCACGCACAGGCTTCATTTCTTCATTACAAACTTCGTAACACTCCGTACTTGGCAAGATCCTGACTCACCCTGTGTGCCAGAGGATTTTCCTGGCTAAAGCAGTCCCTTGGCAGATGCTCCCCCACCTCAGTCCCAGAGATACCATCTCCCAAACAGCCTGTGTGGCTAAGAGGAGGCTCACTATGTTATCATTATGGTATCCTGAAAAATATAGATGGGGTCAATGGTTAGAGGAAAAGTTTTGAACATCGCCACGCTCGCAGAAAGAGTGCTTTAATGTGTGAGGTTACTCCAAGTCAGATGTTCACTTAGACTGAGGTTGAGGAACAGGCTTACCTCAAAGCATCGATCTGTGATACAAAGATAGGAAAAAAAAAACCACCACTATTAAAACCACATTTAGTAAGCATCCTCTCCAAGGTCTCCATGGGCTCTCAAGGCTGCAGGCTAGTGCATGCTGCCCACCCCAGCAACAGGGTGCACTGACTGGCACTCTACAGGCATCCTGTTGTTATATGCAAAATTAGGGAGTAGGCAGAGCCACTCCCTCAGTAAGGACAGCTTTTTCCAACCAGAATGGCAGGACCGCTGTCTTCCTGCCTATCTGTCCCATTTCTCAGGGCATTGGATTCTAACACAGTGCTAAGGGTATTATGTCATGTCTTCCCCCTTCCTTCTGCCTCCTTCCCACCCCTAAGGTCACTTGGTTAATATGTCTATTGTATGCTTTAATTAGTACATTCCTGGCTGCAGGCTACCTTCTCTTCTTCCTGTCCTCTTTAAAACACAGCAGTTTATACAGTATATATTATTTTTTAAACATTAATTGTGCAAAGACCTTTTAGGAATTGTAATGTTTAGTTTGCTATGACCTTTGCACAAGATCTGCACATGACATATACACAGCAAACACTAGCTTACAGTGGCAGGCTGCCAAAGCTCCACAGCATCTTATCACCTCTTCGCCCACTTCCAATTTGTTAGATTTCTGGGGAACCCTGCTACATACATAATATAAATATATACAAATGTGGCAAAACCCTATTTGTATCTATTCCTTAACACCTATCCTGTGGTGTGCCAAACTGAGGACTAAAAGGTTGCCTTTGACTGGCATCTTAAGGAAGCCTGCGTTTATGGCACAGCAGAGTCTGAGAATAAGGACTAGCCCAGTGAGCTGGAGCAGAGATTTCTTTTTCTTGGGAGGGCTGCTCAAGAGGGGTTTGTGTACCAGAGGGAGGCAAGAAGTGCCTCTGATGATTTTCTGCTGTTATAAACTCTGGTCTCCTACAGCAGCCACACAGGTGGGTGCCAGCTTCAGCAAGCCTGCTGACCAAGCTCACTCTGCTTCAGTTACAGCACCCATGAAGAACTAAAAGACCAATGACTTATCCCTAGCCTCAGCAAGAGAGAGACAGGCAGGATCTTATCCATGAGGTGAGTAACTGTTGAGAGGCATTAATGATAAAGTAATCATGACAACTACATAATTTCACAATGTCAACCTACGCATGCAGTGACAGAGGCAGATCACGGAGGAGGGTAACCTCTGGCAGGGGAAAAAAGGAAAAGCAACAGTGAGCAGCTGGGAGGGTGCCCAGGAGCTTCAGTCTCTGACCCAGTTCAGCTGCAGATTCAGCAACACATCCAAGCAATGTCTCATTAACAGCTTTATAAATTTCTGCAATATCTGGGTGTTGTCTAAAGGTTTCCCTTGAGCACACCCACGTAATCTGAGCCTCAGCCAGTACGGCTATAGAATATACAGGAAAAACTAACAATGCTTCTTTTTAAGAAACAGATATCAGCATCTGAAATAAGTCACTGTGCTTGACTTAGCCAAACCAAATTCCTGATGTCTAGAGTTTTGTCTATCTAATGATAGCAGGATTAGACACTATATGCATGAATATACTGCACGACTGTGCAAAACCAAATAGTGCCACAAAGATAATTGTGGTTTAATTAATACAGTCTGCTGCTCCATGCTCCACCAAGTTTTTGATTATTTGTCCATCTTTAAATTTTCAACAAAGCATTCCTGCACAGTCGGATGCCTTCAGGAAAAAAAAAAAAAAAAAGAACAAAAAATGTATCTTGCTTTCCTTTTTGGAAGTTTGGCTTGTTTTCAAGCCATTTCATTCAATAAAATATATTTTTTGGTTTATTAACAACACATCTGTCATCTCCATTTTTTAAAAAACTTTTTTGACATTCTAAATTTCTGTGAATTTCATAAGTGAATATGAAATATTTTTACATACAGCATAAAAAAACTAAAGCAATTTGGAAAACATGTTTTTGTTAAGGACATAAAGATGTTGCCGAAATACTAAGTTTACTTGTTAACTTTGTTCAATGATTTCAATTTCATGTCTCAAACTCCAGCTTTTAAAAATATGTGTCTCACAAATAAAGGTGGTGCTTTTTGCCCACTCACCGCAGTTTACAATAAACTATTTTCATGGTTATTTGGTGTAAAAGACTGAAAATAAAAACATATTGTTCTGAGCATTGTGGACAACTTTTCCAGACGGGGAAAACAGAGGTTTTTATGACTTAAGAAAGCAGAGTTCCCAGAGGGCTGGTCTGCTTTTCTTCCACTTTTCCCTTTAGGATTTTCTGAAAACATTTCACTTACTTTTGACTCTGGAGTACATTTATAGGCTCTTATTTTTAGGGTTTTGTGTGTACCTCCCGTGTGCATATTTCCAGCCCTGCCTTCTGCCTGCTTTCCCATGCTGACAGAGGTATCACAGCAATCTTGTTTATGTATGCTCACTCAAATATGACTGAAGATTTAAAGAGGTGGGGGTGCCTGTTTCTGTGTTGTTGTTGGTGGGGTTTTTTTTGTTTTGGTTTGGTTTGGTTTTGTTCCTCCCACAGGCTGCTAGGCAGAAATTTGCTCTCTGCCTACAGTGGGATAGGCTGTGTCCTGTATATTCTATAGCCGTACAGACTGAGGCTCAGATCGTGTGAGTGTGTTTAAGAAAAACCTTTAGACAGTCTCCAGGAGGAGCCTTGGTAAGGTGGGGAGCCCACAGAGGGGCCTGCTCCTGCCCAGAGCATCCCCTCATGCAGCAGGCGGATGGGCAGTGAAGCTGGGCTGTGACCCCCAACTTCCTCGCCACACACCGTGTTTCTGTCCTGGCCTGTGCCCATGTGGAGAAGAGGTCAGAAGCTTTGCGGAAACGGAAACCTCTCTGCCCGTCAGCTCCCAGGGGTATCCTCCAGCCGGCAGCCCGTGCCCTCCCTTCACTTCCCAAAGCAAAAGCTAAGCAGAAGCAGTGCAGCGAGGTCTGAGAGGGCGAAACATGCCTTTGTCCACTCCCTTATTATCCTGAACAGCTGGGTTGGAGCCACACAAACCCCATGGCCACGAACAGCAATATTAACTTTAAAAAGAAAATCCTATTTTTGAGTGGCCGTGCCAGCTGTTCAACAAGCCCAGTTTCCAGCAACTCAGAATTTCTTTGTAAATAGGGAATCGTAACAAAATAGGGAACAAGAATATTATCGGAAGACTGAGATTTAAACTGGGGGAGGCCAAAATTACCTTCTCAGTTGTACCTAAATTAATAATCTAATTTTGAAAAGAAATTAGAACCTAAGCAGCTGCTGGTGGCTTTCTTGAAGCCGTTTTAGAAATAGTCAGATTATGGTTTTCTGAGTATTTGGATGCAGATGCTATAAAAGAAAAAGAATAGCCTGTTCTTAGGATATACTTTTGTTCATTGTTGATTCTTTGACCTAGCAATCCAACTAGTAAGTATACAAATACTTTAAAACTTAAACCACATAAGAAGTATATTGTACTCAACAGAGGGGGACCGATTGTATATTTCTTGTTCAGCACAAGCCATGAAAAGATTAGTTGCTGAGTAACTTCCCAATATTTCATGTTCTTTTAAGCTGATAAGCTTCATTGTCAAACTAAACTCTTTTAATATTTGATGTCTTCTCAAAAGTGATTTTGTGTGATTTCTCTGAAGTAATAGGTTATTTAGGCCTTAATTCCATGTTATTTAAATGTTTTGTTAAGGCTAAAGCTTGGTTATTTAACTGATAAATCTGTTAGTCTGCTTAAAATAATACTTAAACCTTAAAACTTTGTTAGTAGCTTAATTCAAGAGCATTGTCTACATCTCTGTAAAGGAAATGAATACATTTTTAGCTACAGTTGCAAGGTGTTAGGAATTATGGTGGATGTATAGTCTCTATAACATCCAGAACTGGGTTTTTCAAATATAAAGTCCTGTATCAGCATAGCAGTTATTAATCCATGGGTGATGTGCCAGGAGACTTGCCGTTAAATTGATATAGCTGTTACCCAGCTGGGAAAAGCCCTGAACTTTGCTAAGATGGACAGAAAATTCTCACACCGAAAGCAGGGAGCAGATACAAACTGCCCATGGATAAATAGAGGCTGGAAATTAGAAGTGCGTGTCTAAGCATCGGAAATTCAATGGCAGCCTTACAAAGAAGTGATGGGGCAAAAACTCTCCATTCTGTGAAGATGTGACGTTTGCTGTCAATGCGATGATGGGGTTGCTCGTAAGAGTGGACTACCGAGCCATCTAACCCTGGGATCTGTCTTTGTGGTCTGTTCTCATGCAGTGGCAGGAGCTTGGCCTCCTGTTCTGTTAAGCTTTCACTTACTCAAGCACAATAATCAGGAGAACTGCGCTATAAATCTGACTGTTTCCAGTACAGGGCAGGAAGGTGGACAGATGTTGAAAAATGTTAAGATTGCAGAACTCAGGCACACAAAATTCAGGCCCTTAAATGAGGGAATTCCAAGTTGAAATCTGCCTGCACACCTTTAATTGACATTTTGCCTGGTGCAGGTGCACAGTGCACCTCATTTACATTCCAGCTCCGCAGATTCATAGGACGTTTAAGCAATGCCTAAGTTTTTTTGCTGGACCAAAATGAGGTGGAGAGTTTCCCCCCTCTACTTTTTCCCTGAATGCCTTTTCGCTCACCATCCTGCACGTTTCAGCAGCTCATACCCTGCTGCTTATACAGCCTCCCTCTCCTCTCCACCTTTCCCCAGACACAGCACGCAGACCGTTCCAAGGCTGCCTGTCTCCCTCCTTTTTTATTTCTGCTTATCTTTGTAACGTGCAGCAGGTGTGCTGTGCCCCAGGACCCAGTGGGGCTGTGGCAGGAGGGTGCAGCCCGGCACTTGCTGAGTTCCATGCGCAAAGCACGAGCGGCTGCGCCTGCGGGATGTGTGGGAACCCTGCAGCCCTACAAGTGGCTGCACGCTTGAAGTCCACTGTGGCTAATTAAGCCCTTTTCCAGCACACCAGAGGAGAAAAACAAGTAATATCCGTCAGCCACTTGCCACCCAAACTGCAGCACGCGTTAGAAAGTCCAGCGTCGGCTTCATTTTCCTTGGCTTTTCCCCTGTGTGAAACGGGTGCAGCTGGGTCAGTATGTTGTAGTCTATAAAGGAAAAGCGTTGCATAGGTGTGAGTATTATTAGCTGCTTAATAGAACTAGACAGCATTAAAAACAAACTCGAGGCAGACAGTGTGCCATAGCAGTGTCAGTTTAAACTCAGCTGTATTTATTGCTGAGAACTACTAAAGTGCATGGAACAAATAATTGCTGTGGCGTTCCTGTAACTCTGTCAGTGCTTTCTCACTAGCAGAGTCAAACAACAGAGACCACGGAGCTCCTCTGTGGCTACAAAGATTGATTTTTGGGCTCACATTTTTCATTGTCTTTTGCCAAAAAAAAAATAATAAAAACAATGGGAACAGCTGAGTTGCCTTCTCTTCTTATAATCCAGCAGAGAAATTTCCTGACAGACTGCTATGTCCTCTCATGCTGTGGGAGCTTTGTAGTCAGTGCAATTGAGCTCCACACAGGAGCTTTCCCTCAGTCTAGATGACAAGGTCAGTTTTGGTCACCAGGAAAGCAGAGGATGATTTCCTATCTATAGATGAGCTTAGAATAAATGCATCACCAAACCCATTCTGCCTTTATCAGCTCATGGAAGAGTGGCCATTTGCAGAGGTGGCCGAACTATGGTCCCTGCAGTGATACGGGGCGTTGCGAGGTGATGTGAAAACCTGCAGGACTAAGCTGGGAAAAACTTTGATGTTTTCTGAGTGAAGTTCTGTGGGCTGAGGGAGCAAACAGCAGAGTGTGCAGAGTTATACAGCCATCCACGGCGAAGCTACATCCAGTTCAGGGAACCGTCTTTTAACAGGGAACATTTCTCCCCACCGCTTCTACCTTCCACCATTACCTTTTGATACAGTCCCCCAACTCATTTTCCTGTGATTGTGTAACATCTCATAAAAGAAAGCGCTTGGTTGACTTGGTGGTTCATAACAATGAAACTGGTATATGCAACTTTTATTTTCTAGATATTTTTCCTAGAGAGCCTTTTTTTGTTTGTGTTTTAGTGTTCCACCTGCAGCTTCTGCATCCAGGGGCTACAGCTGCGTTCCCACTGAATTTCAGAGTTTCAGTCCCAAGTGCCATTGGGTAGGTTTTGCCTAAGCTTTAATTTGAAGGTTTTTGTTGTTATTATTTTTTAATACAGTATTATAGGTAATCGCTATATTCAGAAATGATACGCTGAATGCTTTTCTACACTACCTAGAGAGGTAATGTTGTACCAAAAAAGCTGTACTGATTTTTCCTAAAGGAACTTGGAAACAAAACAGTATGGCCATTGTATTTCAAACATTAGAGCAATTGTTTAGTACATGTGGTGCAACCCTAAATTTCTATGTCAGAACATGGTGCCAACTTTGAGTCTCCGTGAATTATGGTACTGTAGGCATGCACATGTTTAAACAAGTGCTTTCCTATCTTCAGGTTATATAGTCATATTTATGTATATGGTTTGGAAAAGCCAGACAATGCTCTAACGCGATAAAAGGGAACCTAAAACATATGCTCAATTTTCACACCATTGTACTTTTAAAACAAAGCAAAACCTATTGTGGAGCTTGGGTTTTTCTCTAAGTACATTGGCATTTGTTATGTATAAATACTAATAATGTTTGTTCTTGTATATCATAAAAACCTTGAAGTAGAAAAAAGGGACCTAGTAAAACAAATACAGATAAACAAAGAATAATTCATTGCTTGGAGTTGAAAGTATTTTGTGTCATAGCTTGTGTTACTACAGTATACTCATAAACCTGTGACTCTAAACATCTTTAAATTACAGGTTTAGGCAGCCAAAATATTAGTGTAACTGGTTTTGGATTCAATAGGCTACCTAGTGGCTTAACCTACTATTGAAGGTCAGGAGAATATAACTCATCCTCCACAATAGCTAGACATCACCAGCTATGCTTCTGGAGGTGTCCTGGAAAATGAAACTGTGAAAACATTCCAAGAGCTTCGGTGGGATTATTGTGTATGACAAGATCCTCTTCGACAATAGACAGACCTTGGTGCTTGTAATACCTGATAAAAATCCAAGCTCCCCCTCGGGACCACTCTGCTTGTTGTGCACAGTGTTTCAAATGGGTTTATAATATGCGGAATCAGCACCATCAGTGACTAAAACTAGCTCACAGCTTCTCACCCACGTTCTCAGTTTAAGCATTCATTGTTCTTTTAAACGTCTTATTTTCTTACTTTAAAAAAAAGTTTTCCCATGTGGCATAATACCTAGCCCTGGAAGATGCTAATCATTGTGCTGTATTTCCCTTTATGGACAAAATAGGTTATCCTCTGAGATGCTATTTCTGATTTTTTTAAGTCAGGAAAGTAGAAATATATTTTCCTATAATATTTGTTGGTCTTATTGGAATTAATGTATGGAAACAATGGCTGTATAGAATACTTACGACACTGTGCAAGATTAATTGATTGCAGAATCAGCGGTATGCTCAAAGAGCATTAGCTTTTCTCAAGATAAGAATATCATCACAAATTAGAAGAGGACTGTAACAGGCAGTGCTGGCCCTTGAAACCAAGCCCCACGTCCACCCCCACACCACTGCTGATTTCAGTCTAAGCCTTATGTGCTAGAGAGCTGCAGAGGATGATCACAAGTGAACAACATAATTCCCTAATGCATGTGTGATCAGATAGTATAAGCAAAGAGCATCTCCCTGACTGGAAAACATTTGGACTGGTGGCTGCTTTAGAAATAATCTATACGAGAAACCTAAAAGGTAAGCATGTTGTTTTGATTAGAGAGCCAGACCTAGGAAAACAGCAAGAGGAAAGCTAAGGCTTCATGGGAAAGTGAAGAAAGAAAACTGCAGAAGGAAAGAAGGCGAAAAGTTTGGTTTGTAACTGAAGAGGGCTTTTGTTCTTGTTAGTATTAGAGGTTAGTATTCTTTTCAGCTATAAAGAATAATTTGGGTTATGCTGATCTTACATCGCTGAGACAGGGAGCTGGACAGATTCTGGAGAAGAGAAGTGTGTGACTCATGGAAAGAGTAACTTGTGAAGAACTTGCTCGACTTGAACTCTTGCTTATAGGGATTTTATTTACCCCTGGGGAAGGGTGAAATTTTCCAGTTTGGCATAGAGCTAAACTACTTTACCAGTGAGAGAGAACTCAAAAGCCTCCTTTGCTGAGGAGATAAGCTTTCATGTTACAGGATAAAGGCTAACATGTAATGAAGATTATTGTACAGCAAGAGAGGGAAAAGATCCCTTAAATCATGTTTCTTTTAACTGTCAAAACTAGCTAATGGAGTATTCAACATAAATATTTTATTTAAAGACAAACCATTACGCATTTATTTACAGCAGCAGACACTCTTACCAAACAATTAAGAAAAATGCTCCCTGCTTTGAGAAACTGAGAATCTCTAATAGCTCTTTCAAGAATATGATGCCTGTATTCTTTTCCACAAAAAACTTGGGGAATTCAGTTGAAACTCTTTTTTATTTTTATTCCTAATGTTACCAGACAGGTGGACTATTATTCACAACGCTTAAGGGCACTTTTTCCACTTTTACTGTGGAAACATTTGGAAAGAGCTAAATTCCAGAAAATTACTTACTAAAGAGGTTTAGTTTATATGCAAATTCAAC
Source organism: Anser cygnoides (assembly GCF_040182565.1). Taxonomy (NCBI): domain Eukaryota; kingdom Metazoa; phylum Chordata; class Aves; order Anseriformes; family Anatidae; genus Anser; species Anser cygnoides. The sequence goes on along the minus strand of NC_089875.1, from coordinate 34,952,059 downwards.
CTCAGCTAATCTGTACAAACATGTTTTAATAGAAAGGAAAAAAAAACACATTTCCCAAAGGTGCTGATCAGAACTCTTTAAAGCAGTCTAAAACATGCATAAATTAAGTAAAACTCCCCAGTTTCTCCAGGACAGGGCAGAACTTAAGCCTCAGGCACTGCCTGCTTTGGGGATCACAGAGAGAGAGAGAGAGAGAGAGAGAGAGAGATGACATGAGATTTGGATGCGGATTTGAAACAAACACTTTGAAGAAATGAGTTATGGATATGGAGCTGAATTTTTTTTTTTATAAACCCTACCTCAAAATACGAGGAAATACTTAAACTGCTGTTGTGAATCTTTTGTTTGTAGTAACTAACTATTTGTATAGCTTTGTAATAAGACTTTGTTCAATCTAATTGTCTTGTAAAATCACCTAGATCCTCTCTGCAATATAAACAGATCTTGAGTTCTGTCAGAAGAAAAAACAACAGTACTCAATTTAAAAAATAATATAACAGGTCACTGGAATTCAGTTTGTCAGCCCTATCTTTGAGCAGAGCTAAATTATTTAGTTGAACTCTAGCTTTTGAAAGATATGTGATAACAAAGATGATGAGTAGACTGAAGAACACCTGTATGATTATGGCTTGCAAAAGCAACCTTAAATAATGAAACACTGAAAATGTCAGTATTTGATGAACTGAACCGTAAAGAATCACAAGAGATTCTTGCAGACCTTGAGAACGCTATGTAGCATAACAAGCAAAACTGGCAAACGCTCAGAAAAACCCACCAGTGTTATTGCCAGTTGATGCTAAGGATTTACGTGTGGTCTTTGTTCAGGTTCTCTCAACTGGAGAGGATTTCTCTCAGTTTAAATAGTTAGCAATGATAATTTCTAATTTTGATAATTGTAGTTGCCTTTAAATCAACTCTGTTTGAAAAAAATCCTTCAAGGTACCTTGCTGGGAATTATCAAATTTGTCATCCTGAAGAGGAATCCTGATCCTTGTCAGTCATGGGTACAGCCTTACAGAAAATGAGAGACAACACAGGTGAACTCAGCTTAGGAGTATGGGATTGCTTGATCTCAGGTCAGAGATAGCCATCGATGTGCTTTGAATAGGAATAGAGAAGAGGCATTTGTACAGAGGTAGATCTTTTCCTTTTTTCTTCCAATTACATCTTTTCAGTTCAAGACTACATAATCTGATAGGTAAAAACTGTGGTCCTTGAAAATCCTTGACTAAAATTCAACATGAGTAAAATGAGAAAAGGGGGCTATATGATCCGATACCACTTGCTACAAATGCCTGCTTTCCTGGATGACCCTATGCTGAAGAGGGAGTAGCTCTGCTCTTTACAGTCCAAGTACATCTGATTCAAACACGAAACTAACTCACAGCCAGACCTTGTAGCACTGAGGCACGTAATCAAGTTATTTCCAGATAGGAATACAGATGTGTGTAGTGAAGAGACTGTGCAGGCTGTTCCTAACTGCTGCCTGTGATGTTAGATTGTCTGCATATTCCAGTGAATCAGCCCGCAGACGTGTAACAGGAGTGCCTGCTTTTGCGTGCAAAAGGCTTCTAAAGAGATCTTCAGCACGCCTCCGTGGAGACACTGCCTATGCAGGAGAGAGGACCCCCCCGGGAGAAGTGAGTGAGGGCATGAATGAGGGAAAGAGCGAACGGCTGCCCCTCAGGTGGGCTCCCTTTGCTGGCGATGAGGAGCTGCGGTTGCGTGACTCACTGGCTGGCTGTCACGGGAATGTCTGAGAGCAGGACAATGTCGCGGGCACGCTGCGGGTGGACCACAAGCCGAGCACTGTTCAGATTCATCTGCTAGTGCTTTAGGGAATCATGGTAAAATACGATGGCAAGCTTAAAACAACTTGGCAATTATAGGGGCTTATTCTACACAGCTGTTAAGGGAGGATACAAATCTATCATTTTCATAAGCATCCTTTGTTTCGGCTCCGTGTCCTCAGCCCAACAGACTCACAAATCTGCCTCTAACCTGAGGAATGGAAAAAGGATCTCGTGACGTGACAGACTCTGAGGCAGGGTAAAGCCGTTGCATTAAGCACTCTGTACTCCACGTGCAGGTTTCAATCCAAAGACGAGCAAAATCAGTAGGAAGTCTTTCCATTGATTGCAACTCACTGAGATTGAAGTCTTTGGAGAAAAATGGTGTATTTACATGCTTATGTAGCTACTCCAACCATTTGTGGGGCTGTGCACATGATCATAAGATCTTAGCCCTCCTTGTTGAGAACCGCTAGGCAGGTCCTTCACCCATTCTCTTCCTGGTGTCCCAGGAAGACCACTCGGGACCAGGGCTTCTTTCTACTGTTCCTGTGCAAAGGGACCACAGCATCATCTGAGCTATTGCTGGGTGTGCTTAGCCTCCTCAGAGAGAAAAGCCCTTACTTAGGAATGTGGCATGAGGTACAATAAGGACAACTCAAGTCACTGGCTTCCTCTCACCTCTCCATGCCTCTGTTTTGCTCAGGATCCTGCAGGCTGTCTGGCTTTCTATTTAAACCAACTGCAAGCTAATTGACAAACATCTTGTACTTGCATATTCCTCTGGACAGCCTGCTCACACCTGTTCTAGGACAAACATGTCTGTAGTAACCAAACCGAGTTATACCAATCAATTAATCTGAGTTTAAGAACCTGTGTTTAAACAAACCATTAACACTGGCCTCAGTTCATTCCTCAGTACAGAGGTGAAGGTTTCCCAAACATGACTCAGACTCTTAAGGACATGAAGATCTTTTGCAGCACCCAACAACTGCAGAGGTGCAGTGCTGTTAGCCATATAGCTAACCCTATAGCTTCACCCTGCCAATACTCTGTCACACTTTTACCTTTCCATGAATTAATTTGTGTACAGGTACAGTCCAGCGGCTCCAAAGGAGCTTGAAGTAGTCATTCACATCACCTTGATTTGCCTTGTCGCAAACCATGTTTTAATTATCTGGTGTGGTCAGCCCTTGTCAGGCCCCTTTTTGGCTATGCCCCTTTGTAACAAGGCCAGAATCTTCTCTAAACACAGCTGAGGCTTTGTGCCAGTCTGGCTTGCCTCTCTACGCTACTTCTATGTTAAAACCAGCCTAGTGGCAAGAGCAGCTCTGGCTGTGCCTGGCATTTGTGTTTGAGCCCAGGTGTTTAGCCTCTTTTTGGGGTCTGCTTCATCCCTTCTGGCATGTCGTAGCTCTCCTGGTTGCTTCTGGTCCTTAAGCTCCCTGCAGCCTGCACCAAGAAGCCTTTCCTACTGTTACCCTGCAGGTCTACTTTCCTGAAACAGGTTTCCATCCCACTCAAAATGGGCACGAGCCTTGCCTGTTTCCACCTGAGGCTGTTGTTAAGCACGATGACACAGCTCAGCATGGACTCACAGGGTAAGTGAGGGTGGAGGGGACCCTCGGAGGTCCTCTGCTCCAACCTCCTGCTGAGAGCAGGGTCAGCGTCCAAGCATCCTGATGCAAAACTCAGACAGACACACTGCAGACTGACATTAAACACCTCTGCAGACACCTTATGTTACTGGAGAAAAAGTGATGGAAATGAAAGCCCAGCATTTTTCTCCCTAGCTACATAAAAATAAAAAAAAAATAAAAAAAAAGCTTGTAATTTTCATTTCACCACCTTCCACCACAAACCTTGAAAGAGCAGCAGACAGAGGACCTATACACATACTCCCAACCTCTAACATTGGTGTGGCTGGGAGCTGTTCCAAATGCATCATTAAAAGTAGTATTCTGGCTTTTTTTTTTTTTTTTTTTTAATCCAAAGAGAATCTGCTGCTCTATGTGCCCAGCTGGTCTTTGGACAACTGTTTACCCTGACAGCCAAGCTCAGATACTACTTGCTAGCACAGCAGTCTGAGCAGGACTGGCATCTTTCTCTGTGGAGAGCAAGGCAGCAGTAGACAGTCGAGGCCCCAGGCTGCTGGGAGGAATGAAACCGGGGGAAACCAAGCACAGGCAAGGGGGTAAAATGTTACCTCTGGGGTTATTAAGTGGCTGCTGTGTGCTGTGCCCATTAGCCATGGCTCCCCTTTCCATAGTCTCACATCGCTTTTTTGTACTTTTCTTCCACTTACACCAATGGGCTTGTCTGCCTGGATTACAAATAATTATGAAATCTTTAAGATGTTCTTTGAAGTTAATTCAAGTCAGGAAGGATTTTATTTTGCACAGATACTTTTTCCTTCAGCTTTCCTACATCTGAGCAGCGCACAGTGCAACAGTGAAAAGTCAGGATCCTCTGCTGAAGTTTATTTTTGTAGAGGTTAGTATTCTTGGCATATGACATAGCCATGCTGCGAGAGTTTTCAAATATTACTTGTAATATTTACTTTGCTTTTGTGAAGAATGTGTTAGTTTAAACATGTCTTCTCCTAAGGTAAAGTGAAATAATTAAATATACTTTTTCATTTCTGTGCTCCTTTCCACCTAATTTCCTCTGTAGTTTATTTATTTTCAGTGTACATGGGATCATACGAAGAAACAAACGATGGCAAAGGAATAGTATAATTAAAAGTTCAATAGATATTTGAATTGTTTTGTAGACAAGAGATATGTATTTCCTTGAGCAGGAGAATAACTGCAGCGGTGTATCATGGAGATTTTCATATCTTAAAAAACAATCTTGTATTTCTGAATCAGTTATTTTATGTATGTGAGGATAACTGTGAAACTGCCAGATATCCTAGTAGAGGTTTCTGCTGGTTCAGGAAAATGGAATTCAAGACAATGCAAGTCTACGCAACTACTTTTACTATGACAGTTATGTTAGCAACTTGAAAAGAAGACAAATTCTTCTTGCCTTTAGCATTTTGTATGGCAGGCATCAGTAGTAACAAACTGGCATTAGATATTTGCCAAAATGAATCTAGCTTTCATTGTGATTTAATGAAAAAAAATCAAAAAATCTCTTGTGGCAATCTCTCTTGGTAGTTCAAAGTAGTTCACTGGGGAAAGATAATCACTACCTTGACCGTCATTAGTCTGTCTCCTTTTCCCACCCAGACTTGTAGCTCTGGACTATGTGTGTGCTATTCTGACTGCTTCAGACACCCAATGCGACACAGAACCCATGTTGTTCCAAGATGTGAATTCAAATAGAGAGCAAGCTGTAAGTCTCCTCATAAAAGCTTGTTCATCCCTGAAAAGCTAGTCTGCTTCAGGAGCTTGTGATTCCAAATCAGGAAAGCCAGTATCATTTATCTGCTGGCATGTTTGTACAGCACCTAATGCTACAGAGCTGTGATTGCAGTGGCAGTAATGATTCACTGGGGGAGGAAGACTTCTTTCTGTGGAGGAGCTGGGGAAAGTGCTACAAAAATGCACTCATTGTAGCATGCTGAAGCAAGGGAGAAGTGTAAGGGAGTTTACCTTAGGTGATGTAGTGTGAGTTGCACTGAGACATGCAAGAGTCGATCATTACAGATTCTCAAGTCACAGAGGAGGGCCACCAGCAGCAATGGCTTCAGCAAAGCCAAGCCACTTTTTTCCAAGCCTCACACATTAGTCCAGACTGAGTTCCTTGGAAGTGAACGTAAGCACCTACATGAATAGAGCAAGCCAGACTTGTCTTTTTGTGCAACATGACTAATGATATTTATATGGTGGTAGCACTCAGGAACTGCGGAGGCCTCAGGATATTAGTTGCTAACTGTGGAGTAATTACAGTTTCTGCCTGAAGGAACAAGCAGCAGTCATGGTTGGAAGGTACAGTTCTGTACAAAATACACTATGAAGAAATTATATTAACGTTGGCATGGTCTTACTTTGCAAATCTACTTCATCTATGTATCTGGAGTCACATGTGCTTTACTTTAGTGACATAATAAAGGTCAATTACTTTTTTTTTCCCTACTCTGATGACAGTGAGACTAAGCTGTTCTCTTGTTCAAAAGAAATACCTCCTAAAGTCATGTATACCTGTACAAGGCAGTGGCTAAAGGAACATGTATTTTGTAGCCTACAAAATGCATTTTATTTTATTTTATATTTTATTTTATTTTATTTTATTTTATTTTATTTTATTTTATTTTATTTTATTTTATTTTTTGCAGATACTTGAAAACACCAGATAGAGGTATTCGGATCATTCTCATCTTACAAGAAATTATAGAGACTGCTTTTCCTCCTTTAGGTCAGGAGAAATTTGGAGTAATGCTGCTGACGCTAGTGGAGCTACACTACTGTAGAAGCACTCTTCGGTAGACATAACTGGGGTTGAACACAGAGTTCAAGTCAAACTGTCACATGTTAATTGTGAGCTCCCAAATCAGCTTTCCTTGCAGGCCAAGGGTTGCTGCCAGGTGGATCTAGAAGAGCACCTGGACATCTTGCTGGCCCTGTAGCCTGATACATGAGGCATTGCTGATGGTTCAGCTCGCTGCCTGGCCAACATTGGCACTGGGTCACAGGAAGACACTGTGGCACTGCTGCATACAGAAGGCTGGGTGATTGGCCAACCCAATGTGTTAATGCAGCCAAACCAGGCCCCTAACACCCACACCCTCCAGAGGTGTGTGGGTGAAATAAAGTTAAAAAAAAAAAAAGTGACCGAAACCAGACAAACAGAAAAGAAATGCATGGATTTCCTTGTTAGAGGAAAAAATAGAAAACAGAGTTAGATCTGCCACGTAAATTTCTGAGGAATGTTTGATCTTAACCAATTAATCTCAGCTAATACTTAACATTTTTTCAAGAATGTTTTTGAACCTAGATCATTTTGTGCAAGGCATCCACCTTTGTGGATATATTTCCCTTGAGGTCCCTTACCATTTGCTATACAGTAGCCAGTAATAAACCACACTTGTCCTCTGTTTGACGTGACTTAAAACCCACATTTCTTAAAAGCAACTGGCTCCTGCTGTGGAATGATGCAGTTTTTGCCCTCTGTACAACAAACCCAGCCACACAAGTAGTTGTGATCTCATTCCAGAAAACTTCTGAAGGACAGTGGCCTTGTGCAGAGCAACAATCCTGAGCACCACATCAGCTTCTTGCTGCTTACTCAGTTCTCACTCCACCTCTCGGGTTGCAAGGTATTTTTTATTTCCTAAACATTGTAAAAATATTTAGCATATTTAGGCTCGATAATAATTAGCCTTCAGAAGACTGCACAGTTCAGTTGCTGAGAACGTCTTCCAAGTGATTAATGATTCTCTGATTCTAAGTTTAAAAAAAAAAAAGCAGATGTATACATTTGCTAAGAGAAAAGGCAATGGTTTCAACAGCTGATTTCTTAGTTATTTTCAAGCTGGAGCTAATTTCAGGCTTTATCTCAGTTTTTCTTCTGAACCACTGAAGTTTTAGTTCTAGCGTAACCCGCTGCAGACGTACAAGCCCCCAGCACTGGTGCCATTTTACCACTGGGTTTCAGTTCAGAGCGCTGCAGGCACAGAGGCAGAAGCCTTTACTGTCAGTGTGGCTCCTTTACCCTGTGACTATAGAAAGCTCCAACTCATCTATTTAAAACACCTACTTATTTCTGAGCCGTTTTAAATAGATGCGAACTAAGGAGGAAGGGACTGCTGTGCTCCTAGGGCTGGCTCTTGCCTGGAATCCCGTCAATGTGGAAGCCTTCTGCTCCCCGTGCCGGTGGCGTGGCCCTGCCAGGAGCATTTAAGAGCGAAATCTCATCAGTTTGGGGCTAGGGTCAGCGTCCTCAGAGCTCTGGAAAGGAGCAGAGGAGGGCCTGGGTAGGAAGACCTGACTTCCACACCGCCGCGTTTGCGAGCTGATTCTCCACATTGCTTTTTGGAAAGAACCAGACACGCTAGCTCTTGAGTGTTTTAAAAGATGGAATCTTCAGGGTATTGTATGAACTTTTAATTTATACTGCTACAAGGTGACACCAGTTATGACACAGCGGAGACAAATGCAGGCTGCTGTGCTTATGCATCAACTCCAGGTTTTAGGGTTTGGGTTTGCGTTTTGTTCCTCAGGCACGCGTCCCGCTTTACAAACATAAAGACCCAAGCCAGCAGGCTCCCTCCTGCTGCTGCCGGGCTCTCTGCCGAGATCTCCCCTCGCAGGGGCTGCGGGACGCGCTCGCCTTTAACCCCTGTCAGCACTTTCACGCCTTCCCACCCGCGAAGCCGAGCGCCAAAACCCCAAAACGGGGGCTCAGGGCCTCGCCTCCACCTGCCGCCGGCGGCCATTGGGGGCCCCCCGCCGCTGGCGTAGCCCGGCCGCGGCGCCAACGCAACAGGTACGGCGGCCCCGCTACGCCGTCTGCGTAGCGCCCGCACGGGCGGCGCCCCCCGCCCCGTTACCTGGCGCCGGCCCCCGCCCTGACGTCACGGCGGCCCCGCATTGGCTGCGCGGGGCCGGGGCTGCGGCGCCCCGTCCCCTCCCGTCCCCTCCCTCCTCCCCCCCGGCAGCGCTCCCTCTCCCAGAAACTCTTAAAAAGCGTTTTTTCAGCCCGGGCCGGCTCCGAGAGCGCTCCTTGCTCGCTCTTACAGCCCCCTCCTGGCCCCACGGACATCTGCTCGCCACCGCGACCCCCCCCCTCCCTAGAAAACACCCCCTACCCTTCCCCTGCTCCTCCTCCTTCTCCTCCGCTCCCCCCGGCGATGCTGCGGTGCCCGGCGGGGCAGGCAGCGCGCTGAGCTCCGCCAGCGGCTCGGGGGGCGGGAGGGGGCAGCCCCGGCAGCGGGCTGGGGGCAGCGGCAGGAGGGCGGCTCTTTTTCCCCCCCCTCCTTCCCCTCCCCTCACCCCCTCGGGCTGCGGGGATCCGCGCAGCGGGGGGCTCGGAGCTCGCCGCCCGTGGAAAAAAAAAAGAAAAAATGGCTCGGCTCGGCTGGGGCTTCCTCCTGTGCGCCTGGGCGCTCTGCTCGCCGGCGCTCGGCGCTCCGGAGAAGGGCAGGCTGAGGAGGATCGCCTACGTGCTGCACCCCGGCCAGGGGGGCTCGTCGGGCAGCCGGCACCAGCGCCCGGCCCTGCTGGGGGGCCGGCAGCAGCAGCAGCAGCAGCAGCAGCGCACGTTTAACGTCCAGCTCAACGCCCGGTACAGCGGCGGCACCGGCAGCCTGGAGCGCAGCCGGCGGATGAGCAAGCCGCCCGTCCCGCTCCGCCTGAGCCCCGCCGGACCGCACGTCCCCCCCAACCCCGCCGCCTCCTTCGCCAAGCCGGCCCGCTTCGGCCCGCGGCCCAAAGCTCCGCCGAGCCCCCACGCTAACAGCAGCAGCAGTGCCGGCCTGCCGCTCCGCCAGAAGCACCAGCTGCCGGGGTAAGGCGCCCCCCGCCGCCGCCGCCCTGAGGGACGGGGCACGGCGGCGCTCCCCGTCGCCCTCAGCCCCGTTGAGCGACCCCCGTCCCTCAGGAGCTCGCCCCGGCGCTTTGAATCCTTCCCGCCCTCTCCCTCCCGGCCCAGCGCCCGCCCCGCCGCCCTCCTGGGGCTGCGGAGCGGGGCCGGGGCTGAGGGGGCCCCTGCGGACCCTCTCCCCGCTGTGCTCTCCCCGCAGGGTGAACGTGTGCGGGGGGCAGTGCTGCCACGGCTGGAGCAAGGCCACGGGCTCCCAGAGGTGCATCAAACGTGAGTAGCTTGCGATGCTCTTCCTCGGCGTCGCGCAGGGTGCTGGTCCTAAGTCCCCGCTGTCTGACCCTCTGCTGAGGATGGACAGCATCTCTCTTGGGTCTGTCCTCGGCACAAAAGGAGAAGGAGCTCGGCAGAAGGTAGTGTTTGGGGGGAGGGGGGGGTGAAGCCCCGAGGTGATGCTTTGGAAGGAATTTTTGTTGAGCAGGGGCGTAGTAGGGTAAGTAACCCGCTGGAGAAGCAAAGGTGGGGAGCGGGGAATTGCCATGTGCACGCGCTGTCCCGTTGCCAGCAGCGTCTGGTAATCCCGTGTCTAGGCTGTATGTAGTTTTTGAAGCGATGAACAAGGCAAAGGAGATGGGTTTGCTCCTGTATGGGATCGTGCTGTTACTGGGATGTCTAGAAATGCAACACGTGTCCATAAAATAGCCCTGTGTAGCTAGTGCTGTCGTAACCAGGTTGTACTTTCTGATGCAAAACAGGAAGGATCTCCGCTAATTTGGGCAGGGTTCAGGGCTGACTGCAAATGGCTAAATGGTGTTATGTTGCCATGAGGTCAGGGAAGAGCTGGAGAAGGCAGGAATGGCATCCCTCTCCAGGAAGCCCCATTAGGTGTCAGCGAGATCCTGTGGGTCTTGGTACATTGCTGTAGTTCAGCAGGACAAACTTCTGTCCCTGAGAGAGCTCAGTGCTTTCAAGATGCAAACCGTGTTTGGGGGCTTTTACAGGGGTTTTTGTCTCTGTGTGGGATTTTTCACAATAGGGAGCAATCACATTTGTAATCCTCAGAAAGGTCAAGTACCTTTGACCTGCATGGAGCTGTTGCTGAGGGCTTTATTACAGTAGGCTGTTAAAGACAAAACTTCACAATTTCCATGACCAACCTAGATAAGTATTTAAGGTAGTCCTCAAAATTTACCTCTCTTTTTCTTTTGCTTAACACACCTGACAAGTGCTAGAATGATTTCCTTCAGCTTACATGGCTTGAGACATTACTTTGAGGCTAGTTGCAGAGCTTAATGAACACCTACGTTGGCTGAAAGACTAACAAAAGTGGGAGAAAACAATGTAACTTTGGGATATTAAAAGTCAAAAGCTATTTAAACTACAGTGTTGTTGTCAATCAATTTTATTTTTGCTATCTTGAGCAAAAAACAAATCTCCGTCTTTGGCTTTGAATCAATCTGTCTTCCAGTAACTTTTCTTTCCAGATAATTTCAATGCATCCTTTTAAACCTTTACTTACAAATTAAGTAGTTTTCTTTGCTTTCTCTTATTTAAGTTCCATGTTTTCAACTTCCCCCCATTGTCATCCTGCTGTTCTTTCTGTCTTTTTTTTTTTATTCATTTCTATATTTAGGTTCTTCAATAAGGACTAAGGCAATTGGATTTTTGTGGGATAGCTCATTTAAATCCATCAGTAACTATGGGAATTAAAGTAATTCGAGGAATAGGGCTGCAGATAAAGAGTTAAAAGAAAGCTGGGGGGATTTTCTGTTTGACCTTTGTTTCTCATTTTGTGTCTCTGCTATTGGGCCCTCCTTTGCATTAAATACTTTTGCTGCCTGCTCTGATGCCTCCCAGCAGTGGTAAAACACACTTGGCTTGAACCTTCTTGGTTTTACCCCTATATTGGCAAGCCAAGGGAAGCACTAAATGGCCTGAAGTCGTCTGTTTTGTAACTTAGGAAAACCATGAGATAGCATTGACTTGATTTAGCTGTGGAAGATTAGTCTCCCAGTCATAAAAGCCAGACACCTCTTTTTCTTGAACCTCCCGATGTTTTGTTCAGGAGAACAAAAACCCTATAACCAAACAAATGTTAACCCCTTTGTCTCCTATAAAAATAAGTGATTTTTTTTCAAGTCAGATAGCAAACTGTCAGTTTTTGAGGGGATCGTTCCAGTTGTGGATTAATTGTGCCACAAATGCAGGCACACCTGAGCTGACTTCATGCAGAGTCAGTTTGGATCTGTCAGGGTTTATTAGCTCAGGCTCAGTATCGTTTTAATAAGCTATTTGGCCTCTAGGGCCAGCTTATATTCTTTTGCATGGTGCAAAGCCTGAGCTAATAAACCCCAGACCTGTACTGGCTCTTTCCAGGGCCAGCCTCCATTTGTCTGCATCAGGCTTCCAGCACTAGAGTGCTGAGAGCCAGCTCTGATCAGGAGGCTTATTAGCTCAGGTGTGACCCCAGACTGCAGCAAGCACCGCGTGTTTCTGGTCTGCTGCACCTGTGTCAGTAAGCCTGCCTGTAACCCACGCAAATAGGGGGCGGACTGAAGAGGCATGGTCTTGCAGCCCAGGCATTGTTCACCTTCCCCATTCCCTTCCTCTCGCCGGAGGTGTTTGCTGGATCTGTTTCCTCACGCACGGAGCTAGGGTTGCGGCTGCTGTCCCCTGGGGACTCCTGTCCCAGGTGGGTGGCTGCCTGGCTGCTTGTAGCGGCAGCCGTGTTGTGTTCCCTGGTCCTGGTACGTGAGATATTTCTGTGCGGGTCACAGGGCAGCATGGAGGAGAAATGTGGACTTTTCAAGTCCCTTTTCTAACTTGTAGTTCAAAGCTGAGCTGCTTGTTGTGTTGACAGTCCTCATGTTGAAGTCTTGTGGTCTGTCCTTAGAAGGTGAGCTTCTGTGTTCCTGTTAGCAACCTGGTGAGAGTGCCTACCTTACCCAATTCTAGGCGTGTAGATTTTCTCCGCTCTGTGCTTAAAATTTCAGTTTTACGTTGTAAAGTTTTGTCCTGAGAACTTTCAAACTTGGTGTGACTTTGCTTGTCTGCGTAATTTTAACTACAGACATGAAATCATAAAGCTCAGTCTTCAGAGTATTCAGAATTGCTTTACCCTGGGAAAATGACTTCAAGCCTTCCAAGAAGACCTTTTTGAAATGTTCAGAATATCGACCTTTGGGTAAAGATAAAGGTAGCAAAAATTCAACCATGGCAATCAACACTTTGGAAGGTTTTAGGCACGTGAAAGGGTTTATGACTGATTGTCTTACAGCCGTAGTTATCAGAGGTTATGATCTGTGTAAGAGCAATAATAAGATACCACCAAGGCTGGAGACGCTGTGTTTTGTTAATACTTGTTACATTACTAGAGCATTATACAGACATTAATCAGCTCTCCAACATGGCTGTAAGGCAAGTAAAACCTAGAGTGTGGGTTTTAAATTATTTATTTCATTTATGGAAATTGAACCATAGGTTAAATGCGGCCTTGGACAAGTTATAACAACTGACTGGAAGACCTAAGCTGGAAATTAGGAGTTCCTGTCTCTCAACTGCATGCTTATCCTATTCAAACCTCTTGTCTCCTATTTACTTGCTACTAGATTTGTATTGGTTAATATTACTTCCTACGAAATATGCTCTTCTGTTTGTCTCTTTCTTCATGATTACAAAGAATTGTATTTCATGTTGGGAAGTCAAAGAAATTGTCTATTGTATGCAGGACCTGATATCTCCAAAGAAGTTTTAACAGGACTGCCCCTTGTTGTAGTAGTAGACACCTTCTGAGGTCTGTAATGTTTTGTCTGGAGTATTAATGTGAAATGTTTGTGAGCATTCGCAATGTAAACTGGATAGTTTAAAAAATAGCACTGCCTGGAGGAGTTCTAACTTCTGCTAAAATAATGGTGTAAATTAACGAATGTTAGTGGGAAGGAACGAGCTGGTTGTTAAAGGAATGCTGAAATGTGTGAGCTCCTGTGCAGAGGAGTAAGGAAGGCTCATATGGGTGAGAAAGTGGGCTTGGCAGGGTTATGTTCGGTGTGAAGCTCATATAGGGGGAGGAATGACTAACTGCAGAGATGCAGAATCCACATGCATCAGCCTTGTCAATTAAGAAAGGTAAAAGGCTCCCATCTTTGTTAGCTGAGGGGGATGTGTGTGGGCATGCATGTGTTCTATGGATGGGCACGTGGTGAGGATTCGGGAGCTGGAGCCGGGCTAGGTTCTCTGAATGGGGCCAGGGGGTTCTTTCCCTTCCTTGTTGTGTGCCCAGACACTGTGGAAAGGACATCAGAAAATAAGACAATCTGCTGTC